>NC_134714.1:106682500-107307500 GCF_049634645.1 Pelodiscus sinensis
TGCGAACGTTCACAACTCGGGGACTGGCTGTATAGATCTAAATTAAGAGCCTGATCCAAAGCCCATTACTGTCAGTCAGAAGACTTCCATGAGCTTTGGATCAGTCTCTTCAATGTTTTGTGCTTCCTTAAAGATTATTTTATAATGAAAGGACTTTTGTGCAGCTTTTCCCTTTCTGTATTTAAAAATCGTTTCTGTATTCCTGAACTGTTTGAAACAATTTGTTTAATAAGTGGCCATTGTTGGAACTGAGGCATTGGCACTACAGTTGCTGTGTTTGTTGATATGGAAGCAGGATTCTTAAAATAAAGCTAAACAAATGATGGCTTGATTGGAGCACACTGAGGTTCTCTTCAGGGCTTTTTTACATCTGGTCTGTCTTGAGCGAAGCCCAAAATGATGTCAGAGTAACTTAAATTTGCTACATGAAATTGTTAGTGGCTGCCAGAAACCTTAGGGATCCCGTAAGCAGACTATTATAGCCAAACTAATGAAATCTTCTACTTTAGGTGATCTACAGTAATATGGTGCATATAGCATTTTGTTAGTGCTGTAATAAACTATAAGCTTATGAACTGTTTAATTTTCTTTCTGATTATTTTTGCTAGAAAGGTGGTTTCTGTTCTCCCCCTTTTCTCTATCTACATTAAAAGTTTACTGAATGGCCATACTCATAACATTTAACAGAACTCCATGACTGACATTTGCAGTCAGAGTGGCTTAAGGATAATATATTCTCTACCTCCAAGTTACATATTTGATCCACAAACATATACAGCATGGTTATTTGGACTTCAAATTCATTGACATGATGAAAACTGTTTTTGCTGAATGTCTGGTGGTGAGCAGCTAGAAAGGTTTTATTTGCTAGATAGAAGTTGATCTAGTCAAATTGTCAGATCTTAAACCTCTCCTTTGGAGTGGCAATACTGGGGGACAAGTGAGGGAGTGAGATGGTTTTCAATGGGTTCTGTAGAAACTAACAGGGCTACTCAACTTTTGAAGCCCGGGGAGCCACAATGATACTCACAGCACATGCTGAGGGCTGCAACTTAATTGTGTTCACATGTACATGTAAATATATGCAAATAGCTTATTTCATACTGATGAGCATGAATACAAAGATTAAGGCAAGACTACACAACATGCAGGCCCCATTTAAGTTAGTTCTGCTGATATTAATAAAATGCAATATTCACCCGATTTCCACCTGTATGATGGCACTTTTAATGAGCAATGACAGTGCAGGAATTTAACTACTAAAACACATATCAACAGAAGACCACTATATTGACTTGCCATTGTGGAGCGTGCTCCGAGTGGAGGCCATATTCAAAGGATCCCACCTGCGGGCCATGTGTTGAGCCCTGTGTAAACCCAAACCACACCGCGGGCCGCAAACCAATGGGCTGTGGGCTGCCTATGGGCTGTGTGTTGAGTAGCTCTGCTCTAGAAGATGATAGTAGACTTTTTGCAATATAGACTTGCTAAAGTACAAACATGTACTTAATAGATGAAATAGCAACGTGCATCTATCACTGAGACAAATCTCTATATATAGTGTAACTTGTTGCAGTACTATGGCTATGATTTCTGAAGGTAGGTCTTGTGTACCTTGGCAATGTAATGAGAAGATTGTAGTTCTTCTTATTTTTCAATCAGAACCATAAATGGGTTACTCAAAATAATGTCTGAAAACTGGAGCAAGAAAAAATTTCTCCATAAAATTATGAAGCTATGTGGCAATAGTAGGGTGTTACAGATTTTTAATACTACAGCTTTGTATTTCTGTTCTAATTCTTAACTATAATCTTTATTAAGAAAAGCCTCTGGACACCAGTTTACTATGTAGTTAAAAACAAAGAATGAGTCAGTTTATAGTATTGTTTGGTGCAAGCTGAGTTGGGAAAATAAGAAGCTTGCCATTATGTAATATGAAATTGAAGTTTCACAGATCTGGCCATCAGTTTATAATCCAATATAATCTCTCACTTGAGTGCACATGGAAATAATGTCAATGTCATATCAAACAGCTAATGTTTTTTTCCAAAATTTATAGTGTATTATAGGGAAATGCTTAAATGAATGCAAATAGCTAAAATTAACTTGTGTTGTGAACAGTGTTCCCTCTAATATGGGGAGCAGCTCACCTTCACAGGTGATTAATCAGCCCTGCCCAGTCAGTCACCTCACTACACAGAGTCCTGAGCCTCTGACAGCTTAGAGGGAACAAAGGTTGTGAAGTAAACATCCTGATGACTTTACTACAGACCAATAAAAACAGTAGTTGCTCTTTATTGTGGATGGGCTAAATATTTAAACCAATGGCAGGCCTCAGACTAGGGATGTTAAATTTCAACTAATCAGCTAATTGAGTAGTTGATGGATTTTTCATCAACTACTCGATTAAGCGATAAGGGGTGGGGCGCTTACCATCCCAGCTGTGCCTGGCGTTTTAAATGTACCAAGAGCACTGGGCTATGTTTAAAACTCAGAATTGCAGCTGGGTTAGCAAGTGCCCCACTCCACCCCACAGGGCTCTTCATACATTTACAAGGCAGAGGAGCAGCAATCGGACCTGGTGTGAACAGGGACTGCTTTAGTCCCTGCTTGTGCAGTTTTCCCTGCTGCGCCTTTGCCTCCCCTGCCCCCCTGTGGAGATAGTGCTGGGGGGAAACTGGCTTTTAAGCAGGCTCCCCCCAAAACTGGTTCCTGCTCTCCCCCCTTGCTGCCTCTGATGGTCATAACTCCAGTCATCTGAAGAAGTGGGCTGTGCCCATGAAAGCTCATGATACCATCTACATGTTTTGTTAGTCTATAAAGTGCTACCAGACCATTTGCTTGCTGTTTTTTTCTGATAGAGAGAGAGAGAGAGAGAGAGAGAGAGAGCAAGGAGGGGGGGAAGTGACTAGTTGAATAGAGACAACTAGTCGCTTGTATCCCTTGATCAGACTGATCATTATAGTCAGGGCTTGCCATATCGCGGTGAGCTCTGCTCGCCAGCCGTACTGTCTGGCGATCTGCGCATGTGCAGATGGTTCTGCGCATGCGCAGATCGCCGGAACCTGGCTCTTCCGGGTTACAATCTACTCTCCATGGTCAAGTAGATTGTATAATTTGTCGAGCCCTGATTATAGTATTTAAATATTGCTCTGACCTTATCACCTTTTAATCCTGCACTTGGGCTCCCCGTTTTCTACTGTAATGTGAAAATACTGGTATAAATTAATCCTAGTAAAACTCCATTGACTTCAGTGGAATTGCACCTGCATGAATTTGACCTTCTGGTTCTAGATGTGTTACTCTTGATAAGTACTGTAAGCAATATTTCCCATCTGTTCCTGTGTCTTTACATTTGGAAGCTCTATTCCTGGCTTCTTTAGTCTTTCAGTACACCTGGCTTTTTTTGGTTGATTCTCTGCATGAACTTTAGAATAGATGAACTTCAAATGGTCCCTGGTTTTAGTGTTTTCCCCCCTTACAATACTTCCCTTTTCCATTGAAGAGCTTTTTAATGTGTTGTTCAGATAAACTGAAGTACTTGAACTTTTCTCTGTGTTAGATCAAGTGATAAATTGTTTGTTGTATTAGAACATCAGAAATAATCATTTTCCTTCTTTGTGGGGACCAATAGAACAATACAGTGGCCACCAATTGTTTGAATGATGTTGGACTTGATTTTTACATACTAGAAATCTGTTACAGCTTTTATCTTATTTAAGAAAGTGTCTGAGGCATTTTTGTACGTAGAAAATGAGAGGAGGAAAATGTTTTAATGGTTAACTTTGGTTAATGCTGTCCCTCTTAAGTACTGATATTTTAATTTTGTATTTTCTTCCTTTGTGGAAAAAGAATGATCTTGTGATTAAAGATACAGGATTAGGAGTCAGATCTGAGGCCTCTTCCTGCAACAGACTTCTGCAGCAGACTGTACTCCATTGAAAAAATGTGTGTCTTTATCTGTAAGGTGGGGCTAAGATGAATGCACTGATGGGAGGTGCTGGCTTGACTTCCCTGGATATTGAAGTAGTGTTGCCTTTTTTTGGGGAATAACTAATGCAGGCTTCCCACATTGCTCTGACAGCGTGCTTCTATCTTCAGATGAGGGATTAATTCTAAAGCGGAAAGGATATTTTGGCCTTCTGAGATTGCTAACAAAGGTGCTCATTCTGTGATGGCAGTAGAACTTAAATTAAGTTCAAAAGCCGCTGTGAACAGGCATCAGATCATAACTTTAGGCTGCATTTGATCTGGCACCTGTGAAATGCTGTAGGTCCCATCTTTCTCTTCTTTCCCCAAGAAGTCTAAGCTGCTTTCTGTTTGAGTGCTAAAAAGATCCTTTGTCTCATTGGGAACAGAGGCAGACGTGCTGTGGTAGCTGATATGCAGAAGAATAAGAGGGCTGATGTAAGGAAAAGCAGCTGTACTCCATTAATTGCATTTGGAGTTAGAATTAGTTAAGCTATTTCTATAATACCATACTTTTGATTATTCTGTCTGTGTTATAGGTTAAATTACAAGCTGTGTGTTTTCCAAAATCTTCATTTTAGAAAATGAAAGACTTGTGTTTTATTACATTTTTAAAAAATCCCTCTGTCTTTGGTATTCACCTTCTTTGTAAAAGAAAAGTTCTGTATAATAAGATGCAAGGTTTCTAGGTTCTCTTCTGAGTGCTTCAGTGGATTCATGATTTTTTAAAAAAATACTAATATTTTAAAAGTTCAGTATCTGGTGCTTGCTTTAAATAACTAGAAGACTTACCTGGCATTGCCTGAGTCTGGCCCGAGACAGCAGGAATGGCCAGACTGGGCTGCTCGGCGGTGCTGAGGCTGGGGAGGGAGCTGTGGGTCCTGCGGGAAGTGGCACACTCATGGGGCCAGCGGGGTTTATCATCCTCTTTCCCCGGGTCCAGTGCTGTCGCCAAAGGCCAGAGGGAGGGGTTTTTTGCGTGTGTGTGGGAGGGGGCGGGGGGGGAGAGGAGAGAACATTCTGCTGGCCAGCAAAATGGGGCGAGTCCTGTCCCTATCCCCAACTGGCCACTACCTTCTTGGTATAGCTGTCCTCTGTGCTCACTGCCCCCAGTGGTCACTATGTAGTGTTGCTTTCCCGCTGATCCCTTTCCATGTTATGGAAATAAACAAAGCCTCCTCCCTTTCCATGTTAAGGAAAACAATCAAATTCCTGGCACATCACATTTTCCTGGCACAACCAAACCCTCACCTTGCTTTAAGTTAGGATAAGAGAAAGTTGATACCAAATTTGGTGGTCCTAGTTCTTACCGCATAGGAGAATTTCTTCAACAAATGGATTCTGACAGATTCACAAATCTCTAAAATAGTGTGTGTGTGTGTGTGTGTGTGTGTGTGTGTGTGTGTGTGTAATCATGATGTTTAGAGATTGACATGATATAGATTTCATAGGATACTCTTTTCTTCTCTCTCTCATTGTTCCTCCCACTGCCTATGTATGAAACATTGTGTCAGTGTATTTCTTTTTCCTTGTTGATTTTTTTTTTTTATGGGCAAGCCTTTTCTACGAGGAAGAAACTAAGACTGTCATAGGCACAAACTGAAATGAAGAGTGAAGGTTTCTCTCTTCTAAACTTTCAAACTACAGTTATAATGACAGTAGGTACCAAATGTGGATTTTCAAGTTGGTAGTCTCCCTCTTCTCTGCTCTTGTAGAATTTTCATGTTTGTGCCTTTTGAGTTCTCTGTTACCCGCAAGTCAGTTGGCAGCAAGTTTGTGACAAGTACTTCCTGTATTTGTGGCCCACAGTCAAGTTTACAGCTCTCTAGAGCAGTGTTTCCCAAAGTATGGGCTGCGGCCTGGTATCGGGCCGCGGGAAAAAAAATATGGGCCTCAGCATGCCTGGTGGCTGCCGGCAGGGCTGGCCTTAGGTCGATTCAGGCCCTGCGCCCCTGAACCCGGAAGTGCCGGCGAGTTACAGAGCTGGGGGCCCTGCTCCACCGATATGTGGAGCTGGGTCTCTCCCCTGGCTCTGCCTGGCACAGGCGCAGGTCCCCGCCCCCAGAGTGTCTTCGCCGTGCGCGGCTCCTCCTCACCGCCTGCTGCTGCCCATGTGTGGCGTTGCACGTGGGTGGGGAGGGTGCCCAGGCGTGACATGACATCACGTCCCAGGATTTTAAAAGTCTTTGGAGGCACGTGGCGGGGCCACGCTGGCTCTGGCAGCCTCCAGCCCCGCAATGTGGAAGGCAGAAGGTAGGGAACGGGCTTGGGCAGAGGCGAGGAGGAGGAGGTGGTGGTGGGCTTGTGCAGAGGGGGAGGAGTGGAAGGAGAAGGGGCTTGGGAGGGGAAGGCACCAAGGGACAGGGTGCAGGAGAGAGACACAAATGCCAGGTGGCCAAGTGCAGACATTGAGGGAAAGGGCAGGAGGGGAGGTGTCAGTGAGAGGGGGTGACAGGGTGATGCTGGGAGAGGAGAGGGGAAGGGCATTGGGGGCTGGAGGAGGAGGTGCTGGGAGAAGGCTTGAAAGAAGGGGTGGGCATGAGAGAGGTGGGGATGGAGCAAATCATGTGTGAGGGCACAGAGGGCAGTAGGGGATGGGGCAGAGAGTGCTGAGGGGGTGGGTATCAGGAAAAGAGAGGGCAAAGGGGGCAGGGGCAGTAAGGGAAGGGGGAGGCACCAGGAGGGTGCAGGGCTAACGGAAGGTGCAGGTGCCAGAGGATTCTGGGGTGAGGAGGAGGGGAGAGCTGGTCACCGGAAGCAGCACTGGATGGGGGAATCAGGGCAGGCTGGGGAGATTGGAGCACCGGTGGAAGCAGGGCGGGGGGTGCGAGGTGGGATGCAGGGTGTTGGCCGGGGAAGATGGGGGTGGGGAGAAGTGGCCGCCGGAAGGAGGGCTGGATGCGGGCAGCAGGGCTGGCCAAGGGAGATTGGGAGGAGAAGCGGGGGGGACCTGGCTGCCTGGCAGGGGGTTGGGGGAAGTGGGGCTGGCCAGAGGCGCAGCGGGGGAAGCAAGGGGGAAGAATGAATCGGCCTGCGGCGAGTGGGACTGACCCGGCCATATGTAGATCTTGGGACGCTGCCCCTCCTCTCCCCCCCCCCCCCCAACCCTCCAAGCATGAGTTAGTCTGGCCCGGGGATTCTATTGTGAACTGTCTGGCTGGTGTACACACTCACGCAGCCTGAGCACATTTACCAGCCAGGCAGTTCGAAACTACAAACTGATACATCTAGTAATAATACAACTTACCTAACTGAGAAAATACCAGACATATAACATGTCTGGTATTTTCTCAGTTTGTTTTTTATGTGTTTAAATTTTTGGGCTGCAAAAAGCAGTATTGGGAAAAAAAAAAAAAAGGGTTCCAACTAAAGTAAAAAGTTTGGGAAACCCTGGTCTAAATAGCTTTCTGTCTGTCTTACGGTCCATTTATCTAATCCATATTCCTTAACTTGCTGGCAAGAATATTATGGGTGACCATATCAAAAGCTTTGCTAAAGCTGGCACTGGGGGTTTTGGGAGGACCAAAACAACTTATTTGAATATTCATCATTTGATTAATGAATATGCAAATGAACATTACCAGTCTTCCAAAAGTTCATGAATGGATTTACTGGTCCCTGTGTCAAAAAGTTTGGGAACCCCTGCTCTAGAGTAAAAAGTTTTCCCAAATACAGAAAATTGATTAAAGCTGACACAAACTGACTCAAGGTGGGGAATTTGCTTGGGAAGCTGCCATGTCAGGCTCATTTTCTCCTCCTTCCAGGGAAGAGTGTTCCCTAGATGACCGTTCGTTGGGTAACTGTCATTCATGGGGGATTGTATCAGGTCTGGCCTCCATGTGAACTGCCATGGCACTTTTTAGGCAGCCTCATTTTCCCTCTTGGAGAGACTCTTGCAGCCTGTAGTGTCTCTGGGCGTCTTCCTGCTGATGATAAATTTAAACAATAATCTCAAGTGGAGTATAAACAAAAAGGAGTCTGAAAGTGTTAGAGTGACTGTACAGCTAAGTCTCCTAGGAAGTCCCTGGGTCTTAAGTTTATAGGTGCCTTGGTAACTTTTGAAAACAGGACATAGATGCCGAAGTCACTTCAGGTGTTTTTAGAAAAAATGGTCCTTTGTTTTCACATCCATCTGTAAAGTGATGAATGGCGGAGGGAAGTTAGGAGCTACAGAAAGCAAATTGCTATCAGTGTTGGCTACCACATAGACTTCTGCCTCTGAATGGAGGCCAGGTGTACACTGTTTACATTGCTCCCAGAAATTGAAATGGCTTTAAGCAGTTGAATTATTGTAGCAACACAGTGATCTGTGTGCTCTTTTACACTATGGAATAATGTCCCTGGCATTTACTATTGTGCCCTACATTACAGTATACCACTTTCTCTGGTACAGCTGAAGGAGGGGTTTAGCTCATAGTTCTCTAGGAGAGTAATTGTCATGGCTCTTACCCAGAAGATGATAGGTTCTTATGGGAAGCTTCTTCAGACCTTTGACTTGTCTTGTGGTGAGGATGGCGAGGGTGAAATTATTAATAATTTCTGTGGATCATTCTAATGAGCATTTCATGTCTAAAAGCATTTTCCAAATGAAATCCTACCAATCACACTTCGCAGGGGGAGAGACTCTTTAACTTCACTGCACAAGCAAGATAGCTAAATCTGAGATTGTGACATGTCCAGAGGCCACAGAAGGACGTCTCTATGGCTGCGTCTAGACTGGCAAGTTTTTCTGCAAAAGCAACTGCTTTTGCGCAAAAACTTGCCAGCTGTTTACACTGGCCGCTTGATTTTGCGCAAAAGCACTGACATTCTACTGACTGAAATCAGTGCTTCCTGCGCAAATGCTTTGACGTTCCCGTTCAGGCAAAAGCCCTTTTCCAGAAATGTTTTTGCACAAGAGGGCCAGTGTAGACAGCTAAAAACTGTTTTGCGCAAAAAAGCCCTGATGGTGAAAATGGTGATCAGGACTTTCTTGTGCGAAACCGCATCTAGATTGGCACGGACGCTTTTCTGCAAAAAGTGCTTTTGCGGAAAAGCGCCCGTGCCAATCTAGATGCTCTTTTCCGCAAATGCTTTTAATGGAAAAACTTTTCCGTTAAAAGCATTTGCGGAAAATCATGCCAGTCTAGACGTAGCCTATCAGTATTAGAATTTGGCAGTTCCCAGCTCCCAATCTTATGCTTGCACCAAGTCTTTTTAAGAGGTGTACAGGACTAAAATATCCGACTTTGCAGCTAAGCTGTTTTAGTATCAAAAATAGACACCTTTTCACTCTTTCCAAAAAGTCAGGTAATTCAGTGAGTTTCCTGAGAAACAGCTATGAGGTGCTTTATGTAGCCTTGTGATTGACTAAGGCCAATGTACTTTGTTATCTTGGCCAAGAGTACTTCCACTTCCCTTTTTCAATACTGACATGAAATTCATCTGCTTTGGCTGTCTGCTTCATTGGAAGTGTGCTGGCGGGACTCAGTAAGATTGCCTTTACTGTTACGTTTTAACTGTAACTTCTATCCGTTGCGACTTTGAGATGGGATATTGACATTGGAGGCTCTTGGCTGTATAGGTCAGAACTCCCTTTTCTGGCAACCTCAGTACCTGAGTGGTCCTGAACAACAGAGTTTGCTGGATGAGGGGAGGTCAAGGCTCCCTACCCAACTGTAGACTCTGCTACCAGTTGGCTGCCTCCAGCCTCACACCATGCCAGGCCTGGCTGAGGCTGCATCCCCCACCACACCAGCCCTGGACAAGAGCTGGCCCCACTTCCTCCACTCCGGCCAGGGCTTAGCTCTCCACCGTCAGCCCTGGGTGGGACTACGCTTTCCACTGTGCCAGACCTGGCCATGTCTATGCTCCTAGACCCCAGCCTTCTACCTCCAGCCATGACTGGGGCTGTTCTCCTTGCCACTGGCCCTAGCCAGGACTGTGCGCACCACCACACTGGGCTCCCCACTCCCAGCCCAGGCTGTGCTGTTGAACCTGGATAGCTGGGGCTCTCTGATCCAACAATATTCGTGGTCCACGGATGTTGCCGGACCAGAGAGTCCAGGATTTTAGAGGTTTAACCTGTAGTGTTTTTCTAACGTAGGTCAACAAACTCTAGCTTAGTTGGAGCAATCTGAAATTCTCCTAGGATTCTCTGTTTGCTCAGCCTTTTCTTAGGTAGGTAGAGTCCTTTGTGTGTGCATGTCTGGGATGGCTACATGGAGTAGGGATCTTAAATTTCTATTAACTAATTGAATAGTCAATGGGATTTCCATCGACTAGTCAATTAGTCGATAAGGACTTCTACGTTCTACCTTAGGAATTGTCAAGAGCTCTAGCAGGGGCTCTTGTGCATTTCAGAGATGGAAATGCTGTGTGGAGCTTGGGGTTACTGGGGAATCCTGCTGACCCCAGGCTCCACACGGGCTCTTCTGCTTTGAAATCTATTCTGTGTAGATTTCTGTGATCCTCAGTATAGTGTCAGCCTTTCAATAATATGTTAAGCAATGTGAATAGCGTAGATCATATTTGTTTTCTCAGCCTTTCCCCAGGGGAGGAGTGTGTGCATGGGTGTGTCTTTTATTTAGGATTTTTTTATACTATACTATATGTTTGTTTGCTTTGATCATGTCTTCTCTATGTGCCTAGCACTTAAAGTAGAAACTGGTAAGGTTTGTGATGGCCATTAGTTCTTAGAGGAGTTCATTCCAGCAGGCAGGCTCCTGAGAAAGGTCTGTCTCCCACACAAACTAATTTTATCCTTATTATAGAGACTTCCATTGTGTCAGGGGGTAAAGTTGTGAATCACAGTGATCATCTCTCCTAACACCAGCTCTCATTAGGGATGTTAAAGTTTAACTGATGAGCTGATGCATATCCATTACTTACATGGGTCCCAGCCAGTGAGTTTAATTCACCTGTGGCCAAGAGCCTGGCAACGGGGCTGGCAATCAGTAGCCCACCAGCACCCCACTGGCAGCCCGCCAGGAGTGGGGACCCTGGGAGAACGGCTGGCTGCTGGACCTGGGATAGGGATGGAACCCACGGAGAGAGTTGCTGACCCTTCCCTCCCCACAGCTACATCCCTAAAACTTTTAACTGTGTTGCTGATGGAATTTTACATGGTTAATGTATTTCTGTATTTGTTTTACATCCCTAGTTCTGATCGCTTTACTTATGCTGCGAGTAATTCTATTGACTTCATTGGGACTACTTGCAGAATGAGGTGCTATGAGCTGAGAATCAGGGTCCTTTCTCTGAAAGGAAACTCTCTGGTCATTAGGTGAACATAGGTGAAAAATTATAGAAACTCAGTTAAAATGGCAATGATAAATACTCCAAGTGTTAGCTGTTAATCTCTGATCTTGTGTAATCTTCCTCCAGCCATTTAGCCACAGGAGTTAAGAGCTAGCAGATGTTTATAGTGTGCACTACAGGTTAGAACTCTCTGGTCTGGCACCCTTGGGACCTGACTGGTTCTGGATAGGGATTCTGCTGGACCAGGGGAGCTCATTTCTGAACCCCTGGTCTACCCGCTGGCCTCCTAGCCACCTCCTGCTGGCCCTGCTGCCCTGACAACTCCATTGGGCAACCATCACTGCTGGGGCTCTGGATCCTGTTGGGCAGCTGCGTGCACTGTGTCAGGGCTCTGGGATCTGCCGGGCAGCTGTGTGCCATGGCTCTTTGCCTCACTGAACTACCGTGGCTCCCAGCCACGCTGAGCAGTCTTGCTCCAGGTCTCTCAACCACACTGGGCAGCACTGCTGCCATGCGCTGGGTGGTCTCGCCATCAGCTTGTTGCGGGCAGCTCACTGCCCTGCCGGTCCCACAGGGATCTGTGCCTCTGGCCCTCCACCAGGACTCTCTGGTCCTACAAACATCCATGCCGGACCATGGATGTTGCCAGACTAGAGAATTGCAGTTGAGAGAGGTTTTACAACCTGTATACCAAGCTGGATGCAGGAGGAACTCAGTTGGATGTGATCTCTGAAGCTTCTCATCTTAGAGACCCCTGCAGATATAGAAGGCTAGTGTGGTGGATGTATGGAAAGTATTTTCTGTTTTTAGTTTTTATGATCTACTATGAAATTACTGAAGCTTGTGACAAACTTAATTTTATGTAATTTTGTTATATAATATTAATCTCAGATTTTTGGAAGGATTTACTCCATACCCGAGGCAACAGCTAGTCAAGTTATTTGGCCCCTGTACAATTTGCTAACTCTACTGAACTTCCACTGTGTTTGTTTCGTGGAGGCTGCCATTTTCCTGTTTGTTAGGCAGGTGGACAGGAAGAGATTGCAATAGGAAAGTACTTACTGTGCATTGAAATCAATGGATATTTAAGTGCTGGTTTTTAAAAGGTGTGTAATCTACGATAAGACACATAGGAGTGGGAAAAATCAGTTGCCATCAGGGTTGCTTATCTGATAAAAACTTAAATAGTGGAAAAAGGAAGAAACTTTCCCTAAACCTAACTGCCAATATGCCACATTAGCTGCTATTCCTTTCACTTTCTTAAAAAAACTGAGTAGCTGTTGAGTTTGAAGTGATTTCTTTGGATCACACTACAACAGAAAACCTTAATTATGATCTCAAAAATAAAGACCTGCATTTAATCAGTTTCCTAGTAGGCAGATTTCTGTATTACAGATTAGCAGTTGTGTTGCCTGTACAGAATATAAGGGCTACCTTTTTAACTTTGAGTTGTTTGGTGAGGCTTAAGAATACTGATGGGTCACAGTATGACTATTGATCACTAGCATGCAAAAATTCCCCATGTATGAAGTTACAGATATGAGACTCATAGATTTAAGGATGATTTGTCACAAAACTCCTGAGTTAAGAACCCTGCCTAAATGACAGGTTAGTTGAGATCTTAATAGTCATTATCAAAACTTAAGCTCTTTCAATAAAATGAGTACCTGTGATTCCTTGAGAAAATATTCTGATATAAATATGTTGCAGTTGTCTTGAAGACTAAGAGGCCAAAGAGGCCAAATTCCCAGCCAGTATGTAACTTAATTTGACTGATTTATTGTTTACCAGTTCAACATTGTTTTAGACGTAATGATTTCTCTTACGAGGAATAACTGCAAGCATAGAATGTGTGTGTGCTAGGCTAAACATGGAAAGAATTAGGATGAATCAGGATGAATGAGGGGGTAAGAGGAAAACACTATTGAATAGATGTGGTTCTGTTTGAGGAGAAAGAGTTGAAGGAAGGAAACGAGTCATAATTTGGAACCATGCTTGTCTACCTCTGTAATGGCTGTTCATTTACAGACCTGGCAGCAGCAACTTTGGTTGAATCTTGGAATAAAAGCAAGAATTCTTGTTTAACAATTGCATTTTTTGCTTCAGCTACTGTCAAGTCTTGGATGCTGTTTCCTGTTTTTATAGCTTTCACAGTGCTAAAGAAATCAGAGGATCCTGCTAGCTTTTCAGAAGTAGCTTGGCTGTGTGTATACCAATGAGGGCCTCTCTTGACTATAATGCTAGATTGGGTTAAAACCCAACCCTGCATAGTCATTTTAACTA
Source organism: Pelodiscus sinensis (assembly GCF_049634645.1). Lineage (NCBI taxonomy): Eukaryota > Metazoa > Chordata > Testudines > Trionychidae > Pelodiscus > Pelodiscus sinensis. Next base: position 106,695,992 of record NC_134714.1, read on the forward strand.
ACATTAGTTAAACTAGACTTTGCAGTCAGTACAGGTGGGGCCCAGTTGTGTTGAATATTGTGGTCATGGTAAACCTTTGCTACCATTAATACAGCTTCTTGAGGCAGTGTTGTAGCACAGCCTAATTTACCAATGAAGGTAGGCTTTGAATGATTTAAACCTTATTGATTGTTGGTTTTGATGTCCAACATCAACAATAAAGAAGCCTTCCAAAGTGTTTGATTCACACAGCAAGTCACAGTCTAACAACTCTGACATACAAGCTGAAAGGTTTGAAATAATCATTTAATCTGGAACCACAGTTTCAAATCCCATCTGCTCTGACTGTTACTGTTCTGAGGTAGATGAACAAGGTTTTGTGGTGTGGGACTTTCTGATGTGCCTTTAAAAACAGAAGAACCCTGTACTGTCTGATGCGGAATGAGAGACTACCAGCCAGAATGACCCTTCTTCTTGTACAATGGGATGCTCTTGGGCCCCACCAGTTTTTGGAATTTTTTTAAACAGATCAAAGCATGAGGTGGGCTGGATTTGGCCCTCGGGCCACATCTTGCTTAGTCCTATTTTAGGCTGTACTTATATCTAAGCTCTACTTGTATTCGAGAGGCTTCTAGTTAGTTTAATGCTCCTTGATAAATCTTCCCTACTAGCCATACCTATAGATTCAAACAGACCTGGTGCTTGGTTAGCAAAAGGTTGACAATAAGTTATAGGATGTTAGATATATTTTAACACTGATTGCTTTTTTTTGAGGGGATTAAAAGACTCTGGGGACTATCTTTGAAAACAACTGAGAGCAAGTTGGAAATACACTTAACCACTTAGTGAAGATGGTACCTAATTAGCAAAGACAGCACCTATCTTAGGCCTGAACTAAACTTGGAAATTAGGTCAATATAATGTCACTCAGGAGTATGGAAAAACGCTCACCCTATGCAACGCAATTAAACCAACCTAACTTCTGGTGTAGACAGTGCTAGGTAGATGGGCAAACTCTCCCATCGACCTAGGTATCAGGTCTTGACGGGGTGGAGTGTCTGTGTCGACGGCAGAGGCCCTCCTGTTGAGACAGATATTATCTTCACTGCAGTGTTCATAGGTGTAGACAAACCTTTATGGTTTCACACTGCTTCCAATCATTTTATAATGAGAGTGCCCACTGAGTAAATTCAGTAGCGATGTCAGAGTCTCTAGTGGATTTCATGGACCCTCTGATAGTCTCCTTTTTGTAGTAAAAACTCAGCTTGGGGATAGGGCTTTATAAATGTGTTAGATTTTTATTAAGTTCTTTCAGTAAGTGGGGGACTGGTTGGGATTTTTTTTTAGTAGAAGGGGGAGTGTCCTTATCGGAAGGCATTCTTATGGTTGGCACAGGCTTTTTAGACAAGGAACCAACTGCTAGACAGTCATTCACACAAACAAATTGCATTTAATCTAGGGATGTAAAATCCCATTCAATTGATTAACTGGTTAAATGTGATGTTTAACTGGTAAACTGCTTAATGGGGGGTTGTTCCAGCCTGGCTAGGCTGCAGCAGTCCTCTCTGTTCTGGCCAAAGCAGCCCCTTCCTGTGACACACCCAGGCTCCTCTCTTCACCGCAGGCCCTATAGGGCTGGAGCAGTCCACTGCGAGGGTTGCCAGATACTTTCACAAAAAATCCTGAATACGGTGGGGAAAAAAATTGGTTGAGCAGGGGAAAAAAAAAAAAAAGACCAAAGTTGTTAGAGGAAAAAAAACTCCTTTAAATGCCCCCGTTCCCTCCGCCAGCAAGGGAAAAATGTCCCCAACCACCACCTTCCGTCTGAGAAAAACATCCTGTATTTTCTGGTTGTGGTGTGGTTTATTTTTTAATGAGACAAGGGCCACAAATACTGGACTGTCCGGGCAAAAACTGGACACCTGGCAACCCTACCCACTGCCTGCAGTGGGCAGGGAGTTGCTTCAGCCTCCCACCAGTTAACCAAAACCAGTTAACTGATTTAACCTTTCACATCCCTAATTTTATCCCAAGGCTCTTCATAGGCATGCATCACCTCTGCAATCTAGCCACTTCTGGGAAAAAACCAAATGATGTTGCTTACAATAGGTTGGTTGTTTTTTAAGGAACAGAATGGAACATTACATCAGCAAGCTATGCTTGTTGTTCATTGACTTTAAAAAAGCCTTTGACTCAGTGGAACAAAATGCAGCTCTAAATGCTCTCTTTTCGCACGGTGTCTTATATGTATGATTCTAACAAGACGCCATGAGGGACGCAACTACAGAAATCACACTTTCTGATGATCTTGTGATCACTGAAGTTAAGTGAGGTGTAAAGCAGGGGATGTTTGTTCTCTGAAGTTGTTTGACAGCATCTTGGAAGGCATCCTGTGGAGGATTGACGTGAAAGATGGATTTCTGATTGATGGGGAGGTTCTTCACATGATCCTTTTCACAGATGACATTGTTCTAATTGCGTCAAAACCCGAAACATTGCAAATCCTCCTCAGTGACATTGGTGATTGTCTTCTATCCACACTGGAAAAATGAAGTGGATGAAAAATGCATATTGTTCAGAGTGCGTCATGCAGCTGGATGGACAGTCTGTTGAGCTGGTGGATGAATATGCATATCTTGGACAAGTGTTGCAAATGGACAATGAGTTGGGCTCAGAGTTAAGCAGGAGTAGGAGATGGTCAGGTTGGAATGCCTTTAGGAATCTGCACAGTGTTTTTGCGGATTCCAAACTTCCCTCTGCTGTGAAAGCCCATCTCTTTAACACCAGTGTTCTTCCAGTAATGCTGTATGGGTGCAAAACCTGGATTTTGACACTTACAGAAGAACTAAAGCTGCAGACCATTCAAAGAGCAATGGAGAGACATATGGTGGTGTAAGTAGGCTACAGTGTATTACTACTGATGTCCTAGATTTCATCTAAGTTATAGATGACTGGAAAAGGAGATGGTCTGGCCATGTAGTGAGATGGAGACAACAGATGGACAGCATGTATATTCCAGTGGTATCCACGAGATGTGAAAAGAACAAGAGGAAGGCCTCAGAGCATTGAGTGGATCTTTTATGAAGGATTCATGGACGTGGATGAGAATTGTGCAATACAGGACAGCGTGAAAAACTTGAGGTCTGCATCGGTGGTGAGACTGTCTGCATCGATATAATCACAGATCTTCCAAGTATTCCAAATAACTGCTGGAAATTTCAGCGGTTAAACAGGGGAGCAGGTGGGAACGGATGGTTCCCCGCAAGCTGTAGCTCCAGCCTGCTCTCAGTCCCACGCTGCTGCCTCTGTAGGAGATAGAAGTGTGGCATCATGGCGGGGGAGGGGAAAAGGCTCTCCAAGAAGCTGTTATGGGTGGCAGCCTTCTTAAAAGCTGGCTTCCTGCATGTGCCAGCTCCCACATGCCCCCCCACTGCCTCTGTAGCAGAGGTGGGCAGAGGAGGAGGCTGCACGGGAGCTGGTACATGTAGGGAGCCAGCTTAAAAGCTGGATCCCACCTGTCCCTCTTGCCCTGCGCCTGCTGCCTCTGATACATAGGCAGCAGCTGGGGGAGGGGCCTGCATGTCACTGTGACGGTTAACCGATGAGCCTAGGCCTAGTGTTAACCGTTCACACTATCCTATCCCACTTTCCACACAATCAGTCTTTTTTTCAGTCCACATGCTACCATGGCAGGTTTCTGTTTCTGTTTTCAACATTACATATTATAAAATAGTTAATTTTCATAGAGCACATTTGTCCTTAAACAGAAAAATATGAAAGAAAAGTTAAAAATGTTTTTAAGTAAACAGGAAAACTGCCTTGTGTGTTTTTTTAAACTCCTGTTTGTCTACATTTTCTACCTTTAAGTATTTGTAAAAGCTGCAAAGCTACTAATACTGCAAAGCTACTTTTCTTGTACTTAAATTGTGCAAGACTGTGAAAACTGTACAGGAACATACCTTCCTAACAACCTCTCAAGGGTGATGAGAGGAAGCAAAGCTTTACTGTCACTCGCTACTGAAGTAACAGCAGATTTGAAGAGGAGCACTTTAGTAACCAAAAAAAGCCCATACAAATAAAAGCAAAACGTGATTGATCATGATACACTGACCTCAAAGAATTATTAGCAGTGCCACCTTCTTTTGTTTGTTGGTTCCAGTACAGGGTCTGAGTTGCTCAAAATAATTACAAAGACAACCGGAACCTAAGTCTCTTGATTTAGATTTGATAATTTGTTGCTTTTTGTTATCTGCCAAGCAGAATTCCCTTTCTTAAATGGCCACGATACAGAATATTATTGATCCAGTTCATTGAGTCTTGATGTATATTTACAGTATGTGTTCTATTTTTGAATGAAATGTCATACAAACATAGCAGGTGATCGAAACACCAAGTTTGTTTTTACATATGCGTAAATGAATCCTACGTGATATAAAGACCGATTCTCCCTTCATTAAGATTTGTACATATTTAATCTGTTTTAATATCTGATGCCTAAAAGGCTGCTAACCTGTGACTAAATATCATGCAACAAATTAAATAACAGCATGGAATGATTTTGCTGGTGGTTTTAAGCAGAAGCATATGACTCCCCAATGTTGGCTTACCAGTGCTGGCCAACACAGTGTGTGGAGGGGAGGGGTGTGGAGCTAAGGCTCCATCAACTCCCCTCACAGTCCTTCTGCACCCAGTTAATTCTGCCTTTCTAACTCCAAGGTCTAGGTTAGGGAACTTGTGAGGGGGTTGGGAGTCTTCCTTATCTGTGCCACCAGTGTCTGAGTGCCAGAGAGAACACATCTCAACAATACACACATTCATTTAAAGAAAATCCATCAAAGAAATACTACTCATAAAAGATATTTCAGATGCATGCACTAATTTAAGCGATGTTCAGTGTTAATTCTAGCCAGCTTCCAAGAAACTGCAGTTAGTCCCGCTCTGCCCCTGGCGTCCCCGATTCAGACACTGCTGGTCAGTTTCAGCAGCAGCTGAATCGGGACGCCTGCGGCAGAGCAGCTGGGGTGCTGCTGGGTTGGTCCCACAGCACCAAGGGGCGGCGCTACTGGACCAACCCGGCAGCACCCCAGCTGCTCTGCCCCAGGCATCCCCAAGTCAGCCGCCGCTGAAACTGACCAGCGGCTGACTCCTCGGCGCTACTGGACCAACCTGGCAGCACCCCAGCTGCTCTGCCCCAGGCGTCCCCAAGTCAGCTGCTGCTGAAACTGACCAGCGGCTGACTCCGGGAACCCCGGGGCAGAGCAGTTCTGCCTCAGGCTTCCCGGAGTCAGCCGCTGGTCAGTTTCAGCAGCGGCTGAATCGGGGACAGCTGGGGTGCTGCCAAGTTGGTCCTGCAGGGCTGAGGGGCAGCGCTATGGGACCTACCGGCAGCACTCCAGCTGCTCTGCCCCCGGCCTCCCCGATTCAGCCGCTGGTCAGTTTCAGCAGCGGCTGAATCGGGGAAGCGGGGGCAGAGCAGCTCCAATGGTCCGGCTGCCCGGAGCACTTCCGGGTTCCTGATGGTGCCGGACCATCAGGAGTGCTGGACCATCAGATGCAGGACCAGTGGAGTTTTACTGTAACACAATTAGCTTTGAGACATTTAATCACTTAACTGTCTCAATTGCCTTACATTATGTACATCCTATATTCAGTTACTCTTAAAAATCAAAGCTGTGAGATACTGCAGGAAACTCATATTATTTTCTACATTGTCTTCACCTTAACTATCCTGGTGAAGCTTTCTCCCTTGCCTTCACAAATATTCTGGAAGATACAGACTGCGGCAATAACCGCGCGGGGCTATTAGAAGAGCACAGCATGGGCCAGTAAGGATCATGGTTGCCTTAAGGAAGCCATTTGATGCTAAAAGTTAGTAATATTTGTTGCCATGAGTGCAGTGGCTGTGTTGCTAGGGGGTTACTCTGGTCCGTGTGATGCACTTAGTGCTACAATGACCATTGCTTTGCTGGGGTACCCTTCCTTGCTTGCTTTCCTGCCATGGAATACAGATTACTTTGAAACACAAGAATTTCATGTATTTAAAACAACAAACATAGAACACACGTGAAGCATGACACATCTGCATTTTGTGAAGGAGGGATGGGGGGATAGATGGGGTAGGGGAGAAGGCAGGAGATCAGGCAGGTCCTGAGAGCTTCACAGATATGTATATGTCCAGGTTTCATATCCAGTTGCGACGTCTGATGTGCTTTTTAATGGCGGCTGCAGTTCATCAGAGCTAAACTGTACGAGGATGGGTGAGCGAACCGGGTGCCTGTGGGAGTCTGCATGGATGGAGGTTGAGGGGGTAGGTGTGGAGTGCGGCTCAGCAAGTGATGTCCGTGCTGACTGCTATCCCATGGTTAAGTCTGTGAAGGTAAACTGCAACATGTTTCATTGTTAATGCTAGATATAGCGCTGCCTCAACCCCTTTTAAACACAAGCACTGTTCACATACCTATCACTGACTGGCTGCCCTGGGGTGAGTGCACATGAGATACAAGGTCCCTCACAATGGTGAGTTACACTCCAGGGCAGGGAATTCATTGGTGCCTGGCCCTATTCTGGGCAAGGTGTGTCTTGGGAAGGACATTGCAGGGAGGCCCTACTGTTAGTAATGGCCACTCAGTTTCCATGCGCTGTGTTCCCCCCGGAAGACACTTTGTGCTTGGAGTGAGCAGGGAAGCAAAGGAGGGCCTTTTTGGTGACTGCAGGTTCCCTCCGGGCCCATACATGGCTTGTCTTTGCACAGAGATGTCCCTCTCCCTCCTGCTAACCGCTCAGTGGCGAGGGAATGATACCCTTAGCAGGACTGAGAACACAGCAGGCTTGCCTGAAGACTTCGGCAGCTGTGTGCTCAGTAGCTGCATGGCACTTGAGATGAGAGCTATGAGGCATGTTACTGTGTAGTGAGAGGTTGCATCAGCACTCAGTTTTGCATCTGAGTAGCCCTGTGTTGGTAGCAGCAAAACACACCCAAGAGTGCTTTCTGCAACCTTCCCGCTCCTGGCAACGTGCTTGAACGCTTCCAGAAAGCAAACCCGCTTACCAGGCGCATCCTCCACAGCCTCTGACTACTGCGACTGGCTCATGGCCTCAGGTAGAAAAGCTATTGACTGCATTCATCTGTGGATGCTGAGTCATCCTCTGGGGTCTGGGTCCCCCTCTCCCTCTGCACCCTCATCCATGATTTCCTCCTCCTAGCTTGGCACACTGTGGGATGGCCCCTGAGGCCCTGAAGTATCCTGGGGGAGGGAGGGGGAAATGGGAACAGGACGACTGGGGCTTTGAAGTGGAACTGGCATTGTTCCCCCGCCCCCCCAGTATGTCAGGTTGTGGGCACAGCAGCAGCATGGTGGTTTGCTTCCCATGCCTTGTAGTAGGCGTTTTGCAGCTCCTTCACTTTGTCCCAGCATTGCAGTGCACATTGCATCCTCTTCATGGGTCATGGCCCTTTTTGTCGTGCACCTCGTGAGCTGCCTGAAGATATCCTCATTCCTATGGTTGGGGTGCAACTGAGAGTGCACAGCTTCCTCTCCCTAAATGCCAAAGAGATCCTGCACCTTGGCATGGCTATAAGTCAGTGGTTCTCAAAGTGCAGTCTCCTAGGTGGTCTGTGGCTTGAGCTCACCCACCCTCTTCCCCCACACCCATACTGCCCCTCTGTTGTGTGGGGAGGGGATGGGTCGAGCTTTCCCTCCACCCCCACAATTGGGGGAATGGCAGTGAGGCTTTCCCCATTGCTACCATTGGCTGGTGGTACCTGGGCAGAGGTCTTGGTGGCACCCAGCAAGGAAGCAGCAGCCCGACACCCAGCCCCAGCTGTGGGGAGCCAGCTCTGCTAGACAGGAGATCAGCTGCGCCGTGGCATCTGCCTCCAGGTACTGCCTGGGAAGGGGCCTTGCCAGCTGCTGGAGAAACCCTGGCAGCAGCAGGACAGGTGCCATCATGCTTCGGGGCTGAGGAAGCATGCAGAAAGCCCAGAGGCCTTTCCCCCATGGGACCTGCCCACCCTACCTTCTGCTCAGTGCTGCAGGCAGCTGCATTTCTGAGGTGGGGAGGGCTGCTCTGTGGGGTAGTTGTGCAGAGCGGGGCTCCTCCAGAAGCCAGGGGAGAGGGCTGCCTGTCTCCTTAGGTCAGGTGGGGTGCAGCAAGAAAGAGCAGGGTCTGACCCTCACCTTCACCCCTCACCATAGAGCTGGTGTAAACTGAGAAACGCTTCTGTATTGCTTTGTGCCCAGTGCACCCATCTCCTGGCTCGCTCAGTTTTTCGCAGTGATACAATCTGGAATCTCAGGATTTCCTGTGCTGATAAGGTACCATTTGGCTTGCACAGTCTCTAGGGTGGGGTGAGGACAGGGGAGGCAGAGGCACTGCAACTCTGCCCTTTAAATGTAGAAAAAGCCACCCGGCTCTTCCTACATTTCAAAGGCTGAGCTGCAGCAGGGGTGGTGAGCGCCCCCACCCCCTGCTTATTGATTAATTGAGTAGTCTATGGAAATTGCATTGACTACTCGATTAGCTGATTATCTGCAGTTTAACATCCCTAAGTCAGAAGGGGTTAGGTGTAGGTGTTCTCTTTCATTAACGTGCATTGCAAAGGCTTACTTGGAGGGCAAACACAGAAGAGAAGCCTAAAGACCAAGGAGATGATGTGGTTGGGTTGGGGTGCAGGTGAGACACATTCTGACATGGTCAGCTTCCAACTTTCAGAGGAAACCCAACGGCTTGTTGTTTGTCCCATGAAATAAAATTCGTTGTTTGAATGTGGGATATTCTTAATACATGCAGCAGCAGTTGTACTGAATGTGCAGTGAGTCAGTTCAAATGAAAGGAGATGCATGGACAAGCCTTTGATGCTGTCTGAATTGAAGTATGGTTATTTCATAGAATAAATATCAGGGACAGATAGACTAGTTCCTCTGTTTCATGATTCCACGCAACACAGAATATGTCTTTGTTGTTAGAGGCATGAACTCTAAGTTGTGAAAAGTTAACTTTAATGAAGTTATCCTATTCAACTGTACTAAATTAAAGCAGAGGTGGGTAATAATTTCAGTGGGGGTTAGATGCAGTTTGGCTGTCGTGCCACTGTATTTAATTGCTCCTCCACATGCCCGGGCACTTCCAGCTCCCGTTGGCCGCAGCTCGCTGTTCCCGGCCAGTGGGAGCTTCAGGAATATCTTCTCCTGATACAGCCCTAGCATATGTGCACTAGTTTTTTCTGCTAGCTTTGCATTGTTTTGTTTTTACATTTCACCTGCAGCGTAGTTTGGTTTAAAAGGGAGAAAACAAAAACAAACTGGCTTCCAGGGGTCAAGCCAGCATTTGGCCTAATTTCCTCACCAGTATCACTTTAAGATATTTAACTTGTAGACGGAGCTATAACCGTCTATGATGTCGCCTGTATTGCAGATGTAGGCTTTCCTTTTTTGCTGCAATTTCCTTAAATATAGTTCAGACAGCTTCTCTTTGATGACATCACAATGTGACTCTTCGTTGCAGAAGTCAGATGGATTCCATAAACATGTATTTTGAAGTTGATCATTGTAATGAAATGTCCTGTTAAAAGAGGTTTCCTAGCCCAGGGAATATTTGTGTGTGTTTTCTTTTAAACATCTGCTGCTATTTGTAGTGTTGGGAACCTGGTGATTGTGGTCAGTGGTTTCAAAGTGTAGGAGAGAAGTGGGCATGCAAGTACAGTAGACTTCCGATAATCCGGCACCTTTGGGACCTAGGTGGTGCTGGATTATCGGATATGCCGGCAGCGGCGGACTTGGAGAAGTGGTGGAGCAGAGCAGCTGGGTTGCTGCCGGGTTTGTCCCACAGAGCCGCCCCTCACCCCCCTTCTCGGCGATAACTACTGCAGTCTGGGGAGCCCACTCTCTTCCTGGAAACTCTCGGGGACCACAGCAAGAGCTGCCCACCGTGCATATCCCACAACCAGAAGGGGAAGACAAAGGGGTACAGCAGTCCGAGCAGGCTGGCCAGGCTCCAGGAAGGCTGCACTGGGTCGGTGAGGGGCGCTTGACCTGCTTATTTGCGCCTCCAGGCCCACGGAGCAAACTGCCAAAGCCATTTCAGAAGGGCAGCTCCCCCTGGATGCACCACACACTGGGCAGTGGCACCCAGGCACCACATGGGCCAGGCAGGGGTGGGCAGAGCCCATCCAGGAACCGCAGGGCCTGGCCGGGCCACAGCCCGAGCGCTGCCCGCACCCGCAGAATCCCTGCTTGGCTGCTCTCTCTGCTCTGCCCTTTTGGCTGCAGCATGCCCGGGCTGAGCTACATGGCACCCGCCTGTCCGGGACGAAGCCCTGAGAATGGGTGAGCTCTGGTGTTTACCCCCCAGCCCATAGTGATCCACACCCAGCTTGGGCTCGCTCCAGCTGAGCAGCGAGTCTAGCCGCACCGGCTCTGCTGCTGGAGCCTCCTCCAAGGTGCCTGCAGGGCATATCCAGGCTCCCCGAGCACCTAGCCTGGTCCAAGGTGCTGCCCCACATGCCCAGCCCAGGGCTCTGCACAGCACTGGCAGTGGCATCGGCCCGGCTTGCCATGGGAGACCCGCCTGCGGTGCAGCGCCAGCCCAGGCAGTGCGGCGAGCCTGCATGTCCCGCAGCCTAGCCTGGCAGCACCAAGCTCGCCTGGCTGCTGCACTCCACCTGCCCAGGCTTTGGTCCTCGGCTTCTGACCCAGCGCCGGGCAGCCCGGCCCCTTCCTTGCCTGCTTGGCATGAGCAGGGCTCCTGGGGATTGGAGCCAGCCCAGTAAGTGGGATGGGCAGAGAGTGGAGCTGTGGCTCGTCCCGAGTCCTTGCGAGGGGCCTGGAGGGAAATGCAAGTAGGGTCCTCAAGTACTTGACTGACTACCTGATAAGCCTCTTACATCCCTAATTGTGTTCACCTTTCTTTTAATTTTAAACTCTAAATAGTCATTTGTGTTGACTCTGACCCTCCGAAGGATCTTTGTTAGATTTGAGAGGGCTTATCTGTGAGTCCTTGTTTTTTATACCCAACTGACACTATATCAGTAGGTTTCAAATTTTCCCAAATAGGCTCTTTTACAGTAAATGGCTATAGCTTCAGTACAATATAAAGATACTAGGGGGCTGTGCCCCCTGCTCGCTATGCTCGCCAACCCTCCTCTCGTCGCCGGTGGGAAACCCAGCTCTCCTGCCTGGCTACTGGGGAGGGCTGGGCTGTGGCTCTGCCAGCCTGGATTCTTTCTCCCTCCCCCAACTCTAACCCCCCTCCCCTTCCCAGTCATGGCGTTCACCAGGCCCGGCTCCAGTGCAGCGGTGTCTGCCTGCCCCGTGTGGGGTGCAGTGAGGCACAGATAATGCTGTGTGCACATAGCACTCCAGGGCACTGCAGCCTGCCGAGGTGGGGAAAGCAGCAGTGGGGGCTGCTATCCCACCTTCTCCCCCATGTGGTGCCACCTGTACTGTGCCCAGAGCCACATGTTTGCCCACCGGGAGCAGAAGGGAAGGAGCAGACAGGTCAGTGTGGCAGCTTCCTGGGCAGCTCGGGGGTGCTCTGGCAGACACAGTAAGTGCAGCCGCTGAGGAGGGGATGAGTGTCCGCGAGGGTAGCCGGACTTGGGACAGTCGGGCACTGTGTTCTGGCTCCCCAAGAGCCTGGACACCTGGGAGCCCCTAAGAGCCCGCTGCTGGCACACAAGCCAGGCTGGGAGCCCTGTTCCTAGCGCCTGTCCCTGGGCTGCTGTCCTGAGCACTGCAAACCCTCAGTTGCCATGTGGGGTCTGCCGGCTACTGTGCCACGTTTCTTGGCATCGAAAGCTCTGTGGGGTGGGGGTGGAGGAAAGGGAGTAGGGGCTTGGTTTGAAATAGCAATTCCAAGTGGCGAGGGGGAGCAGTGAGGTTGGGCTTGAGCTGGGAGAGGGATGAGACAGGACACAGAGTGACATGATTTTTTTAATGTATAGAGATGCACATACAAGCAGTCCCCGGGTTACGTACAAGATAGGGACTGTAGGTTTGTTCTTAAGTTGAATTTGTATGTAAGTCGGAACTGGTACATATTGTAGGGGAAACTCTAGCCAAACATTTCTCCAGAGCTCAGTTTTATTCTCCCACACCTCACTTCCCTCAGTCCTTTATTCTCAAGCTGAGGTGTCTGCTGAGAAAAGCCGCTCCACGTCTCCCTGGTCTGCTGGGTGGGGCGCTAGCTTCGTGTCTCCCTGGTCTGCTAGGGGGAAAAGCAGCTAGTGCGGGGTTGCCTCACCCCGTTTGTAAGTAGGGATCCGATGTAAGTCGGATCCATGTAACCCGGGGACTGCCTGTAATTACAAAAGGAGCTGGAAAAGGCTCTGTAGCAATCAATCTGATGTATTTACAAAAGGTGGATGTACAAACTAAACTCATGAAAGAAAAAATTGTTGTTGTTGATTTTTTTTAAATATCTCTGATCCTGCATGACTTCTGTTCGATTCTGATTCAGGAAAAAAAAATCACTTAAGTACAGTGTTTTGAAGATAATTCACTTTCGCCTAAATGATTTTCTGAATTGGACCTCTTATTAGGGATTGCTGACGGGAACAGATTTTCACTTTAAGATCTCCATTAAAAGAGTTGGTAGGGTTTGTGGCTGTGTCCCTTCAGAAAGCTGTATTTGAGAATTGAGGGGCATCTTGCTGAACCTGTTGTGTGGCATAAAGGTTTTAAGCTATTTCAGTTGGTACAGAAGTGTAATTTTTAGTATTTTAGAAGGGCAGGACAAACCCAACAGATTCCAAATCAGCTTCCTTTGCTGCTTAATTATTATGCACAAGATAATAAATGAGGGGTTGAAATGTTTGTGTTAGTTTTCTTTTTCCTTTTTGCAGGTGTTGCTGAAGTCTCTGATTTTTATTTAAAGCATGTGATTTCATGTAATTTTGCCCAATTGTTATTGCGACTGTTACCAGCTGCATGCTTGCAAACTACATTCTAATAAAAAGGCAAAGATTATTTTGGGAGGCAAATTTTTGTTTGCTTTTTTTTTTTTTCAAGGCAAGTATTAAAATTTGCAGGTGGTGAAGTGAGCTGCAGCAGCAAGGCCCATGACAGTTGAATGACGTCCCATTATTTTATGGGGAAAGCTAGTACCATACTTCATTTAAATGCTATTTTCAGGGTTAGGGACTGAAGTGGGGCATAAGCCGTGGGCTGGGCCATGCGTGAGTGTGAATGTCATTGTCTCTTCTGAAGGAAATTTGTAGAGAATATGACTTTTAAAGAAGGCATTAGTTGAACATGAGTTAATTATCACTGCATTGATATTTTGGCCGTAGAAAACTTGTGCAAGAATTCCTGTCCTTTGAAGTATATTTATTGATGGCTGGCTTATTAATGCTCCACTTACAGTGTGTGTTCTGAAAATATGACATCAAATCTATTGTGCAGGCTGATGTTGCATGAAATACAGTGCATAGGTCATTTTTAGCTATATAATTACTGAATAGTTCACATTCTTAAATTGTAATGCAGTGTTGTTTTTATTTGTTATATAGCACTATGCCAGTATATACAGGCCTCTAAAATCCGAGATGGTGCCGGCTGTTTCATTTCCAGTGCAGTAGAAGGTAAAAGGAAAAAGAAAAGAAAAACAGCACAAACTCTCTGGCTCTTTCAATATCTTCTCCTTGCTGGCACTTTTGTGCCCTTTGATCTCTTAACTTCCTAGATTCTCTTTACAGCTGACTATTTTATAGTAGGGGGTGGATTTCCAGGCTGTCTCAAAGAAGAACATTTAAAGAGATTTCTTTAAGTGATGTCACTTCTGTGTCTGTCTAAAGCTCTGTCTTAAGCTTTTAGCTTCATCTTGGCATCTCTTGTCTATTTGTGCTTTTCGTGGGTAATGCAATTCAGATTATGCAATTCAATGTATTCTGTTGCTGTGCCCCAAACAGAATTGGAAATAACCTGAAATACAGCTTCTACAGTTGCTGCTAAGAAATAGACAAACCAGTAACTGTAGACTAACTCTAGCATATTGATATTTCAAGAAAAGCACAGATAAATAATTGTGTATGAACGTTACCAGTGCTAATACTTTTCAGTCTTAATTACATGCTAACTCTTCTGCATTTTTCTGCTTCTGTTAAAGGGAATGTCTGTACTGTATTTAATCTACTTATCTTCATGTTTGCTTTCTGACATTTTGCTTTCAGCCTTGTGTGAAAGATCTTGGAAAGAGTATTAAATGATTGACTTGGTATTTTTTCTTTTTCAGGTGAAAATTTTGAACAGACTCCATTAAGGCGCACATTTAAGTCCAAAGTTCTTGCTCGTTATCCTGAGAATGTAGAATGGAATCCTTTTGACCAGGATGCAGTGGGAATGGTCAGTAAGACATTAAGTGCTCTTGGTTTCTTTGGGTTTTTAAAATTAGCGCTCTCCTTCCTGCAGTGTATTTAAAAATAAATGTACAGCTGAATTATTTCAAGAAGCTAGCCTTCTGATGATGGCAAAATAAAAAGCTGCAGTAGAAAAGGTTAAAAACTAATTGTCAAGTTGCTCTAAATTGTGCAGATTTGTTTAAATGAAACAATTTACGTTTGGTTTTATACTTGGGGAATATAAAATGAAGGCCTTTCCCCTTAAAATGACCAATTATTTTTGTATTATAGGGCCTGTAGGAACTTCAGGAGGTCATCTAGTCCATCTACCCGTGCTGAGGCAGGAGTCATGATGAATCATTTTTTACCTCTTATTTTGCCATATGCCAGAGAGTAGGCAGTTGAAGTAGAAGTGAGGGAAAATTAGTTCTCTTTGTGGTTTCTGATTAGTTTGCTTCGTCTCCATCTATTTCTTTTTTCAAGGAATGGAAAGTAACTTCTTACCTCGCCTTATATTTTTTTCAGTGCTTTACATAAAACAGACGCTCTTCTTTTAAAAGCAGAATTTACAATTAAAATATTTTTCTTCCACTGTTTATGTAGGGTATAATACTATTCCTACTGACGTCAGTGACAAAAGTCCTGTGAACTTCAGTGGCAATCAGAAGAGTGGGCCTTGTGCTGCATACTTTGGTTCTGTGTAATAATTCGGGCCATGACTGCACTGGTACTTTACAGCGCTGTAACTTTCTGTCTCATGGGTGTAAAAAAACCAACCAACCAAAACCCCAAAGTGCAGCAAGTTACAGTGCTGTAAAGCACCAGTGTGAACCAGGCTGCAGCACTGGGAACCGAACTCCCAGCTCAATTAGTTACTCCCCTCGTTGATATGGGTTACATCAAGTGCTGGGAGACCTCTCTCCCAGTACTCCTGCGGTGGCCACACTTTCACGTGAAAGCACTGACATGGCTGTGCTTTGAACTGTTAGGTGTAGATGAAGCCTGCCCTTTGCTGTTTGTGTGTAAGACACTACCTACTACTCTAATGCCTTACAAAGTCTATTTAGAGAGAAATGAAATGTAATGTTAGTCTCATGAGTCTCAAATGCTACCTATTGCCAATTAAAAAAAAAATGCAAAATGTAGTTTAGTATTTAACTTTTTTGTTTTCTTTTATAGCTGTGTATGCCTAAAGGGCTTGCTTTCAAGACACAAGCTGATTGCAGAGAACCTCAGTTCCATTCGTTTATAATCACCCGGGAAGATGGCTCGCGGACATTTGGGTTTTCTCTCACATTTTATGAGGAAGTTACCAGCAAGCAAATCTGTAGTGCAATGCAGACATTATATCATATGCACAATGCTGAATATGATGTTCTGCATATTCCGCCCACGAATGATAAAGATAGCTGTAGCAGCATAGAAGACTGTAATGGAACTCCTGTATCAAAACTACAGCGTATTAACTCATATGATATTAGCAGAGACACACTGTACGTCTCTAAATGCATTTGTCTGATTACGCCAATGTCTTTCATGAAGGCTTGTAAGAAAGTACTAGAACAACTCCACCAAGCAGTAACTTCTCCTCAGCCACCACCGTTACCTTTAGAAAGTTACATCTACAATATTCTCTATGAGGTTCCTCTTCCTCCGGCAGGGAGATCCTTAAAATTTTCAGGTGTTTATGGACCAATTATCTGCCAGAGGCCAAGCACCAGTGAACTGCCCTTATTTGACTTTCCAGTTAAAGAAGTTTTTGAATTACTTGGAGTGGAAAATGTGGTTCAGCTCTTCACTTGTGCGCTTCTGGAATTTCAGATACTGCTTTATTCACAGCGTGAGTACTTTTGTCTTGTCCCAGGTACTAATGGCATCAGTTTTGTTTTTAGAGTTCTGAGAAATAAATATCTGTAATAAGCTGCTCTTCGCATGTTGCTGCTGTCAGAGTAATTTAAATCAAATTTCCCTGGAAACTGAAGGTCCTCAGCAATGCTGGAAATCAGAGTACCTAACATCAGATATTTGAGTTTGAAAATGTTGTTCTTACTTCACTATCCCATATGCACGTAATGACGTAAGAGGACAGCAAGGAAGTTGGCATCCTGCTTTCTTTACAGAAACACCAGTAACTAGAAGAATAAAGGGATGGTCTTGCCTCCATTTCTCCCCAGCTTGCTGAATTCCCACTCTTACTTCATTCAGCCAGAGGCAACTTAGGTGTGGCCTACACGTAAGTTAGGTTGAGACAGCTCCGACCCTTGGTGGTATCAAAAATACGCAGCCCTGAGCACTGGAGTTGTGCTCTCCTAATCTCTGGGGTAGATTCAGCTAGATCTATGGAAGGATGTTTCCGTTAGCCTTGTTGGCTTTCCTTGGAGGATGTGTAGTTCCAACACTGATGGAAAACCTTCTCCTGTCATTGTAGGAAGTATCCATTCTACAATCCTACGTGCGATGGCCGTGTCACTTCAGTGCTTGTAGTGTAGACACAAACTGTTGTAAACGTGCGATGAAGCTGAGGTTGTATTTCAAGAGGCCTTTATAGTTAATAATGTATGGTTACAAAAAATAAATAAATTGTGCAACCAAATTTTCTGGTTGGACAAGTTATTTGACAAATTAAAATGTAATTCTCCATTTTCTGTCAGGACCGGAGTCAAATCTTATTGAAGTCCAATAATATAGAACCATTTTTAGAAAGCGTGTCAAGTGCTAGATTAGATCAGCATTTGCTTTCACATGGCTTGCTTGGTTTTCTATATTGCTCTTTATCTGGTAATGTTTTTGCAAGAATCTTAAACACCTCAGGCTTCAGTTGCTATATTAAGGTTTTGTCAAACCTAGACTTCCTGCAGTGGCATTACACCCAGAGAAGTAGAGTTACACATGCAGAGAACTTTGACTTATTTCTTTTGTACTTCCAAGAGTTTTTGCCAGTTGTGCAGCCCCGCAGGCAATAGGGATGGTGGGTGTGCTAGTGTAGACTTCGTGTTCGTGGTCTAGCAAAGAAAATCAAATGCATGGTAAATCCAAAGATAAGTTGCGTTAATTATATCATCTGCTGGTTTCCAGAATGATGATTTTTTTCTCCTCCTGCCCTATTTAGAATAATCCCTGAAATAAGTGAAATAATTGTGTGGAAAATTACGAATTACTTACAAAACATGTCCTATGTCTTCAGCAATAACTTATACAGATCTACTATACCCTGCATGTACAATATTTGGTTACACAAAGCAGTGAGAATGGAATGTGTTTGGTGAATTATCAAAACTATGTCTATATTAGGAGCTGAGTTCTGTGTCTATGTAATTGGGATTGGACATTCAAGAATGGTCAAAATAATCAGGTGTGTTTCTGCAGTGTTGCCATGAATTGGTGTTTCTGAGCTGTGATGTTAGGAAGGAACAATTGGTTCCATACATACAAGATGGGAAGTGACTGTCTAGGAAGGAGCATGGCGGAAAGGGATCTAGGGGTCATAGTGGACCACAAGTTGAATATGAGTCAACAGTGTGATGCTGTTGCAAAAAAAGCAAATATGATTCTAGGTTGTATCAACAGGTGTGTTGTAAGCAAAACTCGTGAAGTCATTCTGCCGCTCTACTCTGCACTAGTTAGGCCTCAGCTGGAGTACTGTGTCCAGTTCTGGGCGCTACATTTCAAGAAGGATGTGGAGAAATTGGAAAGGGTACAGAGAAGAGTGACAAGAATGATTAAAGGTTTAGAGAACATGACCTGTGAAGCCAGGCTTCATGAACTGGGCTTGTTTAGTTTGGAAAAAAGAAGATTAAGGGGGGACATGATAGCGGTTTTCAAATATCTAAAAGGGTGTCACAAGGAGGAAGGAGAAAATTTGTTCCTCTTGGTTTCTGAGGACAGGACAAGGAGTAATGGGCTTAAGTGCAGCAGGGGAGGTTTAGATTGGACATTAGGAAAAAATTCCTAACTGTCAGGGTGGTCAAATATTGGAATAAATTGCCAAGGGAGGTGGTGGAATCTCCCTCTCTGGAGATATTTAAGAACAGGTTAGATAGACATCTGTCAGGGATGGTGTAGACGGAGCTTGGTCCTGCCTTGAGGGCGGGGGGCTGGACTCGATGACCTCTCGAGGTCCCTTCCAGTCCTATTATTCTATCATTCTATGTGTGTGTTCTTCACTAGTTAGCTACATGAGAATAGTAATATAAAATGGGTTCATTTCCTTTGGTTTTTTCTCCCTACACACACAGAACAAGTTGTGCCATCATGTAACAATCCTTATGAGGATTTACAAAACAAACAATTTCACTTATAGTAACTTTTTTGAATTTTGGGAGTGACTAGAATAGACATTGAGTAGGCTGATTTCTCAGATTTTGCTTTGGAGGTTCAGTAATTGTTTTGGCAATTGCAACAATTATTTCTCATAAGAGATGTCATGAAACTTAAATCTCTTATCATTCCAGTAACCTGGCTGACTAGTGACATTGTGATCAAACTGAGCTGCATTCATCCTCGAGGCATGTTCAGTAACAGATTTGTGTACATGTAGCCAGTTGAGTGGAATGAGGGAAGAAATAAGTATAGCGTCATGGGTATTGGGTGAACCCCATTTCATACCCTCAGAAAGTAGGCTTCACTTCCGTCACGTCTCTCGGTGGTAGAACCTCATGGCATAGCTGATCTTAGATCTGAGGGTGCAGCCCTTGTTTCCTGTATTCGTTGTGAAGAACTTCCCTTTTAGATTACACGACCATCAAGTAATTAAAATCAATTCAAACTGCTTTTACAAAACAAACATTATTTATTTATTCACCAGAATGTACATAACAATCAGACTCTGACAACTGAACACATGTCGTTCTTGAGAGGAAGTGTTTTTAACTGTGTATAACCATTTGATTTCAGGTCCTCAATCTTATCACATGTAACTGTGTAACTTGGCCTGGGGCCTTAAAGAAACAGTTTCCCTATTAGTGGTCCAGCTTTTGTTCCCTTAATTCCCTTCAAGCTCTTTGCCCAGAGGCATTTTACCTCTGACCATTGTTTGGTTTCCTGCTTGCTCTTTATATCAGACATTTTTTATTTAATTCCCTTTATCCAATCTTAACAATATTCAAACTTAAGTACACATAATATTAATAAATATGACTGTCCCCTGTTCTCCACATACAGGTGTATCTGTTCACACAAAAAAGAAGCTTTATATAGAATAGAAGCTTGTAACTTTGATTTGTGGTTGTCCTTCAAGTTTTGTCTACCAAAAACTGCCTTTTGTTGACAAAACAATGAGAGTGTACACAGTACAATGCAGCTTTCATTGGGGAAAAACACACAGTTTTGGTGACAAAAAACTTCTACCTCTGCGAGAGGCTTTTGTCTTTTCCCCTCCCTTCATTGTATACAAAGAGTTAGTCTGGACAAAACAGTCAAGAGAACAGGCTTCCCCCAGTATCGTACAATGCCTGCCCTGATAGTTCTGATCAGTGATTTGTGATCTCTGCTGCGCTGCAGGCATGCGCCCCTCCCCTTTCAAAGCTCTGAGACGTATCTGACAGCTGAGTGAGCAGCTCTGTTTGGGGAACAAACAAAAAGAGCAAATAATTGGGCTGCTCCTGTTCTGCCCTGCTAGGAACACGGCAGCAGGCAGACTCCTGCTTCGGGGGAGGTCTGGAGTGACAGCTGTGCTGCTTTGACACTCCTCAGCAGGGAGAGCTCACAGAGCTATTCATGCTTCTCCCAACAGCTGAGGATGCTGTGAGAGGACTTAGAGGGAATCTCAATAAGTGCAGTGATTAGCTTTGCCTTCCCACAACACTGGACTATGGGATGCTTACCCATAGTGCTTTGCTCTATCTGTCAACAGGGGAGCTGGCAACATGGCCATGAAATGTCGACAGTGGGAGGCAAGAAAATCAGTTTGACCAGTTTTCATTTTTGGTGACTTCATGCTGACAGCACTTTTGTCGCCAAACCTTCCCAGTGTAGACATAGCCTTAGTGTTTTCTTGTGCCTCAAATGATCATACTCAGTTGCTAACAGAAATTACTACTTGACTTTTTGCTGGAGTGGCCAAGAACATTGCATTGGTTTCTTTCTGTTTATTAAAATGCTCTAGACACAACTTTTTCCGATTAATACTTGTTTTTTAATGGGACTGGCAAGTAAGCTCAAGTGATTTGCTTTGTTTTATCCTAGCTCCCATGAGTGCTCTGATATCCTTTGCTGAAAATACTCTTTTAAAAAAAAATTTACTTGAGCAAAACCTCCGTGACAATTGTAACAGATATCCCTACTCCTTTTCTAGCATCAGCATAGTTCATGTATGCTTTTACTCTTTTAGAAGAGGAAGAACACCATTGTAATAAAGCTGTGGCACTCGTTTTGATGCTTATAGTGACACAGTCTCAAAATTGTCTGAAGTTTTTTCTTTATATAATCAAAGATGTTACTGGTAGCATTTATCATTGAAACTAAAGCAGGGGTGAGCAAAAGGGCCTCTGCGGGCCAGATTTGGCCTGCCAAGTGGATGGATTCGGCTTGCGGAGGCCCTGCTGCTCCCCCGTCCCCAGGCCAATTGGGAGCTAGGGGAGTGCACAAAGTTTCCTCCGCCCTGCCAGGAGCACACAGCTCTTGGAAGCACCAGGAGCTCCTGACAGGGCTGGAGGAAGCTTTGCGTGCTCTCCCACCCCCATGCCAATCAGGGGCTGTGGGTGGAGGAGCGCGTGAAGTTTCCTCTGCTCTGGCCCCGCCTTGTTAGGTGCACACGGCACTTAGAAGTTTCATGCGCTTCTGGCAGGGCAGAAGAAGACTTCATGCGTTCCCGCCCAAGGCCCTGATTGGCTTGGGGGCTCAGGAGCATGGGAAGTCTCCTCCCAGATAGGAGCATGGGCACCTAGAGGGAAGGGGGGGTGGACGAAGGCGCTCCCCCACCCCGTGACCAGTCATGGTCTGGGAGTGGGGAACCCGGAAGTATCCCAGCCCCTCCCTTTCCAGAGCAGCCTGCGGCCACTTCAGAAATTTTTGAAGTGGCCTCTGGCAAAAAATTATTGCCAAACCCTGGACTAGAGAGAGTTTTATTTTCCATCTTGTTTTTTTATTTACTTGTTTACTTAATTATACTTTGTAGATAAGGTGCACTGTTTTCTCATATATGATCAGTTTGATTTCCTGTTTAGCTTATGTGGGGTTTTTCAAACAGCAAGAAGGGAGAACACTCTTAAAACAAGGAAGTTTGGTTATAAAATCTCAACAGTTGGTAGGGAAACTTGGCAAAGTGTGAAGTCACCTAATTTTTAACTATGATCTACATTTTGATAGTTGTGTCAGACTATGTATTTAAATGCTGAACTTTAAACACCTACATGTGAAATTTTTGCTCTAAAACCTTTTTTTTTCTAAATCCCTCTAGAAGCCTGAATTTTTCACTTATGTGACATGTAATTAGTTGGACAGTTTTTGATACTGTACGCTCTTTGTGTCAGATGAGATCACTCTACTAGTTCAGGAGAGCTTGACTAAGAAGTATACAGATCTGAAAATCTAAAAAGTTGAGTGCTTGTCTACACAGGATGCTATATTGTATTAACTTCAGTTTGTTCACCTTAAAGAGCCTTGTGTCTAGACATGAACTTTTAAAAGTGAGTTACTTGGCACCTTTTAAATAGCATGAGTAATCCTCCCTGAAGCAGGAGGATTTTAAGGTTTGCATGGACTAATTCTTCTTCGAGTGCTTGCTTATGTCCATTCTGTCTAGGTGTGTGCGTGCGCCCTGTGCATAAGTTCCAGAACCTTTTTGCCCTTAGCAGTACCCATTGGGCCAGCAGGGGAGCCCACTGGAGTGGCACCGGTATATCCTAGCATATAACCCCCTGCTGGCTCTCTACCCCCTCAGTTCCTTCTTTCAGCCCATGATGGTTGCTAGAATGCTCTGCTTGCCTTTGCAAGTGTGTTTTTAGCTGTAAATAGTTTCTCCTTAGGAGTAGCTGAAGCAAAATACAGGACTATGTAGCACTTTAAAGACTAACAAGATGGTTTATTAGATGATGAGCTTTCGTGGGCCAGACCCACTTCCTCAGATCAAAAACTTTTTTTTTTTTTTTGATCTGAGGAAGTGGGTCTGGCCCAGGAAAGCTCATCATCTAATAAACCATCTTGTTAGTCTTTAAAGTGCTACATAGTCCTGAATTTTGCTTCAGCTACACCAGACTAACACGGCTACATTTCTATTACTATCCTTAGGAGTAGTTAGCAGTTGATTGTTAGTAGATAGTGATTAGATAGCATTGATAGTAGTTTCCCTGATTCCCTCCTGGAGGGCTTGAAACCCTGTCAACAGTGCTCCAAACCCATGCTCCACTGATATCCACACACACACTGTTTGAAGTGCCTAGGTGAGGGCCATTTAACTAATGCCTGCAAGATCTGAGTGAGAGAGACTCCAGGCTTAAGCTCTTGTTAATGGAGTCGGCACTTCAACCCCCAGTGCCAGAGCCAGCACGGTTGGTAAGGAGCGCACCGGCGTCGACTACAGAGATGGAGCGGGTGCCAAGGCACTTGGCGCCTTCCTGGCATCGATTGGCACCAGGCACTGATCTCAATTGCTGGTGCCGTTGACTAGTAAATGGGGGTGAAGTGAAAGGTCCCCACATAAGCAGGACCGGAGCGCCTGCCCTCGGGAGCCAGTGCTTCAAGAGAGAGGAGCCCGGTAAGATCAGGAGCCCAAAGGGGCCGGGACCTGTCCCTGAAGGAGGTCTGGAGGCCATCCACGCAGGAGACATTCTCTGCGGCCCGGAAGCTGATAGAGCTCACAGCCTCCCTAGGCCTGGCACTGTGCAGCACAGAGGAGCACGTGGGCCACAAGAATCATGTGCCTAAGCTGGCCCCAGCACCGCAGCCGGCACCGCCCAGGCCATCGCCCAGGCACTGCCATCCCTGGTGCGGGATGCACCATGGAGGAGGGCGCCTCTTCTGCAGAGTCAGCACTGCTTCCTGTGGCTTCCAGAGTCCCACGCCATGCCACCCCTGCCGGTACCACCCGTACCCCATAGAGGGAAATCTGCTGCCATGGCTCACCATGCAGCGCAGGTGGAACAGGGGTCTTCTGCACTGCCGTGGTCGGTGTTGGAATACTCTTCGGAGTCTGATGCAGAGTCTCTGGTCTCGTCAGCCTCCTCTCGACTGTCGGCTTCCCCTAGGATCTCTCGTTTGTCCCGTCAATCGGCACACCGCTCCAGATCGGGTCATCAGTCCTTGTCTCGGCACCGCTCGGGGCATCGCAGCCCACCCATGGTCCAGACACTGGCCCCCCTCCCCCTCAGTGGCAGCCACCTATGCAGTGGCCCTTCTGGATACCGTGGGCCTAACATCAGGTGCAAGGCCCTGACCCTTCAAGACCAGGGTCTGTGGCGACCTCAGCGTGCTCTAGCCGTAGATCTGCCCCCTTGGCTACCCTGCTCACCAGGGACCCGGGCTCGGAGACTAGAGCCAGCCCCCTGGGGTCGAGAGGTGAATCGGCTGATCCACTCCATCAGCCACTTCCAGCAAGACCTCGGCCCCAGGACTGAACCTGCCGCCACAGTTATGGTTCAACCCCAACTGCTGGAGTCCTCGTCACCGGCTGAGGCCTTAGCAGACCCATCTCCGGGCATGCCTACGATGGACATGTGAGCCCACCAAGACCTCCTCAGGCGCCTTGTGCGGAATATGGGGATACAGGCAGAGGAGGTTAAAGAGGAGAAGGACCCGATGGTGGACATTCTTATGGCTGACACCCCGGCTAAGATCGCCCTCCCTCTGAATAAAACGTTGGCAAAGATAACCAAGACCTTATGACAGACACCAGCCTCCATTCCTCCCCCCACACAAAAAGGGGTTGAGAGGAAGTATTTCGTGCCCCAGTCCGGGCACGAGCATCTCCACCGCCAGGTTCAGCAGTGGTTTAGGTGGCTTGCCAGAGTGAGAGGCCCCCTCTCCAAAGTGGGCCCCTACTCCAAAGAGTAAGGAGCCAAAGAAGTTGGACCTGCCGAGGCGGAAGTCATATGCTACGGCAGGCCTACAACTGTGGATCGCAAACCAGCAAGCGATGCTCAGCTGGTATGCGTTCAATTCTTGGGTGGCGGTGGACAAATTCAAGGACCAACTGCCTCAAGCTTTCTAGAGGGAGTTTGCTGCCTTTATGGATGAAGGAAGAATAGTTGCGTGAACAGCGCTGCAGGCCGCCCTGAATGCCATGGACTCGGCAGCTCGTGCTGTGGAACCGGGCATTGTTATGCGCAGGTGCTCGTGGCTCCAGATCTCCGGCATACCGCAGGAGGACCAGGGGATGTTACAGGACCTCCTCTTTGAGGTCTCCAGGTTGTTCTTGGAGCAAACTGATGACAAGCTACATAGCCTTAAAGACTGCAGGGCCACCCTAAAATCCCTGGGCATCCACACCTCAGTCCCACAGCGGCGTCCACTCAACCAGAGGCCACAGAGAAACTATCAGCAAGGGCTGCGTTTTGATAGGAGGTGGTGGTCTAGGGCTCCCACAGCCAGGGGGAGTAGGAGGAGATTATGGGGTCCCCCTGAGTAGAACCCTGGACCCTCCAATAAGTCCCAGGGGCCTAGGCCCGGCTTTTGAAGGTGCGCCTGAGAACGGAGTTCCAGTCACTCCCATAGGTCGACTCTTCTGCCAGAGGCTATCTCTCTTTTACCAGGCCTGGTGTGCTATCATCATGAACCATTGGGTACTTGACATGGTGCAGAGGGGATACTCTATCCCATTCCTTTCTTCCCCGCCCTCCCATCCCCCTTCCCTGTCCCTCTTCAGGGACCCCACTCACGAGATCCTGCTCAGGCAGGAGGTCTCCATGCTACTTTCTCTAGGAGTGGTAGAGGAGGTCCCCCTGTCCCTCCTGGGGAAGTGGCTTTTATTCCCGCAACTTCCTGATCCCAAAATCCAAGGGGGGGTCTCTGCCCCATCCTGGACCTAAGGGGGCTCAACGCCTTCTTAAGAGAGTCAAAATTCAGGATGGTGACCCTAGCCTCCATCATCCCCTCCCTCGATCTAGGGGTATGTCTAAACTACACTCCTCTGCCGACAGAGGGATGTAGATTAGGCACATCGCTATTGCAAATGAAGAGGTGATTAAAATATCCTGCACTTCATTTGAATAGAAATGGCCGCCGCTTTTTGCTACGAGGCATAAGGGATCGGTTGGAAAAGGCTTTCCTTGTCAACTGATCCCCATCTAGACTGCCGCTTTTTGCCGGCAAAGTGCCATGTTGGCAAAAAGCAGCGGCCATTTCTATTCAAATGATGCACGGGATATTTAAATTCCTGCTTCATTTGCAATAGCGATGTGCCTAATCTATATCCCTCTGTCGGCAGAGGGGTGTAGTTTAGACACACCCTAAGAGACTGATACGCCACCCTCGATTTGAAGGACACATACTTCCACATCTTGATTGTTCCCCACCACAGGCAATACCTTCAGTTCTTCTTCGGGGATGTGCCCGCAGGTGCTCCCCTATGGGTGCTGGGCTTTCCCTGGCGCCACAGGTGGAAGCTTGTGATGAGCAGTGTTCAGCCGGACCGCGCATGTGCCTCAGGCTCGCGGCTTTCGCGCTGTTTTCTGTTTCGCGCTGTCTGGCCCCCCGCCAGTTCCTCTTCACTGCCTCAGGCTGCAGACGCTTGGAACTGCGCTCTTCACTCCCTCACTAAACTAGACTATTTCTAGTATTCTCCCTTGTACATACACCTTTATTTCTCTTTCTCCTTTATTTCCCTTGTTTCTAAAAAAAAAAAAAAAAAAAAAACAAAAAAAACCCCACACCACCACAGAATAACAAGAGTTGAATGGGAATAAGAATAAAAGCTGCTTGTTGTTCTTACCTCCCGCCTCTCAGCTGATCTCCCTTCCTCTCCTTTGTACATAGCTGCGTTTAAAAAAAAGGAAATAAAGACAACATAATAGAGACGACATCACCACATTATCTCTACCTAGAGATAAGACTTAACTATAGACAATGAAGACTTCAGGGAACCCGGCAAAATGTCAGCTGCCGGCTTCAAAAAATGTGGCTCTTGCCGGGAGGCAATGCCAGCCTCCGACGGCCATTCTGAATGTATCCGGTGTCTGGGAGAATCGCATGTCCCCCAGAAATGTACCTACTGCACCAGACTTACCTCCACGGCCAGGAAGGACAGAGAGAGGTGTCTTCGGATGCTTCTCTTTGACAGAGCCCTGCAATCCCAGCAAAGTGATGCGGACCAACAGCCCCACAAACGCCGGGCTTCCTCCCCAACTACGGGCTTCAGAAAAAGCCCAGGATCTCTCCCATGAGATCCCTACCAGCTGCCCCTGAACACCAGGGAAAGCCAGCCTGAAAGACCAGGGACTTCTGGTGTGGCTAAGCCAGGTCCCCCCGTCTCAGCGGCTCCAAAGCTGAAGCGACTGTGGGAGTCTTCGCATATGCAGGCTCCCGAGGCAGCATTCCCTCAGCCGCCGCCTCTGCCTCCCTTGCTAGAGCGCTGAGCCGGCTCCAAGATCGGACCCGGAGCTGACCATCACGGCACTGGCACCCGCACCCGCACCGCTCTCAAACCTCCATGAGGCGCTGGACTATGCGGCGCCGATCCACCTTCCTGTCGGCACAGCACTGGCTGCTGCTGCTGCCTCTGAGCCCCCAGCGCCGATTAACACTGCTCCAGCTGTCTCTTCAGCACACGCCAGCAAATCAGGAGCTCTAAGTCCTGCTCCTTTGATCTCCCCGCACCAGAGCTGCTCTCGCTCCTGCCTTCTCTCGCTAGCACCGTCCTCGCCTTTCCCGGTGCCTCGTTCTCCACGCCGCTATACCCATTGGCATGGGTCCCCCCATGCCTCCTCCAGGCTGCCTTCACCATTCCTGGCTGCTGTACCTTCCCACTTCAGACACCACTACAGGCAGCTCTCTGCATTTCCTGCTTCTTCCAGGGCATCAGACATCCACTCCTGTTCACCCTGCTCTCCGTATTGTTACCAATATTATGGTGTGACGTAGTGGGGGTACTTGCTGGGCTGTGGTAACCTCTGCTGTCTGGAGCAAGACCCAGCAGGGAAAACCTCACTATGCAAAGGTGATGCCAAACTGGTTGAACCAGATACCCCCCATAGAGAGGAACAAAGGAAGGTGGAGGCTGCCCTGGCTGGGGGGGCAGGGCTGGAAGAGAGTGAGTTTAGTTGTGGGCTGGGAGCATGGAGGAGACAGCCTAGGGAAAGGGGCTGGAGTTTAGGGGCCCAGTCTCCCCCATCTCAAGGGGGCCTGAGGCATCCTAGCCCAGCTCTGTGACCAGATTCCATCTGTGCTGTGCTGTATCCTGGAGAGGCAATAAACTTCCTCTATTCCACCGGCTGGTGCAGTCTGTTTGTGCCATTTTGGGGTGCAGGAGACGGGGGAACCCCAACGCGCCATCACATATGCCTGTTCTAACTATGACGATGACCGCTCACTGCAACATGACAAATATCATCGTGGTGACCGCCACTCTCGAGACGCCCGCAGTGGCTACTCTTATTGATCACGCTCTGCCTATGATTATGTATCACACAGACACTCTCCAACTCCGGCTCCCCTTAGCCCTCCGCACCATTCAGCATCACCACCTCATACTCCATCAGAGATGGATCACACCACCTTTGGGGACCACATATCGGGGACTTCCATCCCAGACTCATCCCCGCCAGATGAGGCAGTCACACGAGGTGACAGCTCTCCACCAGATGACCTCCGTCAGTTCCAAGAGTTGTTTAAGCGAGTAGCTATCACACAAGAGATCCCATTGCAGGAACTCAGGGACAAGCAACACAAGCTTTTCAGGAATCTCCAACCGTATCATAGGTCACGTCTGGCCATTCCTCTGGATGAAGGCATCCTGGAACTGGCTGATGAAGTGTGGCATGCTCCAGCGTCGGCTTTTCCGACCAACAAACATGCTGACAGGAAATATTTTATACCATCGAAGGGCATGGAATTCCTCTTTTCCCATCCACAACCTAACTCCCTAGTAGTCAACTCAGCTCAACAGAGGGCTAGAGCCCCACACCTCTAACAGGGCTCCGATCAGGATGTAAAGAGACTTGACCTCCTGGGCAGGTTCAGCAACGCTACTCCTCAGAATCGCCAATTACTCGGCGCATCTCTCCAACCACACCTTTGACACCTTTTCACGCTTCACCTCCCTCATGGATCATCTTCCCGATTCTAAGAAATCGATCCTGAGGTCAGTAATCCAAGAGCGCTACACATCAGCGAGAACGTCCCTCCAAATAGCCATGGACATGGCTGACACCGCTGCTCGCTCTACTGCTACTGCCATCGTTATGCGCAGAGCTTCTTTCCTTCAAGCGGTGGGAGTTCCGAAGGAACTACAGGCCAAAGTCGAGGACTTACCCTTCGACAAGGATAAGCTCTTTGCAAAGACCATGGACTCAATCTTACACTCCTCTAAAGACTCCTGAACAACCTTGTGAACTCTGGGGATTTACACTCCCGCCTTTAAGAGACGCTGGTACTCACCATACCAGTGCAGATATGATTACTCCTAGATCAGACATCGGGGGCAGCAGCAACACCAGCAACAGAGGGCCTTTGACAACCAACGCTCTCGCCAGAGGCCTCAGCGACTCCGAAACCCAAACAGCAGGACAAACATGCCTCCCAACAACAAGCAACAGGTTTGATGCGTTGGTTGGGGGCGAGCAGACAGTCACAGGCAGCACCACGAATCGTACAACCGAGCTCTTTCACCACCGGTTGAGGCCCTTTTCTACATCAATGGGCAAAAATCACTACGGACAGATGGGTCCTCGAGATTGTTCAATCTGGCTACCCTATCCTTTTCATAGCCAACCCACCAACCACCCCTCTCATGAGACCCTCCTCCAACTAGAAGTTGACCGCCTTCTCTCTCTGGGTGCCATAGAGCGAGTCCCAAAGGATTTCAGGAACAGGGGCTTTTACTCACATTATCTCATTACTCACCCAGAAGAGGTCTGGAGGTTGGCGCCCCATCCTAGATCTCCACTGTTTGAACAAATATTTCAAGAAACAACGATTCAAAATGACGACTTTAGCTGCCATAATCCCTGCATTAGATGCACAGGACTGGTTTGCCGCCCTCGACTTCCAGGACGCCTATTTCCACATCCCTATCCGTCCAGCTCACAGGAGGTTCTTATGCTTTGTCGTGGTAAAGGACCACTTCCAATACAAGGTCTTCCCTATCGGGCTATTGTCAGCCCCCAGGGTGTTTTCAAAGGTTCTATCCGTGGTCACGGCCTTCCTCCAGCGCCAAGGGGTACTCATCTTCCCTTACCTGGACGATTGCCTACTCAAGGGCCCTTCTGCACACAAGGTTTCCCAGATGGTTCACCTCATGAGGAAAGTCTTTCAATTGCTCGGACTCCTCCTCAACGAGCAAAAGTCCGTTTTGCTCCCCACTCAGAACATTGAGTTCATTGGGGCCCACCTGGACTCACTTGCTGGCAGAGCGTTCTTACCCTTACGGAGGTTTCAAGCCATCCAAGACCTCATTCACACCATCACCATCAGCCCTACCGTTCCACTCATCACATGCCTCAGACTGATGGGCCATATGGCTGCCACAACATACGTGGTGAAATACGCCAGACTACATCTGCATGCCCTTCAGTACTGGCTGACTCTCGTATACGACCACACCAGATACGATCTCCACAGGTCGGTAACGCCGCCACCTGGCGTTCTCCAATCACTCCTATGGTGAACCAGCCACAGAAACCTGCTGTCAGGTATACCTTTCCATCGGCAGGAGCCACTTCACCAAATCACAACGGATGTCTCCCTACTAGGCTGGGGGGCTCACATGGGCTCCCTCTCAGTCTAAGGCCAATGGTCCCCACAAGAAGCACGGCTACACATAAACCTTCTAGAGCTATGCGCCATTTTCAACGCATGCAAATCCTTCCTCATCTATGTTCAAAACACCACGGTGAGGATACATCACAGCCATGTGTTACATGAATCGCCAAGGCGGTGCTCGTTCCCGTTCCCCATGCACAGAAGCCATCCACTTTTGGAACTGGTGCATTCGCCACGGAATAACACTTACGGCATCCTACTTACCTGGTACCACAAACGTGACGGCAGATTTCCAGAGCAGACACTTCCATGTGAAGCACGAATGGAAAATACACGATGGCGTCCTACGCGAGATCTTCCAATGTTGGGGTACTCCCCGAGTGGACCTCTTTGCAACTGCTGCCAATACAAAATGCCGCAACTACTGCACCACAGCGGGCCTAGGCCGCGCATCCCTGGGGGATGCCTTCCTTACGACTTGGGGCGTACCCCTTCTCTGTGCATTGCCCCCCCCCGGTACCTCTGATCCCCAAAGTCCTCCAGAAGCTGAAGGCAGACAGGGCAACGCTAATCCTCATAGCCCCGGACTGGCCTCGCCAGCACTGGTTTCCCTTCTTCCACTGTCTCTCTGCGCGGACACCGATCCGCCTTCCGCCTCTCCACAATCTCCTCACACAAGATCGAGGACACCTGAAACACCCCCAGATACAAACGCTGAACCTAACAGCATGGTTCCTAACTGGCTAACTCCATTCGAGTCCCTCTGCTCCGTTCCAGTTCAACACATCCTAGTACACAGTAGACGACAAACCACAAGAAAAACTTACCTTCATAAGTGGCGCAGATTCTCCTCCTGGTGTACTTCGAACCACTATGATCCAACATGTCCGTCGATCCCCTCCGTACTGGACTACGCATTGCACCTAAAGGACAAAGGCCTTGCATTAGCCTCCATCAGGGTGCACCTCGCAGCAATATCAGCATTCACATCACCGATAGATGGTGTTTCTGTCTTCGCCCATCCTACTACTAAGAGATTTCTCAAGGGCCTTACCAACATGGCCCCACCGCATGACCCAGTCCCAGCAGTGTGGAGCCTGGATGTAGTCCTCGACGCCCTAATGAGGCTGCCGTTCAAGCCTCTGATGACTGTATCCTTGCATTTTCTCACTTTGAAAACCATTTTCCTGCTTGTCGTAACATCGGCACGCCAGAGTGAGCGAGCTTTCCGCCATGATGGCCATGCCACCATATACTATTTTCCGTAAGGATAGAGTAGTCTTGAGACTACACTCAAGATTCATACCTGAAATCGTCTCCCATTTCCATGTCAACGAACCAGTGATCCTGCCAACCTTTTTCCCGAAGTCCCATGCCTCACCACGAGAAGCGGCCCTACTCTCCTTGGACACCTGCAGGGCCTTAGCATTCTAGATAGATCGCACTAAACCTTTCAGGCGTACAGACCACTTATTCGTCTCCTTGGCACAGAGGTCAAGGGGTCAACGCCTATCTTCCCAGAGGATTTCCAATCTCGTAACCTCATGCATAATGCAGTCTTACGCAGAGAAAAGCTTACCCCTCCTGTGACGGCTTCCAGTTCGGGCACGAGCTTGTAACCCTATTACGTCGGGGTTACGGCCCAGCGAGCCTGCCATCTGTCAGGTAGTTAGGGGTGTGACAGCTTTAGTTCGGGCGTGAGCGTGCAACCCCTTCCACGTCAGGGTTACGGCTCAGTGAGCCCGCCATCTGCAAGTTAGTGCGGGATATATACAGGGTGGTTCACTCAAGGAAGTGAGAGAGGGGAATGGGGGCTAGAGGGACCCAGGCCCTCCTTCTCCACTGGGTCCCAGCCCGGGGCCCTAAGGGTATGGGTCTTTTAGCCCTTACCCGGCTGACGGGGTCCCACCCCATAATGCGTCAGCGCACAGGAGCCAGAATGGCTCTGCCCCGGGCTGCTTCCTAGCCTCCCCCTCGCGGGTCTGGCGTGACCGGGACCTCAGGGTCCTTACCTCCCCAGCGGTGGCCTGTGTCCGTCGTTCGGCGTCCTCCTCCAGTGTCTGAGACTCGCTCCTCAGTCGGGGTGAGAGGGATCGCCTGCCTGGCGTCATCCTCCCCGCTCTGGCCCTGGTCCGGGGTTTAAACGCCCCGCCGGGGCTTGCGTCTCCAGCATCCGCCCCGCCCCCAGCGTTGCCAGTCCTCCTATGTTGCAGCGTAGGAGGCGGGGCTATGCGCCGGCTTGCCCTGCCCCCGGCATGCTCGGGCTTGCCTGCGTAGCCAGGAAATGCTGCCTGCTCCTGCCCCGCGCCGGGTGCGGGTAATGCGGCGTCCCACCGGGGTGTACCGCCAACATTTGCTGAGGGGGGGGTGTAGCCGCTGCTCCCCCCCCCGAGTGCGGATCGGGATCGGGCCGTCACACCTCCCATCCCAACCACGCGCCCACTCCACTAGAGCCATGGCCACATCTACAGCATTCTATAGAGGGGTATCTCTGAAGGACATCTGCAGGACGGCGACCTGGTCCTCACATGAGACCTTCGCCAAACACTATTCTGTTTCTCTAGGCACCCGTTCAGATGGGGCAGTGGCAACTATGGTGCTTTCCACAGCAGATAAATAGGGACTCCTTGCCCTCCTTCTGTTCTGGCAACTATTGCTATGCAGTCACCCATAGTGGAGTACCCGCGGGGACATCCCCGAAGAAGAAAGCCAAGTTACTCACCTTTGGTGCAGTAACTGTCGTTCTTCAAGGTAAAGTCCCTGTGGGTGCTCCACTACTCGCCCTCCTCCCCGCTTCGGAGTCCTCTCTCTCTGCTCTTGTCTCTTACAGACTCCGAGACGGTCTCGAGGAACTGGCGGGGGGCCGGACCATGCGAGACAGAAAAGAGCGCGAAAGCCACGAGCCCACGGCACATGTGTGGTCCGGCCGAACACTCCTCATCACAAGCTTCCGTCTGCGGCGCCGGGGCAAGCCCAGCACCCATAGTGGAGCACCCGCGGGGACACCACCTCGAAGAACGACAGTTACTGCACCAAAGGTGAGTAACTTCGCTTTTACGGTGGGTGAGGACCATTACCAGTTTGCGGTGCTGCCGTTTGGCCTTTCCACAGCACCAGGGTGCTCACCAAGTGAATGGCGGTAGTGTCGGCATTCTTTCAAAGGAAGGGGCTATATGTTTATCCTTACCTAGACGACTGGCTGATCAGGGGCCAGTTGAGGGACCAACTTTTGTCCGACATCGACCTAGCCAGGGAAATGTTCTTAGGGTTGGGGCTCGTACTGAACGAAGAGAAGTCCACCCTTATGCCACTCAAGTGATAGTTTTTGGGGGCACATTTGGACGCGACGTGCGGCAGGGAGTCCCTCCCACATCTACGGTTCCTGTCTCTGGGCGATATCATTCGCAGCCTCCAAGCTGCCCCCATAACCACGACGCGGAACTGCATAAGGCTTTTGGGTCACATGGCAGCATGCACGTATGTGGTGCACTACGCTAGGTCTCTCCAGAACTGGCTGGCGACGGTATACAGGCCAATCTGCGACCATATCGACCTGGAAGTGCTGGTCCCCCCAGTGATTCTATTGACCCTATACTGGTGGCGGAGGGACTCCGAAGTATGCAAATGGGTCCTGTTCCATCAGCCCTCCCCCATGGTCCAGCTGGTGACAGATGCGTCCAACGCAGGCTGGTGTGCCCACCTGGTGGATCTTCATATACAAGGTATGTGGTCAGGGGCAGAGAGGAACCTGCACATCAATGTCAGGGAGCTGAGGGTGGTTCAGCTGGCTTGTCGGACATTTATGCCCCAGCTACAAGGGAAGTGTGTGTCCGTTCTCATGGACAACACGACGGTGATGTATTACATCAACCGTCAACGTGGTGTTGGTTCTTCTCCCCTGTTCCAGGAGGCGCTTGCCCTCTGGGATCTGTGCATTGCGCAGGGGGTTCATTTGCAGGTCACTTACCTGACGGACTGGCTCAGTTGGACCTTTTCGGCTCATGAATGGTCACTCGAGAGGGAGGTGATAGATCCCCTCTTCCACAGATGGGGCACTCCCCTAGTAGATCTGTTCGCAATCCATGCCAAAAGAAAGTGCCCCAGGTTCTTCTCGTACAGAGGTCAAGGCAGAGGGGGAGGGGTGCCCTTGTGGTAGCATGACCGGCGGGCCTGCTATATGCCTTCCCTCCCTTTCCCCTGATCCACGATGTGCTCGTGAGGGTCAAGAACGGCGGGGCCCTGCTCGTTTTCATAGCCCCAGACTGGCCTCGGCAACATTGGTACACGACTCTGGTATCACTGTTGATCACGGATCCCATCCCCCTGCCGATGATCCTGGACCTCCTAACGCAGGAGCTCAACCAGGGTCGGCTGTGCCACCCGAACCTCCAATCCCTCCACCTCAAGGCTTGGATGATCAGTGGCTGTGGAGGGAGGGGGGTGGGGGAAACTCCTTTGCTCAGATCCGGTGAGGAAGGTTCTCATGGCAAGTAGGAAGCCCTCCACTAGATCATCCTACCTAGCCAAATGGAAGAGGCTTTCTATTTGGATCAGTCAGAAAGGGGTGGCCTTGGAAAGGGCCCCTATTCCCCTTATTTAGGACTACCTTCTCGACCTCCAGGGCCAGGGGTTGTCCACCTCATCGATTAGGGTACACCTGGTGGCCATTGCAGCCTTCTACCAGGGGGAGGACGGGAGGTCGCTCTTTGTGCAAGATATGGTGAAACGCTTCCTGAAGGGATTGGACAGGTTATACCCCCACATGCACCAGCCAGTCCTGCAGTGGGATTTGAACCTGGAGCTATGGGGGCTCATGTGCCCACCGTTTGAGCCGTTGACTATGTTTTATCTCTCCCACCTCTCGTGGAAGGTAGCGTTTCTGGTGGCCATTACCTCAGCCAGGAGGGTGTCTGAGC
Source organism: Pelodiscus sinensis (assembly GCF_049634645.1). Lineage (NCBI taxonomy): Eukaryota > Metazoa > Chordata > Testudines > Trionychidae > Pelodiscus > Pelodiscus sinensis. The sequence goes on from NC_134714.1 coordinate 106,731,071, forward strand.
TGCGGGCTCTCTTCTCAGAACCTCCGTACACAGTGATTTCGAGGGACAAGGCGATGATGCGCCCCCACCCGGCTTTCCTGCCTAAGGTAGTTTCGCTGTTCCACATGTCCCAGGAGATTTTCCTGCCAGTGTTCTATCCAAAGCCGCATGCGGATGAGAAAGAGAGGGCACTCCAGTCACTGGACGTTAGGAGGGCTCTCGCTTTTTATTAGACAGGACGTGGCCATTTCGCAAGGCCACTTAGTAGTTTATCTCCATAGCAGACAGGATGAAGGGTTCCCTGGTGTCAGCTCAGTGTCTTTCCTCATGGATTATGTTGTGTATCAAGACCTGTTACGATCTTACAGGGAGGGTGGCCCCTCCTAAAACAGCCCACTCGACTAGGGCCCAGGCCTCCTCCACGGCCTTCCTAGCCCAGATGCCGGTCGTGGCCACCTGGTCCTCAGTCCGTACCTTCACCAAGCATTATGCCATCATGCAACAAGCTAGTCAGGATGCAGCGGTAGGTCAGACGGTGCTGCAGTCCATTTTACTCTAGGTTCCGACCCTGCCTCCTTAGGGGTTTGCTTGGAATCACCAAGACGGAATGGACATAAGCAAGCACTCGAAGAAAAGAAGGTTACTTACCTCGTAACTGTTGTTCTTCGAGATGTGTTGCTTATGTCCATTCCAATCCCTCCCACCTCCACCTTAGTCGGAATATCCAGCAAGAAATAACTAAGGGAGTGGAGGGCCAGCAGGGGGTTATATGCCAGGCTATACCGGTGCCACTCCAGGGGGCTCCCCTGCTGGCCCAACGGGTACTGCTAAGGGCAAAAAGCTTCCGGAACTTGTGCACGGGGAGCACACACACCTAGACGGCATGGACATGGCAACACATCTTGAAGAACAACAAAGGAGTTCCCCCGCCTCTCTCCCTCCACAGCCACTGATCATCCAAGCCTTGAGGTGGAGGGATTGGAGGTTCGGGTGGCACAGCCAACCCTGGTTGAGCTCCTGCGTTAGGAGGTCCAGGATCATCGGCAGGGGGATGGGATCCGTGATCAACAGTGACACCAGAGTCGTGTACCAATGTTGCCGGGGCCAGTCTGGGGCTATGAAAATGAGTAGGGCCCCGCCGTTCTTGACCCTCATGAGTACATTGTGGATCAGGGGAAAGGGAGGGAAGGCATATAGCAGGCCCCGCCAGTCATGCTACCACAAGGGCACCCTCCCCCCCGCCTTGATCCCTGTATGAGAAGAACCTGGGGCACTTTCTTTAGGCATGGATTGCGAACAGATCTACTAGGGGAGTGTCCCATCTGTGGAAGAGGGGATCTATCACCTCCCTCTCGAGTGACCATTCATGAGCCGAAAACGTCCAACTGAGCCAGTCCGCCAGGGTGTTGCATGACCCCGGCAGGTAAGTGGCCTGCAAAATGAACCGTCGCCCTGTCACAAGGAGTACAAGGCACCCCTCACCCTATCTCCTTGACCTTTGGAGTCATTTTTCAGAGACGCCATCTCTGTCTGTCCATATAATTCAAAAAGTTTCTTCACCCCCTCCTCTTACCCACCTGCCATGTGCTCTTATTATTCCAACAAATGTTTTGCAAACTATCACGAGTACTTATTGCATAAGGTACACACTTATGAAGAACATCCTATCTTGTCCTGAGGCACCGTCCAACTTCTTTTATATCTTCCAAATGCACACTCCACTGTCACTGTGCAGCACATAAGGGTATAGGCAAACAGTTATTTTTCCTGTCCACGTATCCAGTAAAAGGCTTGATAAGCTAGGGAAACAGAGTGTATACTGGTCTCCCAGAATAACTCCATTAATGTCCAGAGTAGTGCGGGGAGCTACAACTCTGTTGCTTGCTTCAGAAAACAGGCAAGAGTTTTGAACAACTCCTGGCATCATGGATCTTTCCAGGTTACAGCTTACTAGTATATGTGAACCTGATCAGCCAGGCCATGGTGAAAAATCCTTCCCTGTTCATAAAGTCTCATACCTGGTGTGGAGAGTAAAGAATTAGACACGTGAGTCCCATCACTAACTCCTACACAGTTCAGGATCCCTGTTCATGCAAAGCTGTCAGTAACCTCCCTTGTACTGCACCACTTTGTGACCCAGCACAGCAGAACCCCCTGAATGGCATTACAGACTTTTTAGGACTGACAGTTGATCTACCAATACTAAACTGATTAGCTGCGGAAAGAGGTCAGCCAGTGTGGCAAGCTTCCAGGTGGTGATGGCCACAAATCTCTAACTTAGAAGAACCTACTATCAAGGTGCACAGCTTAGTGGAAGACTGTACTCCAAGTAGTTACTGGTGTTCATACTGGAAAGGCATATTGAGTGGGGTCCACAGGTATCTATCCTGGGTCCAGTTATATTCAGTATTTTTCATAAATGATTTGGATAGTGGCATAGCCCCCCCCCCCCCCCCACAGAGAGAGAGAGAGTTTATGAATGGTACCAAAATGGGAGGTTTCAAACACTTTGATGAATAAGGTTAGAATTCAGAATACAGTTATCTTGCCAAGATGGAAACATGGTTTGATATAATTAGGATGTAATTCAATAAGGACAGATGCAAGTTATTACACTTAAGAAGGAATAATCAGATACAAAATGGAAAATGATTGCCTACAAAGGCGTACTGCAGAAAAAGATCTGGCAGTTGTATTGGATCACAAACTAGATGAGTCAATATAATACTGTAGCCCCAGAGAGAGAGAGAGGTGTATATGTATTAGGAGCCTAGTAATTACTCTATTCAGTACTGATAGGCTTCAACTGGAATACCGTGTCTACTTCTAGGCCCCATGCTTCAGGAAAGATGGAGAGCGCCCAGAAGAGAGCAACAAAATTCAAGGTCCAACTAAGGATGACCTATGAAGAAAATTTGAAAAAAATCATGTTTGTTTAGTCTGAAGAAGATGGGGGAGGGAGAGAGGAATAGAGGGGATACATGATAGCAGTTTTCAAGTACGTAAAAAGTTTTTCTGAAGAGGAGGGTGATAAATTGTTCTCCTTACCCATTGTGGAGAAGACAAGAAATAATGGGGTCAAGTTACAGTAAGGGGGATTTAGGTTGGATGTTGGAAAAAGCTTCCTAACTGTCAGGTTGGCTAAGCACTGGAACAAATGACCTAGGGAGATTGTGGAATCTCTATCATTGGATGTTTGGGTTGGACAAACACCCGTTTGTTCTCTGAGCATGCTGTGGATTGGATCCTTTATTCTCTGAGCATGCTGTGGATTGGACTAAATGACATATCAAGGTCCCTACAAGTCTTACATCTCTGTGATTCTCTATGCTGAGGGGAACTCATTTTGGTGTTCTGCTGCTGCAGCTCCAAGGTGAGTTCTGTGCTCCTTTCCTCAACCCCACCTGTAATTACTGCTCTCTCCTGCCAGACACTGCGAGGCAGCAATCACTGAATAAAACTGTTTTAGGTAATGGCCTGTAGAAGGGACCAGTTCCTCCTCTTGTAGCCATATTCCTATCGCATCCAAATTTATCTGTCTGCACGATGACTAAGACATGTGTTGTGCTCTCCTTATTAATGACTGCATGATGATGGAGCTCAGCAGCTTGTGAAAATACAGATGCATTATGAAAACTTAAACAACAAATGATCCTGCGGCACCTTAAAGGCTAACAAAAGATGTAGATGGTATCATGAGCTTTCGTGGGCACAGCCCCCTTCTTCAGGAAGTCAAGAGAGGAATCCTGTGAGTTCCAAATGCCACATCCCCAAATCCTTAGAGGTTGTAGTATGCATCTCTGCTCAAGCAAATGTTGAGTCCAAACACGGAGCTGATGGCAGAATCATTGCATCATGAGAGATCTGCCCAGAATGCTGTGCGCTTGATTTGAAAAAGTGCAGAGCCATGTGGATGGTCTGAGTAGCAAGGAGACTATCTGCAAGCTGGCAGTACACAGCAGTGGGGATGCTGTTTGATAGTTACACTTTTGCACACAAGGAAAACATCTTATTTAACATCCCCATATAGACAGACCTCTTAGAGGAAAATGAATTCATTGATCAATAACATCACTGAAGTTGAGAGTGCTTGCTTTTTTTAAAATACAAAACATCACCCTTGTATATATTGATAATCATTGCCTCAGTTCATCTTTGTGAGAAGATATATTTTTATTCATATGATCAGTAAATTAGCTCAAGGAAAAAATAATCCGTAAATGCTGGAAAAAGGTTTGTCCACCAACCGCTGTTTTAGATGAAGCCTTAATATTTTAAGGCTTCATCTAAAATGGTGGTGGACAAACCTTTTTTAAAAAAGTGACAAGGTTTTGAGATATTCTTTTGAATTGCATAGAGCTCATCAAGTCTGGAAAAGGTGAAACAGATTTTTAGCTTAGTTAATACATTCTAAGAGACCAAGATGAAGTGGTCCATTGATACGTTTGCAGTCATAGGACAAAAAAGGGAGATTTATGGATAGAGTTTGCTGTAATAAACTATAAATCCAGTGTTTTTATTAAGGCCATGATTTTTAATGGCTAGCAAAGTTATGAATTTAAGCTCATAGGCTCATCTTTTGAGGGTATTAGTGCAAGCTTTCTTTAAAGACCAGGTCTGAGAGGTTAGATATGGAGTGACCGTTCTGTGAAGTGTTCATGCAGAGTGGACATGGTGGGCTGTTGTGTCTTGCTTTTTTCTGTGTGAGTTAGAGATTGTAGTGATTGTATGTCTGACCCCACCCTGGGGTGTGTTTGTGGAGGGTGAGGTTGTAGACTTTCTCTTTAAGTTGTTTGGAGAAAGATTTGATAACATCCATACATTCCTAAATGAATTGTGATGAGGGACAATGTTCCCTCTAATCTCTTCCATCCATGTGAGGAATATTTTTTCTATATTCACCAGGCATGAGCAAATGTGCACCACCACTAGAAACAGAAACTTAGCTGTGAGCATTCTGCTAATCAGCTGGGCGGCATTTGAATCTCTATTGAGTGGCCTTGCAGCTTTCAGGGAACACTGATGTGGCGTGAATGGTTGACTTTTTACAGTAGTTGGTAAAAGTTGGCTGGGCTTGATGTATTCATAGTGGTTGAGAATTATGGTGACATCCCCTTTGTCTGCTGCTTGAATGTTACCTGGTAGTTGAATATCAGAGATTATATGTCTGTCTGCTGGTAGTGGAAAAATTGTGGTGAGAGTGATGCTTAAAGATTTCAAGTCAATTTTTTTTCTGAAGCAATCCATGTAGTAATCAAGGTTTCACCTGCTGTGGCGTGTCCAGTCAGATAATAATTTTTTTCTTTTGCCTGTTGATGTGGGCATTGTAGTTGTGGATGGCATTGTCATGATTGTGAAATAACCTTTTGAAGCAGAATTCTTCTAGTTCTCCCCATTTTAGTATGATGACATGATCTGTGGAGGGACAGAAGTCAGTCTCTTGGAGAGTACAGATAATTTGGCTTGCGTTAGGGGTACTTCTGATACACTGATGATGGAATGTCATGTAGAGCCATGGTTTGTCTTGGGAGATCAAGTTCTGTGGTTTGGGGAGGAGTTGTAGTTCCACTTACAAGCATCTATATCAGTAAAGAAAAGGAAGTTTGTTTTTTGTCACTGCACATCAGTGAGTAAAATATCTAGTCACATATACACCGTACACCAGTATTTCCCAAAGAAATGTTACTCTCGGCAGCATTTTCCAAAGTATGGGCTATGTTCTACTGACAGGAAGCATGATGGGCTTGCTGAGGCTGTGGACAGATTTCTTAGTTGTTCTTCAGTCTTTTTTAAGGTCTCTAATTGTTGTGGTTGTTTATAAGACGAAAATGGATAGCTGATGCAAAGGTGTTTGTTGAGACCCTGAAACAATAGATCTGAGGTCTGCCTCTTCTGTGTCCATGAATGTTAACTTAAATGCTAGTTGCATTTTAATGTCACCACTAATTATTTCAGTGCTCATTTATGTTTGTAAGAAAGGAAAGGAAATGTCAAGTTATAGGAAGCTAAGGATGCATTTAAAAATATAGTTCTTAAACCATGGTCAAATCTTTAACACCACATGAGGAGGTTGTAGGATGGAGAGGGTAATGATTTCATTTATCTCAAGAAGGGGTACGCTTTTTCAAAAATTTGGGAATGTTGCTTTATGTTGAGTGTTTTTTCAGTCATTGTTGCTGAAGTAGTGAAGCTCCCCAGTGTAAATGTGTTTCACTGGCATAATGATTGAGGTGTGCCAGCACAATTTAACAAAGTTTTGAAGTAAGAACAAGCTACATCAGTGCCAATCACGTCTTTCTCCTTTTTTTAATTCGGTGCAGTGCATCGATGCTAGGGGTGTGTCGCACTGGTGTGCAACCAACAAAACACCCCCTCTCCTCTCCTCAAAAAAGTTTGAGTGTAGCAAGGCCTTAGAGAAGATTCCAGAATTGTTTGTTTGGTACTGTGAGCTTGGTTGGTATTCAGTTTGGTTATCATGAATTTACTTCTCTTAGTGTGTGGAAACTTTTTATTAGAAAATGGAAAAGGTGGTGGAAAGTCCTGCAAATGTCAAATACTTCCCTTCCCCACAAATGTTATTTTTAATGTATCTGGTTGGGTGAATTAATAAGCAGCATGCCACTTATGCAGAAGAAAAAGTACCACATACATATTCATGAATCACTACACATTTAATGACGAATATTTCAGAGATTTCCTCCCCCGACTCCATTTTTAGACCAACGTTAATCTGGCTTAATCTCTTCCTGTTCATCCTTCTTTTGGCATAATTTATAAACAGTATTAATTAACAGGTAAATGGGTATTTGGTTACATGCAAGACCTACAAATATGTTAGTCCACTAAACAGTAAATTAAGTAAAAACAATACAAAAGTAATACTTTCAGGTTAGGGCTTCTCCGCAATATATTTTCTGTCTGTCAGGCTATGGGAAAGCAGAATGAAGTGTGGAAGATGTACTAGCAGGGCTGATTTAAACATCCTCTTAATTAAATTCAGAGATCAAAAGGGAGCGATGTAAAAATAGTATGGAACAGACGTAGACTGGAGTTTCTGTTCTTTGGCAGCTCTGTGTGGATTACTGTTACAGGAATAATGTATCCGTTTCCAGACAAAAAATATTTAAGATGTGTGAAAAAGGATCAGTTATTTACAGGATGGAAAGAAATGCACATAAATATTGCATTTGTTAAACAAGTTACACCAAATTCAGCCTTTCATGAGTGTGTGCAAGCTCCAGTGAAGTCATTGAAGATTTATTTCCTGACTTTAAGGTGAAATTCAATTGTTTGAAAAACATACATTTTTGGAAAGTGTGAAAAAGGTGTTATTAGGGTTGCAGAACAATGTTAAATTACACAGCCAGTACAATTTAATAAAGCCGAGAGCATGTGGCTTCAATTACTTTAAGAACTGTACCACAGTTAAGTAGCTAGGAATAGCTTGACTTTCCAGGATGAAAGATGACTGCCTCCTGCGATATGTGGCTGCTAGGTAATAAAAATGTTAACTATGGAGATTCTGGTGTCTCTCCAAAATTAGAATAATTGGGAAGGATAATACAAATTTGAAACCTTCTGTAATAGATAGGAACCCCATTTAATTAACCAGCAGGACTTTTTTATAGACTCATTATTTTTCATATTAGGAAATTAATGTTTTTAAGTTGAGACTTGTTCTTTCAGATGAACATTTCCTCTTTACAACCGCTGGACTATTCAGTATTTATCTGCATGGCTGCTTTTTAAAAATTTCCTTTAAAATGAAAAACATTAAATGCAGAATAAAGGAGTCTGCCCCCCCCCCCCTCCAATTTCTCTCCCTTCCCATTTTTGTCACTACTTTTGTCACTTTCCTTTGCTGTCAGGCTTTGATTAAGGTAAGGATCTGCAAGTAACTTTGTGCGTGCAGGCAGACAGACAGATTCCACTACTCAGGGGTAAGTTGCTGTATTAGGATCTAAGGTAGTAAAACAATGGGTTATGTTTCCCTTTGGAACTATAGAATTCATAATTAAATCATCAACTTTCTTTCATATACATAACTAGTTTTATAGTGGATGAATTGGGCTTTGTCCATGAGAGCTCGTGGTATTATATATTTTTGTTGGTCTCTAAGGTGCCACAGGACTACTCATATCTAGTTTTGATTGGAAATCACACTGGTCTTTAAGTAGCATTTATATTCTGCTGTCTGGCCATTGTGTAGGGCTAAGAAGGATGGAATTGCAGCCGTAACTTTGAATTTATGGATACGTCAGAGTCCTTAAAAAAGATCCTTACTCTCTCTCTCGTTTTGCTAATTCCTCTCTTAACAGACTTGACATGCAGTGTAGCACATTTTAAAACTATAACGATAGGCTGTGTATTCAGATGCATTTCAAAATATATATTTACTAGATTTTGTAAGCAGGCTGAGAAGAGGAAAAAAAACAAAACTCTTTTGAGTTTTGGAGGGAGATAACTATTTTTTCCTCTTCATCCATTTAAAAAAAAAAAAAGCAGCTTCTAGGTAAAACTAGCTTCTGGCTGAGGTGCCTTGAGGAAAACTATTCATATATTTTTAGCTTTTGACTGGAAGTGGGAATTTGTTTAAGGCTTGAAAGCTTGTCCATGCAATCTTTGCCATCGCAGTTTATAGAGCAAGAGGTTTAGACAGGTCAGCTAAACCATCTGACTTTCAGGTGCTTATCTGCATTGAACCACTGGACCCTTTGAGATTCTTTCATTGCTAATATCTATGGATTGTGTAAGAGCACTGTAAAAAGTATTTGCTGTGGCACAAATTTGTAGTATGAATGCTTAATAACTGTCTAGTAAAAAATCCTTTTGGAATAGTTGTAGACAGCAGTATATATGATTTAAGTTCTTTTAAAAAAATCTCTCGAGCTTTAACATTAAACTTTAAACTTCTGGCAAAAACTAGAGCTATATAATAATTGGTTGCAAATTCAAATGAAGTTGTTCCTGATTTCTTACCCAATTATTTGTTGAACATCTCTGTCGTGCTTGTTGCTATGCAAAATGGATTGCAGCAGTTTTAATAAACACATTAGAAAACCAAATTTGTTTGAGATACCAGGTACATTGGGTTTGATTCTGGTGCTAGTGACTATAGTGAGGTGATAGACCCTTAGCAAGTGGGAATTCTATTGGAAATTCTTCTATCTTATTCCACAATAAAACTGTCAGTGCTGCAAATGGTGCCCTGTCACCCTGGTTTCAGTGGTAGAGGGTGACTAAGAAGAATGCCAGATAAGGATGTTAAATACAAGTCAACTGAATAGTTGATTAACCTCATGAATTCTTATCTGTTAGTCGACTATTCTGTAGTTCCCGGGCATGGAGCCGGCAGCAATGCCAGGCACCAAGTGAGAGCTAGTCCGTGAGGAGAGTTAGTTTACAAACAAGCTCCCGTCGTGGACTGGCTGCCTGTTGCCCAGTGCTGTTGCCTCTGATACAGTGGCAGCAGCGTGGAGTGGCTGCAGTCCTGTCCAGAGGTTGATGTGAACTGGCACAAGCTGGAACTGAGCCACTCTGCCTGCCTGGCTCCTAATACACTTTAAATGCAGAGCCATAGCAGGAGTAGGTCCCAGACCTAGCGCAAGGGCAGGTCTTCTGAGTCGGGCTTCTGGCCAGCCTGCTAAAAATTTACTGGCAGGGGAGAGGGCAGGAGGACATGTGTGCAGTCTATTGCATTAACCTATAAGCTTTTGCTTATTGGTTAATTGAATATACTATTACATCTCTGATGCCAGGACACACTTTTCCCATTACCGTATAACTTTGTGTGACCAGCTTCTTTGTTTTAAGTCCTCTTGTATTCAACTGTTAAACTTGTATCTGCAGCCTACACTGAGGTGCAGAAGAAACTACACTGGCACAAGACCATGATGTCCAACCAGTTCTGAAGTGAACTAGCCAACTCAACTGGCCAAATAGCCACATTGTTCAAGCCAACTAGCCACCCTCAACCGGTCAGTTAGCCATATGTGGCTAGTGTGTTGGACATCACAAGCATAAGAGATTATATAGTTTAGTGATTCGCCGACTGAGGTTCATGAGCTACTTGCAGCTCCTAAATGTGTTTCCTGTGGCTCTGTGCCTAATATGCTATTAAATCACTGTGATTTATTAACCAATCTAAGTTACTAACGAAACAGGATGCTTTTACTATGTTGTTAATCAATTGTAGAATACTGGATCATTCATTCTGCTGTGAGTTATGTATAATCTATTTGACTCCGAAGTCATTTCTGTAGTATCCCATCAATTTATTGGCTTGAGTGTAAGTCCATTTTTCACAAACATCTTTCTTTCTTGTTTGACTTTTAGATTACCAGAGATTGATGACTGTGGCAGAGACCATCACAGCACTAATGTTTCCATTCCAGTGGCAGCATGTATATGTTCCCATCCTGCCAGCCTCTCTTCTTCATTTCCTAGATGCCCCTGTCCCTTATTTGATGGGCTTGCACTCCAATGGATTGGATGACAGGTCTAAGCTGGAACTGCCTCAAGAGGTGAGAGAAGCTTGGTTAGATTGCTGTGTATTTTACATGGCTACTAGGTTATTGTGGGAGAAGTGAAGGAGAAACTGAGTGAACAGTGAAAACTCTGATAGGGAATGCCAAGTGGAAATGTACTGAGCATTCCTATTTACATTGGCTTGACGGATTTCATTGGGGATATTAGATAAAATCCATTCCAATGAACAAGAGAAATAGAACTCACTACTTTTGAGAACCTTCTGCTGTAGTAAATTCAATCTTGTAATTTATATGATATATGTATTAATGCAGTTAAGGTACTTGAAGGAAAAAACACATTTTAACCTACCGAGAAATCAATATTTATTTGTTGGTAGTTGACAATTGTGCATTGACACGATGCAAGGGATGGGCAATAATTTTTTATGAGGGGCCACTCCAAGAATTTGGAAAGTGGTCAAGAGCCTTCCATGATATTAATGGAGAAGATGCAGGGTCTGGGACGGAGATTGGGTGCAGAAGGGAGCATAGGGTAAGAGACTGGGATGCAGACAGAGGTGTGGGGTCTGGGAGAGAGGTGGGGGAAGGAGGTGGTTGTGACCTGGGGCAGAGGACTGGGGTCCAGAGGCAGCATGTTTTGTGTTGTGGGGGAGGAGCAGAGGGTTGGGAAGGACAGGAGGGGCTGGGGTGCCATAGAGTACATTTCTCAGGCAGGCTTTCTACCTGTCCCGCCCCTGAACAGGCTACAAGGGCCATGGGTGGGTGTGTGTGTGTGTGTGTAGGTGGGTATGTGTACACTGCATTCCTCTTTCGAGAGAGGAATGCAAATGCAGCCGAGCAAAATTGCAAATGAAGTGTGGATTTGAATTTCCCATGCTTCATTTGCATAATTGCAAACAGGAGCTATTTCAAAATACCCTATTTTGAAAAAAGAAATTCTGTCTAGATGCGGTTATTTCAAAAGAAAACCATTCTTTTGAAATTACCCTTAAACCTCAAAGAAGGGTTTTCTTTTGAAATAACCGTCTATACAGCGTTTCTTTTTTCAAAATAGCACCTGGATGAGATTATGCAAATGAAGCATGGGAAATTCAAATCTGCCCCTCATTTGCAATTTTGCTCAGCTGCATTTGCATTCCTCTCTCAAAAGAGGAATGCAGTGTAGCCATATCCTATGTGTGTGAATAGCTGCATGCTTGGGGAGGTCGGGGAGAGGGGAGTGGTGCTTCACGTGCTGTCTGTGCTTCAGACAGCTCCCATTGACCAGAAACTAGCCAATGGGATTGTGCTGGGGGCAGGAGCAGCTCATGAAGCCTTTCCCCTGCGTCCCCAGACTTGCAGCTGTTGAAAGACAAACAGCCCAGCAGCCGCTTTTCTGAGCAGCATGTGGGGGGTGGGGGAGAGCGCAGGCAAGGAGGTTGCCTGAGGCTCCCCACTGCATCTGCAGTCTGGGTCCAGTGAGTTGGTGGGCCCAATGCAGCCTGCGGGCCATATTTTGCCAAACCTTGCACTACGCAGACACCAAACAAACAGGTAATTCCTATCCTAAGTAATTGACAAACTTAAATACCGATTTTGGGTAGCATAAATGGCTGTATTACATTTATTTTGTCCCACCACCAGCTAATAAGCTCCACAGAAAAGGGTTGCTTGGCTGGCTGGCTGGTTGTGGAGATCAGGGTGTGCAGTGGCAGGATGGCCTTATGCGCTGCCTGACTCAGCATAGAGGAATGCTACGCAAGCCTGTACCTGTCAGCCTGAGGCTCCTTAACCAAACAGGAACAGAGCTTCACTCCATCATCATCATCATCATCATCAACTATGGGCTCAACGCCCGTTGGTGTCCGATGCCTCCCTCATTATTTTCTTCCATCTTTCCCTGTCTAGTGCGGAGTGGCTTAGTTTCTGAAGACTAGCTCTGCAGCAATCTACTGTATCATATACCCATTCTCTGTGGGGTTTGCCTTTCATATTCGGGCCATCCATTGTGCCGAATACCAGGGTCTTAACTTTTCGCTTGTCGTTCATTCTGCAGATATGCCCAAATAGCTGTAACTTCTGTTGTATAACCTTCTGCAGTAGGTTCTCTTTTGGCTGTATCTTCCTATATAATTGCTTCTGCATCCATCCTATTCTCAGGATTTTTCTGTAACAACTCCTCTCGAACGCCAGTATCCTTCTTTTCGAATCTTTCGTTATCACCCATGTCTCACATCCGTACAACATGCTGCTAAATACACATGTTTTCAAGACGCTCAGCTTCGTTCCTAAGCTTAATCGCTTTTCTCTTCCAGATCTTATCCATCGCCTTCAAACTCGCTCTTGCTTTCACTATTCTAGTTGCTATTTCCTTCTTATAGTCTAGATCATATGTCATGTTGCTCCCCAAATATGTGAACTTCTCTACGTTCTCTAGTTCTATCCCATCGACACTGATCTTCCTTCCTATTTCCTTATCTGCAAAAACCATTGTCTTCATGTTATCGATATTCATACTCAGTCCATACTGCTTCCCTTTCTCATTTAGCACCTGCACCATTCTTGCTAACTTCTCTTCATCTTCCTCGATGATAACTATATCATCCGCAAACCTCAAGTTGTTAATGCTCATCCCGAGCACTGATATTCCTTCTATCTCTTCCTTCATCTTGTCCATCGCTCTCTCTAGGTGTGTGATGAAGATATTGGCTCTCCTTGTCTCATACCTCTACTCGTTGTACACCAACTTCCCAACTCTCTGCATGTTCTCACTGCTGCCTCTGTATTATCATTGATATCCTTCAACAGCTGTATGCACTCTCTGCGACTCCAACACCACCCAAGTCATTTTCTGATCTATACTGTCAAATGCCTTCTGAAAATTGACAAAGCAATTGTAGATGTTCTTGTTCTTTTGCCAAGCTTTCTGCGCTATCAATCTCAGTGCCAATATCTGTTGCATGGTACTTCTATCTTTCCTGAATCCCACTTGCTCATCCTCTAGATGTTCTTCTATCTGCAATCTCAATCTGTCCGTCAGAATCATCATCATCACTTTGCCTAGATGACTCATTAAGGCAGTCGTTCTGTAGTTCTTGCACTCCGACATGCTTCCTTTCTTGTGCAGTGTCACTAGTACTGATCTTGTCCATTCCTTAGGTGCCTTCTTTTCTTTCCATGCTATATTACATAGTTGATATATTTCCTGAATCATACTTTCTCTGCCGTATTTGATCATCTCTTCTGTGATCTGGCAGGCTTGAACTTAACATACCGTGAGTACTGTCCCATGCTGTTCCACTCCAAATCCTCAAGGGGATCGCCACTTCTGAGTGGTGAGAGAGCACTAGACTGGCAGACGCCTGCTCCTGCTTGAGAGCTAGGTTGCACATTGGATGACTTTATAAACAATTATTAGTGCCATATAATTCAGTCTCAAAAGTACTGGGAGTTTTGAAGCCTAAAACTACATGCAAGGAGGTGTCCATAAAGTGTTTGATTATCCCATCCTCCTATCATATGACTAATATATAGAAGCAATCTGGAAGCGTGAACTTACTGGCATGCGAGTAGATGGGTGCTTTCAGAATAGATTCCTATGAAGTGCAGCTTGGACAGTATGATCCAACTGCTGTTAAAACCAGTTGAAATGCTAGTGTAGGTAGGACAAATCCTTCCTCAGAGCTGGTTGAGTAGGGAATACGATCATATGGGGAAAAACTAGTTAGGGAGTCTTAATGATGTCCATAAATTCTTCACCTTTTTCTCTGTTCATGTATTTGGCTCTTTTTATGTTTTCATTTTAACTTTGTTTTTTCAACATAAAAGAGAAACCAGGATTTGGGCAGAAAAATACATGCTTTTCATTATTACAGAAATATAGTTTGCATAGAAATCTTCCTAAAAAGGTCTCTTGATATTTGTGTGGCGATTTATTCTGTAAACCTCCACTTTTGTCACCCTGCCAATCTTTTTGTTGTTTTTATTCAAATCCCTATGTCAACTAGTATTTGTTATAATAGTTGATATGCAGTTTGTCATTGGAACTGAAAAGTATAATCTTTCCCTGCCAATACTGTCACATTCTTCTTAATAAGCATTAAGGGCTTTGTGTTTTTTCTAATTAAACTAAGCCTCCATTGATCAGAATATTTTTTTTCTCCTTGTTTATATACCAACATAATTAATGATACAGGCAGGAACATGCAGAACTTTGAGAATGGTCAATTACTTCTGCTAGCAGATATTGTTCCTGTTTTTCATGGACCAATTAATATAGCTAATGTTTTTGTTTTTTTCCTTTTAGTTTTTTTAGTTGCTAGCTGGAGTGAAATAAATGTATGGGTATGCACGTGCCTGCATGTGTTATGTTTGTAATGTATATTATTTATTAGTATCTGGACTTTTCTTTATACAGTAATATAAAAGTGAATGGTTCATAACACATGAAAAAAATATAGTCCCTCCCCAATAGAGAGAAGAGCTTGTCTTTTGAAATCTGGAGAAAATAACACAACTTCACATAAATAATTTTTATTTTCATATTTTGAATCTCAACTATTTGACAAGTGAATAGCTTTTTGGAGGGCTTTCTCAATATTCCTAAAAGGCCTAAATTGGAATATATTCATTTATCTGCTCAAAGTAATCCCAGGAACATTTACATTTGGGAAGTTTTGTTACAAAGAACTGCAGAATTAAAGTTGGGGTTTTTATAGCAGCTTGTAGATAGAACAGAATCTTCTGAGGAAAAGGTACTGTTGAAAGCGGTGTTCCAGTATAATTAAACCAGAGTTTGGTATAGCCAGGACTAAAACCTGGCTTGGCTTATCTGAGGCTTGCACAAGAAACCAAAACATTTAAAGAGGGAGACTGTAGCAAAGAGGTGTAAAATCCCAATCAGTCAGTTGACCGGCTAGATGTTAGGTTAATCTCATGTTTCATTGCTTAACTGACTTAGCGGGATTCTAGGCGGGGAACCGCTCCAGTCCAGCAGGAGCAGTCCCCAACCCATGGGCCTCCTGGCCCCTGACGGCACAGGGGATGGGCTGCTGGGTCTGCTACTACCTGCACAGAGTGGCAGGCTGCTAGCTCGGGGGGGAACCAATTAACTGTTACCAGGTAAGCATCACCCACTAAGGATGTTGCTCACCAGTTAACAAGTTCCACTCATTCACATCCCTACAGTAGCACTCGTACACCCAATGAATTTACAGTATTTCATTCTGAGAAGTACCACTGTGGAGTTCAGATTCAGCCTTATCATTTGCCTCTACTACTTGGCTGGTTAGTTAATATTTTCTTAGCAGACAAGAAGTTATGCCTCATCAGATGACTAGGACAAGTAAGTGTGATCTCCACATTCCAAAAATATATTTCCAAATAAAGAAAAGCCGCAGTCGCTCCCAAAGTACAGCAGGTTTCCTCACCTCTTTTCCTATGTATCAGACAGACAGTCGTGAACATTTATAGGGTTTTTGATATGCAGGATCTGTCTGGGTGTTTGGCTACCTTTACAGCTGTATTTACTGCTCTGTCTGCAATCAAAATGGTCTCAGGTTTAAAAGAGGGAATAGATTTTGTTTTTTGAAGGTCAGATAGGAGGGGAGCTCAGGTGCCAAAATACTTCAGCCTTTTTGCTACTTCCCTGCTCCATGTTCTCCATCTCTTTCTCTTACACCCGGTGAGCCATAAGTTGGAGCCTCTTATTTTGTTCTCTGACAGTTTCCTTTTATTTTTGAAAAGTTTTTTTTCCATCTGTCCTACCTTGTGGTTTTATTTCCAAGGTTGTAACATCTGGGCTTTCTCCTAGTCAGGGAGCTGGGGCAACGTGTGGTGGGGCCTGACTCTGCACTCCAGAAGGGACAGGGCCTCAGGCAGAAGGGGCATGTCCGAGAGCAGTCAGCCCTTAGTGCTGCCCAGACTGCTGTGTACCCCCCAAACCCTCAGAGCCATGTGGAGCAGGGCTCCAGGGGCAATTCAGAGGGGCTTGGGGCTCCAGCGTCCCCTACTGCAGTACCAGAAGCAGTGGCCAGGAGCCAGTCTCTGGGGAATCTGCCCACTTTGTCCCCTCTTTCTTCCCTCCTTCCCCCACATTGATAGGCCTGCTTCTAGAAATTGATCTGAAATATTTTCTGAAGTTACTTTAAATACTATTGAGAGTGTTCTACATCACAGCTACGTCTAGACTGGCATGATTTTCCGGAAATACTTTTAACGGAAAAGTTTTCCATTAAAAGCATTTTCGCAACAGAGCATGTAGATTGGCACGAATGCTTTTCTGCAAAAGCACTTTTTGCCGAAAAGTGTCCGTGACAATCTAGATGCACTTTTGCGCAAAAAAGCCCCGATCGCCATTTTCGTGATCGGGGCTTTTTTGCGGAAAACAAATCTGAGCTGTCTACCCTGGCCCTTTTGCACAAAAGTTTTGCGCAAAAGGACTTTTGCCCGAACAGGAGCAGCATAGTATTTCCGCAAGAACACTGACGATCTTACATGAGATCGTCAGTGCTTTTGTGGAAATTCAAGCGGCCAGTGTATTGCGAACAGGTGATTGCTAACAGGGAGTTTTGAGAGGGAGTTCTCCAGGTGAAGGAGAAGCAGATACAGGACTCTTGAGGGAAGTGTGTTTTGTTATTGGGGCTTTCTCAGTGTGTGCAGAGCTTGTGTTTGTTTGGTGTGTGGTGGTTTGTGGTTTTTTTTTTTTTTTTTTTTTTTTTTTTCCCCTTTCCCTCCTCCCCCTCTGTTTGAGTGAGGCTTTAGAGGGGGAGTTCTCCAGGTAGAGGACAAGTAGATACAGGAGTTTGGGAGAAGTGGGTGTTGTGCTTGGGGCTTCTTGCTGTATGCTGAGCTTGTGTTGTGAGTGAGGGTTGTGTGTGTTCTTGTTTGTTTATTTATTTATTTATTTATTTATTTTCCCCTGTGTTTGAGAGTGAGGTTTTTTTTTTTTTTTTTTTTTTTTTTTTTTTTCTCCCTTCCCCCCTCCCCTTGATAGAGTTTGTGCTGTGATTGGTAGGGGCTGTGATTGGCAGGTGGAAACTGTTGGCTTCTAATTAAAGTTTGAATTGTAGAAGCCTCTGCTGATTGGCTGAGCCTTGGTAGGGGGAGGGGCTTTATAAGGCAGTGGGCAAGCGACCAAGGAGCTTGCGACCAGGTGATTGCTAACAGGGAGTTTTGAGAGGGAGTTCTGAAGGGGAGAGGGAAGGGCGGGAGGTTCTCTTGTCTTTCTTTTTAAATCCATTCTCCAGGACAGCAGCGATGGTTGATGATGCGTCTGCTGCTGTTACCTGCACGGCGTGTGCTATGTTTGTCTTCCTCCCGGAAGAAAGAACGGATTTCATCTGCACCAAGTGCAAGCTGGTCGAGATTTTGGAAGAAAAAATTAGAGGACTGGAGGCCCAAGTGTCGACCTTACGCTTGATCAGAGAGGATGAAGACTTCCTCGATAGAAGGCAGCAATTGATCCTTCAAGCACAGCAGGCAGAGGAGCCAGTGAGGGCAGTACGCGACCAAGAGGAGAACTGGCAGCATGTAACTTCTAGAAGGGGAAAAAGGCCAGCACGGGATTCCCCCGATGCTATAGAGGTAAGCAATCGCTTTCAAGCTCTCTCCACAGGCTCTGCAGTGCTGAATGCTCTGGAAGGGACCTCACAAGGTAGAAACCAGAAGGGAGCACCATCTACTGAAAGGCATGGGATGCGTAGTCCTAGGGATGGGGGTTCCACGGCCACCACCCCCAAAAGGAAACGACGGGTGGTGGTGGTCGGGGACTCCCTCCTAAGAGGGACTGAGCCATCCCTCTGCCGTCCGGACCTGGAATCTCGAGAGGTGTGCTGCTTACCGGGAGCTCGCATTCGGGATGTCACTGAGAGGCTTAGCAAGCTGATCAAACCTTCAGATCGCTACCCCTTCCTGCTTCTCCATGTAGGAACGAATGATACGGCCAAGAATGACCTTGAGCGGGTTGCTGCGGATTATGTAGCACTGGGAAGAAGGATCCAAGACTTTGGAGCGCAAGTGGTGTTCTCGTCCATCCTCCCTGTTGAAGGGAAAGGACTGGGCAGGGATCGTCGAATTGAGGACGTAAATGCGTGGTTGCGCAGGTGGTGTCGCAGAGAGGGCTTTGGTTTCTTCGACCATGGGACTCTGTTCCGGGCGGAAGGATTGTTAGGAAGAGATGGGATCCACCTAACGAAGAGAGGAAGGAGCATCTTCGCGGGCAGGCTTGCGAACCTAGTGAGGAGGGCTTTAAACTAGGTTCGTCGGGGGACGGTGACCAAAACCCTGAGGGGAGTGGGAAAGTCAGATACCGGGAAGAAATGCATAGAGCAAGGAGCGAGAAAGGAGGACCCCAGTTTCGAATGGAGAAGATAATGCAATCAACTGGTTACCTGAAGTGTTTGTACACTAATGCGAGAAGCCTGGGCAACAAGCAGGAAGAACTGGAGGCCCTGGCCCAGGCCAAGAAATATGATTTAATTGGGATAACAGAGACTTGGTGGGATGACTCGCATGACTGGAGCGCTGTCATGGAAGGGTATAGATTGTTCAGGAAGAATAGGCAGGGGAGAAAAGGAGGAGGAGTTGCACTATATGTAAGAGAGCACTATGATTGCTCTGAACTCCAGTATAAAGAGGGAGAAAAACTTGTTGAAAGTCTATGGGTCAGGTTTAAAGGAGCAAACAGCAGTGATGTTGTGGTTGGTGTCTGCTACAGGCCACCGAACCAGGTGGATGAGGTAGATGAGGCTTTCTTCGAACAACTGAGCGAAGCTTCCAGATCGCAGGCCCTGGTTCTCATGGGGGACTTTAATCACCCTGACATCTGTTGGGAAACCAATACGGCAGTACACAGGCAATCCAGGAAGTTTTTGGAGAATGTTGGGGATAACTTCTTGGTACAAGTGCTGAAGGATCCGACCAGGGGCCGTGCACAGCTTGACCTTCTCCTCACAAACAGGGAGGAACTAATAGGGGACGTAGAGGTGGGTGACAACCTGGGAAGCAGTGATCATGAGATGGTAGATTTCAGGATCCTGACCAAAGGAAGGAAAGAGAGTAGTAAAATACACACCTTGGACTTCAAAAAAGCAGATTTTGACTCCCTCAGAGATCTGATGGAAAGAATCCCCTGGGATGTTAACATGAAGGGGAAAGGAGTCCAGGACAGCTGGCAGTATTTTAAAGAAGCCTTACTGAAGGCACAAAAAGAAACCATCCCAACACGTAGCAAGAGAGGCAAACCTGGTAGGAGACCAGATTGGCTTACAGGGGAAATCCTTGGTGTACTTAAGCACAAAAAGGAAGCTTACAGAAAGTGGAAACTTGGACAAATGACTAGGGAGGAGCTTAAATGTATAGTTCAAGAATGCCGGGGGGTTATCAGGAAGGCGAAAGCGCAAATGGAGTTGCGACTGGCTAAGGATGTGAAGGATAACAAGAAAGGTTTCTACAGGCATGTCAACAAGAAGAAGGTGATCAGAGAGGGTGTGCAGTCCCTAATGGATGAAGGAGGTAACCTAGTGACAGAGGATGTGGGGAAAGCTGAAGTACTCAATGCTTTCTTTGCCTCTGTATTCACGGACAAGGTCGGCTCCTGGACTTCTGTGCTAAGCGACGCAAGATGGGAAGAAGATGGACAGCCCTTGGTGGGTAAAGAACAGGTTAGGAACTATTTAGAAAAACTAAACGTACACAAATCCATGGGTCCAGACTTAATGCACCCAAGGGTACTGAAGGAGTTGGCAAATGTCATTGAGGAGCCTTTGGCCATTATCTTTGAAAAGTCGTGGAGATCGGGCGAAATCCCGGATGATTGGAAAAAGGCAAATGTAGTGCCCATCTTCAAAAAAGGGAAGAAGGACGATCCAGGGAACTATAGGCCGGTCAGTCTTACCTCGGTTCCTGGAAAAATCATGGAAGGGATCATAAAGGAGTCCATTTTGAGACACTTGAATGAGAGGAAAGTGATCAGGAATAGTCAGCATGGATTCACAAAGGGCAAGTCGTGCTTGACCAATCTGATTAGCTTCTATGATGAGGTAACTGGCTCAGTGGACATGGGAAAGTCAGTGGATGTTATATACCTTGACTTTAGCAAGGCTTTTGATACGGTCTCCCACAATATTCTTGCCAGCAAGTTAAGGGAATGCGGATTGGATAAATGGACGGTAAGATGGATAGAAAGATGGCTAGAAGGCCGGGCCCAGCGGGTAGTGATCAACGGTTCGATGTCAGGATGGAGGTCGGTTTCTAGTGGAGTGCCCCAAGGTTCGGTTCTAGGACCGGTTTTGTTCAATATCTTTATTAATGACCTGGATGAGGGGATAGATTGCACCCTCAGCAAGTTTGCAGATGACACTAAGCTAGGGGGAGAGGTAGATACGCTTAAGGGCAGAGATAGGGTCCAGAGTGACTTGGACAAATTGGAGGATTGGGCCACTAGAAATCTCATGAGATTCAACAAAGACAAGTGTAGAGTCCTGCACTTGGGACGGAAGAATCCCAAGCATAGTTACAGGCTGGGGACCAACCAGTTAAGTAGTAGTTCTGCAGAAAAGGACCTGGGGGTTACAGTGGATGAGAAGCTAGATATGAGTCAACAGTGTGCCCTTGTAGCCAAGAA
This sequence comes from Pelodiscus sinensis, assembly GCF_049634645.1. Lineage (NCBI taxonomy): Eukaryota > Metazoa > Chordata > Testudines > Trionychidae > Pelodiscus > Pelodiscus sinensis. Next base: position 106,752,143 of record NC_134714.1, read on the forward strand.
AGCTAATGGCATATTAGGATGCATTAAGAGGAGCATTGCCAGCAGATCCAGAGATGTCATTATTCCCCTTTATTCGGCTTTGGTGAGGCCACATCTGGAGTACTGTGTCCAGTTCTGGGCCCCCCACTACAAAAAGGATGCGGACGCATTGGAGAGGGTCCAGCGGAGGGCAACCAAAATGATTAGGGGTCTGGAGCATATGACCTACGAGGAGAGGCTGAGGGACTTGGGTCTGTTTAGTCTGCAGAAGCGAAGAGTGAGGGGGGACTTGATAGCAGCCTTCAACTTCCTGAAGGGAGGTTCCAAAGAGGATGGAGAGAGGCTGTTCTCAGTAGTGACAGATGGCAGAACAAGGAGCAATGGTCTCAAGTTGTGGTGGGAGAGGTCCAGATTGGATATTAGGAAAAACTATTTTACTAGGAGGGTAGTGAAGCATTGGAATGGGTTACCTAGGGAAGTAGTGGAGTCTCCATCCCTAGAGGTGTTTAAGTCTCGGCTTGACAAAGCCCTGGCCGGGTTGATTTAGATGGGATTGGTCCTGCCTAGAGCGGAGGGCTGGACTTGACGACCTTCTGAGGTATCTTCCAGTTCTGATTCTATGATAAGGGGATGGTTGGATGAAATAACATGATCTTGGTAACTAATTGACCATTCATTTCCAGTTGGAAATAGGTCAATGGAGGGATGATAGGAGTTGCTATAGGGAACTTTCTGGGTGTCTGGCTGGTGAGTCTTGCCCACATGCTCAGGGTTTAGCTGATCGCCATATTTGGGGTCAGGAAGGAATTTTCCTCCAGGGTAGATTGGCAGAGGCCCTGGAGGTTTTTCGCCTTCCTCTGTAGCATTGGGCACAGATCACAGCTGAAGGACTCTCTGCATGTTGGGGCCTTCAAAGTATTGGAAGGCTTCAATATCTGAGACATAGGTGAGAGGATTATTCTAAGAGGGGTGGGCGAGATTCTGTGGCCTGCACGGTGCAGGGGGTCAGACTAGATGATCATAATGGTCCCTTCTGACCTTAAAGTCTATGAGTCTATGAGTCTATGAGTGTAGACAGCTGGCAAGTTTTTCTGGAAAAGTGGCTGATTTTCCAGAAAAACTGGCCAGTCTAGACACAGCCCACATGTTTTTTTTATGTACCAGATCTGGTGCTCCCCTCTGGTGATTGCATACTTTAGGTCTTAGCATCCATCTTAGGGTTGCAAACTTTCTAATTGTGCAAATCCTTTGTGCCTCCCACGCCCCTGCCTTACCCCTTCTCTGAGAGTGCATCCTCTACTCTCTCTCCCCTGCCCTAACTCACTTTCACTAGGCTGGGGCAAGCAGTTGGGGATACGAGGGAGAAAGGCTCCAGGGTGGAGAACTGAGGGGCTCGCTGTGTAGGAGGTGGCTGTGGGCAGGAGATTGGGGTGCAAGAGGGATCTCAGGACTTGGGTAGCAGGGATGTGGTGTATGAGGGGGGTCTCAAAACTGGGGTACAGGAGTGTCAGCCGATGGTCAGGGCAGTGTGTGTGTTACACCCGAGTCTTCAACTGCTGGGACATAAGGCCCCGTTGCAGTGGGCGGTCTAGGAGAGACTGATGGGCGCCCCGAGGAGTTTAACGTCTCTGTCTGGTAGGATGGGGATCCCTTTGCGGAGGGCAGCCAACAGGCTGACAGACACCCCAGAGTTTATAGGAAGAGCTTATTACATCTCAGATTTTAACTGCTAGGATACAGGATCCCTTCGCAGCAGGCAGCCTAGGGAAGACTGAGAGATGCCCCTATGGATCTATCCTGTGGAAGCAACACGATCCAAACATCCCAGCTCTTCCTATATCTGTCCCTTATGACCGGCTGAAGTTCTTTTAAATTAGCTTGGTTCTGTTACAGCAACTGAAGGAGTTAGGTTAAAACTTGAACAGTTACAGGTTTATTAAAGAAGCTTATAAATCATATGGTTACAATGGCTATTGCTCTATTTCTTAACTGCTAGCAAATATAGATCTTAAAAATGGTTACAAAGAAAATAAAGATAGAAAATAGAAATAATGGTACCAAGTGACAGCTTAATCTTTAAAGAGCTCTAAGTCTATGTGTACACTTAAGATAAAGGACACATACAGGTACAATTTTTACCCCCTCCTTTGCCTCTCGACTCCAGTGTGTCAGGCCAGGGCCGGTCCCTCAATTCCTAGGAGAGACGATTACGAGGTGGGCGTCCCCTTGGAACCTCGGGAGGTCAAACACCTAACCCGACCAGCAGATAGATGGTAGATTGACACTCAGAGTAAGTGTGCTGCTGGACCCATCTTTATACCCATTAGTGCCCGTATCCTCTTTCTTATCTAAGATGCCAGATTGTGTTGGTCCGTCTTTGTGACACCAGTTCTTACAAGGGAGTTTCAACTTAATTTACACTTGCAAGAGAGATAACTAAATTGTGAGTACTGGACATTTTTTTTACTGGGCGGGAGATTCCTCCCCCCTACAGTGTGTGTTCCTATCAATATAGGTTTCAGTGAAGGGCACTCCTTGGCAGCCTCTTGGTCAGCAATTGGCGTATCTCTGTTTTCAGCCATCCAGGGTCACAGCAGCCTGCATATCCGGGCCTTCTGTCAAGGATCTTACTGCTCTCTGTGCCCTGTATGCTTCAGGCAAGCAAAAATGGATGTTACAGGGGGCGTTCCTGTCTGGCTACAAGGAGTTTGGTGTAGGAGGGGTGTGACGGACCCATGGGGGTCTGCACTCCCAAAGGGGGGGAATCGCCCCCCCCCCCCGATGCAGAAAAGACGGGCCAGGGCCATGCCCGGCCACGGTAGCCCCGCTTGCCGGCTCAGTGGAGTCAGGGAGGAGCGGGAGTGTGACGCTGCCCGGCCGCATCGGGGGCGGGGCCATGCCACGCTGACACTCCCTGGCGTGAGGCCAGGAGAGTGGCAGAACCAGCGAATGCCGGACCACCCGGGGGACGGGACTATGGACCCGCAACCCGACAGCGCACGGCGGAGCGACGCCAAGGGGGCGGGGCACTGTCCCAGGGCGTCCGTCCCTGGGCCGCTTGAAAAGCGGACAGGTGAGTCGACTCAGGGAGGCCGGGGAAGGAACCTCTGACCCCCGCGCAGGAGGAAAGACTTCCCGCCAGAGGGCCGGAGGAGCAGCGCAGCGGCCCTTAGGGCACCAGCAGGACGGGGCCGAGGAGCCGGATGTGGTGAGTGCCCCGGTCGGTTCGCAGGGGTGGGGTCAGCGCTGGTTGGGGAGTGGAAGGAGCCCGGGGCAGTCTGCCTCTGGCAGCTGTGGACAGGTGAGTTTCGGGGATTGACCACACCTGTCTTGGAGGGAATGCGCTAATCCCTCCACTTAGGGTCCCGGGCTGGGACCCGATGGAGTGGGAGGGCCTGGGTCCCCCACTACCTGCCCCCCCCCAGTTGTCGTTAAGTTGACCCGCCGCCCCTCCAGGGTTTCCGGACAGGTGCGCCCCTCCCCCCCCCCCAAGTTGGACCCTAGAAGTTGTTGCCCTTGTCGGCTGGGCATCAGGGGATAGGACCCCAGGACCGGTGTAGGGGGGTGAACCCTCCCTCCCAAACCTGTACCAGGGACAGGACCCTGAGACCCTTACCAGGGTCGTAAAGGTGGGTTTGCAGAACCCCGTTGCCGGGCAGCGACGGGTGATCGCACCCACGGACCCCTGCGAAGAGGTCAGACTCCGGGACTCACGACCCCGGATCCAGACGGTGGGTCCGCTGAACCCCCCTGCCCACCCGAGAGGGGGCACTCGCACCCAACAAACCCGTCACAAGGGGGTTCTGACTTGGAGCAGGGGGTTTGAAGTATTGGCTCTGGCTGGGCGTCACTGTCAAGGCTGTTCGCCACTCTGGCACTTCGAGTGCAGAAGGTGGGTGCATACAAGAGACCTTAAAAATACCCTGCCTCTGTCGGCTCTGCTTACAAACTCCCTGAGGTCACAGATTTCCTAACCTTGGGAGGTAGCTGCCGCCCCCCAAGTGAAAAAAAACAAACCTTGAATTCAGGAAGAAATCACTTGGGGACTTCTTCCAGAAGGGTACCCCAAGCTCTTTTTCCACGAGAGAGCTTGAAACAAACAACAACAAAAAATTGTAATCACTGATAGCTAGGGTTGCCAGGTGTCTGATTTTGAACTGGGCAGTCCAGTATTTTAGTTTTCTGTTCAGGAAACAAATTGAGAAAATAAAAATGAGAAGATATAAATGTCCGGTATTTTCTAAATAAGATGTAATGTAGATTGTGATGTAATGTCAAGTGTGTCTGGTATTTTTGTTGAAACCCTCTGGCAACCCTACTGATAGCTGACCTCTCAGTCTAGGCATGCATACACAGACCTCCTGCTACCTTCCAGGACACAAGAATCAGAACCTTAAAAAAGATGGTTTTCTTAACAAAACAAAAAGATATACTTGGTAAAGCAAACTTGTTTGCTAGGTGTTATAAAGCAATCGAGAGGAACAGCTTAAAACACAGAGAATTGCATTACTGGGATTCAGCTTAGTTACAGTGTATGGGAGGGAGGGATATTGACTCACCATCGAGGAGTTTAACCAAAAAACAAAACAAACAAAATAACCTGATCGCATCTAAATGAACATTCCCTGTCACTTCCTTGTGGCGACTAAATAGACATTTTCCTGTCTACTTGTAGGAATGGTAGTTCTGGCTGGTTCAATTAATCTTGTTTCCCCAGTTTCTAGCTTAAAGCTCCTATAGAGAAAACAGCAGGCAGATGTATCTTTTCAATTCAAATTTCAACATCCTCTCCCATTGGCTCTCCTGGCTCCCTGCTAACACCCCCTAGGTTTAACCCTTTAGTCGCCGAATGCTGGCCAGCACTGCCCTATCCATCACAGCCCCTGATTATGATGCACCCGGGGTGAGCGCCCTGCTTGCCCTGCACTCCTTACAGCCCTGCATGTGTGAATAGAGAGGAGTTTTGCCCATTCGCCACTTCATTATTTTTTGCATTGCTCGGGGAAAAACAGATTTTTGACACAGTTTGTGGAATTAGAGGACTGAGGCTTTTATCTCAAACCATTTTATCGAGAGATAGACTTCCAATAAGAAATATGAAGTACTTAATTTAGACAAATAGAAGAGAAATGAGTTTTAAGAACTAGTTACTCATTAGTTTTCAAATGGATGACATGTAAGAACAGATTTTTGCTATTGTAAATGTAGCAGGAATGTTTACACTGAAGTATAAACTCTAGATTTCAGTTGTTCTTAATACTTTTGTGTCCTGGAACTAGGGACATAATAGTGTAGTCCAGCATTTCCCAGACTATGGGCCGTGGCCTGGTACCGGGCTGCAGGAAAAAAATACTGGGCCTCAGCCGGGAGGGGAGTGGGGCGGGCTGGGAGGAGGTATGTGTGTGGGGGAAACTGGCCGCCGGGAAGTAGGGTTGGGGGCAGTAGGGCTGTCCGATGGAGATGGGGGGGGGGCAGGCAGTGGCGGAAGCCGGTCTGGCCCGGGGGCGGGGATGGGGGGAAGGCTGGAGAGCCAGCCTCCAGAAGCAGGGCTGGACGGGGGCAGCAGGGCTGGCCAGGGGAGATCGGGAGGAGAAGGGGGGAGAATAGGCCGGCTGGGAGGAGGTTGGGGGGAGCGGGGCTGGTCAGGGGAGATTGTGGGGGGACCAGCCGGCAGAAGCAGGGCTGGCTGGGGGAGATCGGGAGGAGAAGCAGGAGAGAACTGGCCGGCTGGGAGGGGGTCGGGGGGAGTGGGGCTGGTTGGGGGAGATCATGGGAGGGGGGAGGAACTGGTTGCCAGAAGCAAGGCTGGGGCAGCAGGGCTGGACAGGGGAGATCAGGAGGAGAAGCAGGGTGGGAGGAGGGGTGGGAGAGAAAAGCGGAGCGAATCGGCCAGCAGGAAGCAGGACTGACCCAGGCACACGCAGAGCCGGGCACATGAGTGAATCTGGTCCCAGGGATTCCATTTTGGCCCCCTCCCCCAAACTCTCCCTTGAGTAGTTGTGAACTACCTGGCTGATAGACACTATGGACTGATCCACCTAATTATAATAAAACTTACCTAATTAGAAAATACCAGACATTTTATGTCTGGTATTTTCTCAATTTGTTTCCTGGACAGAACCCTTGAATACAGCACTGGCCGGTACAAAACCGGACACCTGGCAACCCTCCCCCTCCATGCACCCTCCCTCCTAGCCAGATATCCTACCCCCAGTCTGCTCCTGCTCCTGCCTCCCAGAGTGTCCATGCAGCACCGGGTCCCCCAAGCCCTGGCCCAGGCTGGGTGGAGGATGCAGCCGGGTGAAACACTGAAAATGTATTCATTTTTAATTCTTTTTTTTATATGCGTTTATATTTTTGGGCTGCAAAAAACAATACTGAAAAAAAAATGGGTTCCAACTGAAGTAAAAAGTTTGGGAAACCCTGGTCTAGCCAGCTTTCTATCCATTTTAGAGTGCATTTATCTAATCCATATTCCCTTAACTTGCTGGCAAGAATATTGTGGGTGACCGTATCAAAAGCTTTGCTAAAGCTGGCAGAGGGCTTTGGGAGGAGCAGAAACAACTTATTTGCATATTCATCATTTGCTTAATGAATATGCAAATGAATGTTACCAGTCCTCTAAAAACCCGTGAATGGATTTACTGGTTCCCATGTCAAAAAGTTTGGGAACCCCTGGTGTAGTCGATTAACCGATAAGCAAAAGTTTATAGGTTAATGCTATAGACTACATGCATCCCCCTTCCCCCCTCCCACCAATAAATATTTTAGCAGGCTGGCCAGCAGCCTGGCTCAGCGCTGGCTTGTGATGGGTCCAGGACCTATCCCTGCTGCAGCTCTGCATTTGAAGTGTATTAGGAGCTGAGAAGGCAGGCAACCTGGCTCAGTTCTGGCTTGCGCCAGGTCTGGGAGCTCAGACCCACCCCCCCAGGGATGGGCAATAATTTTTGCCCTGGGGGCCACTTAAAATTTTTTTGAAGTAGCCCCAGGCCACCCCAGACGGGGCAGGGCCTAAACAGGAAGGAGTGGGGGAGCCCCTTTGCCCCCCCTTTCCACTAGGCACCCATGCCCTGGAAGAGGCTTGGCATGCTCCCCCAATCAGGACCTGGGGGTGGGAGAGTGCAGGAAGCCGCCTCCTGCCCTGCCGGGGCACAGACATGTCCCCCAACTTGCCCCAGGTCCCAGAGTGACTGTCGGCTCCCTGCATCCCTGATACGAACATATTGACTAACTCCAGTTAATTGGCAGTTAGCTTGAATGAAGTCCACAGGAGACAGATCTTCAAGATTATCTTGGCCGGGGTAGAGTGCCAGGGTCAATTGGAGAGTGATCTCTGCTCAGTTTTGGTGGGTCACCTCAAGACCCACTAAAATGGCTGCTGTTGCATTGGTTTCTGTTGCGTTGATGCTGGCTACATTGCAGATGTAGCCTCAGTTTCTTGAAATTGAGCATACGTGCTTGAATATTTTGCTGCGCTACAGACTAAGTGCTCAACATCTTGCAGAATTATGCCCACTGTGGCCACTGGGTCACAGCCTCTAAGGAAACCAGTGAAGGAAAGGGGAGGGGCTCTACAGGAAGACACTTCTGTGAAAGCTGAAGAGGAGGGAGGCATGGTTTGTTTATCAGTCGTGTAGATCAAAGTGCTGGTTCCACTTACTGTCATGCAAATCGTAAAAACCTAGTAAGAAATAACATTGGAACGTTTTCTGTGTTTCCTTTCATTTCTTTTTCAAGTAATTTGCTTGCTAAGCTAAATTGCAAGAATATTGTAGCAGCTTATCTGAGGCATTTCATGGTACAGAGTTTATTGGCATAGTTCTTTCTGTGTGAAGAAATGCAGGGTGGGTAGCCTGGGGGAATTCCAACAGTAATCATTTTGCTAGTTAGGGTGACTGAGCAGTGCTGTTCAGTAAGTGTAGGGAGAGCCGGAGGGGGAGGGCTTGGTTAAACACTTGGTCTGACGTTGATGTAATCTTGGGCAGATTTTTTTTTTCTTTTCTGGTGAAGTCAGAATGTGGATGAGATGACATTCACATGTGATGGTGAAGGCCAAAGCTTGCCCCTCTGTTGGTGTAACCCTTGTCTCCATCAGCATTCTGTGGCACAGATCTCACTTCTCCAATTGGATTTTAGTAAATTCTTCCTTTGGTTTTGTATGTTTTTACTGTTCCAAAACAAACCCGTTGAAAAGCCCTTTGTTTTTCTGAATTCCAGAACATTAGATCATCTTGACCAAGAGAGCTATTTTGAATTACACTGGCTGCTTTGTGTTTCTCCTATTTGCTGGTAGGATGACTTCTTGAGGATGCTGCACATGCAGACCCTGATTGAGTTGTGATGACCAATGTTAAGTGGTTCCTACCTCTCAGCTGTAAGACTCTTGGGAGAGCGAGGCTTTGTCTAAACTTAAAAGTTTAAAACACAGCCGAGACAGAGTTTTGCACCGAAAGTGTGGCCACTTGCACAAGGGCTGGGAGAGAGCTTTCCCAGCACTGGAGGTAAACCACCTCCATGAGGGGAGTAGCTAACAACCTTATTCTTAGTGCTCACCTTGTGCACATGGGTGCTTTGCAGTGCTGTAACTTGCTGCACTCTAGGGCTATGTCTACACTGGCAGCTTCTTGCGCAAGAACATCTTGCACAAGTGTTCTTCTGCAAGAAGTCTTGTGCAAGAAAACGTCCACACTGCCATGTGCAAGCTGTGCTTTTGCACAAGAGCACCCATGGCAGTGTGGACGCTCTCTTGCGCAAGAAAACTCTGATGGCCATTTTAGCCATAGGGCTTTCTTGTGTAAGAAATCCCTGCCAAGCGTCCACACTTCCCTCTTGCGCAAGAGCTCCTGCGCAAGAGGGCTTACACCTGTTAAAAAAGAGCATAGCTCTTGTGCAAGGAGCCCTCTTTTACCACGCTGTACTGTAAATTTACTTGCGCAAGAGGGGGTGGGCAGTGTGGACGCTCTGCAGATTCTTGCGCAAGTACGGCTGTGCTTGCGCAAGAAGCCGCGAGTGTAGACATAGCCTAGGTGTATTTTCTCACTCCCTTCAGCCAGAAAGTTAGTGCCTTAAAGTGTCAGTGTACTAGCCTTAATTTCTACAAACTGCTGCTGCCAGCCGTGTTTCCCCTCTGCAAAATCTGATTTGTCATGAAGAGTAGCAGCATTGTGAATACATGTAAAAGGTAATAACAGATGCTTGTGGGAATGAAAGAGAAACTTTCCTTCATACCTAGAACCCATAAAAATGTTCTCTAGGCAAGACAGGCTTTACGGGGCCAAGTGTTGCCCTCATGCAGCTAGCCTTTTTAAAGGATCCCCTGGTGTTGCAAGCATAGTCAGTCTCTGGTGTCTTTACATAGGCACCTGGGTGCAGGCTGCCTGATCCTGCATCTGCCATGCATCTGCTTAGTTTCGTTGACTTGAGTGCAAAGCTAAGCATATGAGTTTTTGCAGGATTGAAACCTTGCAAGGTGAGAGGTACCTCAACGCTTCAGATGAATGCTTCTGAGCCTTCTTCATACTGTAACCCCATGTTGCAAAAGAAGAATTTTTTCCACACTGTCTTCCCATCTAGCCACAATAGGAGTAGGGATGTTAAATTGTGGTTTATCAGCTAATTGAGTAGTCAATGGAATTTCCATCGACTACTCAATTAGTCGATAAGGGGGCACTCGCTACCCCTGCCGAGGCTCTGTAGTTTAAATGTAGCAGGAGTCGGGTGTGCAGCAGCCTGGCTCTTACTACATTTAAAATGCAGAGCTACCAGAGGAAAGGGGTTAGCTCACACCAGCTCCGGGATGCTGCAGCTCTGCCCCCCTGCACCATGAAGACGGTGCTGGGGGGAGCTGTCTTTTAAGCCAGCTCCCCCCAGGAGTGGCTTCTACTTCCCCCATCCTTCTGCTGCTTCTGAAATAGAGGCAGCAAGGGTTGAGTGAGTGGTCGACTCCCTTACATCTCTAAATAGGAGAGGGCAAAGGCACGTTCCAAAGTCTGTTTGTGGCCCCTGGGTTAAGATTCTGTGCTAGACAGACCTCCTGTTTCATGTAGGCTTTGATTCTGTTTAATACAGATTCAAGAGAGGAGTCTCAGTTCATACAATGTGCATTTGTTATGTTCAAAATAGAAGGTGGTTTTTTTTTTTTTCTATTTTCAGCATAATGACAGGGTGGGAACTTATTCATTGTTAAGTGAATAAGCTATTTTCTCTGCCTTTCAAGTGTCCTTTAGGGAAACATTGATGCATTGTCCTCCTCTGGAATTACTGAGGCTGTATGAACACTGCCAAGTTTTGTAGCAAAAACTGCCTTTTTGTGACACAACGGTGAGTGTGTACACAATGCAACGCGACTTTTACTGGGGAAAAACGCCCAGTTCTGGCAACAAAAAACTTCCACCCTTACGAGAGACATTTTTTTCTTTCCCCCTCCTTTTATTGTGGACAAAGAGCCAGTGTAGACTCTGCTGTTTGTTTTGTTGACAGGATTCACTTCTGCCATTATCCCACAATGCCTGCCCTGATGGCTCTGCTGAGTTTTGATCTCTGCTGCCTTGCAGGCATGCGCCCCTCCCCTTTCATAGCTCCCTTTAGGGAACAAAGAACAAATCGTTGGACTGCTCCTGTTCTACCCTGCACTAGGAACATGGGTGTTGGGTGAAAGCCTATCTGGGGGAGGCAAGACCCATCCCACCCTCAGTCCGATCCTGTCTGGCCATGTAGAGAACCGGGACTATTGTGATGCCCCCAGCTGACCCTCCCCAGTGGCAGGGAAAGCCGCACTGCCCCCACCGTGGCCCCATCACCTCCCCCTGCCAGGCTGCTGAGCTGGACCACCTTCCCTGGGGGCTGGAGAGAGCCGGGATTCCGCGCTGCAGTTCCAGCCTTTCCCAGCGGCAGCCCCAGCTTCAGGCGGTCGGTCATGTAGGCAGTTTTGAGAAATCTTTGCCTTCCCTTGCCTACATTACCAACTGCCTATGACTAGGAACACACAAGCAGGCAGATTGCTGCCACTGTGGGTGGGGTGCAAGCTGCTGTGCAGCGCTGACATTGCTCAGCACAGAGAGCTCCCAGAGCTGCTCGTGGCGCTGCTCCCTGTAGGTGAGGTGGCTGTGGGAGAACTCGGAGCTCTGCCTTTCCACAACACTGCCCTGTGGGATACATACCCCCAGTGCATTGCACATACCATCGATGATGGTGCCCCTGGTACGGACATAATCTGTTGATAAAGGGAGCAAGTCTGGAGCCTCTGGCAATGTTTGCTTTGTCTTTTGAGTATCAACACAAGTTCTCTTGACAACACTTAATAGCGTAGATGTGGGCTGATGGCGTTCTATAGGGACAGTGTCCCTCCTGGCTTTAAAATGAGTTTTGCCGTTTACTTTATGAGGCTGGGATTTCTCCATGTGAATCTGTGAAAATTGATTTACCCATCCCATTTGTAAGATTGACAGACTCGAAACCCGTTTTATTTTGGCCCATAAAAGTTTGGTTATGCTACAGGCAGGACATTCAGCTGTAACATTCAACCCATAACATTTTAGTGCGTCAAGGGGAGGTCCCCTGCTACTGGCCCCCAGCTGGCCTCCCCTCACCGCTGTCAGTCATAGCCACTCCCCCAACTGTGCTGCCACATTCTGGCAGCCCAGACTGCCGCATCCTTGGCCCCACTATCAGGACTGCTGCGGGATCCCTGGCCACACTACTGTGGCTACCACAACCCCATTTGTGCTTCTGGGGCCACCAGCCCTTTTGCCTTTGGGGTTTCCAGCCAGGACTCCCTGGTCCAGGAACATCAGTTGTCCTGCCAGACCATGGATGGGGCCAAATGAGGGAGTCCCAGTTTTTGGGGGTCCAACCTGCATAATGGAACAACCCATGGCACTTGTCTTGGAGCCCAGGTCAAATGACTCCAGCTCATAGGTCTTGAGCTTCATGGCTAAAAATTGCTGTGTGTTAAGTTAACAGGTTCAAGCTGGAACCTGGGCTCTGAGATGCTCCTCCTTGTGAGACTTTGCAGTGTATATGTATCCTATGAGTGATCTATTTCTAAATGTCTTTTGAAGCAAGAGGCAGGACGTTTGACAAAATAAGCCATAAGGCTTAGTCCTGTCTGGCAAAGTAAATATGGTTATGTCCTAGGCTTTGAAACTAAAGAATCTTTATGATGCCCCATCAGCAATTTCCCTAAACAGGTAATATCTTTTCATTATTTAAACTGAACTTGTACAGTTAGTTTTAACTTTTAGAAGTGTGTGTGTGTGTGTACAGCAAATCAAGACCTGGCTCATATTAGAGAAATAATTTTTGGAGGTGGGCGTTTTTCATAACCCAATCCTACTATGCTCCCATGAGTAAGTCATAAGAGCTCTTGAAGTGAATGGTGAAAAACTTGATTTTTTTAAAATTCTATAGAACATATTGATCCAACTCTTCATGCATTGTATAGTATAAAAAAGGGGGGGGGACAGTAACTGCAAATGGACACAATGTCAGTTAATGGACTCTGCCTTTTCTCTTCCACTTCCTTGAAAATAAATTTAAAAATCAACACTTTCCCATTTATCATGCAAATGTGCAGAAGTCTTGCAACACAGGGTTAATTTAAATGATGGCAATTGAAGTCAGGAATAACATTGATTTTAATCATAGATTTTTTTTTTTAAATTTAACGTTTCCATTTGTACTTGTTACTTTTAACAGTGCATTCTTATTGGTTGACTTAAATCAATGTGTTTTAAAGGTTATAGCTAACGGTAGCCTTTGTAGTAGATTTGGTATATCTTTTTGCTATTGCTCTGTCCTAGATACATTTATTTACACCAGTATGTAGTTTGATATTTTCAGACTCTAATTATACATTATTAGTTTAAACTATACAGCTTGACCTCAAGAGATTAGATGTTTCCCTGATGCCCCATCAGCAATTTTCCGAAAACAACTTGACAGATATTAAACTTTTTTGTTCTGTTGCTCTGAGCAATTACAGGTTCTGAGGCTTAATTATTCAGTACCCTGTGTTGCAAGTTCTTGTACACTTGGTAGGTATTTGCAGGATAGGGCCTTTCAGTTATTAAAGCCTCTGATTGATATTTGAGAATCCCAGGGAAGTTTCTAAATTCAGGATCATCTACTTAAAACACATGAGCTTCCTGACTCGTGAATCCGTGGAATGCTACATGGTTTAAAAAAAGCCCGGGAGGGATGCTCTTCAGATGTAACAGATGTTTGGATGTAAACAGCTGCAGTTGGCATGTATCTAAAGGCTAGTACTGGAAGCTATATGTGCCCCTAATGTTTATTTTGTTAAAATTACACGGGTGCTGACTGTAAAACCAGTGCACGTGTCATTAAAAATCTGCTTTTAAGGGCTGGAAGATGAACTCGTGCTAAACATCATGATACTCAATTTATTTACTGCACGAAAACAATTTTGAGCCCTTTAAAACACAAGAATCCTTGTTATTGAGTCCTAGTTAGGAATATGGACTATTCCCCTTTGCACCTCCCACTGAACATGGGTCTTAATTCATTATGCTCAAGTGTTAAAAATCAGGGAATGTGGCATTAGTGGCCCTTCACATGCCCACTCTTTGTTTTATTGTTTGTTACGTAGGGCCTAGGGACCAACCGAGAACCTTATGCCCTAATGCTGGGCTCTGTTCAGACCTACAGTAATACAGTCTTCACCCTAGAGAGCTTGCCTCTTAGAAAAAGGTTAGTGTTACAATACAAAAAGCACCACAGTTTTATTTTTTTAATCTGGGAAATAAAGAAATAAGGTAACATTTCCTTTATATCCTAACCATACAAACTTAACTCTGCATGGGTGTTGAGAGGAACAAGGCTATCATAATATGGAAGGGGCAGCATTAATTTATGTGATTGCAGCAGAGTTTGAGCAGCCATTCTTCCAAGGTGCACATGACTTAGTGTCCTCCTTGGTGTGTGGCTAGGATTTCTCAGGATCCTTACCATGGCTGTCTCCTTAATGTATTGGGAAACCATGCCTTTCAGTATGCTCTTAAGGCCAACAGATTCAGGCTGTGTTATAGACTTGCATTCAAGAGTCCATATACAATCGGTAAAATGCTTTCTTATAAAGCATTTACATTTTTTGTTTGAAGCTTACTGTTACATTGTTCTGACTTACTTTTGCAGGCCAACCTATGCTTTGTGGACATAGACAACCATTTCATTGAACTGCCAGAGGATTTGCCCCAATTCCCCAATAAGCTTGAATTCATTCAGGAAATCTCTGAGATCCTAATGGCTTTTGGAATTCCACCCGAGGGAAACCTGCACTGTAGTGAAAGTGCCTCAAAGATGAAAAACCTCCGAGTATGTGATATAGTTTCTGATAAGAGAAATGGGAACATAGCTGGGTCACCTCTAAATTCCTATGAACTGCTAAAGGAAAATGAGACCATAGCAAGGCTGCAAGCACTTGTGAAAAGAACAGGGGTGAGCCTAGAAAAGGTAAGTTATGGAATTGCATGTATTCTCTTTGGGAGCTGTACTGTTGGATTGTGGTGATTGGCAAATGAGTGAGAGAGATTTAGGGAGTGATGGTCTAAACACCTGGGCCTTACCTCACTAGAAATAAATGTACTTTTAGTACATTAATTAACCCTTATTAACATCCTAGTATAGACAGAGGTGAGTTGTTTGGATATGGTTGAGGTTAACTCTTTGGCTCCACCAAACGTTTGCCTTGCCCTCTTGACATGTTAAAAATAGTTGCCTAAGACACTAAGATCTTCCACTACACTGGGGTCCGCCCCTTCTGGTAGTGTCTTTCCAACAGGAAAAAGTGCATATGTGTCAACACTGATTAGTCGCCACAAATAACACGTAGAAATTGATGTGTTGGCATTTCCCTGCTTCAGTTTCTCCACCTGTAGAATGTGGATATTACCGTACCTGCCTCAGGGATGCTTGGCGGTTTTATTCATTAATATTTGGGCATTTAGGGCCTAGTTTTCAGAGATACTGAGCATGTATGGCTCAGAGAATCTCAGGACCTCTAAAAATGGGACCCTACCAGCCTATTATTGAAAGGACTCCAAGGTTTGAGTTTTACGTTTTGGATATGGAGGGAAGATTCTCTCTATAAGGTTTGTTTGTCTTGCATGTTTAAATTGCTCCCCACAGATATCCCCTTTTATCAGGCTGGTTCTTGCTTGTGGTGCTTAAGTTAGTGTTACAAGAGGGGAGATTAAATGAAGGAACTGACTGCTGTAGGACTGCTTTGGGGAGTAGAGCTGCAGTGGGGGAAAGAAAATTGCATTAGGGTAGAAAAGGTAAGCATTCAGCTGTTGATACTAGACTCTCAAATCAGTTCTGTTTTCTCAGATTTTTCTCTTGCATTGTTTTTTCTTTGGGCTGGGGGCAATTGTGAAGAAGCTTTTGTTTTGCTTATTGCATTGGCAAATAGTGGGAGTGTCCATCTCCTGTGAGTTTCTGTGCATTCTGGCCTCACTGCACTTTCCTCCATTTTAGAAAATTGTTTCGAAGCTGCCCTTCCCCATTTACTAATTTTATGTAAAAATGTCTGATTCTGGATGTAGGGGCATAACTTCGGCAGTTTTTTCTTTTTAAATTGTTTGGTAAACAAAAACCAATCCTGAATTGACTAGCCTGTAGTGCCTGGCTCTGAAGCTAGAAGTAATTTCAAAATTTTAATCACTACATCTAGGATAGAGTCGGAAAGAACTGGAGAGAAATCATCGTAGAATCTATGGGTACAGCTGGTCTTTGGCTAAAGACTTTGTACCACACACTGAAGCTTGCTAGTGTCATCAGTGTGGCTTAAAATGCACTGGATAGCTGTTGTATGTGGGTGCAAGTCATAAAGTAGACTAATTCCATGAAATTATTTATTATAGTACTACATCCCAAAACTGAGTCGAGATACATGAATATGCACTCTTCCAGAAATTGTACATAGTTGGTCATGACTGAGATTTTCATAGTTTCTTAATGAATCGGTCACCCAATTCCTGTTAAAATTAATGGGAAATGAGCCTCCAGATCATATGTGTAATTTAGAAAACCTCAGCCCATGTCCTTTTTGAAATGACATTTTACTGCATTTTTTTGGCTGTTGGAGAAAGGGTATGGTTTTCAAATAAAGGGTGCCAGAACTTTTTTTGATTATGCACCTCTTTATTAATATGAAGGTCAATACATAATGATTTGGATTAGTAAGAAATACGGATTTATGATCCACCTGAAAAGTGCATAATCACCTAAAAATGTGTGGATAATAAAGTCTCATGTGTCTTCATAAGTGTTTTTATTTAAAGAACAAAGAAAGTAAATGATCTCTGTGTTTTCAATATTTTATCTATCTTTTTAAAATGCTCATTTTTAGCATTTTGAATATTAATGATTGGAACTCTAATCTCGTATACTAACAGGTGAATTATTAAATGTTACTCTCCTTGATCGCATTGTTTAGAACTTCATGGGTTATAGGTTAGAATATTTATTGGAGAAATGACAGTTGGATAACAAAGTGGGCCTTAATTCCTTATGTACCTAAACCACCTATGAAGGTAGGAATACATTTTGTTCTTGCATGTTCTCTTACTCTCTCAGTTGGAAGTACGAGAGGAGACCAGTAGCAACAAGGATCTCAAAGTTCAGTGTGAAGAAGAAGAATTCCGGATTTACCAGCTGAACATTCAAATCCGAGAAGTTTTTGCCAACCGTTTTACGCAGATGTTCGCCGACTATGAAGTGTTTGTCATTCAGCCCAGTCAGGACAAAGAGTCTTGGTTTACCAACAGGGAGCAGATGCAGAACTTCGATAAAGTAAGTTAGAAAAGAAGGACAAAGCATAGTCATATTTGTTTAAATAGTTATTACTGAAATCTGAAAGTACAAGTTATTAGAGGTAGTCAGAAAATGGGGCTGGAGTGGGAAAGGTATGTTGTGAACATTTTAGTTTCTTCACTGAACCCTTCCAATCAACTGTGAAAGAGCTGATTATTATTACTTTGATACATTATCAAATGTATACATTTGATACATTATTCTACTAATGCTGATACATTATTCTACTAATGGTATGTATTTGATTTGAAGATCTTCTAGTGCTGGTGGTAGAGGACAAAATGAGGTAGATGACAACAGGTTCTCCTCAGCTCCCGTAAGGCTCAGATTCCAAGAACTAGCCTGCGGAGCAATGTTGATTGAGTTGTTTTTAAAACAGTAGCATGAGCCTGTGTTGGTCGACCTGGGCTTGAAGGCTCGCTGCCACGGGCCGGGAAGACTTACGTTCTCGGATTGATTCAACTAACGTCCACTGAAGCCAGTGAAAAGACACCCATTGACCTCAGTGGGCTTTGGTTCAAAAAATAAGTGTATAATGTGTATATACAGTCTTGGTTTAGCCACAAGGGGAGATCAGCTCAGCTAAAATCTCAAAATGTTGGGTTTTTCTAATGTCCGTTTTATATTTTTGTTGTAAATGAAGTGCTGAAAATAGATGATTGTCAGGCAAACTAAAAAAATGTGCATAGTATATTTTTCAAGATGGAGTTGGCATGCAGAGTAAAATGGGACAATGTCTCCAACCCCTTCCCTCCTCAAAAACAAAAGGTTTTAGATGTGTCTCAAACTCTTCAATATGTCCTTGGTTAGAAATATTTTTGCTTAAATGAAATACAGAACTGTAACAGAGTATCATTCATACATGTATAATATATAAAAAAATAAAGTTTGTCTCTTGTTCTTCACTAGGCATCTTTCCTATCAGACCAGCCTGAACCTTACTTGCCTTTTCTCTCAAGATTTCTGGAGACACAGATGTTTGCATCTTTTATTGACAATAAGATTATGTGCCATGATGAAGATGACAAAGACCCAGTTTTGCGAGTGTTTGATTCTAGAGTAGATAAAATTAGATTGTTAAATGTTAGGACGCCAACTCTGCGCACATCTATGTATCAAAAGTGTACTACCATTGATGAGGCAGGTAAGAGTAAATTTCTTTTACAAGTAAAGTGATTCTCACTAGCATCTTCAAAATTAGACAACTTGTTAAGATAAGAAATTTTATCTGCCATAATTTGAAGCTAAACGTCTTAGAGTTTTAAAAACAAAAGAGAAGAGTTGAAGAGTGAGGCTCTGGTGTAGGAATAAATTCTCATGGAAAGGGAAATGGGAGAACCTGAGATAGCGAGATAGCTCTTTGAGAGAGATCTGCAAAGGATGAAATCAGCTCTGTTCTCCTCATCACCTGCCTGAGGATGGGACGTTCCCAATAAGACAAGCATCTCCCTGCTGTTGGTTGCAGTCCTTTGTTACAGTAGAGACTTGTTCACTTTTAGAGCACTGGCTATCTGTAAAGTTACATGCTTAAGAAATGTCTTTTTTTTTTAAAAAAAAACTTTCAGAGAAAGCTATTGAGTTAAGACTTGTGAAAATAGATCACACTGCAGTCCACCCACACTTGTTAGATATGAAGATTGGACAAGGAAAGTATGAGCTTGGGTTTTTCCCTAAACTTCAGTCTGACGTACTCTCCACAGGACCAGCAAGCAACAAGTGAGTATGCAAACTTTATAGTGCTTTGGATATTGGTGACATCAAAAGCATAAGCCCAAATTTAAGATGTCAAAAATGCAAATTTAATCACTTTTTCATGAGAAATGTCAGAATGACACTAGAATCTGGTGGACTCTCCAGGATCCTTTTAGTAAACAAATTGAACCAAGGAGGCCATTATTGCAGTAGGGACAGAGTTCAAGTCTTTACGTGACTTTAATTGATACAGATTAAAAGAGAGTCCTGTGCTACAGTTCAGTTATGAGCTAATGGCTTAACACAGGTCTACTCAATTTTGGAAACCCTGGGGGCCACAGTGATACTCACAGCACATGCTGAGGGCTGCAACTTAAGTGTGGTTGCATATACATGCAAATATATATGCAATAGCTTCTTTCACACTGATGGGCATGAATACAAAAATTAAAGTAAGACTACACAACACTCAGGCCCCATTTAAGTCAGTTCTGCTGATATTAATAAATGTACTATTTACCCTATTTCCTCCCATATGACAGCACTTTTCATGAGCAATGACAATGCAGTAATTTAACTACTAAACTGCAACAGAAGCCCATTATATTGACTACTTGTTTGTTTTGGTACCCACTTATGGACAGTGTGTTGAGCCCTGCATAAACTCAAACTGCACCGCAGGCCGCAAACAAACTGCACCACTGGCCATGTGTTGAGTAGTCCTGGCTTAACATACGGGACCGTCTCATAATGTGGGAGGAAAGAGGTAGAAGTGATTAGTAACTGCAGAGGTAACCAAGAAGTCTAAAAGAAATGGAAACTAGAAACTAAGTGCCCAAGACCATGTTTTTGCTTTTTCCCTAAGAAGATATTCTTCCAGGAAGATTTTATTTTCAAACATCACTGGTTCGCTACTTACAAAGAGGTGATAAATACAGTCTTCCTTGTGTGTGCTGGTAGCTAACCTATGTTTGGCACTGGTTCTGGCATGCCTCTTGCTAATGCCCGTTGTCAGTGAGTATTTTTTGTAATGTGGACAGACCCTGTTAGCAATCTAAAATGGAAACCTTTGCTCCTCTGCAGCTGAACTTTTGGTATCTAATGAATAATCTTGTTTGATCTGTAGATGGACAAAAAGAAATGCTCCCGCGCAGTGGAGGCGGAAAGATAGACAAAAACAACACACTGAGCACCTACGTCTTGACAATGATCAGAGAGAGGTGAAGACTGTTCAGTAATTGTACAATATGATTTTTATTACAGAAGTGTCACTTTCTTCCCTGCAGAATGTCAAATCAGTTACTCCATACTAAACCTCAGCTATTCCTTATTCTGATCTTTCAAAAATTAGAGTAGATCCTCAGCTAGTGTAAAATGCATAGCTCCATTGACATTAAAGGAGCTATGTCGGCAAGTCAGGATCTGTCCCATGAATATGAAACCAATGGTAAAACATGGGAATTAAGTTACAGTGGTTAAATGTCGCAAAAGTCCGATACCAGTATGCAGAGAGATGTGCATGATCTGATTTAAGTCTTGGGCTGCATTTGAAGGGTACATTGTTGAAAGTGCTGATTTTCAGCTATAAATATATTGCTTTGGGAGGATTCAAAATAGTTCCCATTTTATAAAAAGTGATGTTCCTTTGATAAGTATACTTCTGTGTTTCGAGGAGAGGGCCTGGCCTGAAATGAATAAATTCCAAGAATACCTATGTGAACCTTTAAAACTGGTATTAGTTGAGTCATATGATACCAGTTACTTAAGCAAGAACAAAATATTTCTCTGAACTTCATTGTACAAAAAATATGGCAATGTATAAAAAACATTTTTCAACTGTTTCGATTTATTTTTTTGATATGTGCTTATATATAAACAAATTAGGATACACTATTTTATATTGGGTTGAAGAATCATTTAATTTTGCTCTTGTTAAAGTTTATACCAAGATGTTTGCAGGAAACAGATTTTTAAAATATATATTCTTGTTCGTTCACTCCATTATTATATGTGAACAATGATATGAAAGGTTGAACTATATTTTCCATTATAAACCTTATTTTCCAAGGTTTTGTGACTTGGTCATAAAAATTGTAGTTGGAGATAAAATTGTCACCCCTTTTTTGTAACCATATTAAAAAGAAAAAAGGGTTTGTGCACTTTTAAGATCTACAAATAATGAATATGTACTGCTTTCACATGTTGTGTATTGTGCTATTTCTCATTGACATCTTCCATTTAGAAGAGGCAAAAGAAAACTGAGTAGTAGGTAGTTCTTACATTGCTTTTGACAAATACGGTGATGACACATATGAACCATGGAGGTATCAAATTGTAATTTATACATGTAAAGAGTCACTTCCTGCTTTCCTGGAATTTTTTTTAACTAAAGCTGAATATACTTGGCAAATGGTTAATTATCAGAGATCAGCTGTCTATAGATATGTCTAGACTACAGGCTTCTGTCAACAGGGGCTTTGTCGACAGATATTGTCGACAAAGAGCGTCTAGACTACATCCAGTTCTGTCGACAAAGCAAGCCGCTTTGTTGACATGAGAGTGTAGACGCAAAGGGCAGTGTAGATATAATAACGGCTTCTGTCGACAGAACTCTGTTGACAAAAGGTGTTATTCCTCGTAGAATGAGGTTTACCACTGTCAATAAAACTGCCGAGTTCTATCGATGTTATGTCGACAGAACTCGGCAGTAGTGCAGACGCAGGTATAGTTTTGTCAACAAAAGGCCACTTTTGTCGTCAAAACCCTGTGGTCTAGACACACCCTGGCTACATCTACACTGGCATGAAGTTTTCCGCTAAAAGAATTTTCGGAAAAGCGCGTCTAGATTGGCCACAGATGCTTTTCTGCAAAAAAGCCCCGATCACCATTTTCGCCATCAGGGCTGTTTTGGGGAAAATAAATCTCTGCTGTCTACACTGGCCCTTTTGCGCAAAAGTTTTTCAGAAAAAGACTTTTGCCCGAACAGGAGCAGCATAGTATTTCCACAAAAGCACTGACAATCTTACATGAGATGGTCAGTGCTTTTGCGGAAATTCAAGCGGCCAGTGTAGACAGCTGGCAAGTTTTTCTGCAAAAGCAGATGATTTTGCAGAAAAACTTGCCAGTCTAGACACAGCCCCTTAATATGTTAGGTAACTAATATATCTTATGAAGCATATTGTAAATATGTGTGCAGCAGATGGAATTATTCTGGCCTCACTTTAGATACTTATTAGTAACTCACTTTAGATACTTACTTGGAGTGATGCCAAAATGTATTGGTCGCATTATATCTGTGTGGAACCCCACTCCTGTAATTCCAGATTTTCCCCATTAGTCTGTAACAGCCATCAGGGATTAATTTTGAGTGATTTTTGAGGAGAATAGTGGTGACCCTTGTGGCTGGTAGGCAATTGGTAAAAATAAAAATTAACTTGAGCACCTGAGGCAATTATCTAGAAAGAAACATTGAAATTGAGATTTGACAGCTGCTAAAATTTTGTGAAGCTTCGTGATGAGAGTGCAGTAAAGGATGTGATTCTTTTAAATTTTGTATTTAATTTAATCAGTTATGTCTAAATGCTTGTTTTGCGCTTTACTTTATTTAAGCTTTCATTACTTATAGGTTTTATTTTGCATATTTATTTATTGGTCTGAGATTTAAATGGCATTGAATTGTTTCTTAATTGTTATCTTTTCTGTTTTTTGCATGCATGCTTTTATTACTTCATATTTGCTTATCAAACTTTTGCTTAACATGGGCTGTCTGTTTGCTACCAATCCTCTCCTGCCAGCATCTGGACTTTTCCTTGCCTGAGCTTCATTTGCAACTATATTTAAACTGGGACCAGCATGATTGGCCTTTCAAACCCTCTATAAAATCTGTATCAGAGCTTTACCTGGTATGTCCTATGTCTAATGTGATCTGTAGTAATGGCATCAACAATGCATAGTTAAATATACGTATTTCATTGTTCTTCAGCCTGTTTCAGAAGCTGGATAAAGTGTTCTTTTTTCTTTGCCTTTTACAAACACTATTTATTCATTATGATGTTTGAAAGATTTCAGTCAATCTCAACCCAAAGCAATCAGATACTGCCCTTTCACTAGTGTTGCTGAAATGTATATTGGAATACCGCAGTGGTAGATCTTTCAAAACTTCATGAGTCAAGGAAATACGCTTTCCTCTAAAATATTGATTGTTCTTTTTTAGATTTGTAGTATTTGATCTGGTTCATAATAGACTACTGCTTCAGTTATTATACTCCTTAGTGTAGCTTCTGCCTTTAGTCAACCGGTTAAGTATGTCTACACTGCAGTCTAGTTAAGACTCACTAAATCAAGCTCAGAGTCCACCCTGACCAGCGTCCGGTACTCCTGCTTTTGTGAGGAGTAAGGGAAGCGAATGGGAGTATTTGCTCCAGTCAGCCTCCTGCGGTGTGGACGCTGCCAAGCTCGGCTTAATGTAAGCCAACTTCAGCAATGTATTCTACGTCAGCAGTTCCCAGCTGCTGGTCTGCTGGCTGCCAGGCCACGGATGCTCTGGGAACCGGGGCTGGGTATGCTGCCAGCGCCTTCCTGCCTGCCATGGCTGTTGGGAGAGGTGCCACGCGGAGCCCAGCAAGGCTCTTCCTGTGAAGCAGCTCAAAGAGAGGTCATTTGGGTGGTACTGCGCAGTGCAGGTCCAGTCATGCCACACCGTGAAGGGGTGAGTGTGACTCCCACCTGGCATGGTCTGTCCTGCCGTGGCCCAGGCTTGGTGTGACAGGCCTCCCTGTCCACTGGCCTCCGTGCCTGAGCCCTGCTCTGGTCAGCAGGGGATCTGCAGGAGCCACTGGCTCTGAGCCGGGCCCGTAGTCCGCACAGGCTGGCGGGAGCGGCCCGGGACTGGTGGCACAATTCTCCCATGCAGCGCCATTGCTGGGGGCTGCAGCTATGCAAATGCTGAGCCGTTCATCCCTGTGCAACTGCCCCCACACACTGGGACCTGCCACTTCCTGCCCAAGTCACTGCGTGGGTCACTCCAAGCAGCCTCTTTCCCGTCTTCCAGCCATCTGTGCCCAGCCCTCAGGCTGCTGGGTTGTGGGTTTTCTTATGGATACCTGGTGCATGCAGCAAGCAAGAGAAGATTAAGCTATTGATTTTTCATTAGGGGTTTAGTGTCACATTGTGTGTCCAGGTAACCCTGACACTCATCTGCAGGAAGGTCAGCATACTGCTCTTCGAAGGATGCCAAAAACAACTCTCCTACTCTTTCTCTGATTTGATCTGCTTTACTACAGGAGTTGTGGGGAGAAGATCTGGTTCGTTCCATTCTGCTTTTGAGAAATGCAGATGATCGTTTTGTGTAAAGGTCTTTTCTGTGAAACTATCTTGAAAAAAATCATATACAACTGAACTAACTTGAGCTTACGCTTCCTTGAGCCGCCCTTCACATTAATGATAAGGAAGATAGTGAGAGCAGACCCCTCCCCTGCCTGGGGCTGGTTGGCTGAGAGGTGGGGCAGGACATGCCCCTCCCAACAGCCACAATGGGAGGAGAGGCGTTGGGTGGCATACCCCAGCCCTAGAGCCACTGCCACCCAGGCAGCAGTGCTCAGCTGGGAGGCAGCTCAGGGCTATGTGAAGAGAAGCAGGGCAGGTTCTGGGGGTGAGGCTAGTGCTGGGGAGCTTTGGAAATGGGGGGGGGGGGCTTTGTAGGTGGGGGCTGACACCAAGGGGAAGTGGGGTGTGCAGGCAGGGGAGCTGACACTGGGGGGCTCAGGAGCTGGAGCTAGTAGTGGGGGGGCTACAGGGTAGGGCTGGCATTGGGGGGTCTGGACCTGGGGCTAATATTGGGGACTGGGGGCTGGTACTAGGGGAGTCTTGCAGGGGTCGGGTGCAGTGGGGATCTGGCACTGGGGAGGGTCTGGTGGTGGGGCGGGCAAAGTTGAAGCCAGCTGTTCACAGCGGCTCTGGGGGTTGGGGCTTTTGGTGGCCCAGTAAAATTTTATTTGCATATTCATTATGTACATAATGAATACACAAATATGCAAATAAAGTTTTACTGGGCCACCAAAAGTTTGTGAATGTGTTTGCTGGTCTACGGTATAAAAACGGTTGTGTAGCTGGATATGTGTACAGGCAGTCCCCGACTTAACGCGGATCCGACTTATGTTGGATCCGCACTTACGAACGGGGCTTTTCTTGCCCCAGAGCTCACGGGCGGCGGGTCGCCACCCGTGTCCTCCGGGGCGAGAAAAGCTTCTCCCAGTCTCCCTGGTCTGCTGGGGGGGGTTCAGCAAAGCTGCTGGACCCCCCCAGCAGACCAGGGACACCCGAGCAAAGCCGCCGCCTGCTTCCCGTCTCCCTAGTCTGCAGGGAGACGGGGAGCAAAGCCTTGGAGCACGCCAGCAGTGGGACAGCCGCGGCGCGCCTGGACTGTCCTGCTGCCCACGTGCTCTGCGGCTTTGCTCCGCGTCTCCCAGGTCAGCAGACCAGGGAGACGGAGCAAAGCTGTGGAGGACTTGGGCGGTCCCGCCACCCCCGTCTCCCTAGTCTGCTGGGGGGGGGGGGTGCAGCTAGTGCCCCCCCCCCCCCAGCAGGCCAGGCTTTTCTTACCTACCCCCGGGGTAGAGCAGCTGGGGGCTGCCAGGTTGGTCCCGCAGCGCCGCTCCGGACCAACCCAGCAGCACCCGAGCTGCTTTGCCCCAGGCGTCCCCAAGTCAACCGCTGCTGAAACTGACCAGCGGCTGACTACAGGAAGCCCGAGGCAGAGTTGCTCTGCCCCAGGCTTCCTGGAATCAGCCGCTGATCAGTTTCAGCAGCAGCTGACTTGGGGACACCTGGGTTTCTTAAGTTGAATCTGTATGTAAGTCAGAACTGGCATCCAGATTCAGCTGCGGTTGAAACTGATCAGTTTCAGCAGCGGCTGACGCCAGTTCCGACTTACATACAGATTCAACTTAAGAACAAACCTACAGTCCCTATCTTGTACGTAACCCGGGGACTGCCTGTACATTAAGCCGAGCTGCTGGGTTAAGCTGCTATTTAATTGCCATGTAGATGTTGACGGGGAGGCAGACTGCTCTGGGACTCTCTTGGAGCAGCCTGAGCTCAGCTGTCTATACTGCAGGTAAACAGCCCCTTGGCCCAAGTCAGTTGGCATAGGCCAGCTGCAGGGGTCTAAGTGCAGTGTAGATATACTGTCACCCTTGCACCTTCACCTAAAGCATCATCACTTACCTACAAAATAATTTAGGAAACCTGTTTTTAGTAATATCAAGTATGTCTAGTTATGATTACAACAAGTCTTTTTCTTTTCTGAGGGGGAGGGGGAAAAAAAACCACTCCATACTAGTAGAGGGAGAAATTAAAACTATGGGTCCAAACAGTTTTGTGTTGTGTTGCGTGTTGTGTTTGCTAATTGGGTAGTTTAAATGGGATTTTAGCTCAGTTAAACAATACAGTAAATGTCTTTATCCTTTATAAAAGAGCATTCTTCTGAAAGATGTGATCTTTTCCCCTCTTGGGCATGAGGCAGCAAAGACAGATTAAGTTTGACACTGATTCATAGCTACTGTGTACCATTTTGTCACTCTTGGTTTTGGGTACATTTGTTTTTTCTGTCTTTTTTTTGTACAGAAGTATATCCAAGAAGCCAGGAATCTGGGCAGCACCATTCGTCAGCCTAAGCTGTCTAATCTCTCTCCATCAGTAATTGCACAAACAAACTGGAAATTTGTTGAAGGTTTACTGAAGGAATGTCGAAATAAGGTAATGTAGAGAAAATGACTCTTCCCCCCCCCCATCTCTCTGGGCTACAGTTAGAAAAACTGTAGTAAGAAAACCTCACCTGTTATGCACACACAAATTCAGATGTATGCATAATCTGAAATGGGTATAAACTGTCCCCTTTGGGCATCTGTATGTCTCTTTTAATAGATAAATGGATATGTTTTTAAATATCTGGGAAAGATGGGAGACTTTTCATATTAGAAGATCTATTATACAGATAAAATTAGAGAAATAAGAAAGATCAGATGCTCTGGTAGGTTTTTGTTTTCCAGCCAGTCTAGGATTGTTCCCAGCCATACATTTTCTAGTCCTTAAATGCCGTGTTGTGAGAATATTTTTAAATAGTTCTACAAGAGAGAAATTGCAGTGAAAAGCTAGATTCCCTATTTAATTGTTAAAATGAAGTGAGCTAATGAACTGCAGAAAACACTCCTTTCCCATGAAATCTGGCCCCAGTTTGTAGAATTTTGACTAATTATATTTGAGTACACATCATCAAAGTTAATTTGTTGTTTCATGTAACAGTAAAAAGAATAACTCTTTAGAGAAAGGTAACAAAAATTATTAGGGATATGGAACAGCTTCCATATGAAGAGAATGGGACTTTTCAGCTTGGAAAATAGATGACGAAGGAGGGATATAATAGAGCAGTGTTTCTCAAACTGTGCTCCGCAGAGCCCCAGGGCTCCACGAGACTTCTCCAGAGACTCCGTGAGGTTGACAAACTGGAAAACCTTCAAAAGCATAATTGAGAAATACCTTGAACTAACGCAATTAACACACACTGCTGGGGCTCCACATACATTTTTACACATGTAAAGGGCTCCGGAGCCCAAAACGTTTGAGAACCGCTGTGATAGAGGTCTATGAATCATGGCTGGTGTGAAGAAAGTAAATAAGGAAGTGCTATTTACTCCTCATAACATTGGGTCACCAAATGAAATCAATAGGCAGCAAGTTTAAAAATAACATATAAGAAAGTATTTTTTACACGACACAGAGTCAACCTGTGGAACTCCTTGCCAGAAGATGTTGGGGAGGCGAAGACTATAGCAGTGTGCAAAAAGATGGCTACTAGCCATGATGAGCAGAGATAGTGTCCTTTGCCTCTATTTGCCAGAAGTAGGGAATAGGCAATGGGATCGATCACCTGATGACAGCCTGTTTTGTTCATTTCCGCCAGAGCACCTAGCATTGGCTGCTGTTGGAAGACCAAATATTTGGCTCGATGGACCATTGATCTGAGCCAATATGGATATTCTTGTGTTTTGTAAACTCTTACATTGGTCCCTGAAGTCAGAGTTAAATAATTTGGACCATTGTGTATAATGCCTGGTAAAAATGATACATTTTTATTAAGTGAATATGTAAGCCCCACAGTAGGGATGTTAGCTAACATGTATTTGTGCAAACTTGTAACCACTGGATTTTTTTTTTTAGAGGTTACATGTTTACATGCAGTCTGGTGGGTGCTGCTCCTCTTGGGCAACCGGCTCTTAAGCTGGCTCCCATCTGCCCCCTGCGCTGATGCCTCTGTAGGAGTGGGGTAGGGTAGGCGGCTTGAAAGCCAGCTTCCCATGTGTACAGTCTCTCTCCTGTCCTGTCTTTTCCTCCCCCCCCCCCCCCCACCTTCTGCATTCGCCACCCTCTCTGGCTGGGAGGAGGAACAGGCGGCTCCGTGGGAGCTGAGCTGATACGTGGAGCAAGCTGGCTTCCCATGTGTACTGGATCCCATCTGCACCCCTCACCTCCTGCGTTGCTGCCCCCTCTCTGTCAGAGAGAGCAGCACAGTGAGTGCAGGGGGATCCTGGCACCCCATGGGCACCAGCTCCCACCTGCCCTCTCGTAGATGCCTCTGATGCAGAGACAGCAAGCGGGCGTGCATGTAGTCATTAAGATTAACTGATAAGCAAGGTTTATCGGTTAATTGTGTAAACTACTACACGCTAACACTCTGTGCTTTGTTCTTTGTAGGGCAGACCTTCACTTGGTATAAGCTGGCATATCTCCATTGAAAGAAATGGAAATACATTGATTACACCAACTGAGTATCTGGCCCTTTGATTTTAACTGTTCCATTATGGGAGTAAGGCGCCATTGGATGTGAGAAGTTTGCAAGTAACAGGCATTGTCAGAATGTCAGAGAGAGGAGGAGTGGATGCTAGCTGAGCCCATTATGAAAAGCATGATCTACTGTGTGAGTTTAGGGGAAATGGATACATCTAAAGCTAAAAGATGAGAAAGGAAGCACATGATACGTGTCTGAGCTTGGAGGTGATCACATAAAAAGGGTGAGAACTACACCGTGCCAAATTTTGAAATCAGCTATTTCAAATAAGCTATGCAATGTGTGTAGTGCAAATTGCATAGCTTATTTCCAGGTAAGGGTGCAGTGTAGACTCCCCCTTAAGAGTGGAATAATTTGCCGTGAGCATTACTGAGAAGATAATTTGGCAGTATCAGGTCACTGAGGAACCATTATTGCAGAAGTTCAAAAGCAGAGTATGGTAGATAAGAGATTAATGTAATACACTATAACACCAATGGATTTGATACCTAGAGCTGAGAAGTGATGCCTTGCTTCTGGGAGGTGGTAGGATTACGATAGTCCCCAAAGCCAGTTTGAAGCAGGTAATGAAAATTTAAAGCATGGCTTGACTCTGCAAAGTGCGTGTGTAAAAATGGGACTTCTTTATTCAATAGCTCTGCCCCTTTGGAATATTTGGTCATCTTCTGCTATTTTTAACTGCCGTTAATTTCCACTAGCAGTTGAAAGGGATTATACTGGGTTCTATTTTAATTTTTGCATCATCAGCATATTTGCTAAGAGCTACATTGTGGACCCTTAGTCATGAATGGAAATTAAGTAAATTATTGTGCTCATATAGTCTGATCCAGAACCTGTTGAAATCAATGGAAAAACTCCCAGTGGTTTCAGTAGGTTTGGGTCAGGTCTATACAGCCACCTGTTTGCAGAGTAGGGTACTGCTCTTGGTTATAGACTGGCTCAAAATTTCGATCATTTACATTTGTATAAGCTCTTGGAAGGAAAGAGTTGCCTAAAAGTGATGCTCAGGACATAAGTCAAAGACCCTGGAGCTGTCCACGTGTAAACAAGGGCCTAATTTGGTCTACAGAACTTGATTATTTGCTGGGGTACATGAACTAGAAAAGAGATAGCTGAAGCTTCACATCTCTGGACAACGAGTAGTTCTGTGGTTCTTTAAAGGCTAATGAAAATATATAGTATCATGAGCTTGTGTGGGTAAAACCCACTTCATCAGATGATCTGGAGTGGAAATAATAGAAACCAAGTTATGTATAAAGTGTGGAGGGGGCTTCCTGTCAATTGGAGGGCTGGTGCTAATGAGGCTAATTAAGTGGGCTGGAAGGTTCCATTCTTAGCTTTTTATGTAAAATTGCAATTGTTAAAGGCAGAGGAGACTGGTTTTATAAAGTGACATCCAGTTAATGTCTTTGTTTTCCTGGGCTTGAACAGTGTCAAATTTGTAGATGAATACCAATTCCACATACTGTCTCTGTAATTGGCTGATGAAATTTCTTTGTAGAAGAATGGCTGCTTTTAAATCCATGATTGAATGATCAGGCAAGTTAAAATGTTCCCCAATAGATTTATGTGTGTTACCATTTCTAATGTCTGATTGGTGCCCATTTATCCTTTGTCATAGAGCAGGGGTCTCCAACCTTCTTAACCATGAGATCACTTTTTTAATTTAAGTGCAATGTAAGATCTACCTCAAACCCAAATTCCCATGCTTGGCTTCCTTCCCCTGCCTCTCTGAGGCCCCGCCCATGCCCTACCCCTACTCTGAAGCCTCACTCTGTTCACTCCACCCCCCTTCCTCCCCGAATCTCATTCACTTTCACCAGGCTGGGATAGGGGGTTGGGGTGCAGGCTCTGGTCTTGGGCCAAGGCGTTTGGAGTGTGGGAGGGGATGCCCTTAAGGTAGGGAGGTGAGGTGGCTTCTGGAGTGGCCTATGGGATAGGGCATTTGCCTGGAGAGTGCAGGGTTGGGGGCTTGTGGGCCCCCCCCCTTCCGCCCACCCTGGGAGCAGCCAGACAGCCAACACAGGTTGCCCTATGGATGGAGCTGATTCACGTGTTTGGAAAGTAGGATAAGGAACCTGCTGAAGATAGTGAGGTGGGGTGAGTTCTGGGGTGGCCTAGAGGATAGGGCATTTACCTGGGGAGCGCAGGGTGGTGGCTTCAAAGCCTGTCCATGGTTGGACAGCCAACACAGGCTGCTGTGTTAGGAAAGCAGGATAAGGGACCCGCTGAAGACAGGGAGGTGGAGTGGGATCTCCAGTGAAATTAAGGATAGGGCATCAGCCTCTGGAGCAGAGGGTGAAGCGAGTTCAAGTCCCACTCCCCTGGGTACCCTGGGAGCCACTGGACAGGCTGCCCCAGGGATAGACCTGGCTACCGCATTAGGAAAGCAGGATAAGGGACCCTCTGAAGGTAAGGAGATGGAGTGAACTTGGGGATAGGGCATCAGCCTCTGGAGCACACGGTGGTTGGCTTGATCTCAGCCCCCCCCCACCCATTCTGGTAGTATCTGGGCAGCCAACACTGGCTGCCCCAGGGATAGACCTGGCTCCCACATTAGGAAAGCAGCATAAGGGACAGCATGTGGATGCCCCCTGCTCACCCTTTCCCAAGGGCTGCAGGGTCATGCCAGCACTTCCAGGAGCAGCAATTCCCACAGGGATAATGGCTCCAGCCATGGCAGGTTAGGCATTTTAGAACTCACTACTCAAAGAATTAAATGTAAGTGTAAGAGAAATGAAAATGATGAAATGCACAGACCAGTCACAAACCAAAACTAACCCACTTTGCAAGCGGTAAAAGTAATAACAACCCCACAACACAAATATGTGCTGGGTCAGGAGATGAGTGAGGGATAGGGTGTGTTTGTGTGAGAGTAACAGAGATTGCATTGTCACGCTCCCTCCATCCCCTTCTCTCTGTTTGTGGAGATAGGGTGTGGGAGTGGGGGGAGGAGGGATACCCTGATATCAGCGCCCCCCCCCCTTCTCCCACCCACACCCTGCACAGCAAGCAGGAGGCTCCCAGGGGGTTAGCTCCAAGGCAGAGGGCAGGAACAGCATGACACTGAGTGGAGGGGCAACTGAAGTGCCCGCACTAGATAGCTTTCCTGCTAAACCAGTCAGGATCACCTGTCAGAGGCTCCAAGATCTACCGGTAGATCCCAATCTATTGGTTGGTGACCACTGTCATAGAGACTGTCCAGAGGGGCATTGCTGGCACATATCACGCTGGAACAGTGTTTCTCAACCAGTGGTTATGAGTACCCTTAGAGGTACGTCAACACAACTGAAATTTGGAGAAAACTGAATTTTTGTTTTAAGTTTTTATTTTTGTACTTTTTACATCCAAAAATGCCATCACCTGCCCGGCTATGATTAAGTTGTTTAAACAAATGTATTGCAATGGTAGAAACAAATTTTGTGTGTCTAAAAACTGTAGGTATTGGGGGTACTTATAATTTTTTTTAAGAGGTACTTTATAAAAAAGGTTGGGAAGCACTGCGTTGGAAGGTGTGCAGCTGAATGAACCCCTGATGTCATGGCTTATGTGGTTAGGTTCTGGATGGTGTTGCTTGTATAGATGTGTGGACAGAGCTGGCAGTGGCGTTGGTTGCAGCGGTAGGTTCTCTGGATAAGATACAGGGATTTTCAGTAGTGCCCATTTGGCTTGGCGCTAGAATACTCAGACTTTCAAAGTGAGATTTTCAAAGGGGCTTGTGGGATTAAGTGACTTAGGTACTTTTGAAAACGCCACTCTATTTTTGATTGAACTGAAAACATTTTGTTTCATGAATCATTGAGAGGCAATAAATATGGATGCTTACATTTTATAAATGCATATAAAATACTCAGCCTTTACATAGACTTCTTCATCTGTAGCTCTCACTCAATGTGTTGTCAAACATGGTTAAATATTACCTCTGCTTTATAAACAACTAGATTGAGGAAGTGAGAAATCTAAGTAACTTTCCCAAAGTCACACATTAAATTGGACAAATCAAGATATAGAAACCAGGAGAGCTGGCTGCTGATGTTCTGTACATAAAGCTACAGAATGTTTAGCACTGTATTCGGAAGTGCATACTTATATTCAGGGCTCGCCAAGCGGCGGCGAGCCCCACTCTCCAGCCGCGTGGTTTCGTGCGGTTCTGCGCTCTGCACCGGCTCTTCTGGGTTGTAATCTACTCGCGCGGGGCGAGTAGATTACAGTATTTGTCAAGCCCTGCTTATATTGCATAACTGTTCTCGCCTATTGCAGTGAATAAGTTATCTATTGCAAGGACTGCCTCATTATTTGACTGTTGTAGAGTCCATCACAACAGGGTCCTGATTGTGACTGGTAACTTCAGAAACTACTGTAGTTCAAACATTTAATAATAAACCTATTTTAAAACTGTTCCTGAGGACAAGTTCACATAGCTATTGTTAACTGTAAATCAACTTGTTAGACTAGTGGTTTTCAAACTTTTTTTTCATGACGCAGTTGAAGAAAATTGTTGATGCCTGTGACCCAGCATAATTTGACTCAAGTGTGGGTTCTGGAGTAGGGCTAAAGATGAAAGCTTCAGCTTTGGGAGGGGTCAGGTCTAGGGCAGCAGGGGCTTACCTCAGGTGGTTCCCGGTCAGCAGTACAGGGGATACTAAGACAGGCTTTCTGCCTGTCCAGGCACTGCTAACCATGCTGCACCCCAGAAGCAGCCAGCAGCAGGTTCTAGCCAATGGGAGTAGAATTGCAGAATCATAAAATCCCAGGGCTGGAAGGGTATGTCTACACTGCACAGACATTTTGGAATAAGTTGTTCCGGAATAGTTATTCTGAAATAGCTTATTTCGAAATAGCACATCTACACTGCAGGGAAGCCTCAAAATTAGTCCAGGGCAGGGTTCCCTAATGTAGATGTGCTATTTCGATTTAGAGTCCCAAGAGGAAGAACTTAAATAGCCCTGGTAAGGAGCTATTTGAAAATAGCAGAAGTGGAGCATCTATACACGCCTTATTTCGAAATGGCTGTTTCAGAATAGGTGTTATTCCTCATAGAATGAGATTTGCAGAAGTTGGAATAAGCTGTCTGTTACTTTGAAATTATTTTGAAATAATGGAATGGCTGTGTAGATGTTCGCATAGTTATTTCCGAATAACAGCCCTTATTCTGAAATAACTTTGCTTTGTAGACACACCCTGAAGAGACCCCTCAGGAGGTCATGGAGTCCAGCCCCCTGCCCAAAGCAGGACCAATCCCAACTAAATCAACCCAGCCAGGGCTTTATCAAGCTGAGGGTATGTCTACATTACAGCGCTAATTCGAACTAACTTAGTTCGAATTAGTTAATTTGAACTAAGCTAATTCGAACTAACGCATCTAGAACTAAAAACTAGTTCGAATTAGCGTTTTGCTAATTCGAACTAGCGGGTCCACACTGATTGGACGCAGGGGGGCATTTAAGGGCAGCTGAAACCGGTTCTGGCAGGGCATCAGGTTAGTAGTTGCTTTGTGTGGCTGCTGTCTGAGGCTATCTGAGGCTCGAGCTTAAAGGGACCCCCCTGGACAGCCGGTTCTCAGCTTTTCCTGCTTGCTTGCCAACCTCGCCGAGGGACAGCAAAGGGTTGGTCTCTGTGCCCGTCTGTGTCGGTGCTTCCCTTCGGGGGGGCCACCGCAGGTGGCAACATGGAGCCACAGCTCGCCCTGCACCTTCTGGTGCACTTTCTGGTCTTGCTGCTGCAAGCCTGCCACCAATGGCTCGAGGCTGCCTGGCACCACCTGGTGCACGTCAGCCCCCTTCCTCTCTGCCTGGCCGCCCTGGGGGCCGTGGAGGAGCCGCAGCGGCGCCCCAGCACCGGCGTGCCCCGCCACGTCTGGCGTCTGGACACCAGCAGCGACTGGTGGGACCGCATCGTCCTGGAGCGCTGGGAGGACCGACAGTGGACCCAGAACTTCAGGATGAGGAGGGACACCTTCCTGGAGGTCTGCGAGTGGCTCGCCCCTGCCCTGCGCAGAAGGGACACTCGCATGAGACCCGCCATCCCCCTCCAGAAGCGGGTGGCCATCGCCCTCTGGAAGCTCTCCACGCCGGACAGCTACTGATCCGTCGGGAACTAGTTCGGCATGGGGAGATCCACCGTCGGAGCGGTGCTCATGCAGGTACGGCACTCGACGGCCACCGAGCCGGGGGGGAGGGGGGCTGCGAGGAGGGGATGGGCCGCCCCAGGGACAAAGGGGGGGCGGGAGGAGGCGAAAGCGCCCCGCACCGGAGGGGTCGGTCTGTCCCGGCCGTACTACACGCCGCCAGGGGGGTTGCTTCCGGGAGTGGGGCGCGGGGCACTGCCAGGGCACGAACGCTCCCAGCCACCCGGGCGCCCCACTGATTGGTGCTTTGCTGTGTCTCTCTCCGCAGGTGGTCAAGGCCATCAACCAGGTGCTGCTCCGCAGGGTGGTCCGCCTCGCCGACCTGGATGCCGTCATCCGGGGATTCGGCGCCCTCGGCTTCCCCAACTGTGGGGGGGCCATCGATGGGACGCACATCCCCATCCGTGCCTCGGAACACCAGGCGTCCCGGTACGTCAACCGCAAGGGGTACTTCTCCGTGATCCTGCAGGCCGTGTGTGACCGCCGGGGCCAGTTCACAGACATTAATGTGGGCTGGTCCGGCAAAGCACACGACGCCCGGGTGTACCGCAACTCCTCCGTGTGCCAGCGGTTGCAGGACGGGACCTTCTTCCCTGACCGCCACATCAGGGTCGGGGACGTGGACATGCCCGTGTGCCTGGTGGGGGATGCCGCCTACCCACTGCAGCCCTGGCTCATGAAGCCCTACACGGGGCACCTCAATCCCTCCCGCCAGGCCTTCAATGCCAGGCTGACCAGGGCCCGCATCATGGTGGAGGGGGCCTTCGGGCGACTGAAAGCCCGCTTTCGATGCCTCCTCACCCGTCTGGACCTGGCCGAGCACAACATCCCTCCCATGGTGGCAGCATGTTGTGTGCTCCACAATTTGTGTGAGCGGAAGGGGGAGGCTTTCCTGCCAGCCTGGATGGCTGAGGCTGACCGCATGGCTGGCCACTACGGTCAGCCCTGCACCGCCGCCGTCCGGGAAGCCCAGCGGGGGGCCGTCCGGATCCGGGAAGCCCTGTGGGAGAGCTTCCTGGTGGAGGAGGAGGACTGACCTCTCCCTGCATGCCCCACTGGGGCCTTCTTCCACCCTACGCCCCTTCCCCTTTCCCCTTTCCCCTCCCTACCTACTGTCAAATAAAGACACCTGTTTTTGAAACCACAATGTCTGTTTATTTCACATAAGTGGGTGGTGGAAGGGAGGAATGAGGGTGGGAGAGGGGAGGGGGAAACTTGGGACGAGGGAGCTGGAAGGGGAGGGAAGGGAGGAAGGGAAAGGAAAGCTCAGGGGTGGGAGTCCGGCTGCCTCTCCCGTCTCGCCACACTGCGGGTCCGGGGGCGTCGGTGGGAAATGGTTGTGGGGGGGGGGGCAGGAGGGACAGGGGGTGTGGAGGAAGCAGGAGCGGAAGCTGGAGTGGGAGCAGCAAGAGGAGCAGGGGGAGCAGGAGGAGCAGGGGGAGGAGGAAATGGGAAGCAGTCAAGCAGGCTCTGGAGGTGGCCTCGCAGGGCACGGCCCTGCTCCTCCAGGGCCTCCAGACTCCTCCGGCGCAGCCTCAGGTCCTCCTGAACCCAGTGGTCCTGGGTGCGGAGCTGGTGGTCCATGAACCGGAGGTGCCGCCTTTGGAACTCCTCCTCGTTCCTGGCTCTCCTGCTTGCACGGGCAGCTGCTGCAGGCGGTGTGGTGTGCCCTGCAGGCCCAGGTGCTGCAGCTGTGGTGCAACAAGACCAGCGGTCAATTACCCCAGGGGCCCAGGTGTGTGAAACCCAGCTCCCCTCTGCAAGGCCAGGGCCCCTGCAGGATCCTCAGCTGCTGCTCCTTGGTGGGCAAGGCCCAGGCGCACGCTCCCGGGGCTCCCTCTCGCCCCAGCCCCCCGTACACATAAGGGGAACACGATGGTACTCACAGGTGGACGCCTCCCCGGCCTCAGACGACACAGGCGAGCGGCTCTGTGGGGTGCCTCGGGGCTCCCGGGTCCCGGGCAGGCTGGCGGCAGGCTCCTGGCTCTCAGAGCCCTCCTCCTCCGTCTCCAGGAGCGGTCCTTCTGCCCCGGGGTCAATCACGTCCCGGGGGGCAGGGACGGCATGAGCCCCCAGGATGCGGACCAGGGCATGGAAGTGGGGGCAGGCGTCTGGGTCGGCCCCTGGCTGGCAGGCCCAGGAGTAGGACTGCCGCAGGTCTTTGACCATGTGGCCGTAGACGGCCGCGTTCCTGTGGCTAGTGCGGAGATCGTGGACATTGGAGGCTTCCCCCCAAACTCGATGAGGTCCACGATCTCCGCACTTGACCAAGCGGGCGCCCGCCTTTTGCGCCCCCGGGCAGGCTCTTGGGAGCCGCCAGGCTGGTCCCGGGGAGCAGTGGAGGGCTGGGTGTCCTCGGGTGGCTGGCTCATCGTGTGGCAGGTGCAGGGTGTGTTGGCACGGGTGCTTGCAGCCTTGCAACTGGCACAAACTGTGTAGCCAGCCCGTGGCCCTTTAAGGGCTCTGGGGCCGGGAGGGGGGCAATAGAGTTTCCCTGGTGTTGGCCAGAGTGGCCACCAGGGAAACCTGGGAAGCCTTAGCCTCCCACTAGTTCGAATTAAGGGGCTACACAGCCCTTAATTTGAACTAGTAAGTTCGAACTAGGCTTAATCCTCGTAAAATGAGGTTTACCTAGTTCGAACTAAGCGCTCCGTTAGTTCGAATTAAGTTCGAACTAACGGAGCGCTAGTGTAGCGCCTTGGAAAGTTAGTTCAAACTAACGTCCGTTAGATCGAATTAACTTTGTAGTGTAGACATACCCTGAGACTTAAAAACCTCTAGGGATGGAGATTCCACCATCTCACTAGGTAACCCATTCCAGTGCCTCACCACCCTCCTAGTGACATGGTTTTTCCTAATGTCCAACCTAGACCTCCCCCACTGTAACTTGAGACCATTGCTCCTTGTCCTGCCATCCGCCACTACTGAGAACAGCCTTTCTCCATCCTCTTTGGAACCTCCCTTCAGGAAGTTGAAGGCTGCTGTCAAATCCCCCTCAAAGCTAGTGCACAAGGCAGGAGCAGTGCAAGGAGCCCTGTGAGCTCTTCTGCCCCCCACCCTCACATAGGAGCCAGGCCTGCTGTCGCCCGCTTCTGGGGCACTGTGCGGTCCGCAGTTCTTGGACAGGCAGGTAGCTGCCTTAGCGCCTCCTGCTCACCCTGCAGCAAGGAGACCCAGTGCCCAACATTCCATGACCTGTAGTGTGAAAAACATTGTGTTAGAAGAATACATCTTTCCTATGATGTGGCTGCCACCTGGCTAGATGAATGTAGGTTGTCTTCATCTGCTGAAAACTTCCTGCTTATGCCTCTATCCCTGCATCCACCAGCAGCAACCCATGTCCCCTTTTCAACCCCCTCACCCTGTCTCAGAGAGAACTGTTAACAGGCCATAGGAAGGGTAGGCGTGACTGATAGCCAAGTCACTGCAGAGGAGATAGCAGCATGCAGGAGAACCACACAACCAATGTTCCCTCTAATTTTTTCGCCCTTGTGTGGAATAATTTTTATGTGCACTGCGGCAGGTGTGAACATGTACCACATCTAGAAACAAAACACCTAGCAGTGGGCACTCGGCTAATGAGCTGGGTGACATTTTAATCTCTCTGAGCAGCCGCAGAAGCACACAGCTTACAAGGAAAGCTGTCCATAACCCTTCGGCAGCCACTTGCAAGCTCCAGGGACAAGGAGGATAGATTCCATGTCCTCCTGGATACGTGAGAAAGGGTTCCTCTTAGAAAAACAACACTCAGATGGGGCTCACAGGCATCTGCATGCTGACAGTAGGGTATTTCCAAATCTGTCTCTACGTTTATCCAGAGGAGACATAGCCTGAATAAACAGGACTTTTCCTCACAGAGAGGGCTTTAGCTATCTTCTCTGTTTCAAGGGACCTGGCCGCAGCTAGAGGGCAGGAAAAGCTTCATTCTTCACTGTCACTATCTCAGATAGAAAACTGAAAATTAAAAAACACCACTAAAAGTAATGTTTACTGACAGATTTGTGGGTGGTTGGGGTGACAGACTTGGGGAATATCTCTTCTAGTTCTGTATCTACTCTGCTCTTGAATCTCCTCAGGTTCGGCAAGCCTCCCTGACCTCTGCCTGTTCCACTCAAAGGTGCACTCGGTGGTGGTTACCCATTCTAAACCCTCCAGCCAGTCTCTGGAGGCCACATGTGTCCTTTTGCATAACTCAGCTAGATAAAAAGATGGAAGAGGCTGTCAGGTGATGCCTCATAAAGGAGGATTATTAGTGAAATAACAGAAATGTGTCTCTGCATAACTTGTCAGGGGCACTGTATAAACCCAGTTGTATTCTCTATCTTACTATTGTGAAAGAATGTGTAGGATCATAGAGTTCCTGGTGTTTAAGAATAACTTTCATTTTGCCATCTTCTTTTCAAGACCAAGAGGATGCTGGTTGAAAAAATGGGCAGAGAAGCTGTGGAATTAGGTCATGGTGAGGTGAACATCACAGGTGTAGAAGAGAATACATTAATAGCCAGTCTTTGTGATCTCTTAGAAAGGATATGGAGTCATGGTCTGCAAGTCAAACAGGTAAATAATGGCATTTCATAGAATTTACAGCCTCACAACTATGTTTCACTGCTTGTTTTTAATTCTATTTTATACTCTTAAAATCCAACAATTTTGGTACTAAATGGATCCCCCATTCCCTTCCTCAACGTGTAGTACCCAACAGAACGCTCAGACATGACTTTTTGAATACCTGCTTACTATTTTATTTCTGTTTTTATATAGTGATAGTTTTCATCAGTTTGCATTTTTTATTTTCTCTTTTACTGTAGCTGTGCAGACTTGAGAGTTTTCAGCTTGTCATGCTGTTAATTGGTTTATGGGGTGTGGGGATTTATCTTCAAGCAGGGTAGCTTAATGTACAACACTAAGACCTCTCTTCTCCCTTACCCAGGCTCAGTGAAAACAAGCAAAAGAATTATTTAGAGATGGCCAAGTGTGGTTTTACAAGGCCTCTGGTATCACTCTCCTTTCATTATAGAGCTCCAGCTGTTTGATTTCTCCTGTAAGATTACAGAGTGTAGGGGGTGTTGTTTCTTCCTCCTTTCCCCTGCATGTGTTGGGAGGGGAACATTGAGCTGAAATGCTGTTTTATTTATAAGAAGTATTTTGCAGAGTAAATTATGTTTAATCCAGGCAACTATAATCCAAGTGCTCTGCCCTCTGTTTCCATGGCGCCATTGGCTAAGTCTGTTCTCATTCAGACTTGAATGGTAGTTTCTCTGTGTGAAGGTATATCGTCTGACTCTCCCTTCCCTCTTGTATGCTACTTAGGATAGAAGCTGTACTACTTTCAGCCTAGAAGACAGAGCATCAGTTTACTCTGCTTCAACTCACATTTGGGCCTTTCAGACAACCAGGCGGCCAACCCCACATAAGGTTAATGCTTTGGATTGATTGCAGATGTAGGCAAACAGTGCTGAGCAGTCTGTTGTGGTAGAATAATTAGAGGCCTGCCAAAGGAAGTGCAATATGTCTTACACTGTGATCCAAAATAAAAAGCATTACTAATATTACGTGTACTCTGGCCTCTTAAAATTGTGGAAGCCTGCTATTTTATAAATTGATTCGTCCAATACTGAACACATGCCTTCTCAGTGGAGCATAGTAATAAAGATGGCTGCCTTCTCCCCACACTTTTGCCTGTTTCCCTGCTGATGGATTTGTTTCATTCTGCAGAGCTATCAACTGGTTCTTTCATAGAATCATAGGACTGGAAGGGACCTCGAGAGGTCATCGAGTCCAGCCCCCCACCCTCAAGGCAGGACCAAGCTCCATCTACACCATCCCTGACAGATGTCTATCTAACCTGTTCTTAAATATCTCCAGAGAGGGAGATTCCACCACCTCCCTTGGCAATTTATTCCAATATTTGACCACCCTGACAGTTAGGAATTTTTTCCTAATGTCCGATCTAAACCTCCCCTGCTGCACCTTAAGCCCATTACTCCTTGTCCTGTCCTCAGAAACCAAGAGGAACAAATTTTCTCTTTCCTCCTTGTGACACCCTTTTAAATATTTGAAAACCGCTATCATGTCCCCCCTTAATCTTCTTTTTTCCAAACTAAACAAGCCCAGTTCATGAAGCCTGGCTTCATAGGTCATGTTCTCTAAACCTTTAATCATTCTTGTCGCTCTTCTCTGTACCCTTTCCAATTTCTCCTCATCTTTCTTGAAATGTGGCGCCCAGAACTGGACACAGTACTCCAGCTGAGGCCTAACTAGTGCAGAGTAGAGCGGCAGAATGACTTCACGAGTTTTGCTTACAACACACCTGTTGATACAACCTAGAATCATATTTGCTTTTTTTGCAACAGCATCACACTGTTGACTCATATTCAACTTGTGGTCCACTATGACCCCTAGATCCCTTTCCGCCATGCTCCTTCCTAGACAGTCACTTCCCATCTTGTATGTATGGAACTGATTGTTCCTTCCTAAGTGGAGCACTTTGCATTTCTCTTTATTAAACCTCATCCTGTTTACCTCTGACCATTTCTCTAACTTGCTAAGGTCATTTTGAATTATGTCCCTATCCTCCAAAGAAGTTGCAACCCCACCCAGTTTGGTATCATCTGCAAACTTAATAAGCGTACTCTCTATCCCAATATCTACATCATTGATGAAGATATTGAACAGTACGGGTCCCAAAACAGACCCTTGCGGAACTCCACTCGTTATCCCTTTCCAGCAGGATTTAGCACCGTTAACAACAACTCTCTGACTACGGTTATCCAGCCAATTATGCACCCACCTTATCGTGGCCCTATCTAAGTTATATTTGCCTAGTTTATCAATAAGAATATCATGCGAGACCGTATCAAATGCTTTACTAAAGTCTAGGTATATAACATCCACCGCTTCTCCCTTATCCACAAGGCTCGTTATCCTATCAAAGAAAGCTATCAGATTAGTTTGGCATGACTTGTTCTTCACAAACCCATGCTGGCTATTCCCTATCACTTTATTACCTTCCAAGTGTTTGCATATGATTTCCTTAATGACCTGCTCCATTATCTTCCCTGGGGCAGACGTTAAACTGACTGGTCTGTAGTTTCCTGGGTCGTTCTTATTCCCCTTTTTATAGATGGGCACAATATTTGCCCTTTCCCAGTCTTCTGGAATCTCCCGTCTGCCATGATTTTTCAAAGATCATAGCTAAAGGCTCAGATACCTCCTCTATCAGCTCTTTGAGTATCCTGGGATGCATTTCATCAGGACCTGGTGACTTGCTGACATCTAATTTTCCTAAGTGATTTTTAACTTGTTCTTTGTGTATCCTATCTTCTAAACTTACCCTCTCTCTGCTTGTATTCACTACGTTAGGCACACCTCCAGACTTCTCGGTGAAGCCCGAAACAAAGAAGTCATTGAGCATCTCTGCCATTTCCAAGTTTCCTGTTACTGCTTCTCCCTCCTCACTAAGCAGTGGGCCTACCCTGTCCTTGGTCTTCCTCTTGCTTTTAATGTATTTATAAAAGGTCTTCTTGTTTCCCTTTATGCCTGTAGCTAGTTTGATCTCATTTTGTGCCTTTGCCTTTCTAATCTTGCCCCTGCATTCCCGTGTTGCTTGCCTATATTCATCCTTTGTTATTTGTCCTAGTTTCCATTTTTTTATATGACTCCTTTTTTATTTTGAGATCGTGCAAGATCTCCTTGTTAAGCCAAGCTGGTCTTTTGCCATATTTTCTATCTTTCCTACACAGCGGAATTGTTTGCTTTTGGGCCCTTAACAACGTCCCTTTGAAATACTTCCAATGCTCCTCAGTTGTTTTTCCCTTCAGTCTTGCTTCCCATGGGACCTTACCTACAAGTTCTCTGAGCTTATCAAAATCTGCCTTCCTGAAATCCATTACCTCAATTGTGCTGGTCTCCCTTCTACCTTTCCTTAAGATCATGAACTCTGTTATTTCATGATCACTGTCCCCTATACTGTCTTCCACTTTCAAGTTCTCAACTAGTTCCTCCCTATTTGTTAAAACCAAATCCAGAACAGCTTCTCCTCTGGTAGCTTTTTCAACCTTCTGAAACAGAAAGTTGTCTCCAATGCAGTCCAGAAACTTATTGGATAGCCTGTGCCCCGCTGTGTTAGTTTCCCAACATATGTCTGGATAGTTGAAGTCCCCCATAACCACCAAATCTTGGGCTTTGGATAGTTTTGTTAATTGTTTAAAAAAGGCCTCATCCACCTCTTCCACCTGGCTAGGTGGCCTGTAGTAGACTCCTAGCATGATATCACCCTCATTTTTTACCCCTTTTAGCTTAACCCAGAGACTCTCTACACAGCTATCTCCTACGTTCATCTCCACTTCAGTCCAAGTGTGTACATTTTTAATATACAAGGCAACCCCTCCTCCCTTTTTTCCCTGTCTGTCCTTCCTGAGCAAGCTGTACCCTTCCATACCAACATTCCAATCATGCGTCCCATCCCACCAGGTTTCTGTAATACCAATGATATCATAGTTGTATTTATTTGTTAGCAATTCCAGTTCTTCCTGCTTATTACCCATACTTCTCGCATTTGTGCTATTCAACTCTGTGCCCATCAATTGACCAAAGCTCACCTCTTGCCTTAACTGATCCAGTCTGATCATGCAGTGTAGGATCTAGTGCCCTTGTCAATCTGGCCCAGCCTAAATATATATGAATTCCCCTCCTTCCCTGGGGCTGTCTCCTTCTCCTTTTTATACTTGTAACTTGCATCATTATTACGCTCCTTTGGTGTGTCCAAATAATAATGTGCTGGTGAAAGAAACAGGCAGATGCACATAGTATGATTTCTTTCCAATACTCGTTTGGTATTGCTGTTTCCATTTTCTGTAGAGGCCTTTGCTTATTTGCCTTCTTCAGGTGTTCCAGCACTGGGAGCATATGCTATCCTCATCTGTTGAAATGCTGCGTTGCCAGAATGTATTAGAGTGTATATTCGTCTCCCCATCTCCTGAAATAGTATTTTGGCTGTGATAATCTCCATGAATGATTTTCATGCCTGTCCTTTTGTAAGGCCCGCTGTAGCTTTTGTTTTTCACAGTGGGCCTTCCAGTTACACTAATGAGAAATCAGGTTTCTATGGGGCTTTTTGTAATGTTTTCACTCAACAATTTGTGAGAGATGATTTCCACAATTTTGAAAGAGACATTTGAGCTTTATATTTTAGAAACATACCAATGTAACTAGTGTGGGAATAAGACCTTGGAGTAAATACCTTGTAGGTCTGTGATTAGAGGCGCTAGTTCTCCCTGTCCACATTACTCGCAGAAATGAACAAGTTGGGCTAGATTTTTCAAAGGAGACTTTGCTTTTGGCACCTGCAACAGTCACCCCTTAATTATTTCGCCCCCAAACACCTAACTGTTCAGATATTTTAAATACCATGAGTGGTTCTTACACACTGCAGATACAAATAGGAAACCCCCAAATAAAGCCAAAATTTGACAGCCCATCTACCTTTTTTCTCTTATGGAAAAAAAAAACCCTATCTAATCTGCCCTTTTAGCAGAAAGATGATTTCTCATTCTTTACTGAGATCCCCAGTAAAGCTTCTTAAAAGACTCTTACAAATCATTTCTTAAGGAAGTGCATCCAATTAATGTTCCTGATAATCCCTATTTGGGTATTGGTGTCTTCTGTGACTTCAATATCACTTGATTTGTCATTCATAACTAGCTGTAGGGTGAGTCAGTGTAAATCTCCTGACCCTTTTTAGGAAGACATCATATTGACTAAAGATATAAACTTTACCTTTGACTTAGTGTCCTAAATACTGCATTCTGAATTTTACCCTTCAGAATTTCTTTACTGTCTATAAAAATAGTTTCAAGCTTTATTTGAATTTCTTTATCTTTGTGTGTATGTGTTGTTATTTTTTTTTAACATTTGTAATGAAAACCTTTGATCTCTTTGGTAGAGGAACTTGGACTAAGCTTTGAAGGACCAGAAAAAGTAGCTCTTAATCCTTATCACCAACTTGGGTAGCCTGTTGTAGACTCACGTGAGTCTACCCTGAGAAGTTCCACTAACATAACTCTATCTCTCAAGGGTGTGAAAAACCTGAGACACATCTGTGCCAATCTAGCCCCAGTGTAGACAGCACTGTGTTGATGGAAGAATTTGACCTAGCTACCCTGTTCCTGGGGGTGGTGGATTAACTGGTGACAGGAAGGATTCTTCCATTGTCGCAGTGAGTGTCTACACTGAAGTGCTGTAGCAGTGCGACTGTAGCTGTGCCTCTGTAGCATTTTACGTGTAGATATAAGCATAAGTGTCTGCCCTGTTGGTGCTTCTTTTCCCCATAGAAGGGGTGAGGTATCTGTCAACTCAGGTTACAGGGTGATGGGACATCAGTTTGTAGTACGTATCTTTATAGTGCATATTTAAATAAATATTTAGGTCATATATTAATAAACAGAAGTGAT
The DNA here is from genome assembly GCF_049634645.1 of Pelodiscus sinensis. NCBI lineage: Eukaryota > Metazoa > Chordata > Testudines > Trionychidae > Pelodiscus > Pelodiscus sinensis. Next base: position 106,797,069 of record NC_134714.1, read on the forward strand.
GCTTAGCTGAACTGTTCAGTTACCAGAATCTGTACATCTAGCCAGTCTTCTTTTTTTAAAAAAAAATTAACACCAAGAGTGGAGATGCTGAACAGTTAACATTTTTACAAATCCTTTCCACTTTTTCTTTTGTTCTTCTGTCCTTTTTCCATCTGTTCACTTCCTCCTACCTCTTTTGTTTCTTGTGTTTTTAATGATATTGTTATGGAAAACAAAATATCTTTAGAACTAACTGTTGAAAATGTTACTTTTAGTGGTGGTTTCTAATCTTTTAGGAAATGCAACACATTTATTGATTTGAATTGCTAAATTCAATATGTTAACAATCTTTTTTTTTTTTAATTTTAGGGAAAATCTGCTTTGTGGTCGCACTTGTTACACTACCAAGAAAATAGGCAGAGAAAGCCCACGTCAGGTAGCTTCAGTACCTCAGGTAATGTTTGTGTATATTGCAGAAGGGTTTTCAAAAGTACTGGCAGTCCCCGGGTTACATGGATCTGACTTACATCAGATCCCTACTTACAAACGGGGTGAGGCAACCCCGCACTAGCTGCTTCCCCCCAGCAGACCAGGGAGACGCGAAGCTAGTGCCCCCCCCCAGCAGACCAGGGAGATGTGGAGCGGCTTTTCTCAGCAGACATCTCAGCTTGAGAATAAAGGACTGAGGGGAAGTGAGGTGTGGGAGAATAAAACTGAGCTCTGGAGAAATGTTTTGGCTAGAGTTTCCCCTACAATATGTACCAGTTCCGACTTACATACAAATGAACTTAAGAACAAACCTACAGTCCCTATCTTGTACGTAACCCGGGGACTGCCTGTACTAGTGGGACTCCTTTAAAAATGGTAAAAGTTTCCAAATCACTAGTCTCCTTTAGACTGGTTCCAAATGATGCACATCAAACAGAAGACTATAAATTCTCCACTGCTGTAGGTATTAGAGGGTGTGATTTACTATGATGTTACTCACATAACTGCTGAGACTGATTTGTTTAGTATTTACATGGAGCAGACTTCTTGTTTTCCAATGTAATTCTGAAGACTTATTTTGCATAGCGTGTGCAGTTAAAGACTCGAATCCTGTTAACTGGCTCTTGTGTCCTACCAATATGTGATGTTTCAGGGACAGGCTGTAACAATAAGCTTGTTTGATACACCTTCCCAATCATGCAGTGTTGTACATAAGGGGGAAAATCCCTTGCCAGCCTGTGAAATAGTCATCGTCCATTGTGAGGTATATTTCTTTACCTCCATCTTAAACGTGTACAGTTGTATTACAGAACATGAAATTATCCATCTTGTTTTAAAATCCGGCCACAACGTATATAAAAGGTTTGAGTAATATACTGCATGAATAACTTTTACTGGTGGTACATAAATACAGGTAACCATACCTATTGGTAGGAACACATTGGAAACTTTTAACTTCTTTCATATTAATAGAGTGGAGAGCTAAGTACTTCTTTCTCCACTGTATAAATTCTCTTATGCAATATAAGTAACCTCTATTTAGTATACATTTTGTTTTCAGCAAATAGGTGTCTTTTGGAAAAAAGGAAGAAGTGCATTAATGATTTAAGTCAGTTCATTACAAATGTGGGAAAAGCTCTTTAGTTCCAATTTCTCAGAAGGAGAAACTGAGGCACAAGCAGTTTTTAGAGCCAAATTCTTTGCCCAAATTCAGTAGTTGTGCCAGCAGAGAATTTGATCTTTAGTAGCCTGTGCATGGTTGTGCAAGTAGTCCACTATGCGCATTGGTTTAACAAGCAGAGCCTTAGGTTCCAAACTAACTGCTGAGGCTGTTCTTTCTACCTTGGGACTGAGAGCAGGTGGCTGCTGGTTGTATAGTGTTTGAGATGTGATATAAAGATAGCATTGCTCAGCATTTAAATTCCAGGTTTTGTGTTCTACTTGTTTTATCCATTTCTGTGATTTAATGCAGGCTTCACGGGCTACGTTGAACACATACCATTCAACACAGATTTTTCCCATGACAACTTGTGATAGCTCATTTGGGAAGGAAGTGAAGAACTTTTTAGAAAATAATACTTCAATGATAAATAGTTTGTATAGCTCGCACTCTTTGGTCTCCCACCAATCCTGCATATTAAGCTTATTAATATGTCATAGTGCTGAGCGTATGAGTTGCCTGAACATCTCAGCGTTTTCCATGGAGTTAATATACTGCCTTAGTCAGCACTCATTTTGGCTATACTGTTTTCACAAAGCCATGTGTCATTGGCAACACGAACATATGCAGCATGTCATGTACCATTTCTGGATTCTAGGGAAAACGGTTTCTCTGAAATGTTCTCTAATTCTTTCATTGTGTTACTGGCACAAAGTGTTGTTTAAAGGTTGTTTTAAAAATCTTTGAATTATTTTTCCATTGATTTCCAAAAATCTTTCTTGTTTTAGGAGTACTTCTTGATTCAGAAAGGAGAAAGTCAGATGCCAGTCCAGCCATGTCTCCCCTGAGAATCTCTCTCATTCAGGATATGAGGTTAGTTTGAAGTGGTACAAGAAGTCCTAAAGGTCTCCTTGCTCCTATGCATGCAACTTGTGTTAAAGGTTTACTTCAGTAATGCCGAAAGAAAGTGTAACTCCTGAATGGCTCGTATGAATTTTGTATTTTCATTCTGAGTGAACCTGAGCTATAGACGTAATTAATGTAAATAATAAAAATCACTTTCTCTTTCTGTCTCCATAAAGTCTGTTATGAAAGAAAATGGGATGAAAAAATTTTTATTACTAAATCTTAGAAAGGCTAAGATTATTTCATAATATAAAGAACTCTGGATTATAAATTCCAATTTTGGACCCTCAAGGCTGACACTTGTTTGGCTGTAATTCCTGGTTTTGCAGTTGTTTTTCCTCTGGAAGAGGTGCTTGCTCAACTGGAAAAGCAATGTGCTTCAGCTGGAAGAAATTGCTAAGCAATTTGCCAAGATTTATAGTGAAATTCTTTCACTGACCTGAGTGAAACTTGCTGCATAATGAGGAAACCATACACTTACAGTATGTGACTTCACTGTACTACCCGTTAGCTTGTAACAATAGCCTTAGAAAATATCCTTCCTTCTTTGTCTTCTGAGTTATATCTGTGGTATCTTCTGAGATTGGGGGACAGGATCTATCCAGTTACTGTGGGACCAGCTGGGCAGTTCTGAACTCCTCCATGTTTCCTGATAAACCTCAACAACCTTTGAATCTTAGCATGGGTTGGCCAGACTTTCGCCATTAAGTGCGCAAAGAGTGCGAAAGCCAATGTGACAAAACTGACAGTACATATTTACTGTGTTTGATGCTTTTTAGTACAAACACCTTTTCAGACTTGACAATAGATTCATTCTCAGGCCTGGTAGCTCTGCTGTTGGCTTCTTCCATGGCCTCGATAGATTAAAAAATGTCTCTGTGCCTCTGTACCCCTCTCTCTAAAATTGGTATAATTCCTCCCATAGTATTCTGGTAGTTATCTGCTTGATCTCTTTCAGGCCCACCAACACAGAAGGGTGCAGATCCAGCGATACAAAAGGCCTGGTAGCTCCCGGCTGCTGCTGCTGTTGCTACTGCAGCAGTGATGGCCAGAGCCGCGGGCCCTTTAAATCACAGCTGGAGCTCTGTGTGGCATGTGTGCTGGGCAACGCTGAAGGCTGGGGTGTGGTGCAGAGCTAGGAGCTGCCCAGCCCCGCCCTCTCTGGGAGTGCAGAGCCCCAACCCCACCTTGCCCAGGAGCCCAGCCAGGTTGTGGATCCTGCTGATCTCTTCTGTTGAGAAGCATTACATAATGCAGCTGCCCATAACTTCTTTTTAATCATTTGTTCAAAGTCTTCACTCCATTTGACTCTGATTCATGCTACTTTTATATTTTCAGGTTAAATTTTAGTGTGCTCTGCTAGTGTATAAGGCTCGTTGAGCAACTGAGTGAGACCAAATATTTTGGAACAGGGTCTATACAATGGGAGATAATGAATAAAAATAATTAATACATCTAGTGATGAGAGTTATGTATTTAAGCAAATAAGGATTTACACTTTTAGTATAGCTATTTATACTGCTCTGTGAAGTGGTTTTAAAAAAAACTTTGTAACTGTGTTGACAGGCGATCAGAAGATGCTCTTTAATAAAGCTCTATGGATTGGCTGATTCTGTGAAATGCTATTTGCTTATTTGATATGTAAAATACAGGCACATAGCATTGTGACTGCAGTTTTAGAGGACAAGCTGAACCTCTCCTCCGTTTGACCTTACTTGATTGATTGATTGTTTGATTGATTTATGTTTGTATTGCAGCGCTTACACAGAGACTCCTTGGGAGAAAGGAGGTATTCCAGGTTTATACAGGGAGGGTTGATGCACAAAGGCTTTGATTCAAAGCATTCTTAACAACTTGAGATATCCTGAGTGATTAAGTCACTTGAGTCTCAAGGGTCTATTTCAGGTGGAGCCCCCAAAATCATTAGTCACCTCTGGAGACTTTGTAGCTTGCTTCTGCTGTTGTGTGCACAAGGGCACTCAGCCATGCATACTGCAGTCCTAGGGAGTGTCAGGTAGGGTATTTACAGTAGAGGCATGGAAGTGTTAGTATCCTTGTACAAAGCACAATGGTTTAAACTAGTTTAAATGGTGAAATCTTTGAACAAGACATTGGTGAGACCTCATCTGGAGAACCATGTGCAATTCTGGCTCCTCATGTTTAAGAAAGATGAATTTAAACCGGAACAGGTGCAGAGAAGAGCTACTAGAATGATCCAAGGAATGGCAAATCTACTCTGAGAAGGGATGCAAAGAGCTTGGCTTGTGTAGCCGAACTATACAAAGGCTACGGGGAGAGATGATTGCTCTCTGTTAATACATCAGAAGGATAAATACCAGAGAGGAAGGGGAGCTATTAACTTAAATGCCAGTGTGTACAGAAGAATGAATGGATGTATGCTGGCCAGAAACATGTGTAGGCTTCAAATTAGATGAAAGTTTCTAATCACCAGATGACTGAAGTTCTGGAACAGCCTTTTAAGAGAGAGCAGTGGAAGGAAAAAACGTAACTGGTTTTCAGTGTATGGAGGGGGTTGGTATTATGGGAGTGCCTGTGACAGAGATGGACAATAATTTTGGCCGGGGAGGCACTCCAAGAATTTTGGGATGTGGTCATAGGCTACACTTTTCTATTGTATATTAATGGGAGAATATGTGGGGTCTGGGATAGATTTTGGGTGTAGGAGAGGGTTCTGAGACCTGGGGCAGGAGTGTAGAAGGGATGCCTGATCTGGGAGGGAGTTTGACCTATGAAGTTGTTACCTGCACAAATTTATCTATCCCTGGCGCACACCTTTAATCAGTTCCTAGGGCTCAAGGTGCAACCCTGTTAATTTACACACCCACCCTTACCCAATTCCTAGGGCTCAGGGCACATCTTCCTGCGGGTTGGCAGGATCTTTAGCCACTGAAGGAGCCCTACACAGTAATATCCTTATCCTCTACTTATTGACAATTCCCAAACAAGCAGAATACATATGTTAAGCACACTGTGTCATGCTCACCAATCCTGGTATAGGCAAACTTCCCCTGTTGGCCAGGCAAGATCAGTCTCTTTGGATCTTAGCTGCTGCACGTCATGGTCTGGTCTTAGGCTGTGTCTCAGAGGTGATGTCTTCTTCCAGGTCTTCCCCCTTCTCCTTGGTATTCCTTGTCTCCCTTTGGTCTTCCAGCCTTTTGCTTCCTTCCTTCTGCTTCTGTCACTTCCGATCTTCTTCCTGGTCTCCTTCTTGGACCCCAGTTTATATAATGAAACCTGAGTCCTGCTTAGCTATACCGTAACCAATTATTTCAGTATAATTTTATATTTCAGTATAATTTTACTAACCAATCATAACAAAATTACCTAACCAATCATACCTCAGCACCTTAATTGATTTACACCTAGCAAAATTAATTATACAACAGACAGAAACAGTTACAAACCAGACAGAGATCACACAGACAAACAATAGGAAAGTGTAATGACAGTGATCATAGAATGAGGATTCCACAGCCTCAAGTATTGATAAGCAGTTTCTTGCTGGACAGAACAGTGTTACTTAAGTTTTCTTTACCCAACTTGAGATTTGTTTATCTGGTGACAGTGTGGGAGCTATCCGGACAAAATCCCCTTCTCACAATTTGGTATGACACTATTTTAATACAAAATAGATGGAATGTGAGTATGTGACTCTAGACCTTACAGCTAATGGCTGCTGCTCTTCAGTTTGGCTGCCAGAATGGCTTCAGGCCTTCCATCATGATTACAGAAAAACCATATTGTTACAGTGTCACATGGCTCACTGGCAGCTGTCAGTAGCAAAAATCCCCAGCTGCTGGAGATGGGACACTAGACGGGGAGGCCTCTGAATCCTATAGAGAGTTCTTTCCTAGGTATTTTACCTGGTTGGTCTTGCCCACATGCTCAGGGTCTTCATATTTGGGGTTGAGAAGTAATTTTGCCCTAGGTCAGATTGGCAGAGTCCATGGGATTTTTTTGCCTTCCGCTACAGCATGAGGTGTGGGTCACTTGCTGGTTTAAACTAGTATAAATGGTGACATTTCTAACTTGAAGTCCTTAAAACTACGATCTGAGGACTTCAGTAACTCAGCCAGAGCTTGGGGTCTATTACAGGATGGGTGAGTGAGGTTCTATGATCTACAGTGTGCAGGAAGTCATTCTAGATTATCACAATGGTCCCTTCTGACCTTTAAGTCTGTGTCTATAAGGACAGGAGTGAGCCTTAAATCATTGTGAGGCAATGGGGCTGGTCTAGAATGCTGAAACTAAGGCACTGCAGTACTGGTAACTTCTCTCTTTTGTGTCTTTCTTTAGCTAGATATACAGTGATGCAAGGTTCTTGGATAATGAATTATATTTATGGCTCTGGGGTTTTTTCCCCAGCAGTTGTTCCCCAGGCCTGCTTAATGTGAAAAAACTGAAGAGATGATATTACTAATCAGTGTCTGATTATCTTTTTCCTCCTCCCTTTTTAGGCATATCCAGAACATTGGTGAGATCAAAACAGATGTTGGTAAGGCCAGGGCCTGGGTTCGACTGTCCATGGAAAAGAAGTTACTCTCCAGACATCTAAAGCAGCTTCTTTCAGATCTTGAACTTACAAAGTAAGCAAAGCCTGTCTATCCTAAATACAACTTTTAAAAACCAGACCTGTTGAATAGTAGTTCATCTTGAAATGCACAAACTTGCCCAGGCTCGTATCTGATGAACAGCGCAAACAAGAGGTACAGCAGTGGAGCTAACAAGCCATTCATAGCACCAGACATGCTCGAGAGGGAGAAAAGTCTATTTTGAGTTCTCTGCTTCAGACTTCCTGCAAGCAGTAACTTAGGCCAAGGTCTCCAGATGTAGCGAGTGATTTTGGGTGCCCAACTTGAGAGATCCTGAGTGATTAAATCAGTTGGGATTCACGTTGTTAGAGTGCTTTGAGCATTTAGCTTTTGTGCATCCGCCCTGGGTGTATAAAACTAGAATATGTCCTTCTCCCCAAGGACTCTGTGTCTGTGTGTGTGTGTGGGGGGGGGGGGGGCCTGCCACAATGCAGCCTGGGGATTCTAGGTGAGACCACAATACAAAAATAAATAATTTTAGGGCAAACTGTGAAGATGGTTACAGCTCATCCCCTAAAACTGCAGTGATAATGCCACATGCCTATATTCTTCACATACTAGTTGTGCATATTCATTTTTGTAATTGTAGAGTAATCATTAATTTTTGGGGGGAGTGTTTTTATTTTTATTGAAAATGAATACTTGTAGGCATTTACAAATACAGAAAATTATCTGGACTTTGAAGGACGATAAATGTGATGGGTGGGAATTGGTACTTTGGGTAACATTTTGTATCTTGTCATGACCCATTTGCATGAAGGCCAAATGTGGCTGCTGTAGGTAAGGGATGAGGGAGGCATACACGTGTGCACACACACACACACACGCGCACACACAAAATTTGGGTGCCATTTACAACACTACTTAAAGAGGAAACTAATTGAAGTATAACAAACACCAGGATTTCATTAATCAGCATCACTTAGGAAAAATATGTGCTGTTAAGCCCTTTCAGTTGGGAGTCATGGCCAATGCTAGGGTTCAGAGCTGAATACATTAGTGCTTAATGTATATGCATGGCCTGATTCACTGGCACCAAAGATTAATTCATTAAACCTGGCAACATTTATCCCACGTTGAGCAAGTGACAGGATTTAAAGGGAGATGCTGCAAAGCACTTGCCTATGTGTTGCTCCTTAATAAAATCCGTGCTATTTTTCTAACTGTAGCTCAGAATGAGACACAAAAATATAAATATGTATCAAAATGGCAAGTAACGTGCAGATGAGCTGCTTACATAGAAGAAGGCACCAATAGTAGGTAATCCCATGTGCTTGTTTGTACGTTTTTAGATGTTCTAGTTAGGGAAGGATTAGAGCATTCCAGTCAGTGCAACTTGACAGTGTGTTAAACGAGGCCATTCCAGCTCTTTAGAATGTCTATGCAAAGTGCTGCAGTAAGCTTAGCTGTCCAATGCATTTTCCTAGGCAACTACTTAGTAGTTAGCAATATTAAGGGAGTGGATTTTGCTTTATGTGGCAGACATAGTAAGACATATTCAGTATGGAAAAGGAATACAATGAGGATGGTGGTGGGGAAGCTGCTGGCTACATTTCCGTACCGTCCCTGTAATAATGACTACACACAAGTGGCAATTTTTATTTGCTGTTGCTTAACAAAAACTGAGGCTTAGAAAATGGAAACAGTAGTGGATCAGGAATTGGGCAGTTAGCTTAGTCTTAGCCTCATCACCATTCTTCACCTCAATGGAAAGTCATGCAGAATACTCCGATTTCAAAAGCAATTTTTTAAAATATGGAAGAATCTTTATGTTCACATGAATCCAGAATGAAAAACCAGTCCAGGTCATTGTAGTGATTTATATCAGTTCCAGAAAATTCCGTGTGATTGTTCTGTTCACAGACACTGGAATGGTAGACAATATTATGCAATCCTGCTTCTAGATGCTAATACCCATGTGTTCCCTTTTTATATGACTAAAGGTCGCTTTTGTATTCAAACACAAAAGCTGGAACTGTTGAAGCACATTTGAAAGCTGGGTTCATTGTAAATCTTGCATATTAAGGTAACTTAGGGTATATCTACACTGCAGTGCTATTTTGGGATACCAGAGGTATCCCAAAATAGCTACCCCACATGCTATTTTGGCATCCCTGTAAACCTCGTTGCATGAGAGATAGAGAATGTTTTGAAATAGTGTTTTATTTAGAAATTTGGCATTGTGTAGATGCGCTAGATTTCAAAATAGCCTATTTCGAATAATAATCAAAATAAGATACATGATTTTTGTAGCACAGATTGCGTATCTTATTTTGTGCTAAGGTGGCAGTGTAGATGCACCCTTAGTGATTGGCATAATATCAACACAGTTAAAGTGGCTAATGTAAAAACATAAATGCTAAGAGAGAATGAGAGCTGTGTTACCAAGACTCCTAAAGAGATCAGGCAACTAATGGGTAAATAAAGAATAAAAATGTTCAAGTTTGTTGAAATACCATCAGAAATTTTAAAAGGTAAAACACAGAGAGGCACCGTTCATATAAGCTAAGTATATGCACAGTTCTCGTTTTGCACATGAAAGATGGAATCATTGATCTGTTAGGTGTTCAAATGTCTGCTGCTCTTCTGCCTAGGGGTTAGTTAAGTTGGTTTTGAAACCATGGAGCTTAACAAACAAGGGAGTGCTTAACAAATAAATAATGCTAATAAGTATACACGATTGCTTTCCTTTGTTCACATTTAATTCCTCTGTATAGGGATTGGCTTCCTTACCAATTTTGGGCTGCTCCATGAACCACTTAAACAGCCCTGGGACCTATGTAAAGGTACACCTAAACAAGAGCTGGAACTTTTTAGCGTGCTAGTTCAGTCAGACTAGCATGGGCATGTCTCCTTGGCCTGGAACAGCGCATCCAGGTAGCAGAACAGACATAGCCCCAGGGCATGTCTATGCTACCTGTTGGCTCCATGGGCAATGATCGATCCAACGGGGGGTGTCAATTATTGCGTCTAATATAGACGTGATAAATCGATTGCCAAGCGCTCTCTCATTAACTCTGGTACTCCACCAGAACAAGAAGTGTCTGCCATTGACTCACCACAGTGAAGCCATCCTGGTAAGTAGATCTAAGTACATTGACTTTAGCTACTTTATTTGCGTAGCTGAAGTTGTGTAACTTTGATCAATGGCCCGTGGTAGACTAGACCAGGCCTCAGTTACAGCAGCATCTCTGGGCTGCACCATGGCTGTCCAGAATCTCTACTGTGCTGTGGCACCATCCACAAAGTTATCTAATCAGGGAAGTATCTTGCAGCTCTCTTTTTTTGGGCTTGCCCCACCAGGATCCTCCCTTAGCTCAATATGGTTTACACAGCATAAATGGGCCAGAGTAAATTCTTACCCCAAAATGTAAAATCTCCTTCTGCATATACACAGTGAGATATTTTATCCTGTTTATTTATCCTAAAAAATTAAGTTCAGAAGGTCTAGTACAGGACTACTCAACATGCGGCGGGACTACTCAACACGCGGCCCGTGGCCTGTTTGTTTGTGGCCCACAGTGCAGTTTGGGTTTACGTGTGGCTCAACACCTGTCCGGTGGGTGGGAGCCAAAACAAAAAAGGAGTCAACATAATGGTCTTCTGTGTTATCGTAGTTAAATTCCTAGATTGTCATTACTCATTAAAAGTGCTGTCATATGGGTAGAAATCAGGTAACTATTGCATTTTATTAATATCAGTAGAATTGACTTACATGGGGCCTGTGTGTTGTGTAGTCTTGCCTTAATCTTTGTATTCATGTCCATCAGTGTTGAAAGATGCTATTTGCATATATACATGCATGTATATGCAACCACGTTTAAGTTGCGGCCCGTGGCATGTGCTATGAATATCATTGTGGCCTCTGGGGCTTCCAAAGTTGAGTAGCCCTGGTCTAGTATGTCTTAAACTGTACTGTGAACTTCCTGCAGCACTTTAAGCTGACAAAAGGGGTGAAAATAGCACAGAACATTGAAATGACACACTCTAGAATGTACAGGCTTGCAGGATGCCTGCGTTTCTTGACTGATTAAATGTTTCTGGCTCTGAGCATCCATACTTTTTGTCATGTGTAATTGCTTACATATTCTTCACAGTTGACCTAATATAATGGAAAGCATATGACTGAAGGGATCTTGTTGCTATCCTACATTATTTTTGTTTTGTCAGAAAACTGTACAAGCGTTACGCCTTTCTCCGCTGTGATGATGAGAAAGAACAATTCCTTTATCATCTTCTGTCATTTAATGCTGTTGATTACTTTTGCTTCACCAACGTTTTCACAACAATCTGTAAGTACCTGTTTTCCCTGCAATGCTTCATTTTTCAGTTGTTTCTCCTTATGCAAGTTTCTAAGCAGTTTTGATAGGTTCTTTCACAGAGTTGCCTTAATTTCCTGTTCACATCCAGATATATACCACTATATCACTATAAAAAAATTGATCTTGAGAGGTGATAGTGCTTATTCTACTGTCACTCAGAGGTTTGTTTTGCCCTCAGTGAGTGAATATTATGATCAGTAGGAGTTGCCTGTGTGCAACATGAAACTAATAAAGCTATCAATAATGTTGTTTAATTGTCACTAACTGAATATTGCTGCTATCTAAATGCAGAAATGCAGAGCAACCTTGTTTAATCAAATAATTGGCTGAGGGACATAATTTGTATGATTTAGATTATGATGCCAAAACCCACTCTTACCAATTTCATTAAAAAAATATTTTTATTAATAGTTTATTACTTGGTCCTAGAAGATTTTTCCCTTTTTACATTCCATTAATGTAATGTGGTACAGAAAGGTTCACAGTGCATACTAGCTGGAATTGGACATCTACAGTATTTAACACATTAACATGTAATAGCTTTGTTGCAGTAAATATTGGCAACAAACAAGCCTAACTTAATTCAAGTCTCAGCTTATGATTGTCTGAATTGGGGCAAATGGCAAAGCATGGTCTGAGTGCATGTGCATTTATATAACAAAAATGTAGGCACAGAGCTAGACGAAAGAAAACTGGTTTTTAAACACAGTTCTCCCTGTATAACCGTCGGCAAGTCATTTAACCTTTGTGCCTTAGTTTTCCTGTGTGTAAAATGGGAACAGTAGCCATCTCAGTGATATGATTTTATGTTCTCTAAATGAAATAGGGGTATGTAAATGAAAAAACATTATTTGAAGTATAGTTTTATTCTTTGTTTTACGATGTTTGTCATCCACTCTACTTTTAATAGACTGCGTTAATATTATCAGATGAGCACTGTATGTTTTCAGATTTTTTTTTTTTTGGCAGTTCCATACTTGCTGTTCAAATCTTTGGCATTTGATAAGAGATTATATTATTATTAAACATAAAGAGGAAAAGACAATGTAACAAAAGGTTCAACTTATTATTTTATGTGATTATTCTTTTTGGAGAGTATTCTTTTCAGTGAGTTGCTTTTTATATTTGCAGTGATCCCGTACCATATACTGATTGTGCCTAGCAAGAAACTTGGTGGCTCAATGTTCACTGCTAACCCTTGGATCTGTATCTCAGGAGAGTTGGGTGAAGCAGGAGTCTTGCAGATTCCCAGGAATATACTGGAGATGACATTTGAGGTCAGTATTATTGACACAAGGACATATTTTGTTGGTAAAACATTCTTGTTCAATGTAAATTCACCTTTCAGAGTTTCGTCAGTATCATAGTCACAAGCACTATTTCTTTTTTTGTACCCACCAAACTACGACACCCACATTTAAGCCGTGTGCAGGGCAGAATGGCTGGTAAAACAAGCTGAGGTGAGAAGGTTTAGACATCTGCCTTTATTAATTTTGTTATAAGAGTTTTATATCTCCGCCTCCTCTACTTTTTTACGTCAGTTCATTTTTTAGATCAGTTGTCTTTTTTAATAAGTGAGTCGACTTTGTTTCCTCCGAATATCAGATTATCTACTATCCTATCTCATTTTAGTATCAAACATTTCTAAAAGATTGTGGAGGTTTCTGATTCCCCCAGTATTGTAAATTGGGAGCAAACCTTACCTTTTCCAGATCCTGCCACTGCCCAGAAGGAAACTCCTGTGACTTTCTTAACAGCTTTTTTTTTTTTTAAGTCACGGTAGACTGCCCCATGTATAAGTATCAGTAGTGCATCAGTCTTTGATATTGTTACCTCTAGCAGTACCTAGAAACCCCAGCAGAGATCTCTGTGCCATTGTACTAAATGCTGTACAAACACTTACTAAGAGGCAGTCCCTACCCAAATATATTATGGTCTAAACAGACAAGATTGAGGACAACCAGAATCATGGACAGTGAAAGGGATTTGCCTAGGGTTACATAGCAGAGCAGGGATTAGAACCCAAGTCTCCTGACTTTTCTCCCCAGCACCCTGTACCCTGGATTACACCGCCTCAGTGAATGTCAGTTCATTCGTCAGTTTCTAGTTGGTTTTGCTATAACAGGTAACTTGTTTAATTTGCAGTGCCAGAATCTGGGAAAACTTACCACAGTACAAATAGGACATGATAATTCAGGGCTCTACGCCAAGTGGCTGGTGGAATATGTGATGGTCAGAAATGAAATAACAGGGCATACTTACAAGTAAGTATCATCTTGGCATTTTAAATTGGGCAGTCGATTTTTTGCAGGGACTTAGTGTAACGGGCCTGTCTGTTCATCGGTGCACCTCGTCTCAGACTCGGCATCGCCAGGTGCTGAAGCCCATGGTTTTAGAGCAGTGATGGGCATACTAGGCTAGTGAGTGGATTGCATGACTTGCCCTCCATCTCAGTTTTAACCGAGATAGTCTCCCAGGATAGAGTCATTTTGGTCATTGCGCTTGCCTCCCTAGAATTTGCAAACTGAACTGCAGCAGCGCTGTGATTGGATGCAGAGGGAGCACAGGGCTCTTGCAGTCAGTGCTGTGTGCAATCAGCACGCACCTCATTTCACGTGCCCTTGTTTTAAGTGTGTGTCACTTTAGTAAAACTGGTAGGAAATAAACTATGCCAGTGAAAACCAGCAGAGTCTGGCAACCTTGTGCATAGGCAATGGTAAACAAAATGTCTTATGGGCCACATACACAGCACCAATGGGCTGCAAATTACTAACCACTAAGTTAGAGGATCAGTTGACTTCTGGTATTGAGCAGTATCAGGATTCTTATGAAAATAAATTGAGTTTCATTTACGGATGGCTCATATTTAGCAACCCAAACTGATGAGCCAGATGCAGAGCTAGTGAGAGGGGTAAGCATCTCAAAAGGAAATTCCCTTCAGACTAAACAAATAGCCAGTTAGAACTTGCTGCTTATCAAATACAGATAATGTGCAGTAGTACATGCACAGATCTGAAAAGCTCTATGCAATTATCCGAGGAACTGATTTTTTGGGGACTTGTCAGAATGGAAGTGGGTTTGAGCATTAAACTTATGCACATTTAGTGAGAGGGGTAAGAGAAGTTTGATAATTCTTACTACACATGTCACATGTTTGATTTGTGATTTGCTGTGTGATTTGATGCTCTGTCTCTTGCTTATATAAGCTAGGACAGCCTTCCATCAGAGAGAAGATAGTTGTAAATCCTTTCAGTTCACAATGTCAGCTCGTTTGTCATTGAGCAATGGAGCATGATTCTGGTTTTGGACACTGTTTGCTTTCCTGATTGAGTTGGTTTGATTTTGAGCCAATGTGGCTTGAAAGAGAGAATTTCCTAATGTCTGGACTTCCAAATAGCTGTATTCCATTATTTGGGAATGCTGGCATAGACAATTGTTTGTAGATGGCTGCTGTGAAAGTATTCATAGATGCTTCGAAGAAGCCAAGTGACCAGAAAAAAGCTTATATCAGGGTTGGGCAATGATTTTTGATTGGGGGGGGCAACTTCAAGACTTTGGTAAGTGGTCAAGGGCTGCACTTTTCTATGGAGGGAGTGCAGTGTCTGGGACAGAAGTTAGGTACAGATGGGAGCTTGGGGTACGGGATTGGGATGCAGGAGAGAGTATGGGGTCTGAGAAGGAATTATTGGGTGAATGAGGGAGTTGTGACTTGGGGCAGGGGATTGGGTTGCAGGGTCAAGAAAGGGTATGGGTGCAATAGAGGATTCTGGCCTGGGGGAGGAGCATAAGAAGGGGGTACATGGTCTGGGAGGGAGTTGGGTGCAGGAAAGGATGGGGTACCAGAGGCAGGCTCTGGCATGTTTCCCTACTGGCCAGCAGCCCCAGACCGCCCTGTTCCATGTGGTTCTCTTAGTTGCTGGGGTGGGAGGAGGAAGGGGACTTTGGACTGTGTCCACAACCTCAGCAAAATCTTTCAGCTACCATTGGCCAGTTTCCGGCCAATTAGGAGCTGAGAGATTTTTGCTAGGGAGCAGCTAGCTGCTTTGAGCGGTGCTGTTCCATGTCACAGAGGTGGGTGGGCCAGATTAAAAGGCTTGGTGGGCCAGATCTGGTCCATGGGCTGAATCTTGCCCATCCCTGGTTTAAGTGTTTAACATGTAGGGTTACATAAGCAATTGAGCTGTGAACCAATGTGCTAACTTCTTCCAGACTATTGCATCCATATTTCTACAGGTGCTTCTGGTGTTAGAGGTTAAAAGGATCATTTGCTTACCATGCTGTTGTGTGGGGAGACGGGAGGGAAGAAACCCTGCCAACCAAATGTCCTGTGTATGGAGGAGAATGTAGAAAGGCCGCTGCTTCTTTTATTTTATGTATCTGTGTCATCTGTTACCGTGAACAGCACAAATCTGGAATAGGGCTATTGAACTTGTGCTCCCTCTGGCAAAAAGAGCCAAAATAAATAGAATTTGTTTGTTTGCCACTGAGTAAAATCATTTTTTAATTCAGTCAGGATAACCAGAAGCTGGAGTATGTATAGTCCCCAATTTTAAGCCTTTATATCTTTAGGTTTCCTTGTGGGAGGTGGCTTGGAAAGGGAATGGATGATGGCAGTTTAGAGAGGATCCTGGTGGGAGAGTTACTAACGTCACACACCGAGGCAGATGAGAGGCAGTGCAGAACCCCGCCTCTGCAGCAGTCACCAAGTATGATCCGAAGATTTGTCACTATATCACCAAATAACAAACCAAGTAAGTCAGAAGGGACATGCAGCATTGTTTGTAATTATCTGTTGCCGGTAAAGACGCCTCCAAAATTTAAGTTACTTGCATCATTTATACCTTCTGTGTCCCCTTGAGTTGGACTGTAGAGGTGATGAGTGAGTCACAGGGTATGGCTGCGATCAGACACCTGTGGCTGATCAGTGTCAACTGTCCCAGGACTCTGGGGAAGTGGGATGTGTACTTGGGTTGTAGATATTTGGCTCTGGGACCTTCCCACCTCGCAGGATCCTAGAGACCAGGTGCAGCTTGAGCCTGAATATCTACATTACCCTTAAGCAGCCCCTTAGCTGGAGTAAGCTAACACAGGCCAGCTGTGGGTTTTTAATTTCACTGTCCATGTCCCAAGGAGATTTACCTTCAGTTCTCCCCCGCTTCCCTCTTGGCACTGCCAATGACATCCAGTTATTTGCAAAGCTTTTCTGTGGAAGGTGTTCTGGTTTGTCTTGTCAGGTCATTCCCGGCATATCATTTTGTTCCACTTTCTTCTCCCTCTCACCCGGATTTATAGCAATACTCCTTCTGTAACACAACTTCAAAGACTCCTACATTTGCATCCCCTGCCTCCACACAGTACAAAGCACATTTTTTTTTCTTTTGTTTCAAACTCTGTTCAGAAAACTTTCATAATAAAGTATAAAACAACATCCGTATTATTTTTTGATTGAAACATCACAGTCAGCTTAGGTCCACACCTTCAAGTTTAAAAAGGGGAAAAAAAAAACTTTACAGAGCATGAGAAAAAGTGCTGACAATCCAGCACAAACATTAGATATGTCACAGGTAGTCACTGTGCACGTTCATCACCCTGCACTACCATTGTGCTTTAATCCCAGTCTACAGGTATCACCTCAAATCCTTAAGAAGTAAGTGAAAATTGTTTCTTATTTTCTACAGAGTTAAACACAGGTCAGATACAAGAAGCGATTGGTGAAGCAGTGAATGGCATTGTCAAGCATTTCCACAAACCGGAAAAGGAGGTGAGAAATTGTTGGTACGATGGAACTAGCTATCTACTCTGTTTTTCTGATGCTAATGAGTCTATAAGCTGCAATGGTACACCTCCCAATACATCACTTTTGCTGTTAATTGTACTGTTGTATGTTGTTGGTCAATATCCATCATCCTGTTATCTGAACCCACAATAAGGGCCAAATTCTGTCTAGGATTCATCTATATGACTACCAAGTGTCTTATATGTTTTCAGTTCGGTTGCATAAATCTTCTCTTGTCTCATGGTCCAGTATTTGAGCTTTCTGTTCCAGAAACAAATTGAGAAAATAAAAATGAGAAAATACAAATGTCCAGTATTTTCTAAATAAGATGTAATGTAGATTGTGATGTAATGTCAAGTGTGTCTGGTATTTTTGTTGAAACCATCTGGCAACCCTACCTTTGTCTCCCTCTTGCACCCATACCCCCTCCCAGATCTGGCACCCCCTACTCCTGTCCCAGATCACAATACCCTCCTATCTTAAGTCACATCCCAAACCCGTGCATGCCAGTCCTCTGCCCTAGGTCACAACTGCCTGCTCCATCTCATCTCCCTCCCAGACTCCAGTCCCCCTCCTGTACCCCAGTCCCTTACCCCAAGCTCCCCTCTGCACCCAACCTCCATCCCAGACCCCACATCTCCTCCATTAATATCATGAAAGACTACAGCCCTCTACCTCTTTCTAAAATCTTGAAGTGGCCTCCCATCAAAAATTATTGCCCACCCCTGTCCTAAGGGCTTCTCCCTGGAAACAATGGGATTGAAATCTGTTTCATGCAGATGTACCTCAGGCAGGAATCAGATGCTCAGACAGTTCAGTCCCAGGCTATCTTAGTAATATAATAGGAAACTTTATGGATAACCAAGGCTATTCAGAGTCATTGGCAAAGTCCATTTATAATCCCGATTCCTTCCAGGCACTATAGAGGAATAAGAGTCATATAAGAAGTTCATGAAATACAAAAGGAAAAAAACACCTCTTTGCAAATGGTAGCTAATTCGAGTGCCAGGTCAGTATCTACCATCTGTTGCCACAGGGCTAACTGCAGGTCTCCCAAACAGGCCATCACACTGACCATCTCAGAGCAGAGTAATTATGTCTCCTGTATTAAGATTTACTAGTTTTTCAAATTGGTTATCCAATATTAGCCAGTTTCATTCCTTTCTTTTTTCAGAAGTTGTCTCCACGCCTTAGTGCCTAAAGGTCAGATGCAGGAGGTAATTTATGTATAACCTTCCTCATTTTGGGTGTCCATATCTAGATATCCTGCTTTCTACACAGAGAGCATACTGTAATACAAATCACATTGTAATAGATCTGTGGACCAAAGCACAGAGAATAGGAAAATGTATTTGTGCTTGCCTGAACATTTCCTTTCTTTGAAAAATAAGATCCATAGATTCATCTACCCTGGAGACAAATAGTGATCCAAAATAGAAATGAAAATGTATGCAAGGATTTGTTTGACATCCTTAAGAAGTACTGTGCTCTGCATTTAGAGGAGAAATTGTAGTTAGCACTACCTGTCATGTGAGACCTGTATCTGTCATGTAGGAAAGTAGCCTTGACTTATCCTGGCTGTGAAAGTTATCTCAAGTAGAGTGGGCTTCAGGAGGCAGGTGACTCACAGGTCTAGTTTGGCCTCCAGTGTGCAAGCAAGCTGAGATACCCATTGTAATGACAAAATAAAATTCTCAGGTTAGCACAGATAGATTTTCCTATGCAGAGGTTACTAACAGTTCCCACAATAATAAAGAGTAGGATTTTCAAAGTCTAAACACTGTAGACCCTGACCATGCTGGAGATTTCCTTCTTGAGCCTCATTTGAATATGTGTCAATGTGAAGATGTAAGAAGTCAGCAGGAGCTACTGAATTCTCGTGACGTTTGGAAATCAAACTACATATTTTGCTGCCTACATATGAGTTTAGGAACTTAACTTTAGTCCCCAATAACCTTGCCCATAATACCATTCATCAATACTTTACTTTACTTTTCTGTATGAACTGGAAAATAGAAAAGAGAATGTTTGCTTGTTTCCATATGTCCTTTGCAGAGAGGCAGTCTCACTCTGTTGCTATGTGGAGAAAGTGGACTCGTTTCGGCTCTTGAGCAGGTGTTTCAGCATGGATTTAAATCACCCAGACTCTTCAAAAATGTCTTTATTTGGGACTTTCTCGGTAAGTGTGAGGAAAACATACCAGCCAATGCATTGCTGTAAACTTGTAAAGTATGTATGTCTGCACTCTATAGCGCCTTCAGCACTTTGTATATGCCAGGTTTTCAGCTGGCATGAATGGCATACTTGCATGACATTCACTGGAGTGCTTCCTGTCTATACCAGTTAAAAAAGCTGATGCAACACATTGGGTCTTCATTTTTCCCTAAAGGTGAACAGAGACTGTATCTGTGATCTACAGGGATTACAGTAAATTTATTGCACATTCTCTCTCTGATTCTTACTCGAATCAAGTAAGATTTCCCCTTGGATGCCTATAACTGATGAGTGCGAATATTTCCTAATGTAGTGGTGCAAGAATGAGTTGGAAACTTGGAGATTGGTAGCTATTCTGATGTTTTAATAGAGCCGTGTGAAAGGTGTAATGCATGGCAAAGTCCTATTTGAGTGGCTGAATCATCTTAATAAAAACACTAGTAACTACACACAGTGATATCTGTACTCTTGAATTTGTAAACTTTTAAAAAGCAAGTCACTTAAATAGCACTTCCTAGTTGTGTCTAGGTATAGCCTTCATCACCAAAGTATCTGATTGCCTCACACTCTTTAATGGACGTTAATCCTCTCTCTCCACTCGATGAGGTAGGAAAGTATCATCCCCATTACACATGGGGAGACTGAGGCATAGATAGGGTAGAATAAACGTATCAGAGGCAGCAAGGAAGAGGGGGAAGCAGGCTTAAAAGCCAGTTTCCCCCAGCACCGTCTCTGCAGTGCCGCCTGCCCCATCTTGATTAGCCAATTTACTGCATCTTAACATCCCTAATTCTTATGCACACTTACATATAACCTCTCAGCTGAGGGCCTTTACATTGCTTTATAAATGTTCATATAAGTGCAGCACACATTTCTCTTATCGCTGTTGCACTGAAGTATATTGAAGATGACTATTGCCTTGCAGGAATAGAACCCTGTATTGCTGCTTCCCTCATCTCTGTTCTGACCACGAGTGCACAGCATGTGTATGGTTGTTGGCATTTCTACTGCTCCAAGTCCCATCACCCATCTTTTTGTTTCTTTCAAGAAAAAGCACAAACCTATTACGAGACCCTTGATCAGAGTGAAATAGTCTCAGAGGAGAACTGGCAGACTAGAGCCAGGATTTTTTGTCGCTTCATCACTGCTATCAACAACACTCCTAGAAACATTGGGAAGGATGGCAAGTTTCAGATGCTGGTGTGCCTTGGAGCCAGGTAGAGAGGAACATTTTAAATCCTATACATAGGGTTTTGCTGCGGGAGAGATGAAATCCATAGGGCTGCTTGTGCTATGAGGATGGATTAATGTTTGCAAAGTTCTTTGAGATTTTCATATAGAAGGTGGTGGTTAATAAAGCTTGATGTTCTCATAGAAGAGAATCTCAATTAGCCGCAAGTCTCAGGGGCACCTAAAATTGGAAAGATCTGAGATTTTGGAAAATGGGTACAGTGTGAAAAAAACAAAACAGTGAGCAAGTGGGCAAGGAGAGCAAGGTGGGAGCTTGGTTGGCTGCCCAGGAAAGTGGGTGGGGGCAGGAAGAAGCTGAGATTGAACAGCCAGATCATCTGCCTCAGTTCAGGTGACAGCAGCAACTCCCTCTCTTCTTCAGTGTTCACTGAAATGAACAGGGAGGGAGATATAAGAGCCAGCCCTATGCCACCTGTGGGAGTTCCCTAGCAAGTGACGTGAGTGGATTCTGTGCCCTTTCACTTGTCTGCATAGTGCATAGCAGGAGTTACAGTATTATTCCCCCTTCGCCAGTATATCTGGAGACAGTGGTCAATCGTATTTAAAAAAATGAAAAAAATGGATTAAAAATGAGACACTAACTTGGTTTTGGTGGTGGTTTACAAATTCTGAAATCTGTCTTTCTCAGAGACCACCTCTTACACCATTGGATCGCCTTGCTTGCAGACTGTCCAATCACAGCACAGATGTACGAGGACATAGCATTGATTAAGGACCACACTCTTGTTAATTCCTTGATTCGAGTGCTGCAGACCTTGCAGGAATTCAACATTACGCTGGAGGCTTCTCTTGTCAAAGGAATAGACATCTGATCTTTTTCACCGCAGACTCAAAAAAAAAAAAAAAAAAAAAAAGAAGAAGAAAAGCAACAAGGAACAACTCTTATTAGTATGCAAAGGTTCTTTCTGCTAATAGGCTGTATTGTGAACTTGTTTATGGCTACAAAACACGACTTTGACTTTTCCTGAAAAACTTAAAAATAGTGCAGAAAAATGGGCAGAAGCTGTAAACGCAATGTTAAAAGGGGAAAAATGAGGATTTTTTGGTATAAATCTATTTTAGAGTTTATTTGCTGATTTGCTTTTTACACACTTTCATGTGAAAGAGAGAGAGATGACTATTTGTGCGGCTTATTTTAAAGCTGCAGTATTTCCTTGCCATAGATAATGTGCTGTGAGCCTTTCAGCATTCCTGAATTTGCCTTCAGATATGCTGTATGTTGTAAGTTTTAATGTACACACTCCATTTCTGCTAAGAAGGTCATTTTAGAGATTTTAAACTAATATTTTATATATTAACATTACTACCAATGTTTGAGTTTTTTTTTTTTTTAACTAATCTGGGTCACTGCTGTGCTGCAAGGGAAACTACAAATTCTGGTATGTGCTTTTTAATAGCCTCAGAGCACTGATTTGTCAGCAAATTGCTTTCCTTTTTGTTGTCAGTATTACTTTTTGTGGGTTCTAGAAGACTGAGCCAGGCAAATGGACAGAGATTAAAGTAATATTTTTCCTATTGGTACATAATTGCACAGAAGAAATTGTGTGTTTGTATTTTTAACTGATGTTTTTATTTATTTAACCTATCATTGTGTTTTGTAAGATTATGTTTTTAAAAAAATCTTATATGCTATAACTGGCTATATCATGTTTGCAATTCAAAATGTACACTGTGGTCCACTTAAATAAGAAGCCTAGATATGCGAGTGACTTGCTAGCAAAAAATGTTTGTGCACGAGCCTTTCAAATTAGAATTTACCATGGTTGGAATTCTCTTCAATTTAACAGCTAAAGATATAACTCCCAAACCCCATGTGCTTTGATTTATATTCTAATGCAAAGGGGACAGAGGCTAAGGACAGTGCCACAGTGAAGTATTGATGCCACTCATGAACCTAATTCCATGTCTCCATTTCAAAACTTTCTGTGGCGATCTCACTTGATGAGCACAGACTACATATAGGATTTACTGTTGAAATACCAAGTTCTCCTATGTGCTAACTTTACAAGCTGCTGAATTCTGGGATGCTTGTGTACCTTACTAAGAGTGTGGCTTTAGCCTATACTCCTAGATTGTAACTTTCAGAATGCTTGGATTTTGTTGAAGCATACAGCTTGGGATTTGGTAAGTGCATAGAGACTGCTCCATTCATTTCAATTCTTGGATAAAATCCCTTTGAAATGCATACCTGATTTGAGAGACACACCTGGTCAGCATAATGAATTGATGGTCAGCATTTCTGGGCTCTGTAGTTAAGTGGTCTCCACTGTATAAACTTCTCAGCAATATTTCCCTGACTCTAAGGAATAGAAGATCGTTCTTGATTGTCAATCCATAGAATGCTGTGGCACCTTTTCTTATTTCCTACATTTGAGTGACCCCTTGTGATAGCTTCATTTCCGTAACTTAAAGATATAGCACATGTATTAAATTTTTGACTACTTTTACTTTTGTCCTATTTATTTCATTATTAAATGGAGAAGTTTCTTTGTCACTCTTATTTTCTTTTATCCAAATGAGATCCTGCCTTGAAGGCTATTAGTGTTGGAAGAGTGAGTGGGCAGTGTCTAGCCCACATGCTCAGTTTCCTTACACTGGATGGATGAATGCACTTGCACAGTTTGGGGTTCACATCACTGTGCATAGAGCAATTTTCCCCCATTAATTTTGGAAGGAGGAGGATTAGAATGGAGTGTATCTGTGTTTAAATAATTACTACTTCAACCCGAATAATAGAACAGAGAATCCTTGTACACTCACCACTTTTAATCAAAAGCTTCCTGTCTTTCAGTCCACACTCCAGTTTGTACTCGGCATGTGTATGTTACAGTGGGTATGTCTACATTAGGAACACATTTTAGTTAACCCTGATCTAGCCTCAAATTCTTGTCCTATAGATGCAGGGTAATACTGTTTACCTTGATTTAGTTGGCCTGAGAAAGGCCCTAAGCAGAAAAGATGTTGGGTTAGCCAAAATGTGTTAGCTAATCTCAACTTCTTTTTCTGACACTGATTTGGCCAGTATGGCAAGTGAGTGTTGGTTTGGTGGCTTGTTTGTTTTTTACTTCATTGTTCATGATACATTGTACGAAATCCCCAATTGCAGGATGCAAGAATGCAAATTAAGGGTCTCCGATGCCTGAATGGCAGTTGCTTTGGATAACAGGTCAAGCAGTTTCAGTTGTTTTTCATTGGAACATGTTAGTATCCAATCAGCAAATCACTGTTCAGACACGGAGGGAGATGGCAGAGCATAATCTAAACCATGTTTTCTCATCGGCAGTACCATGTCATGATGAGCCATTCCTATCCTCTTTCATGGACAAGGGGCTCCATTTAGGTCCCATTGAAATCCAGGGCAGTTTGGTCACAGACTTCAGTGGAACAAATCATTACAGGCCTGGAAGGGTCATAGGAGGCTGTAAGTGCAGCTGAATCAGTGTGGTTGTGTTGGGCACAGGACTCTGGTGGAGAACTGTGTTACGCAGCTTAGCACTGTGGCAGTCTTTGTAAGCAGATCAACACATGAGGGATTAAGGAATAGGGTGAGACTCAAGTCTACAACAGCAGTTCCCTGGGTCAAAGCCTGCTAGGAGACGCCACACTACTTCAACATGCTCACCACAATTCATCTTGTAGTTCCACACAGTCTGCTTACCTGAACTCAATAGATGCATCAGCACAAAGGAAGCTGGTTTGGGCCCAAAGTTAGACACTTCCATAGCAGTCACTTCTGACTGGCAGCATCATCTGCAACAGTTCCATGCAACATACTACCATGAGTCACATCTGCTAATGTCATAGGGAAAGAATCCTGGTCCCTGAATCAGAGTGTTCCATATGACAATAGAAGGTGCCAACTGTTGTGTCACAAGACCGAGTTTTGTAAAATAATTCTGCCTTTTCCAAAATGCTGTTCCAGAATGAGAGCTACCCATTTACTACAGCTTCTGGGACAAGAACGCTGGTTGCAACTTGAGCATGGATTGGGCAAGGCTGCTAGTAGACACATTTACTGTATGCTTTGAAAAATGAATGACCAAAATAAGCCACTTATCATATTAAACTAAAGCTAAAAGTGCAGTTTTCATGTTAGCACCTTCCTTGGGGATGTAGGAGAAAACAACAGACAAAGATATTACCTCTTAAATGTTTTTTGCATAGCCAATACTATGATACTGGTGTACACAGCAAAAACCAAGGCTGGTTTTGGTTTTTTTACATTTAATGTAATACTTTGAAGGTAATACGCTTGTTTTAAAATTTTTGAATTAAAAATTAATATCTACAGGGAACCTTTTGTCATGTTCTGTAGCTGAAATTATATTGTTTATGGACTGAAAACGATTCTCCTACTTGTTCCTTTGTGAAGAGTATTTTTAAATTTTAAGAATTGTATATCTGGGACCTAATAGTTAAAAGCTCCATATTTTTTTTGGTGTGGCAATGAATTTATGACTCTATAAAGGTTTTGGTTTTGCAATGATGCTGTCAACAAGAGTTAACTGTCATTCTGTATAGTAACAAATTTTTTGTCACCATAGTGCAAGACACTGTAGGAGACTTGAAAATACTTGAAGTTATTGTACATGTACTTCTCATCTTTGTAGTTCTTTTCCTTTTATATCTAGAGACTGGCTTTTACTCCAGTTAAGATGCAGCATCGGTTAAGTAAATTATATATTTTACTACATGGAGAATTCACTGGCATTTTTTAAGAGTGGGCATTGAAGTTTACAATATGATGCCTGAGAGCAGAAAACCAGGTACTGTACTCTTTTTTTTTTTTTTTTTTGGTAACTGTTAGGTCAGTCAAGTATTACTGTAACTTGGAAATATGAAAGTTTTGCAGATGTAGCTTATTTGCTGAATTGCAATAAAAATTCTACTAACATGAGGAACAGCATTAATTTAATGTACCATTTTTGGCAGCTTCTTCTCATCAGGCTAATTATCATCTCTTTCATAATGGCATGTAGAAATAGTCCTTGCTTGCCACTTCAGTCAGGCCTGGGCTGACTCATTTGTACCAGATGACTTATTACTTGTTTAGTGTGGCCAATTTGCTTAACACTGTACAATACACAAAATATTCCCAGTTTCAAAGATACATCAGAGATGGGGGCACTAAAAACTTGGAGGGTAATTTATAGATCCGCTCTCCATAAATAGTGTTTAAACTTATGAGCATCATAGAAATGGGCTTTCAGACAATATTTGAATGAGTAGGTGGTGAATGAGTAAACCGGGGTAGAGGGGCAATTCTACCCCAGTGAAGGAATAGTGGCGAAATAAAGGGGAGAAGGATGAGACAAAACTGGGTGTGTTGAGACTGGCATTGTTGGTGGGGACATTGTGGGGGAATACAACAAGAAACAAGGGGTGGGATGGAGGCTAGGTCAGAACTCTGCAGGGATCTGAAGGACAAAAAGTTCAAATTGTGTATAATGGGCAAGTGAAGCAATGAAAGGTGGGGATGGTGCTGTAGATGGGTCAACAGGTGAAGAAGATCATTGCCCTGAGAGGCTTTGTAGCTGGATACTGCAGCAAGCAGGACCAAGACCCATGCCCCATTGCAACAGTATGGGAGTAGGAGGAAGACCAGGCCTTACACAAGTGGATGAGTTGCCTAAAACAATGGCTCCCAAACTTGATTGGTTCATGTGCTACCTTCTAAATCAGTGTTTTTCAAACTGTGCTGGGGCTCCGCGAAACATCTCCAGGGGCTCCGTGAGGTTGACAAACTGGAAACATCGATAGGTACAACACATACGATCAGTGGACCGCTGGGGCTCTGCATAAATTTTTTACGCATGTAAAGGGCTCTGGAGCCCAAAAAGTTTGACAACTGCTGTTCTAAACAATTGTGACGTGAAAGGTTTACTTGATGGCCTGGTTGACAAATATGTATATGCAAGGCCATCCTTCAGCTCAGCAGTTGCCTGAAGGATATATTCTCTGAATTTGCCACATCTTTGCCTAGCTGTGGTCTACATGAAACATTTCAGTGATCTTCAAACACAGAAAAGATGTAACCCAAGCCGAAACCAGCCCAGTAGTAAAGACAATTCTATTATTTACACCACTTGCATGAATCATTCACTTGTCTCACTGAGTTATCCCTCTACCCACTGCCCCTCAGGATGCCATAAAGCCTGATCCAATGACTACTGAAGCCAAGAAAGTCTTTCTGGTTTCAAAATACAGGACTGTGTAGCACTTTAAAGACTAACAAGATGGTTTATTAGGTGATGAGTTTTCGTGGGCCAGACCCACTTCCTCAGATCAAATAGTGGAAGAAAATTGTCACAACGATATATACCAAAGGATACAATTAAAAAAATGAACACATATGAAAAGGACAAATCAAATTTCAGAACAGAAGGGGGATGGAGGAGGGGGAAGGAGGGAGGTAAATGTCTGTGAGTTAATGGTATTAGAGGTGATAATTGGGGAAGCTATCTTTGTAATGGGAAAGATAATTAGCGCCTTTATTCAAATTTGAGTGTAAAGTGTCGAATTTAAGCATGAATGACAATTCAGATGATTCTCTTTGAAGTGAGGTCTTAAAAGGTCTTTGAAGCAGGATGCAGGTAATCAAGTCGTTGAGACACTTAAATTCGACACTTTACACTCAAATTTGAATAAAGGCGCTAATTATCTTACCCATTACAAAGATAGCTTCCCCAATTATCACCTCTAATATCATTAGCTCACATTTACCTTCCCTCCTTCCCCCTCCTCCATCCCCCTTCTGTTCTGAAATTTGATTTGTCCTTTTCATATGTGTTCATTTTTTTAATTGTATCCTTTAGTATATATGGTTGTGACAATTTTCTTCCACTATTTGATCTGAGGAAGTGGGTCTGACCCATGAAAGCTCATCACCTATTAAACCATTTTGTTAGTCTTTAAAGTGCTACGTAGTCCTGTATTTTGTTTCAGCTGCACCAGACTAACACGGCTTCATTTCTACCACTTTTCTGGTTTCAGTGAGCTTTAGAAGAGACTATGCAATGCTCATTTTACTGTGCTTGTCTTTTTTTCATTGTGTCCCTCTCTGCTTTAGGGTTGGGTATATGTGGGCATGAAATGCCGAGATACCAAAACCAGTTATTTTGAAGGTAAGACATATAGTCACAGATCCACCCTGTGAGCCCAAATTTCCCTCCACAGTGAGAGGCTGGAGAGCAGTGCTGCCAGTACAGAGGTCTTACAGGCCACTCACCTCTAGGAGTCACTGCGCTTGGTTTGCCTTCCCCTGAACAGCAAAACTGCACCAGTCCTGTAGAGCTACCCTCCATCATGGGAGAGGGCAGGATCTGTTCCTATATGAGTTTAGTGATCTACTCATTTAAATATATGCAACTCTGTATTGATATACTTGTTCACAAATTTTGAAATAGATGAGCCTGGGTCCATTTTCATTACCATCTCCACTTCTTTTCTAAGGTATTACCTGGACAGGTTGGTTTAACAATTGTGGTATTTGTTTTAATAAACTAATAGCAGCAGGCTTATCTCTGATAGATGCAATATCTCATGTGCATAACCATCATATGTGCATCATAAACAAATGAGTGGGCTTCTCCACATTTGGATAGTTTTGTCCCCATCTTGGACTACTGGGTGGAGGAAATGGGAGAGATGGCACACATTGTAATGTTTATATTCCTAACACAACACTGCCAGAGTTGGGAGACTTCAAATTTACCCTGGTTTTTGTGTCCTCCTCTTCCAGATTTTTTTTAAAAGTTAAAAAACAAAAACACTCAGTCTCCCCCAAACACTCAGCCTCTCCTTTCATCAGACTGCTAAATAATCTTTTTAATGTGATAAAACCAAACCAACCCTTGCTATGAGTTATCAAAACAAACCACTAGGCAAGGGATGGAATTCAGTTTCAAGATTCCATAGTTTTGATAAATGGTGTTTCAGAAGGGAAATGTTTACAAATTATTAAAAATATATTAACCAAAAGATGATGATTAATTAGTGTTATCAATTATTAAATATGAATTCAATATTCATTATTTGGAAGGGTTTCTGAGGCTTGTTTTTTGAAGGATTTTAGTAGTAGCAAAATAAAAAGCTACCATCTTCCTGGACAATCTTCTCCCCGTTACAGACAACCTCACCAAACTTACGTTTAGCTTGGTACCTTATGTGCATTCTTTCTATTAGGGTGAATTTCACTCACTGTGTACGGTGAAATAATCCTAGTTTGTGAAATGCTTTAACTAGATGGCGCTGTTGATCTGAGACTGTACAAGTTCTTGGAGCTCTGAAGAAATACGTTTCACCATTTGAGCTATGGTTAATGTATTGGAGACCAAATATACCAAATCCCTTTATGAACCGGGCCTCTAGTTTGCCCTTCCTCTATATCTTCAAATATTAAAATTGATCATCCTAGATTTCTTATAGGTTCTTAGCTCTTAGAATTTCTGGGGTGTGACAGTAGGGCCTGCTTAGGTAGAAGGATGTTAGAAAAGCTTTCCTTCTTGGACCTCTTTGTAATGAGTCTAAATGCAATCTGCTGCTTCTGCATGTAGATAAATCAAAAAGAGCAGTGAGGCGGGGTGGAGGGATGTGGATGGGGAGGGACTGTTGGCTCCACAGTACTTCTTTTACCTCACTAAAGTTCTTTATGTATGGAACAGTGCCATAAACAAACTTTTTGATTCTGTGTTGCTGCAGAGAGGTCCATAACTTCTGTGAGATGAGTAATTCACCATAAAACTGCTTGGCACAGACAGTGCGCCTTAAAATCTTATTAAATGATCTGTTTGTTATTGCATGATAGTTTTTTTTACTGGCGGTGGTTTTGAAAGCCACTGAAAAATTTCCGAGGGTTATAAATCTCAAAGTGAAAGCTGTACAGTGCAGATCATTGCCTAAAGCTAATATGAAGATAGCGTATTTATCCATGTTCAAAGGTACTTTCTGCTCTGGGAACCAACTCTTGAAGGTACAGTAAAGTCTTGGTTATCCTACTTTCACTATCCGACCTTCCGTTTTATCCGACAGTGCCGCCTGTCACGTGACGGCACGGGGCTCCAGGGACACTTCATACCACATGGCACGCAGTGCGGGCTCGGCAACCCTACCTCCCCACCCCACTCCTGGGGCAGCTCACGCCCGTGCTGCGGACTCACCCAGCGCTCAGGTATGCTGGGCCAGTGTCCTGCTCGGGGCCCAATCCTGGCCATCCTGCAGTGTTAGCGGGTCCGCTTTTAGGAGTCCGGGCTGAGGCAGGAAGGGAAGGGGGTGTGTGTGTGGCAAGGGGAGACAGGAGCGCCGGGGCCTTGGGCTCATCCGGGGGAGGAAGAGGAAGGGGGAGGTTGGGGGGGGAGAGGGAGGGAGTTTGCCCCCCCTGTGGAGCAAGCCCGGCTCTGGGCCGGATCAAGCAGGGAGCCCTGGCCGAAGCAGGAAGGGAAGGGGGGGGTATGGCGAGGGGAGGCAGGAGCGCTGGGGCCTTGGGCATGTCCGGGCGGCCCGGAGTCCAGGCTGAGGCAGGAAGGGAAGGGAGGAGGTGGCGGGGGGAGGGACCACCACTGGGCTGAGGAGAGGCAGGAGCGCCGGGGCCTTGGGCATGTCTGGACGGGCCGGGGGAGGAGGGAGGACGCAGCGTCCGGAATCCACCGGGGAGAGGGCAGCACACGCGCCAACCGCCCCCAAGACAAAGAGTGGAGCCCGCTTGGGAGGCTCCCCACCGCTAGCTGCCGCTGCTGCCGTCCCTATTATTCGACATTTCCAGTTATCTGACCATCCTCCGGTCGCGTTTAGGTCGGATAACCAAGACTTTACTGTAGATAAAATCAAAGTAAATAAAATAGTTGCCAAATTCAGTCCTTATGTAAGTGGATGTGATCCCCATTGACATCAGTGACAATGAAACTTATTCCAGAGCTGAATTCATTTCAGGGAGCTGCCAACTTAAGAAAAGCTAAAAGTCCTGATTCTCAGTTACAGGCGCAAGCTCCTTTAGGTGACTCTGGCAGTACATGAGAATTCTCTGAGAATTCAATCCTGATCAAGATGTGCTAGTGACTTCAGTGGGAGCAGGATCAGTCTCTTTTAAATTACAAACTCCACTCATTACTGTCTTCTGGAAGTCGACTATGGCTATGTCTACACTACAGAGTTTTTCCCGGGGTACCAGAGGTATCCTGGAAAAACTCTGCCACGTCCAGGGAACATGTCCGCACTTTTGGAAGAGTTTCCGAAAAAGCAGGCATGCTCTTTCAGAAGCTCTGTATTCCTCATTTTATGAGGAGTAAGGGCTCTTCCGAAAGAGGAGGTTTTTCCTCACATTTGGCTTTGTATAGACGGGCCAAATGTCGGAAAAGCCTCTTCCAAAAAACAAAAAAGCGGAAAAAGATCACAGTGTAGACATAGCCAGTGTGAGCTTACTTTACCAGTTCTAATAACCTGGGAGGTGTTCAGATACTGTGGCTAATCATCATGCCAATGCAAAATCCTTCCAGAGATCAACTCATGATAACACTAAGTAAAGCCTGATAACCGTATATAGGTGAAAAGGGCAAAGGTCATATAGGGATGAGGGACATGCAAGTACCTACATAGACAAATGTAACTTTGGGAAATGAAATGTTGAAGATGGTCCCTTCAATTATCTTTTTTCTCCCTTGTCCCTCTGTCTTTCTACCTGCAGGAATCTCTCTGTTGGTTGTGGTAGCTTCAGTTTCCCTCAAGCACTGTGTCATCTTACAGTCCAATTAAGCTCAAAGTACTGAATTAACAAATTGATGCACTATCTCTTTCCCACCGTGAATCTCTGTTCACTTCTGTCATGTATCTTTAACCAGATTTTCTTTAAAAGACTTGGGCTGTTATTAAACAAGACTACAAGGAATAAAGAGTGCAAAACAGTATTTTCAAGTCTAAGGCTCCAGACAACTTAGTTCAGCTCAACCTAGTGTTGATTCCAGTGTTGTCTACAGTTGTTTTGTGATTGCTTAGCCCATGCTAGAGTTTAAGAAGACCCACTGTGATTGATACTAGGCAGCAAAAACTGTATTTAGTCTGGGAGCTAGAGATAGGGAGAACATACATTGTCTTGTCTGTGTCCATTAGCTGCCTGAAAGAATCCCTGAAAGAATTAAGGTAAACTTAATTACAAAGGAACCCTGAAGACATAAGACCCTTTTGCATGATAGTCACATGAGTTTGTAGCTCATAGGTATACACAGAAAATATTAACCAT
This sequence comes from Pelodiscus sinensis, assembly GCF_049634645.1. Lineage (NCBI taxonomy): Eukaryota > Metazoa > Chordata > Testudines > Trionychidae > Pelodiscus > Pelodiscus sinensis. Next base: position 106,829,008 of record NC_134714.1, read on the forward strand.
TCAGCTTCAGGTTTAAAATATTAACACCCATCTAACCATTGAACAATTGATTTTAGGATCAATATTTTTCTGGTCACACACATCTGTTGGCTGATGTATCAACCATTGGTTTGTAGCCTGTTTTTTTTGGGGGGGGGGCAGTCTTTTTACAACTTCTTGCTTTCAGTCTTTTCAGGGCAATTTACTACTTTTGGAGTTCAGTTTTCCTTCTCTCCTCACTCTTATAGTCCAGATTCATGAAGCTCTGAACTTCATCAGCTTTTTCCTAACATTTCTTCCAAAAGGACCTCATCATGCCCTGTGTGTTTCTACAGCTCTGAGTCTTAATCTCCCACTGTGACTCCGTTTTACAAATGCCTCTGTATTTAAAAGAATTGGTTATGCCAAAAAGGTTTATAGAAGCTGGCCTGAGTTGAGCTTATTACTTCAAATTGGATTTGATTTGTGTGTCTCTGAATGAGGGACAAAGGGGAGGGACCTGTATAAAGGGAAACATTCTAGCATTGTTTCTTGATGATCACAGTAGCATTATATTTAGTCTCCTTTGCAAAGCACTGAGAGATCTATAAACAAAAAGTTCTGCATACCACTGAAGTTGTTTTAGTTGTCTGTATAGTCTAAGCTTTCTGTTTGGGCTCCAATGGTCTCTTACTTTCATACTGTCAAGACCCTTTGCTTTTATTGTGCCTTAAAATGTGGCTTGTAGCTTATATCTTTAATGGACTTGATTCTATGTAAGTTTTTGCCTACCCTGCCACCTCACTGGAGTGATGTGAGACTTAACTCATTAATGTATGTAAAGCACTTTGAAAACCTTGGAATGGATGTGCCACAGAAGTGCAAAGCACTATTTTTTTTTTTAAATGAGATGGTCTACAGTGGCTGTATTCTCTGTCAAGGCTAGTTCTCTGACTTCTAAATTCATGGATATAAGGCACTTTGAGATGTTTGGATGGACAATGCTATGTAACATTATTTTATTTACAAGCTCACGAAAATCAATGCACCAGCAGCCACAATGTCCTTTAATTTAACTTCCCACACCTTTCTATTTGATAAAATAAGCATAGGGATCCCTCAAGTGTTTAATGGTCAGTTTTATGCATTTATAGATGGGTTTGACTGCAGCTAAAAATGTCCATGATGTACAATAGGTTGTTTTTAGCTGGATTTTAAAAGAAAATAACTTTGATCATTTCAAAAGCAGTGAAGCCTGATGCTCCAGTGAGAAAGGAAGGCAGTACTTTATGGCTACCATTAAGGAGACAAAAACAAAGATGGAGGGAAAGTTTCACTAAGCGAAGATTTATCAATGTATATAAAACACACTTACAACTGGGAGAAATACCGGGTCATTTCTAGAACAAAAGGAAAGAGGAGGGGGAAGAAGGAGATACAGCTTGTCTGCCTGCCTTCACTGGGCATAGAGAGGTAAAAGGAAGAACAAAAAAAACATTTTTTTTGACCAAATAAGTCTTTGTTTCCAAATACTTCTGACTGCAGAGGGAACCAGCTCTGGGAAGGTGTCAGTAATCTCTGGTTTAGTAAAAGGGTTATGGATGTATGGGGGCCTGCCTCATTACAATCTGTGTGCAACAGGGGTCTACCTCTGTATTTTGCACAGGATTGATTGAGCATAGTTAGCATGTAAATAAAAACAACAAAACCCTGAGGGTGTATGTGTTGCGTGCATGTGTTCATGTGCAGTGCTTCTGTATATGGATGAAGCAAAATGCAGGACAATGTAGCACTTTAAAGACTAACAAGATGGTTTATTAGATGATGAGCTTTCATGGGCCAGACCCACTTCCTCAGATCAAATAGTGGAAGAAAATAGTCACAACCATATAAACCAAAGGATACAATTTTAAAAAATGAACACATATGAAAAGGACAAATCACATTTCAGAACAGGAGGGGGATGCGGGGGGGGGGGGGGGGAGGAAGGAAGGTAAGTGTCTGTGAATTGATGATATTAGAGGTGGGGAGAGTGGGATGTTTGTGAGTTAATGGTGTTAGAGGTGATAATTGGGGAAGCTATCTTGGTAATGGGTAAGATAGCTTGAGTGTTTGTTCATTCCTTTTTGGAGAGTGTCGAATTTTAACATGAATGACAGTTCAGAGGATTCCCTTTCAAGTGCAGATGTAAAAGGTCTTTGTAGCAGAATGCAGGTGGTTAAGTCATTGAGAGAGTGTCCTTTCTGGTTAAAATGGCAAGAAACTGTTTTTTCTTTGTGATCTTGTCTATCTGTTTTAGAAACACTATCCCAGAGGACACTACTGCCAACCTGATAGCAGACCTATGTAACTTTGTTTTCACCCACAATTATTTCCAGTTTGAGAACAACTTATACCTCCAGATCAGCGGCACAGCCATGGGTACCCGCATAGACTAACACGGCTACATTTCTATCACTATTCTGTATATGGATGTGAGTTGTATGTAACATGAATAGGTACAGCGTGTGTGTGCATTGAACCTTTTGGATGTTTGCATCGGTTTGATTACATTGGGAATGAAACAACATTTTGGGCCTTTCAGAAAATGAATGAGGAGACAGTTTTTCTCTGGCTACATGTGCAGCTGAAATCTTTTCAGCACCATTTTAGCTGCACCTATTTCTTTGACACCCATTGTCAAGGCCCAGGGAGGTGAGTGGAGTTTGAGTATACCAGCAAGGAATGTTTGGGGAGGAGAGCTGGCATGTGGGCATGGGTATTATGTGGGTGTGTGTAACTGAAGGGCTGTGCAGGATGATTGTGTGGTTTCTGGATGTGTGTCCTAGCAGGTGTTTCTGTAGTGGTGTCTTGTACGTGGGAGTGGAGGGTTATCTCTAGGGGTAGGGTCTGTGGAAGTGTGTCTGGCGGAGTATTTTGCCTGGCCTCTGCGGGGTGGCAGCTATTTGTGCCGCGGGGAGGGGCGCGGCCGCAGGGGGGGGGAGCTGTGCACGTGTAAGGGGGTGACACGCCTATAGGCAGAGCTAGCCTAGAGGCACTGCGGGCTCTGGGGGCCGGCCTGAGGAGTGGCCCCTGAGAGCCATGGGGGGGAGACCCCGCCGCCAGCCCCTTTGCACCCCCTGCCCGCGCCGCGCGCGGCTGCCAGTGCGAGGCAAGCTGGGCGCCTCCGCCGCCACCACCTCCCGCTCCTGCTCCGGGTCCCGCCGAGGGACGCGCCTGCCCCCGGCGGCTGCGAGCTCCATGGGGTGCGGCCGCCGCCTTCCCGCCGCTCCTGCTCCGCGCGGCCGAGCTCCTGCCCGGTGAGTGACCGAGGCGCCGGCCGGGCTGTGCCGCGGAGAGCGGGCGGCACTCAGACCGGTACCCGCAGCGAGCCTGCCAGCGCTTAGCAATGAGCGCGGCTTACCGCGGGGGGGGGGTTAAACTCAGAGCCGGTGCTCGGGGCAGCACTGCTGACGTGTGTTTGTTAACAGCGGTTTGGTCCGGCAGGCACTTCGGCACGTGCGCAGCTTTCAGCCTGTGCGGAGCCGTCCCAGCGACTCGGCAAGGCCGCGCCCATGTCTGAGTGACACTCGCAGGCACCGTGCTTGCAGCCGCCAGCCCGAGAGTGTTAGAGACACGGGGGTGAAACCTCACTCTCCAGCCCACCCTCGGGCACATAGTGCCCTGGCTTAGAGACACCAATTAGTGGCCATGTGTAGGATCCATGGATCTTCAGAGATGTGTTGTGGGGAATGGTGTGGGTTCAATAAAAATGGGGTTGCCTCCTTAGCCACCTTGTCTCTCTAAAGTTACACGTGCTTTTCCCGTGCTTTCAATTTATTTAGTTATTTTATTAGAAATGAGCTCGAACCCACCTCCAGCTCTAAAGCATCCATTGGCCTGCTAAACCCAGGGTTCTGAGTTCAATCCTTGAGGAGGCCGTCTAGGGATTTGGGGCAAAAATTTGTCAGGGATGGTACTTGCTCCTGCTGTGAAGGCAGGGGACTGGACTCCATGACCTTTCAAGGTCCCTTCCAGTTCTAGGAGATAGGCAATCTCCATTAATTATTATTATTATAGAAAGATGGGGAGAGCTCAGATACGCAGCTGCACTTCCCTATTATTATTTTCTGTTTTCGTTTGCGTTGTGAAAGTTGTGAAACACACGGGGTTTATTTTTTAAAACATGCTAATTTCTCAATAGGGAGCTGGACAAGTCCTGACCAAGATGAATACAGTAGTTCTACAGCACCAGCTGGCATTTTTCAAATAAGAGAATATGAAATGAAAAATAATTTAACTGAATTAAAATGTGAAACGTAAAACGCTGCACCCATTAGATTGCTTTAGTTGGTTTGTAATATGGGCAGTGGTAAATATTTGTGACAACTTTTATTTTGAAGGTGGAGGTTATTTAAAATTTTTGTTTCCCCATTGGAGGACTTCATATAGCAAACAGATGTTTAGTGTTTTTTAAAAATTTTAGAAGTACAAGGTTGATGCATCACAGTATAAACTGTGTTCTATTAAATGTAGAATAAGCCTAATAATTTTTCATTCATCTTCTCCCTCCAAACTTTTGCTGCCAATTTGAGATTTCAGTGATTGCTCTTTATTTCCTTACCCAAAACCTCTCTTTCCAGCTGTGACTACCTTCAGCAGCAGAAATCTCAGCCTATGTGTACAATAAATTGGCTTCCATTCTGCAACATACATTAATGCTACCTGTTCTTCATGTATATTCTGGAGATCAAAGGAATACATAACAATAAATCCCCCTTAATGCCCCATAACCAGTATGTACAAGGCATTATGTACAAGGCACAGTATCTGTTTTGAAATAAAAACACTCTTAAGTGTGTCCTCTCTGTAACAGTGCTTGCAATGGACAGGCACATCTACAAACACCCCAGCATGCAGATGTATGGATGAGAAGTGTGGTAGTAGTTACTTTGAGATGCATGAGCTTTATTTTTACACATTTAAGGTTTGTTGACCACTAATTTCTTGTGTCCTATGCCAGTGTTCTTTTTCAGTCCTACATATACCCATATCAAATTGAAGGTAGACTGGTAATTGCTCTTGTCTCCAGAACCTTCTTTGCTGACAGCTACTAAGAATAAAAAACTCCTGTTAAAATGGTTTTCCTTATCTTATCCCAAGATCCTACCTTATGGTAATCTTGCCACTCCAGCATTGGTCTTTCTCTCATTTCCTGATGATCTGGATCAGAGGTATTTGGTAAGACATCCATCACTATTATCTAGTCCAAAGATGTGCGATCTCTGTTCAGTGGGTCACTGAGGCAATGTTTATACTACGAGTTTTCTCAGAAAAAAAAGATCTGTGTGGAAAAAGGGGTTTTTGCACAAAAAGGAAACGTCCACACTGCTTGTTTTTGAGCAAAAACCCCAGAGGAAAAACGGATCGGCAGAAAATATGCAAATGAGATCGCAATTCTTGCAAATGAGTCCCTCATTAGCACATTTTTTGCCAAGGAAACTCGTAGTATAGACGTAGTCTGAGGCTCAGTAGGCTGATCATAGGCTACTTGAGTTGCTTGGTTACATGATGTTAGTCTGTTGTCTTGTTCCCTGCTTCTAAAATGCAGTCAGAGAAACTAAAACTGTATTAATATTCTTCCTTATAAGTAACTGCTGTAGTTGTTATGGAATGGTAGGTGATAATATGTGGAAGAAAGAGGTTATCCATGTGATTGTCTCATGGAACACCTTATCTTCCATTTATAATCTCTCTGTTACAACATGGTCCAATTGGGGTGGATGGAAGCTTGGGCACCTAAATACAGTATTAAGACTCCAGAAGAAGGACCTTCACTCTGCTGATTTGCCTGCAGTCTCAAATCCTTCCTGCCTAGGATTTCCTTTCCTACCAATCTAGCCTTCTGATTTGCCTTTTCTGCTGATCTCCTTCCCCTTGATCATTCATGGGACCTCATTCTGTTTGTGCTGATTTTCATCCTTTTCAATTGCCCTAGAAGCTCCCTTTCTGATGATGCCTTTCTCTCCCTGTCATTCTTCTCTGATGTCTGTCTATAGCTCCTTCATTTTGCTGCTTTTTTTCCTCATTCCTCACTGCTCCTGCACTGAAGTTTCCAGCCAAATGCTTTAACTATGTACACTATGTGCTGCTTGAAAGGCGACTGCCTGCTGTGTGTTTCAGCAACATTGCTCAGCAGACTTTCATTTTTTATTTAAAAAAGCTAATTTGGGAGCAATAAAAAACATGTGAATAACCATCTGTTTAATGGTACATAAAAGTTTAATGGGTCTGGGGTTGTGATTTTGAAACTCTTGATAGATCAAGTGTTCAATTTTTGTTGGACCTTTTTGTTGAAGAATGTCATGCTTCCCAATTACTGGTTGCGTTTTTTTTTTGGAGTGGGGGGTGTCTATAGATTAATTCTGTCTGTGTATCTGATTCTTAGTTCCATACACAGAATCATCTGCTGTTAATCAGTGTAAGTACATGGAGTTATGCCAAATAATACTACCTGAAGATCTGCCCATTATGTATAAATGTAGATATTTGTGCAAATATATGCACATACACAATCATGCACACTTAGGCTAGCATGCACACATCCACATATATGACCATCATGTAGCATGTCTGTGTGTGTATCTTGAACATGCATGTGAGCATGCACATGCATGTGAGCATGCACATGCGCACACACACATGGCTATTCAGCAAGCAACCAAACATTCTCATGCACTCTCTGACATTTCTCCTGAATCTGGTTTTTTTTTTTTACAGATGTGGATGAGTGTGCCAAGGGACTGATGACTGTCCTCCAGATGCTATTTGTCAAAACATTCCAAAGCTATACAAGTGCATGTGCAAGCTAGGTTACAGTGGTGAAGGGAAAATGTGTGAAGGTAAATTGACAGCAGTACTCCATGCTATTTGGCCATAGCATGTGTGCCAGAGACTGTACTATCACCAGTTCCTGTTTAATTCATAGGTAGGACTGCAAAAGGGGTTCTATGAGAATATTTGTGATAAGCTGTTGACTCCTTATGTCATATATGTAGGCCAGGAACTTGCTAAATTAAAAACTTAATTATATATTTGTGTATGATTTAACCCCCCCGCCCTGCCAATCTTAAAAAGACAACAAATGCAGCCATTATTTCTGTCCAGCTCCTTAGATTTACTTTGGCTACAGAGTTATGGAAGTTACCTTTTTGAAAAGCACTGACATGGAAGAGGAGAAGAAAGTGCCTTATTTCTGCTATGAGTTTGTCTAGCTTCAACTTCTTCTTGTACTTTATTTGCTCGTGTGAAGAGCCCTACACATTGGTTAGGAGTGTGCAGGGTACAGGCAGTCGCAGCTCCCGAATCTGGTCCACCAGGGTTAATTCCTGGTGGGCCCCCACCTCTCTGTTTAGTTGCATGGCTGCTGGTACCAGTGATTTTAGTGCCTCTCAAAAAGTCCACAATGTGTTTTAGGATTGGTCTTTTGTACCCTAAAATGAGAAAAGTCAACCAGGGCCCATCAGATGACACAAGGGTTGGCAGAGTGCACTTGCTGTAGGCTAATGTCAAATTTTTAATTTAACACTAGCCACATGTAAGCTATATTTGCGCGTGTACTAATAAATGTTCTAATTGCCAAAAACTTCAGTGAGCATGGTAGATGGTGAGTGTCTTGGAAAATCAGGCTACTGATTTAGGTATGTGAATATAGGGGGCCTTTTTTAGGGACTGGGGCGCCGCGGGAGACAGGCGCTGAAACGCTTGAGCGGCTCTGCCGCGCTTGTTCGGTGGCAGCCGCCGGCGTAGGCGGGGGCAGGGCGGCGGGGATCGCAAGCCCCAACCCTGCGCCCTGCGCCAGGGGCGCCGTGGGAAATCGCTGTGGGGACGCCCAAGCGGCTCTAATGCGCCGGCCCAGGAACGGCGGCTGGCGCAGGCGCAGGAGTCTTCGCCCGGAGGGGCCGCCCACGCACACACCCGGCCCCTCCCGCAGGGCGCAGGCGCCGGCATCCCTGAGCAGGGGCGCCAGGTTTAAAAGCCGGGTGGCCAGGACGCAAAGGGAGAGGAGAAAAGGGACGGAGCCCCGGCAAGCGGGGCGCGGAGACTCGCGCCGGACGGCGGCGGGGCGGCAGGACTGTTGCACGGACCAAGACCGATGACCGAGCGCCCTAGGACTGGAGTGGGTGAGTCAACCCCGAGACCCCGCTGAACCAGACCAGGACTGGCAGACCTAAGAGGGCGGAGGAAGTAGCCCAGGACAGGGTAGGAACCCCAGGGACCGGTGCGTTGCGGCCGTAGCTCCCCCGGTCGGGCAGCGCGTCTCAGACGCACTCCCTTAGGGTCCTGGGCTGGGACCTGGAGAGGTGGTGGGCCCAGGTCCCCCTCCGCCCCGGTCAGGTACCGGGGAAACGCCCGAGAGACGAAGCAGTGCAAGATAACATCCCCTCACCCCGGGGAAGGGGCCGGGATCATTACAGGTGGTGGAGAATGTGGGCAGTGAACCCCTAGACTAAAAGGGGGTGATCCCCTCCCCCCAAAAAAAAGGGGAAGAGAGAGACTGGTTGTTGTCGATTAACCCCAACCGGGCACGGGACGGCAGGGAATCCCACAAGGGGTAGAAGGCGCCGTCCGCAAGAGAAGCGGAGGAAAGCTGCTGTCATGGACCCAACACAAATGTTTGAGTGGCTCAAGGAGCAACAGCTGCTCCAACAACAGCATCAGGTGCAGTTGTTACAGCAACTGGCCGCACAAGGCCAAGAACAGCAGCGCCAGCTGGTGAGGGAAATGACTCAGCAGCAGGAAGGGTGGCTGCAAAAAGGGGTAAGCCAGGGAATCAGGGCCGGGCCTGTCGGGGATAGGGAGGAGGGACTTGGGGGAGTGACCAATTACCAATTAGGCTAACTAAGATGGGACCGCTGGATGACCCCGAAGCGTACTTGGTGACCTTCGAAAGAGTGGCCTTAGCGGCCCGGTGGCCCGAGGACCACTGGGCCACACTGCTAGCCCCTATCTCACGGGACCGGCGCAACTAGCCTACCAGAGCTTAAGCCCCCAGGAGGCCTTGAAATATTATAAGGTCAAAGAGGCCATATTAGACCAGATGGGGGTGAACCCTGAAACATACAGCCAGCGGTTTAGAGCTGAGCGATACCCCCAGGGGGCCCGACCTCGGGCCATGGCACAAAAGGTAAAAGAGCTGGCATGGAGATGGTTGGGACCAGAGAAGCGAGAGAGCGCTCAGATAACCAACATTGTGGCATTAGAACAGTTTTTGCAGATTCTTCCCCCGGGGGCCCAGCAATGGGTGCGCAGGCATTGCCCCCAAGGCCTAACGGACGCGGTCGCCTTGATGGAGAACTACAGGGCGGCCGAGACGCCCAGAGGCCCCGGGAGAGGGGACAGAGAGGGTGGGACGGACCGACCGCCGAAGGGCCGAGGATGTCCTGAAAGGGGAATTAGCTCCAGTGGAGAGGGCACTTGGGGCCTAGGTCGAGGGGTGGCCAGAAGCAGGCCCGAAATAGGAAAGGAGGGACTCCCAGCAAATACAGGTGGAGGGGTACATCGACCAGAGGCAGCTGGCACAGGGACGGGGGAAGCTACGATCCCCCGGCCCCGGTGTTATGAGTGTGGACAGGAGGGACATTTCAAGCGCAAATGCCCCTTCATGGATTGCTCATTCTGGCAAGGGGTCTCTTTGGGAGTGCCCCCTTGTCGCGACCCACGAGCTAGAGTAACCACCCAAATATGGGTGGAAGGGGTGCCGCGACAGGCTTTAGTGGACTCGGGGTGCGGACTGACAATGGTCTGTCCGGAGTTAGTCCCGAGTCTTGTTCTGTTTGTGTTTCCTCACCAAGATGAACATATATTTAGTATTGTCTGCTGGATCAAAAGGCAAAATCAGTTGCTTACACCTATGTCTGCACCTGATTCTTGGTGGAGAGCTTTTCCCAGTCTAAAACGGATGTCAAGACTATAATATGCAAATTAATTATCTGATTAAAATGGTAACTAAATGCTCATGAAATATTGACTCCAGTTCCCCCTATAAATATGTTTTTTCTACATTTTATACTGTCACTACACAGAAAACATATTTTGAAAAAGGATGATGGAAGGAAGCCTTTACCTATTTTCTGGCCAGGAGCCACATATTCGTCCTCTGTGACCAGATTAGTAGCAACCTGATGGTCTTGATCTGCTTGGTGTTGGTGTAGTTGTTTGGCAGACTGCAGGTGTGCTTGAGTTCCCAAGTGCCAGAGCCAACAATCAGAGCTAAACTTAGGAAGTCAGGAATCAGACCCATTGTTCATAACTTGGTTACCTAGAGTGAGCTGAAACAGGAGCAGAGCTAGGAGCTGTCACAACTATCGGTGAATGCTTTGAGCAGCCACTGATCTGCTGCTGGTTTTAGAACTCAGTCTCCTAGCTGATTCTTCCAGACAGTCAGGTGAGGTAGCCAATCAGGCTGCCTGTTACAGGCCCGCTGTGCTTGTGTTGGGAGAGTGGTTCTGCCATGGGTCTGATTCCTGACACTGAGCTTGTGGAAGAAAGTCAAAGATGAGGCCCAGGTTACAGCCGGAGTGACAGCCAGGAGTTCTCCCAGGGTATGTCTACACTACAACGTTAATTCGAACTAACTTAGTTCGAATTAGTTAATTCGAACTAAGCTAGTTCGAACTAACGCATCCAGACTAAAAAACTAGTTCGAATTAGCGTTTTGCTAATTCGAACTAGCATGTCCACATTAAGTGGACCCTGAACCAGGCTTAAGGATGGCCGGAAGCAGTGCCGGCAGGCATCAGAGAAGAACTTAGAGCATGGAGATGCTTTCTCAGGCTAGCCGAGGGCTGTGCTTAAAGGGCACCGACCCCCACCCCGGACAGACAGTTCTCAGGGGTGCCCTGCTTGCAAAGCAGTCCTGGCTTGGATTGCCCGGACTACCCACACTGGGCACATCACACCACTCGGCCACCAGCCTGGCTGCACTTGCCGCAGGCTGCCATCTGGGGAGAAGGGGCAATTGGGGGGCTGCAGGAGAGGTTCCACCCCCAGAAGCCCACAGAGCCAGCCCAGTCCTCCCCATCGGGGGCTCGTGCCCCATCCCTGCCTCACCTCCTTCCACTTACCCTTCCCTAGCCCCTCTTCTTGATGTACAAAATAAAGATAACGTGTCTTCCAAAATGGAATCTGTCTTTATTGAACAAAACTGGGGGAGACTGGGAAAAGGAGGTGGGAGAGGGGAAGAGAGAGGCTGGGAGAGGAGAGGGCAACTAAAATGATCAGGGGTTGGGAACAGGTCCCATATGAAGAGAGGCTAAAGAGACTGGGACTTTTCAGCTTAGAAAAGAGGAGACGGAGGGGGGACAGGATAGAAGTCTCTAAAAGCATGAGTGGGGTGGAGAGGGTGCATACAGAAAAGTTCTTCATTAGTTCCCATAAAGAAGGACTAGAGGACACCAAAGGAAAGGAATGGGTAGCAGGCTTCAAACTAGTAACAGAAAGTTGTTTTTCCACAAAGCAAAGAGTTAACCTGTGGAACTCCTTGCTGCAGGAGGCTGTGAAGGCTAGAACTAGAACAGAGTTTAAAGGGAAGTGAGATCAAGTCATGGAGGTTGGGTCCATGGAGTGGTATTAGCCAAGGGGTAGGAGTGGTGTCCCTGCTAAGGTTTGTGGAAGGCTGGAGAGGGATGGCACGAGACAAATGGCTTGGTCACTGTCTTCGGTCTATCCCCTCCAGGGTCCCTAGGGTTGGCTGCTGTCGGCAGACAGGCTACTGGGCTAGATGGACCTTTGGTCTGACCCAGGACGGCCATTGTAAGCTCAGGGCTCAGGGTCAGGGGTCTCAGTGGACCCCCTTGATTCTCTTGCACACCTGCTCCTGGGTGGCCAGGCTGGCAGCTCTCCTGCCCTAGACGGCCACTTTCCTGTGCCTAGTACCTCGTCCACGATCTCTGCACTAGCCCAGGCGGGTGCCCGCCTCTTGCGGTCCCGGGCAAGCTCCTGGGAGCTGCCAGCCTGGTTCCGGGAAGAGGGGGAGGGCTGGGGGGCATCAGGTGGGTGGCTCGATCCATGCCAGGTGCAGGGTCTGCTGGCTGGGTTCTGGCAGGCTTGCACCTGGCACGGGCACCGTAGCCAGCCCGTGCCCCTTTAAGGGATCCGGGGCCGGAGGGGGGCAGTAGAGTTTCCCTGGTGTTGTCCAGAGTGGCCACCAGGGAAACCTGGGGAGGGCTAGCCTCCCACTAGTTCGAATTAAGGGGCTACACACCCCTTAATTCGAACTAGCTAATTCAAACTAGGCTTAATCCTCGTAAAATGAGGTTTTCCGAGTTCGAACTAAGCGCTCCTTTAGTTCGAATTAAATTCGAACTAACGGAGCGCTAGTGTAGCGCCTATGAAAGTTAGTTCGAACTAACTTCCGTTAGTTCGAACTAACTTTGTAGTGTAGACATACCCCCAGTGACTGAGAAAGTAGTGAAGAGACCTTTGGGGAGCAGCATTAGGAATTCTTTATCTGCTGTTTGAGCTGATGGCATTCACGAGGAGAAGTTGGAGATACAGGCCAAGAGTTTATTTTTGCAGGAGACTGGTCTGGAGCAGAGAGAGAGAGCCTAGAAATGGTAGCCTAATTTGTGTTTCTGGATGAAATTTTCCAGAGATAAGGTGCATATGGAGAATAAAAGTTCTGTGAGGCTTCCTCAAGGCTCTGTAAGTTTGATGGAGTTTGGGGAGAGGTTGTGGCTGCTGGTCCCCAGCCAGGTGTCTTGCTAAAACTGGTATATACATAAATTAGACAGGAAAACGTACAAGAAACACAGATATTTTCTTCCCTCTCTAAATATATAATACGGCTGAATAGAAATGGAGTGGGCCACAGCTAGAGCCACATGCTTCTTTATTTCCCTTACAACATTTCTGTACAAACATTAGCTTTATTTTCTCTGTTAGAAACATGCGCTGTAAGTAACGGTGGCTGTGACCGCACTGGAGTTCACTGCAGCTGTCCTGTCGGATTTACACTCCAGTCTGATGGGAAGATGTGTAAAGGTAATTTTTGTATTTTTGGCAATGCACCTGTATACATAGCTAGGCAAATACACTAATCTCAAAGGGAAACTAGTGCATCCTGAGAAAAAGCCAGTGCATATATTTCTGGCCATTGGAGAGCACTGAGGAAGCATTGAAGGCAGGAAAAGCATCACAATCCCATTCCACATGGTCACTGTAACAACAGCCCTAGTTATGGAGCATACGAGTACAAAGTATCTATGCTTTGCCTTTGATACCTTTCCCTATCTCCAGTATGGCCTCTTTTTTTTAAATCAGGAGATAGTAATGCATTAGTGGTACAATGGAGATAAATGTAGCCTGCTAATCCACGAAGCAAGGTATGCAAGGCTCAGGCCCTCAGTCTAATTTATTAGAACAAGCATTTGAAGGGTGTAAATATCAAGACTTGAGTAGAATTATTTACAGCGGGCCAAACAAGTGATGAAGTCCCTTTTTAGAATTTAGACTTGTAGTATTTACTGTATTTAGAATTGCATTTAGAATTAGACAGAACTTGAGAATCAGACATTGGCATGGGCAGGGAAAAATGACCCAATAGGTCTCTTCTGTTGGTAATTGCTGAACTGCAGAGCGAGAGAGAGAATTGTTAAAAAATTAAACAGCTTAGTTTAAGGGTCTGGCTTTCCAGAAGGATGAATGACTTTATCATCTCTAATCAAATAAGATTAAGCTTCAGGGGGTAGCTGAGTTAGTCTGTACAGGATAAACTGAAAAAACAACAAATAGTCTGGTAGCACTTTAAAGACTAACAAAACATGTAGATGGGATCATGAACTTTTGTGGTCACAACCCACTTCTTCAGATGACCAGAGTGTTGGATGTCCAGAACTAAAATAAATAGGGAAGAAGGCAGAGGCGAGGGAGAAGGAAAAAAATGGGAGGGGGGGGGAAGAAGAGGTAGTGGGTATAAAAATATCAAGGGGAAAGCCGAGCTGAAATGTAACAGGAAAAACAAATAGTCTATAAACATCTAAAGACTGGATAGTCAAAAGAGGCAGATAAGAACCATTAGTAGGCAATTGGAGAAGAAGAGTACTAACACCAGATACTATACAAACAAAGAATCATTGGCACCTTCATTGTTTGGTAGGCTGATAATGTCCCAGCTAGCCGGTATCTTTATTTAATCCATTAGCATGTGTATCAAGCTTGTGAATAAATTGTAGTTCCAGTCCTTCCCTGTGTATTTGGCTTGTGGAATTGGTCTGTAACAAAACAGCCACTTAAAGATCTGTTAATAAATGCCCAGGTAGATTGTAGTTCCCCAACATGTTTTGTATGTTCCCTTTATGGATATTTGATTTGTGTTCATTAATTCTTTCCTGTATGGATGTCCAGTTTGTCCAGTATATATTGCCGTGGGACATTGCTGGCATTTGATGGCATAGATTACATTCCCGGATGTGCAGTTAAATGAACCTCTGATTTGGTGGCTTATGTGGTTGGCTCCAGTAATCCATTCGCTTGTATAGATATATGGGCAACGTTGGCGTCAGGGCTGATTGCAGAGCTGGGTTCCTGGATGTTTATGATGTAGCTGTGTAGCATGGTTACCGGAGAGAATTTGTTTCAGGTTGGGGGGTTGTCTGTAAGCGAGACTAGGTCTTTGTCCCAAGCCATCTGAGAGTGAGGGATCATTTTCCAAGATAGGTTGTAGATTGAGGATAATGTGTTGGAGGGGTTTAAGTTGTGGACTGCAGGTAATGACAAGTGGAATTCTGTTATTTTCTCTTTTACAGAATCATAGAACCATAGGGCTGGAAGAGACCTCAGGAGGTCATCAAGTCCAGCCCCCTGCTCTAGGTAGGACCAATCCCAATTAAATCAACCCGGCCAGAGCTTTGTCAAGCCGAGACTTAAACACCTCTACGGATGGAGACTCCACTACTTCCCTAGGTAACTCATTCCAGTGCTTCGCTACCCTCCTAGTGAAATAGTTTTTCCTAATATCCAACCTCGACCTCTCCCACCACAACTTGAGACCATTGTTCCTTGTTCTGCCATCCGTCACTGAGAACAGCCTTTCTCCATCCTCTTTGAAACCTCCCTTCAGGAAGTTGAAGGCTGCTGTCAAATCCCCCCTCACTCTTCGCTACTGCAGACTAAACAGACCCAACTCCCTCAGCCTCTCCTCACTAGTCATATGCTCCAACCCCCTAATTATTTTGGGTGCCTGCCGCTGGATCCTCTCCAATGCGTCCACATCCTTTTTGTAGTGGGGGGCCCAGAACTGGACACAATATTCCAGATGTGGCCTCACCAGAGCCGAATAAAGGGGAATAATCACTTCTCTGGATCTGCTGGCAATGCTCCTCCTAATGTACCCTAATATTCCATTAGCCTTCTTGGCTACAAGGGCACACTGTTGACTCATATCCAGTTTCTCATCCACTGTAATCCTCAGGTCCTTTTCTGCAGAACTGCTACTTAGCCATTCAGCCTGTAACAATGCTTAGGATTCTTCCATGTCCTTGTTGAACCTCATCAGATTTCTTTTGGCCCAATGCTCTAATCTGTGCAGGTCACACTGGACCCTATCCCTGCCCACCAGCATATCTACCTCTCCCCCTAGCTTAGTGTCATCTGTGAACTTGCTGAGGGTGCAATCCATCCCCTCATCCGGGTCATTAATAAAGATATTGAACAAAACCGGCCCAAGAACAGATCCTTGGGGCACTCTGCTAGAAACCGACCGCCAAGCTGACATCGAGCTGTTGATCACTCCCTTTTGGGCTGGACAGTCTAGCCAGCTTTCTATCCATCTTACAGTCCATTTATCCAATCCATATTCCCTTAACTTGCTGGCAAGAATATTGTGGGAGACCATATCAAAAACTTTGCTAAAGTCAAGGTATATTCCATCCACTGACTTTCCCATATCCACAGAGCCAGTTACCTCATCGTAGAAGCTAATCAGATTGGTCGCTTTCCCCTCTTCCAAGTGCTTCAAAATGGATTCCTTGAGGTTTCCCTCCATGATTTTTCCGGGGACTGAGGTAAGGCTGACTGGTCTGTAGTTCCTTCAATTGTCCTAATTCTCTTTTTTAAAGATGGGCACCACATTTGCCTTTTTCCAGTCATCCAGGATCTCTCCCAATCTCCATGAGTTTTCATAGATAATGGCCGAAGGCTCCTCAATGACATTTGCCAACTCTCACAGTACCCTCGGATGCATTAAGTCCGGACCCATGGATTTGTGTACATTTAGCTTTTCTAAATAGTTCCTAACCTGTTCTTTACCCATCACGGGTTGCCCATCTTCATCCCATCTTGCGTCACTTAGCGCATTAGTACGGGAGCCCATCTTGTCCTTGAAGACAGAGGCAAAGAAAGCATTGAGTACTTCAGCTTTCCCCACACCATCTGTCACTAGGTTACCTCCTTCATGCAGTAAGGGCCACACAACCTCTCTGATCACCTTCTTCTTGTTAACATGCCTGTAGAAACCTTTCTTGTTATCCTTCACATCCTTAGCCAGTCTCAATTCCATTTGTGCTTTCGCCTTCCTGATAACCCCCCGGCATTCTCAAGCTATACATTTAAACCTCTCCCTGGTCATTTGTCCAAGTTTCCACTTCTTGTAAGCTTCCTTTTTGTGCTTAAGTTCACCAAGGATTTCCCCTGTAAGCCAATCCGGTCTCCTACCATGTTTGCCTCTCTTGCTACACGTCGGGATGGTTTCTTTCTGTGCCTTCAATAAGGCTTCTTTAAAATCCTGCCAGCTGTCCTGGACTCCTTTCCCCTTCATGTTAGCATCCCAGGGGATTCGGCCCATGAGGTCTCTGAGGGAGTCAAAATCTGCTTTTTTGAATCCAAGGTGTGTATTTTACTACTCTCTTTTCTTCCTTTGCTCAGGATCCTGAAATCTACCATTTCATTATCACTGCTTCCCAGGGTTCCTCCCTGTTGGTGAGCAGAAGGTCTAGCTGTGCACGGCCCCAGTCGGATCCTTCAGCACTTGTGTCAAGAAGTTATCCCCAACATTCTCCAAAAACTTCCTGGATTGCCTGTGTACTGCCGTATTGGTTTCCCAACTAATGTTAGAGTGATTAAAGTCCCCGACAAGAACCAGGGCCTGCGATCTGGAAGCTTCTCTCAGTTGTCCGAAGAAAGCCTCATCTGCCTCATCCACCTGATTCGGTGGCCTGTAACAGACACCAACCACAACATCACTGCTGTTGTTTGCTCCTTTAAACTTAACCCTCAATAACCCTTAAACTCTCAACAGGTTTTTCTCCCTCTTTATACTAGAGTTCAGAGCAATCTCAGTGCTCTCTTACATATAGTGCAATTCCCCCTCCTTTTCTCCCCTGCCTATTCTTCCTGAACAGTCTATACCCTTCCATGACAGTGCTCCAGTCATGCGAGTCATCCCACCAAGTCTCTGTTATCCCAATTAAATCATATTTCTTGGACTAGGCCAGGACCTCCAGTTCTTCCTGTTTCTCACATTAGTGTACAAACACCTCAGGTAACCAGTTGATCACCCTATCTTCTCCATTCGAATCAGGGGTCTTCCTTTCTTGCTCGTTCCTCCCTGCATTTCTTCCCGGTGTCCGACTTTCCCACTCCCCTCAGGGTTTTGGTCACTGTCCCCCGACGAACCTAGTTTAAAGCCCTCCTCACTAGGTTTGCAAGCCTGCCTGCGAAAATGCTCCTTCCTCTCTTCGTTAGGTGGATCCCATCTCTTCCTAACAGTCCTTGTGCCCAGAACAGAGTCCCATGGTCGAAGAAACCAAAGCCCTCTCTGTGACACCACCTGCACAACCACGCATTTACTTCCTCAATTCGGCTATACTTATCCAGTCCTTTCCCTTCAACAGGGAGGATGGACGAGAACACCACTTGCACTCCGAATTCTTGGATCCTTCTTCCCAGCGCTACATAATCCGTAGTAACGCGCTCAAGGTCATTCTTGGCCGTATCGTTAGTTGCCATGTGGAGAAGCAGGAAGGGGTAGCGATCTAAAGGTTTGATCAGTTTGGTAAGCCTCTCAGTCACATCGTGAATGCGAGCTCCCGGTAAGCAGCACACCTCTCAAGATTCCAGGTCCGGATGGCACATGGATGGCTCAGTCCCTCTTAGCCGGGAGTCCTCAACCACCACCACCACCCGTCGTTTTCTTTTGGACTATGCATCCCGTGCCTTCCAGTAGATGGTGTTCCCTTCCGGTTTCTTCCTTGTGAGGTCCCTTCCAAAGCATTCAGCACTGCAGAGTCTGTGGAGAGAGCCTGAAAGCGATTACTTACCTCTATAGCATTGGGGGATTTCCATGCTGGCCTTTTCCCCCTTCTAGAAGTTACATGCTGCCAATTCTCTTCCTGGTCCCATACTGCCCTCTCTGGCTCCTCTGCCTGCTGTGTTTGAAAGATTAAACACTGCCTTCTATCGAGGAAGTCTTCATCCTCTCTGCTCAAGCGTAGGGTCGACATTTGGGCCTCCAGTCCTCTAATTTTCTCTTCCAAAATGGCGACAAGCTTGCACTTTGTGCAGATGAAATCCGTTCTTTCTTCCGGGAGGAAGACAAACATGGCACACGCTGTGCAGGTAACAACAACAGACCAATCACCATCTATCACTGCTGTCCTGGAGAAGGGATTTAAAAAGAAAGGCAAGAGAACTTCACGCCCTTCCCTCTCCCCTTTCAAATTCCCTCTCTAAACTCCCTGTTAGCAAGCTCCTTGGTCTCTTGCCCACTGCCTTATAAAGCCCTGGAGTGCCTGAAAGTTCCTCCCCTACCAAGGCTCAGCCAATCAGCAGAGGGTTCTAGAATTCAAACTTTAATTAGAAGCCAACAGTTTCCACCTGCCAATCACAGCACACACTCCATGTAGGGGAGGGGGAGGGCAAAGGGGAAGTGGGAAAAAAAAGCCTCACTCTCAAACACGGGGAAAAACAAACAAAAACAAAAACAAAAAAAGAATATACACCAACCCTCACTCACAAACACAAGCTCAGCACACAGCAAGAAAGCCCCAAACACAACACCCACTTCCCTCAAGAGTCCTGTATCTGCTTCTCCTTTACCTGGAGAACTCCCTCTCTAAAATTCCTGTTAGCGCTCACCTGTTCGCAAGTCTTGAAGTAGTTCATGTCTGATACTTTTTTGGCTTTGTCAGTCTGTTTTTTCACTTCTTCAGGTGGGTATTTCAGTTTTAGGAATGCTCTATATCAGTGTTTCTTTAACTTTTTAAGACTAAGGAACACCAAACAATTTTTTTTATGGGGAACACTGTGGATTTTTTTTGTTGAGGGGGGGGAAAAAAAAGGCTGGAGAGAAGTTATTGAGGAAAAAAAAAAGTTCACCAGCCCCTTTAGGGGCGGCCATTTTGAACTCTTTTGTTCTCTGCGGCACACCTCCAACTGTGCCACGGAACACAGTTTAAGAAACACTGCTCTATATAGATCCTGTAGGTGTTTGTCTCTGTCTGTAAAATCAGAGCAAATCCAGTTGTATCTTAGGGCTTGGCTGTATACAATAGTTTGAGAAATGTGTCTTGGATGGAAGCTGGAGGCATGCATAGTTGAGGTAAACATTTGGCTTCTCAGTTTTGCCAAATGCAGAAGGAAATGGAAAGTTACTTTGAAAATATTTTTCCTACTGACTCTGCATTGCCGTGCCTGGAAGCATTTTTTTCCTGCCAACAGTCTTTTGCAGGGAAGAGAACCTTGCAGCAATTTATTTTAAACATTGATATTAGGAATATAACCTCTGTTTACTCACTTGCCAAGAAATATCTTACTTGGCAAACTAACTGCTCTCTTAAAAGTTGTTACTTCAATGTGTTACAGACTAATAGCTTTAAAAAAATTTGTTTAGGTCATATAAATCTGTGTCTCTCTGTATTCAATTTTGCTAGCTCATAAATGCTTCCTAGACCATGCTAAGAGATACTAATGTAGCTTTTTACAAATTACAGATATTGATGAATGTTCATTTGAAAGGACATGTGACCATACGTGCATCAATCATCCAGGTTCTTTTGAGTGTAGTTGTAACAAAGGATACATCCTTTATAGCTTCACATGTTGTGGAGGTGAGTATAAAGAGATGCTAGTGTATATGTTTGTCAGAAGGCTAGAACAATGCTCATTAATGTCAAAGGGTCCCAGGTGGCTAGGAGCCAGGCTGTATAGCAGATTTACCCATTGTCTTTCCAGGCAGTTTTTCCAAAGGGAAGACAGTTCAAAAATGAAATTCAATCCTCTATCCTTGGCTATGTCTTTTTGTTTAAATGGTTTCTCTCCCTCCATCTATGGATGGGAAAGCAACAGGGATCATTAAAACAGATGCATTCCACATGTAGAAATGAAGGTTACATTCAACAGTGTTTCCACATGAAAAAACTCCCATTGATTTCAAGTGAAGCTCTGAACGTTAATTGCACATACAAGACAGGGCTTCAGATGAATTATGTTAGCTATGTTGTAGGCTGTCTTTAGAATACATGCCTATTACTGACAAGCCTAAAGGCCAGATCCTCATCTGATCTAAACTGGCGTAGCTCCACTATAGTCATAGAATTACACTGGTTGATACCAGCTAAGAATTTGGCCCTACAGTGTTTACTTCTGATTCACAAGGAAACCTGCAGTGAAAGAGACCAGTATGTTGATATGAACCTTGGTTTAATGTCTGAGGCAAGTGGAAACTTGCAGAATGTTCTTAAAAGTAGCCTGAATTATTTGACACTAAATGAAAACAAAACTGTGTTCATGTGAAATGTATTGAATACAATCCACTTATAGGCATATATGACTGCGAGGCAGACTGGGCAGGCTTAACCTTGAGGACCATGATGCATGTTCACAATTCTCTTTTGCATCATATTGGCTGTTTCTAACCATGGGGATGAATTTAGGCAGGGATTCTCAGGCGAGCCTAAGGACGATAGTTAGATACTCCACACCCATTTCAATGAGAGTTGGGCATCTAACTCCCAAGATCTCCTTTGAAAAGCCCAGCATCATTGATAATTAATTTGAGGGGCTAATTACAGTTGGCTTGAGCTTTGTCTGATGAAGACAGATAATGTTCAGACTTCCTCACACAGTATTGCTATTCCCTCCTCTTCTCCATGCCCTTCAACCTGCTACATCTCTGCCATTTCAGTCCTGGAACTTACTTAGGCAGAGACAGACGATCAGTTTTGTAGTGATCTTGCAATGTGGACAAACAGGAACAAGTTAACTTCCCTTTTGTACTTAATCCAGTCTTATGTGAACTTTCTTCTGACAACACTGGGCCTGATTCTGTCACCCTTGTTCACACTAAGAACTCACCCAAAAGGGGTAACAATATGCTAGAGAGTATTGCTCCCATGTACTCTTTAACAGCAAGATAAAATGCATTGCAACGTATTTATGCACCTAAACATTTAAGACAAATGATCACTGTGAATCCTGTATCCCTGTGGTCACCAACAGGTTGATCGCAATCGACCCTCGACCAGTCGATCATGAGGCGTCCTGCCTGGCCCCCTCATTTCCCCCCCCCACCCCCAAGAAGCCCCACTACCTACCTCAAGTGAAAATGGAGGTAGTGTCGGCTTCCCGGGGATGGACAGAAGTGCCACAGCTTAGCGCCACTTCCGGTGATTCCGGAAATGCGCTAGTTGCTCTGCTGGGCGTACTGCGGGAGGGAGCATTGGCTCCAGAGGAGGAGCACAGTGACTTCCCTGCACCGCACAGGAGGGGTGAGTCAGCCCTGGGGCAGGCGCACATGGGGCTTCCCTGCGCGGAGTGGGCGGGTGTGAGTAGGGCCCAGAGAAGGCACGTGCTGGCTTCCCAGGGAGGGGGGCGGGGGGAGAGGAGAATCCTGGGAGGAGGCAGATGCAGGGGATTCTGCCTCCACTGCCCCCCTGTCCCCACTGCCCTATTCCCACTCCCCACTCCCCTGTCCCCAGATACAGAACTGTCCCCATTACTATCCCCACTCCCCTGTCCCCAGCTACAGAACTCTGTCCCCATTCCCATCCCCACTCTCTGAACTCTGTCCTCATTCCCCTGTCCCGAGCCACAGAACTTTGTCCTCACAGGCACCCTGCTCCCTGCCAAAGCACCCACTAGCACCCTTCCCCAGTACTATGTCCCCTGTTCCCACCAACACAGTTGGGGGCCATGTCAGCCGATGGTCAGGGCAGTCAGTGGTGTGTGTGTTATACACCCGAGACTTCAACTGCTGAGACCGGGGTCCCTTATGACTGGCTGAAGTTCTTTTAAATTGTGCTTGGTTCTGTTACAGCAACTGAGGGAGTCAGGTTAAAGCTTAAACAGTTACTATTTTATTGTCACAGGGTAAACTTAGCTGTTATCTGTAACACAGTAGTAACATTTAACACAGCCACTACAAAGGACGGGACAGAAATTACACTCATAAGTCACTTACAGGTACCATGAAACCCTTTTGGTTCTCTGAGCTCTTATTAAATGCATGCAAAATAGACACCTCACAGGTATATATTCTCACCCCTGCGTTCCAGACTTGGCGTGGCCAGCATCTTTCTCTCAATCCCTTGGGAAGAAGTAGGGCGAGGTTGGGCGTCCCACAGACCTCGGGAGACAATCAATACCTGCCAGCAGGTATAGATGATTGGAGCTCGAATGGGGTGGGCTACTAACCCCTCTTTATACCTCTTGGGTCACGTAGACTTCTTCCTGGTCTCAAGTGGCCAATTAGGAAAAATGGCTTTGAATGCCAGGTTTCCCAGGAAGAGTGCAAAGCATAATTCACACCTGGGAAAATGCAGACAATCGGCACCTCTGGTATGTGATGGGCGAAGATTCCTCTCCTGGAACAGTGCAGGCGTGTCAATTATTGGTACTAGCCATCAGGGCGGCGGGAGGCCCCGGGTCATCAGCAAGCCCATTTACTGTCTGGTTTCTGTTTATGGTAGAGTCAGGGACAGGCAGCACACCTGTGTTCCCAGGGCATCAAAGGCTGACTGCCTTTCTCTTGCTCTCTTGGGGGGAGGGGGGACGGAAACCAAGATGGGGTTCATATCTGGCTACAGGCCACATTAGTGAAGCTTGGGGGGGTAGGAGGGGATGGAGGAGGGTTTTTTTGCATCTCACTTGTGTGGCCCCAACTGACTTTTCTTGGGTCAGTGACCCCTGACTCAAGACAGGTTCCCTGCCCTTCTCAGAAATAAAGACAATGCAGAAATTTTTTTTGACACAATATTTTATTTAAAAATGAAGCCTGGCCAAAACCCCCCAAATTGGGGCCAAGCGCCCATCTGGCCACAGCATCATAACACTCCAGCACTCCCCTTTTCCCCAGAACCTACATCTGAGCCTATCATACACTGGAATCCCCTGCCCTGAGCCCCTCACATACCCCAACCCAAATATCTGAACCCTCACATCCAGAAGTCTGTGGCTTGCTTAATACCCTAACCCTACATCTGACCCCAACACTGCCCAGCCTAGCGCCCTCTCTCCGAGTCAGTGTCCCCTTATCCACCTTCTCCTGCATCCAGATTTCCTTCCAGAGCTTGTAACTCTCACCCCTTTCCACATCCAAATCCCTCATTCTCACCCCAGAGCCTAAACATCCTGTCTCAACCCAGCAAGGTTACGGCTAGACTGCAGGAGTTTTTCAGGATTCCGGAGATATCCCAGAAAAACTCTTCTGCATCCAGGGATGCATTTGTTCTTCCACTTCTTTTAGTGGAAGAGCAAACATGATCTTTCGGTCACCTCTATATTCCTCTTTCCACAAGGAATAAGGGGGCTTCCAAAAGAAGGGTTTTTTCTGACATTTGGTCCAGTCTAGACAGGCCAAATGTTGGAAAAACCTCTTCCTACAGAAGAATTGGGGAAAAAAGCACCAGTATAAGGGTTGGGGATAGCAAGTGAAGGAGAGGAGGAGAATAGAGAGGGCTGAGCTTCAAGGAAGGGGTCAGGCAGTAGATCTTGGCTTGTTCTGTCATTTAAAAAGTGACCTTGGGTATGAAAAGGTTGGAGATAACTGCTGTATCCCATCATCTGATTTTTGTTCCAAACTTAATAAATAGCTACCAATAATGCTCTGTGAACTTCTGAAGCACATTGTTGAGGCTGGAATTTTGGCGATATATTTAACACACAGCTAAACCATCTTGATCAGCTAAAGGACAGCAGGAAATGCAGAAGCATATCAGGTCAGATTTTCAGAAGCTTCCCATAGAACCAGATCAAAATCACACAGTTCAGTGTTTCTATGCAGAGTTTTATTTGTGTGAATTCAGTGCTGAGTGAAAATGATGCTTCATTAATATTAATATTAAAAGGCCTTTTCACCCTCCTCTTTAGATATTAATGAATGTAGCATCAACAATGGAGGCTGCCAGCAGATCTGTGTGAACACACTGGGAGGTTATGAATGCCAGTGTCTTTCCAGCCACAAATTACACTGGAATAAAAAAGACTGTATTGGTAAGGTACATAGAAGACGTTTTTGTACTTTGGGTGTGCTTGAAGGCTACGCAGCTCAAGGCAGTGCTGAAAATCTTGATCAATCCCGCAAAGAGACACAGATCACAATTTCCTTCTTTAGCTTTCTGCCTTAGCTTTTAGTTAGCCATCATGGCCGTTGTTGAAACAGATGAAAAACAGGAGATACTTTGAGGGGCTTTGCTTGGTGCTTTCTTTTCCATGCTTTTATATAGGCTTATTCTTCCATTCACTATTGTGTTTGCCTGCATGCAAAAATATTCTGGGATAGTTTTACTTGAAAGGAAATGATGTATGGTATGTGATCTATGCGTGACTATTTTCTTTCCTTCCAATTCTCTCTGTACAGAACCATTAGTTGCATGTACAGAGTTTGGTACCAGTTATGTGGCAGATGTAGCTGAAGGTTTGTGTGTGTCTACATTGAATGCAGATGTTTTACTTCTTCCATGAGTGTTTGTGTTTTATTTTGTTTAGAGAAAGAGGGGCGGCTGCCTGGTACTATATCACCCTAAGTTTTGCTTTCCTGCATTAAGAATGGTGGGAGTGATAGGTGCATCTTAAACTGTCCCTCTGAGGTCCATTTGATTTCTGGTAAGTCAAATAGAACAAAACAAATATAACACAAGGCCATTAGAGAAAGAATTTAGGAATAAGAATGCATATTCTTCTGGAAGTCTATAATGAGTAATGGAACAAAAGAAACCTTTTTCTCTTCTTTATATCTCTGCCAAAGCACTAGAAATCCCCTTTATAATGTCTTTATAATGACTCTACCCTCAGATCTCCCAGATCATAACAGTTGTCTTCTCCAGTGAACAGGATCTGATAGAAATCCTAGTGTTGTCCATGCCATTCCACAGCTGGCCAAGATTGTTCAGTGATGTGAGGCACTGTCTGTGAATGAACATGCTGGCTGCATGCTACTCCCAGCCTTTGTGTCCCAGGGAGCAGGAAAACAGGACTGGCCTTTAGTTACAGGACCAAGTAAGGGTATGTCTACACTACAAAGTTAATTTGAACTAAGAGACGTTAGTTCAAATTAACTTTGATAGGCGCTACACTTGCAAACCGCTAGTTCGAACTTAATTCGAACTAGGTAAACCTCATTCTGCGAGGACTAACGCCTAGTTCGAATTAACTAGTTCGAATTAAGGGCTGTGTAGCCACTTAATTCGAACTAGTGGGAGGCTAGCCCTCCACAGCTTTCCCTGGTGGCCACTCTGGGCACCACCAGGGAAACTCGTCTGCCCCCCTCCCGGCCCTGGAGCCGTTCAAGGGGCACAGGCTGGCTACGGTGCCCGTGCCAGGTGCAAGCCTGCCAGCACCCAGCCAGCAGACCCTGCACCTGGCACGGCTCGAGCCGGCCACCCGCTGCCACCCAGCCCTCCGCCTCTTCCCGGGACCAGGCTGGCGGCTCCCGGGAGCCTGCCCAGGTCCGCAAGAGGCGGGCGCTCGCCTGGTGTAGTGCAGACATCGTGGACCTCATCCACGACCTCCGCACTAGGCACAGGAAAGTGGCCGTCTAGGGCAGGATAGCTGCCAGCCTGGCCACCCAGGAGCAGGTTTGCATGAAAATCAAGGTGGTCCAGTGAGACCCCCCGACCCTGAGCCCTGAGCTTACAATGGCCGTTCTGGGTCAGACCACAGGTCCATCTAGCCCAGTAGCCTGTCTGCCAACAGCGGCCAACACTAGGGACCCTGGAGGGGATGGACCGAAGACAGTGACCAAGCCATTTGTCTCGTGCCATCCCTCTCCAGCCTTCCACAAACAGAGGCCAGGGACACCATTTCTACCCCCTGGCTAATACCACTCCATGGACCC
Source organism: Pelodiscus sinensis (assembly GCF_049634645.1). Lineage (NCBI taxonomy): Eukaryota > Metazoa > Chordata > Testudines > Trionychidae > Pelodiscus > Pelodiscus sinensis. The sequence goes on from NC_134714.1 coordinate 106,855,274, forward strand.
AATCTCCATGACTTTAATCTCACTTCTCTTTAAACTCTGTTCTAGTTCTAGCCTTCACAGCCTCCTGCAGCAAGGAGTTCCACAGGTTGACTATTTACTTTGTGAAGAAGAACTTTCTGTTATTAGTTTGAAGCCTGCTACCCATTCATTTCATTTGGTGTCCTCTAGTCCTTCCATAATGGGAACTAATGAAGAACTTTTCTTTATGCACCCTCTCCACACCACTCATGCTTTTATAGACCTCTATCCTATCCCCCCTCCATCTCCTCTTTTCTAAGCTGAAAAGTCCCCGTCTCTTTAGCCTCTCTTCATATGGGACCTGTTACAAACCCCTGATCATTTTAGTTGCCCTCCCCTCTCCCACCCTCTCTCTTCCCCTCTCCCACCTCCTTTTCCCAGTCTCCCGAGTTTTGTTCAATAAAGAGAGTTTCTATTTTTGACCACACATGTCCTTTATTTTGTACATCAGGAAGGGGGGCTAGGGAGGGGTAAGTGGAAGGAGGTGAGGGAGGAATGGGGTACGAGCCCTCGATGGGGAGGACTGGGCTGGCTCTGCGGGCTCCTCGGGGTGGAAGCTCTCCTGAAGCCCCTTGATTGACCCCCTTCCCCCCCCCCCGATGGCAGCCTGCGGCAAGTGCAGCCGGGCTGATGGCCGAGTGCTGTGATGTGCCGAGTGTGGGTACTCCGGGAAATCCAAGCCAGGACTGCTTTGCAAGTGGGGAACCCCTGAGAACTGTCTGTCTGTCCGGGGTGGGGGTCGGGTCCCTTTAATTTAATTTAATTTAATTTAATTTAATTTAATTTAATTTAAAAAACAGCCCTCGGCTAGCCTGAGACAGCAGCTCCATACTCTAAGTCCTAATCTGATGCCCTGCCGGCACTGCTTCTGGCCATCCTTAACCTCAGTTCAGGGTCCACTCAGTGTGGACATGCTAGTTCGAATTAGCAAAACGCTAATTCGAACTAGTTTTTAAGTCTAGATGCGCTAATTCGAATTAGCTTAGTTCGAATTAACTAATTCGAACTAAGTTAGTTCGAATTAGTGCTGTAGTGTCGACATACCCTAAGAGACAAGAGGGAAAAGCCATATTTATACCTGACCTCTTTTCTAATTAATTACTTAGAAAGATGCAGGTAATTACCCAAACTCTAACTTTGGAAATTACATAAGTGTTCCCTTTAAAGGCAATAAAGAGCAGCAAATTACTACTGTCTTAATACCTGGGAAAATAATGAGGAGTCCTATGGCACCTTATGCAATATGATGGAGACTAATTTGGCAACAGCTACTCAAGAGACAGATCTTGGAGTCATTGTGGCTAGTTCTCTGAAAACATCCACTAAGTGTGCAGTGGCAGTCAAAGAAGCAAACAGAATGTTTAGGAGTCATTAAAAAGGACAGAGAATAAGACAGAAAATATCTTTTTGCCTCTATATAAAACCATGGTACACTCACATCCTGAATACTATGTATAGATGTGGTTGCATCTCAAAAAAGATATCTTGGCGTTGGAAAAGGTTCAGAAAAGGGCAACAAAAATTATTAGGGGTTTGGAATGTATCTCATGTGAAGAGAGATTAAAAAGTCTTGGACTTTTCAGCTTAGAAAAGAGGAGACTAAGGGGGGATATGATAAATATCTATAAAATCATGACTGGTGTGGAAAAAGTGAATAAGGAAAAGTTATTTACTTCTTCCCACAATATAAGAACTAGGGGTCACCAAATGAAATTAATATGCAGCAGGTTTAAAACAAACAAAAGGAAGTTTTCCTTCACTCAGCGCACAGTCAACTTGTAGAACTCCTTGCCGAAGGATGTGGTGAAGGCTAGAACTTCTACAGAGTTCAGAAAAGAGCTGGATAGATTAATGGAGGTTAGGTCCATCAGTGGCTATTAGCCAGGATGGGTAGGAACAGTGTCCCTAGCCTCTGTTTCTCTGGAGGTAGGTGACAGGGGAGGGATCACGTGAGGATTACCTGTTGTGATCCCTCCCTCTGGAGCTTCTGGTATTGGCCACTGTCAGCAGACAGGACACTGGGCTAGATGGACCTTTGGTCTGACCCAGTATGGCCATTCTTATGAGGATTATTTTACAGATTTATTGGGGCATTGGGACAGGTGGTAGTTTGCCCTCTGGCAAACTATCTTGGATAGACCTAGCGGCCTGCTGCGAGGCAAGCTACTGCCTGTCCCAATGCTCTGATAATTCTGTTAGTCTCTAAGATGCCACAGGACTCCCCATTTTGTTTGCAGACTAACACAGTTCCCCCTCTGAGACTTAAGACCTATGGATGTCTGCAGACTGTGTGTAGTCTGCATCTTGCCTTTAATGTCTGCATGTGTAATCTGTCTGCAGGAATGCGAGACGCCTACACTCTTACCTGTGGCAGCCCTTCTCAGCCTAAGAAGAAACAGCAGAATATGAGTGAATCTACTTACCTGGGTAATTACTCGATTTACATGCTGCATGACTTGTCTCACCTCTTTTAGTAGGGCAGACTAACGAAGGGGTATATTGTTCACGTTTTGTGGTTTCCTCTCCCTCAGTTTATAACCTTCATTTTTTCTCCCTGTTCTCTACCAAAGCGTGTACTATGTATGTACTGTGACCCCCCTCAAAGTCTGTGTGCTGCTTCACCAGCATCTCTGCATTTCTGAGCCCTGAAAATGTGAATACAGAAAAGGATCATTAGGTAATTTGAAGTGCAGGGCTCAGGATTTAGGTGCCTCTCTTCAAGCACCCAGACTGAAATATTATGGTTATCTGTAATATATACAGCTTGTTTAGTTGGGTAGTAACACTTATAAAGCATTTGGGGGCTAAGTGGATGATATAGGCTATTCTAGATAGATGAATGTAGGGAGACAGCTCCTCAGCTAATGTTAATTGACTGATCTCCTTTGTGTTCAGTGAAGCTCATGCCCTATGATCATTATTGTTCCTTGGGTGTTAAATAAAATATATCACAGTTTGTTATTCCAGTTGTTGTTCTGAACTAACTTACCAGCAAAATAAAACTGATGTCTCCTAGGACCTTCCAATGATGCCAGCTCTGCACAAAACATGTGCAGCATTTTAGTGATGGAAAATTGTACAGGTTATAATGTCATGTTAGTGACCTGCTTGACCTCCCCTTAGTATTTCTAGTCCTTTCCCCTTTTGAAAGTAACACATCCTTGTTTCTCTCTGAAGATACCTCAACCCTCAAGGCAAGTGTAATCGTTAAGTTTAATGAAGGAAAATGTAGTTTGAAAAAGACTGAGATGCTTCAAGAAGATCTGCAATGGATAATACCAGGTGAGGTTATATAGATGAATGTAAGCAGGTTTAAGTTCAGGGATTCTGAATGTTCAGGGGTTCCGAAACGTTTTCATGGCATGGGCTACCTCTTAATAGTCAGAAGAACTTTGCAGACTATCTCTCCTCACCTTTGTGATCCTATGAAACGTATCACTTCCCAGTCATCATCTTTTTGGATGACCCAGCTTCTTGGCAATACTTGCAGCAATTGTATGGAGAAGCCATACTAGTGAAGTATTTCTGTATTTTTTTAAAATCATCTTTAATGTGTTGTGTGTGTGTGGAGTAAAATTACTCATAATGCCTCCTTTTGATAACCCTCCTTATTTGCTCTCCTTATCCCTTGTTCAATTCCTATCTCCCAGTGCATATGCTACTCTGCCCCTTGATCCCTTTCTCTCCTGCTTCTCTAAACAGACACATCTCCTGCCTTCTCTGTCTCCTCCGTCCTGCGATCATACTGTCTCACTGGTGCCATTTTGAAGAAGCTCCTGGCTTTTCTCCTGCTGATGACTGGGGTCTCCAAATTTGGCTCCTGGTTCTCTTTTCCTCCACTTATTTAACAGTAGGGCCTAATGGATACAAGGTTGGCTCCTACTTGTTTCCAGCTTCTTTCTGCTGGAAAGATGAGCCTGGAAACCTGTAAAAGCAGCTGGAAATGAAGTCTGCTCACAGGACCCTGTTTGAGATGAGCCTGAATGTCTACTGTATATTTGAGAGAGTTTGTCTGTCTGTGTGTTCTAGAGCTCCTCCACAGTAAGAGCCATGACCACCAATGCGATATACAGCTTCCTCTTGTCATAACTTAAAGCAAGGTCAGGGTCTGGTTGTGTCAGAAAAAAGGGATGTGCCTAGAATGGGATGGCTTCTGATAAAGCCAAACAGAAAAGAGATAGAATCAGCAGGCAGGTGAAAGGGGCTGGAATTGTCCCAGCCCTGAACCTCTCAGCCATCCTTTGGGGGAGGTGGTGTGTGTGTGGGGGGGGGAGGAGTGGAGTGAAACCCGCCCCCCCATTTGTACAGGAATGTTGCTGGCTGTTCCCCTTTGTCAGAGAGCAGAGGGAAAGTGCACAGTTGCAGCATTCTTCGCTCTGGCAGGGGTGGTGCAGAAGACAGATGAATCTGAATCTGCCTTAGCTGGGGAACATGCACCCCTCCTCTGGCTGTGCCCACTGGAGCTGCAGCAGCCATGAAGACTCTTTTACTCTGGCCCCAAGCTGCTGCTGTGAAGGAGATCTGGGCTGGTCTTCTCCCCAGGACAGCCTGCATATGAACCCTTCTTCCCCATCCCAGAGCAATGATTTAAATGAAGCATGGACATTTTCATTTTATTTTCTCAACCCCATCCCCCACCCCCAAATTTAATTGAGTAAGGATCCAAGCAATGCCGAGTAAATCTCCTAGTTCTTTATAAATCACAGAAGATGTCCTTGCAGAATGAGGACTTGGCATGTGGACACATCATGGCCAATCTTTTACTTTATTGAACATGAAGAACCAAATAAATCAACATGTCAGTTTGTTTGGCTTTGAAAGAATAGGTGTGATCATTGGTACGAGACACTTAGCAAGAGCACATATTTATCCCAGAATCAAAACGTGCTCAGGATGTTTTCTTAAATTTAATTTGTTTCCTTAGGGAAACCTTAAACAATAATTTCCATAAGTCCTGTGCATACTGGGACCAGGTCCAGTTGTGTGGAAACACTGTGGTGAGCTATCATGGTTTTCACACATTCTCAGACTAGAGCAGGCTAGGGATTTCCCCTTGAAAACTGAACTAAAGTTTAACACATTCTGCACAGGGAATAGCATGGTTCTAATATATTTACACAGGCCAAAGAAGACACATTAGGGCCCTGCTAGCAGCAGTCATGCCTGGCAGCTTTAGCAAGGTTATAATTTCAGTGTAGACAGTACCTTACATACAGTGAAGCCAAATGTTTGGCTGATATAAATTTCTATTGGTCCACTGAAGTCACTCAATCTACAGCGAAGTCCCTTAGCTAAGGATTCAGTCCAGTTGCTTGTAGTTTATTAGCATCTGGAATTAATCATTTAGTCCATTAGCAGTCTTCATAACAAAATATTTACTGAGCTGTAGTGAATGTCCAATAACATCTTTAGCCAAGTTTTTGCTTTCTTTACTTTTGTTCATACAGATAATCATAACTCAGTAATGGAGAGCTTCTGCTATGTAAACCTAAAGTGCAGCTCTGGCAAGAAAGATTTTGGAGCCTTCGGCAAACCTACAACAGCTAAAGAAATGTTTATCACAGTGGACTTGAAGCTTGAAACAAACCAAAAGGAGATGACAGGTTGGTTGGAAAACAATCCAAGATGCAATGGAAAGCTTCTTGCAGTTTGATCCTTAATTTCTTTCTTTCATTTTCATCTTTATGCAAAAAATAATAATGAAAAAGTATCTCCTGTTTTTGAAGCTTCATTTTATTGATTTGGAAAATATAATATATATGCTTGCTTCCCAGGATCAGAAAACTACAGTCATTAAAAATTGTCCATTTCATTTTTTTTCCTGGCCTGCTGGTGAAAGATTTCATGCCTGCTTCACACAGTTTGCATTCTCAGTTTGCGTTGATCTGTATTTTAACCCAAGTATTATTACACGGTGTCATTTATACTGAAGTTCTCTGCCCTTAATTTTCACCCCTGTTACCTTTTAGACACATGTGATTTGAGTTGTGCTCGAAAAAGGACCGAGAAGCAACTCCGCAAAACAATTAGAATCTTGAGGAAGGCAATCAGCAGGGAGCAATTCCATGTTTGTGTCTCTGGCATGGACCATGAAATGTCCAGAATGTCTCCCGGGCTCTCAGATCCACAGGAGTCCTGTGGCATGGGACAAATGCGTGTGGATAACAGATGCGGTAAGTACAATGTGGGACAAACCTAATTTTGGGACAAATCCTTTTGCATCAGTTTCAGTATCTTTCTCAAGACTGGTGAACATTGAAGGATGGAGAGAGAGGGAACTTCACCAGACTGAAAAAGAACACAGTATAAGGATGTGTGAGATATTCTGCACAAATAGGAATTTATCTCTGGGTCAGAGCATGTATGATTTAGGCAACAAAGCAAGTTCTCTATTCTACTTTGTCTTGTAGATGACATATTGCTTATAAAACATTAGGAACTGGGGATAGTATTTATCTTTAATTGTCCTTGTAGTTTACCAAAGATAATTTTAAATTATGAAGTTAATGTATTTTGGTTTAATTTTCACTTAGTGTCTGAATATGCAAACCTGTCATCTTTGACTAGTACAAAAAACCCCAACAACCGAAAGCAGATTTTAATGAAGTCACATTCTCTGTGCTTGTTGAGACCTCGTGTGACAAGATGCTTTACAGCTGTGTTATAAACTCACAGAAAACAGGATTTTTATAGTGGAACACCAACCAAATCCTAATGACCCTGGCATTGGTTGGTGACACTGTGAGGCCAGCGATGAATGCTTTCAAAGGACAAAGGTTTAAAGGTCAGATATTATGTTAATAAGGGCCTAATGAGTATAACAGCTAATTCAAGTTGCATAGCGTATGCAGTATGTAACTATGAGAGCAAACCAACAAGCCTTTTAAAATGTTTGTGAAACTAAATTTGATATTTTGTTAGCAACAGCCTGTTAAACTACAGAATAGATTTTCTGCTCTGGATGTGCAAACTCTGGTCAAACTTGGATGCAACTCTCAATTTTAGATAGTTAAGAAAACGTAATTATTATACATTTACAAGGAGGCCAAATCCAAGAGAGCTGGATATACACAGTGCCCAGACTGCTCTGGTGGCAGGCCAAGAAAGAGACCTACTACCACTACTGGCTGTAGAAGTTCTAGCTCAAGTGGTTGAGGAATAAAGTGCTTAGAGGTGAACGATCAGATTTCTACTCCCATCTTCTCAAGGAAGTAGTATGGTCTTGTCTACACAGGAAGTTATTCTGGAGTAGCCCTTCCTGTTTCAGTCCTTGTGAGGATTCTCTTCTTTGATAATGAATGTCTTATTTCAAACAGCTAATTGGTAATAATGCATTCTTATTCCTGAATCAGCACATCTGCATGTGGAGTGAATCAATGTCTATGGACCAGTCACCTCTCAAGCACCTCTATTTGGCCTGGGTTGGTTCTGTGAGCAGCCCCCTGCCTCAGTTTCTCCTTTCAGTAATTCACAAACCCTTTTATCCATTCAAGGATTCCCATGGTTTCCATGTTGTATGGCCCTAGGACTCTAAAAGACAAAGTGTGAAAAACATTTAAAAAGAAACACAAAGGCCTGTCTGCCAGCTAACAATTTTTTTCACATTGAGAAGCTGACAGGAAATAAATTCTCAAGTGAAAGAGGAAAGTGTTTTTCGTATTGCTAACCTGCTTGCTTTCACAACAATAGACATAAATCCCTAAGACACATCACCCCTCCATGTGACCACCAGCTTAACAGCTGTAAACAGTTAAAAACAATAACTTCAAGAATGCTACTTAGGAATCTCTTTGCATCAGTTATTTTTGAGTTTTCCCTATAAAGTCAAGGAATGAATTGTAAGGAAATGGCTAGATGCTGGATCATGACCTCTTTTATGAAGTGCACTTTAGTCACTGAGATACCATAGTGTTTGTCAATACGGTCAAATGCTCAAAGACAAAAGGGTTGAAAAGAGGGTAAGAACATTTAAATGTCTTTGTAACCAGCAATCCTGGCTCCCTGGGGCACAGGGCTCCCCTCTTTTTTTCCCATCAGAAAAGATCTCACTTTAAAAAACAGCTGCATGAGATTCAAGAATGGGATTTTAATGGGCATTGAAGACAAACAAAGACAGTGGCTACAAAAATGAAGTGTACTGGGGGCAATTGCTTCTTTTGTTTATCTGAAGAAAAACAAGCAGGTTGCTGGACGGGGCAGCGGAAGCAAAAAAAGGCCGATGGAATTTCTGATTTTTGCCTTGTTTGCAACTCTTTAGACCTTGTTTCAAACAGGGTATTTCCCATGTATCGTGGGGTATCTTGCATTTTGTGGTTTTGTTAGAAGAGAATCAAACTTTTTAGCTTTATTTTAACAAATGATGTCACAACAGAATTTGAGTTTAATATTTTTCTTAGGTTTCCTGCTTAGAGAAGGGTATCTATGCCATCCCTAGTGCCACAGTTTTCTCTGGTAACTTTGTAGGCAGGTGCTAATTGCCATGAGAAAGGAATGTATAATTGAGCTTAAAGAAAGATCTGTGTCCCCTGGATAACACATCTTTCTGTTTAGCTACATACTCAGTTTGTTGGGTAGTAGATAAGTGACTCATGTTTGAACAATCTGTAAACAGGAGATGGGATTGAGTATGGGCTATGTCCTCTTAACGATCCATAGTGAATATCTATGTGTGCACCATCCCTTGACGTGAAGCTATCTGGAATAAATACTCTTTGTGTACTGGAGAGGGCTGGGAAACTCTTGATTTTTAAGCAAGGAGACACAAATCTTTGTAACCTGTTGGTGCTTCTTTAATTCTAATATTTAGATGTCATAATTAGCAGCTGTCACAATAATTAATAGCTAAAGATGCATGAAAATGTAATATTCTGATGATCACTTTTATAAACAAGTAGGAGCTGTTTCAGTCTTGCATCATATGACAAGTTTTATAGGAAACAGTGAATGGAAATATAGAGATGAATTTTCTTCAGCCACTGTGCCAAGGTTTTCTCCCAGTCTTTGATTTTGGGTACATTCTTTGCCGCTATTGAAACCAACTCCACGAGATGCTGAAAACTGTCAGTGCGTAGAGAGAGCTGGGGATCCTCAGCCTCAAGCACATCTTCAGCATAGCCTGTTGCAAAGGGGGTTGCTTTGTAGCCAGCTGTTACCAGTAACATCAGATATGCATAACTGGGGAATCCTTGTCCTCTGTGTAAATGGATTTTGCACAGGCCCCAGTGCAGGAGGTGTGGGAGGGAATCATCCTCTACCACCCCAAGCTGGTAGGCATGCTGTGGGGTGCCTGAGTAATTGGGGTTTGTTTGCTATTACATGGATGGATGCCACTATAAGAAGATGACCAGTAGAAGCTACTACCATAGACTACAGGTTGTGAGCCCTCCCAAATGAGGCTTATAAGCAGATTTAAGCAGCTTGCAGTTGCAGTGGCAATGCCCCTGGAACTCCAAGGTGTGTCTACAACCTCCCTGTTGGGCAGTGGTTCTGGAATCGCTTACTGCAGCTTTGTACTTCGTGACCTTGAGTATAGCAGATCTACAACAATATTGCAGAACATCAGCCTTCTGTGGTCCCTCTGTGGCTGGAAGGGCCTCCCGCCATGCCATTTAATTGATGAGACTCTTCGGAGATGGAGAGTTGAGTGATGAGGTTTGTGACTTGTTTTGAGAAATCTTTACCTCCACTCCAAAAAGGGCTGAGCACTTCCTGTGTTCTCTGTCTCCATCTTATTTAGCAAAACATTCCGCAGAATACTAAAATTAAGGAGTGGGCAAGAATCATAGAGCTGGAAGAGACCTCAGAAGGTCATCAAGTCCAGCCCCCTGCCCTAGGCAGGACCAATCCCAACTAAATCAAACCAGGCAGGGCTTTGTAAAGCCGAAACTTAAAAACCTCTAGGGATGGAGATTCTACCACCTCCCTATGTAACCCATTCCAGTGCTTCACCATCCTCCTAGTGAAATAGTTTTTCCTAATATCCAACCTAGACCTCTCCCACTGTAACTTGAGACCATTGCTCCTTGTTCTGCCATCTGTCACTACTGAGAACGGCCTTTCTCCAGCCTCTTTGGAACCTCCCTTCAGGAAGTTGAAGGCTGCTATCAAAAGTCCCCCTCACTCTTCGCTTCTGCAGACTAAACAGGCCCAACTCCCTTAGCCTCTCCTAACTAGTCATATGCTCCAGCCACCTTATCATTTTGGTTGCCCTCCGCTGGATCCCCTCCAATGCGTCCACATCCTTTTTGTAGTGGGGGGCCCAGAACTGGACACAATATTCCAGATGTGGCCTCACCAGAGCTGAATGAACGGGAATAATCACTTCTCTAGATCTGCTGGCAGTGCTCCTCCTAATGTACCCTAATATTCCATTAGCCTTCTTGGCTACAAGGGAACACTGTTGACTCATATCCAGCTTCTCATCCACTGTAATCCTCAGGTCCTTTTCTGCAGAACTGCTACTTAGCCATTCAGCCTGTAACAATGCTTAGGATTCTTCCACCCCTAGTGCAGAACTCTGCACTTGTCCTTGTTGAACCTCATCAGATTTCTTTTGGCCCAATCCTCTAATCTGTCCAGGTCACACTGGACCCTATCCCTGCCCACCAGCATATCTACCTCTCCCCCTAGCTTAGTGTCATTTGTGAACTTGCTGAGGGTGCAATCCATCCCCTCATCCAGGTCATTAAGAAAGATGTTGAACAAAACCGGCCCAAGAACAGATCCTTGGGGCACTCTGCTAGAAACTGACCGCCAAGCTGACATTGAGCCATTGATCACTCCCGGTTGGGCTGGACAGTCTAGCCAGCTTTCTATCCATCTTACAGTCCATTTATCCAATCCATATTCCCTTAACTTGCTGGCAAGAATATTGTGGGAGACCATATCAAAAACTTTGCTAAAGTCAAGATATATTACATCCACTGACTTTCCCATATCCACAGAGCCAGTTACCTCATCGTAGAAGCTAATCAGATTGGTCAGGCGTGACTTGCCCTCCGTGAATCCATGTTGACTGTTCCTGATCACTTCCCCTCTTCCAAGTGCTTCAAAATGGATTCCTTGAGGTTCCCCTCCATGATTTTTCCGGGGACTGAGGTAAGGCTGACTGGTCTGTAGTTCCTTCGATTGTCCTAATTCTCTTTTTTAAAGATGGGCACCACATTTGCCTTTTTCCAGTCATCCAGGATCTCTCCTGATCTCCACGAGTTTTCAAAGATAATGGCCAAAGGCTCCGCAGTGACATTTGCCAACTCCCTCAGTACCCTCGGATGCACTAAGTCCAGACCCATGGATTTGTGTATGTTTAGCTTTTTGAAATAGTTCCTAACTTGTTCTTTCCCCACCAAGGGCTGTCCACCTCCTTCCCATACTGCGTTGCATTGTGCATTTGTCTGGGAGCTGATCTTGTCCGTGAAGACAGAGGCAAAGAAAGCATTGAGTCCTTCAGCTTTTCCCTAGACTACAGCCGCGTTCTTTCAAAATTAAATCGAAAGAATGTGGCTTTTCTTTCGACAGCGGTACTCCTCATTGCACGAGGAATAACGCCTTTTTTCGAAAGTGCTCTTTCGAAAAAAGGCACTATGTAATGCAAACTGTTCTTTTTCGAAAGAGAGCATCCAGACTGCCTGGGTGCTCTCTTTCGAAAAAGGAGCTTGCTTTTTCGAAAGTACTGGTTGCAGTCTAGACGCTCTTTTTTGAAAGAGGCTTTTTCGAAAGTATCTTTCGAAAAAGCCTCTTTCGAAAGAGGCTTGCTGTCTAGACGTAGCCTAGGTTACCTCCCTCATCCAGTAAGGACCCTACGCCCTCTCTGATGACCCTCTTATTGCTAAAATACCTGTAGAAACCTTTCTTGTTATCCTTCACATATAGGCAGGGCTCGACAAATTATACAATCTACTCGCCCGTGGTGTGTAGATTGTAACCCGGAAGAGCCGGGTTTGGGCGATCTGTGCATGCGCAGATCGCCGGACAGCGTGGCTGGCGAGCCCTGCATATAGGATTAAGCATATAGGTGCAAGGCTGATTTGGCGATGCCATTTTGAAATTGATACCCCCAGCAGGAATGAGTGCTCAGGAAATTACTTCAGAGCTTAGATGGCGGGGGAGAGGAGAGGGGAGTGGAGGGCAAACTCTGCTCTTGGTGACACTCCTGCAGTAGCACATTGAGATCAGTGAGAAGACTGAAAGAGTGTGTCCCAAAGCAGATTTTGGCTCTCAGTGAGCTACTGCCTGGCCTGTTGTTATTTTAGGGGAAGGATTGGATGTTAACAATGTTCCCTGTCTCTCCTCTTTATGGCATATGCAATTTAAAAAGCATGTTCATTAGAGCTGGTTGGCTACTTTCTTTCAAAATGGACTATATCTGATCTGACACACCACAATGTCTCCCCTGGTTGAGACAACAGGGTCCCTCATGGAAGTTATGTGGTGATGCTGCATCATGGGAGATGTAGTCTAGCATACCTAGCCAAGAGAGAAGAGTGGGGACCTCAGGGCAGTGTTTTAGAAGTGGTAGGGCACAGATTAACATAAAATAGAATTGAAATTAAGCTTTCTGATTCAGTTCAACAAACAGAAATAAAATATTTACATTTGAGAAAGTTGAAAGGTTTTGTTTTGGTCAGAAATACCTTGAACTAATTTTTTTCATACCTTTTTATTCCATGAAAAAAAAAATTGATGCCATTTTGTCCCAATCTGGGATGAAAACAAATTTTGAGATATCACAATTTTTAACACAGGATGGAAATTTTGCTAGTTGACCAGATCTAATATTTGTGTAACTAGAAACACATGTTTGACCCTGGAAACAAAAGACCTTTTCTCTGTACAAAAGCTTTAGAGGGATAGCAGTGTAACTCTGTAACTGAAAAATTAAAAAAAACAACAATGAATAGTCCTGCAGCACCTTAGAGACTAACAAAACATGTAGATGGCATCATGAGCTTTCGTGGGCACAACCCACTTCTTCAGATGGATGGAATTAAGGGGTCCAGGATACCAATAAATACCAGAGAAAGAGAAGGGAATGGGGAGGGACAGAAAAGGGGGGAAAAATTGAGAAAAAATACTGTCAATTAGAGTGTCCATGCAAAATGAGGCTAATATAGTGGGCTCTAAGTAGTCTAAGTACCCAGTGTTTGGCTTTTTATGTCATTAGGATGTGGAATGTAGCGACTCATACACGTCAGGTCTTTGTTTAAACCTCTGTTCAAGGTGTCAAACTTATAAATGAAACCAAGTTCCACAGTTTCCCTTTCAAGCTGGCTTTTCAAATTGCTTTGAAAATACAGACACTTTTAGATGCATTAGTGAGTATCTGGGCAAGTTGAAAATGTTCCCCAACAGGTTTCTGTGTGTTACCATTTCAAATATCTGATTTGTGTCCATTAATCCTTTGTCCTAGTCAAGGATAAAATAAAAGCCAAATGCCAGGTACCTAGAAGACTTAGAGCCCATTCTGTTAGCTCATTTAACGTGGACACTCTAATTGACAATATTTTTGTCATCTGCAGCCCTCAGCACATTATCAACAATCATAGAACAATAGAATCATAGAACACTAGAAGTGGAAGGGACCTCAAGAGGTCATTGAGTCCTGTCCCCTGTCTTCATGGCAGGATTCCAAGCACAGTCTAGAGTTAAACCATCCTTGACAAATGTTTGTCTAACTTGCTCTTAAATATCTCCAATATCCCTAGGCAATTTATCTCCACAACCTCCCTAGGCAATTTATTCCAGTGTTTAACCACCCTGACAGTTAGGAAGTTTTTCCTAAAGGGCTGCTAACCTAAACCTCTCTTGCTGCAGTTTAAGCCCATTGCTTCATGTCTATCCTCTTGTCTCCTCTATCCTCAGAGGCCAAGGAGAACAATTTTTCTCTCTCCTCCTTGTCACACCCTGTTAGATACCTGAAAACCACTATCATGTCCCCTCTCAGTCTTCTCTTTTCTAAAGTAAACAAGCCCAGTTCTTTCAGTCTTCCCTCATAGCTCATGTACTCTTCTAGACCTTTAATCATTCTTGTTATTCTTCTCTGGACCTTCTCCACATCTTTCTTGAAATGTGATGGCCAGAACTGAACACAATACTCCTATGGAGGCCTAATCAGCGCAGAGTAGAGCGGAAGAATGTCTTCTCATGTCTTGCTCACAACACTCCTGTTAATATACCCCAGAATCATGTTTGCTTTTTTTGCAACACTGTCACACTATTGACTCATATTTAGCTTGTGGTCCACTATGACCCCCGAGATCTCTTTCTGCAGTACTCTTTCCTAGACAGTCGCTTCCCATTCTGTATATGTGAAATGGATTGTTCCTTCCTAAGTGGAGTACTTTGCATTTGTCCTTATTAAACTTCATCCTATTTACCTCAGACCATTTCTCCAGTTTGTCCAGATTATTTTGAAATTTGACCCTATCCTCCAAAGCAGTTGCAACCCCTCCCAGCTTTGTATCATCTGGAAACTTAATAAGTGTACTCTCTATTCTAATACCTAAATCGTTGATGAAGATATTGAACAGAACCGGTCCCAAAACAGACCCCTGAGGAACCCCATTTGTTATGCCCTTCTAGCATGATTGTAAACTGTTAATAACTACTCTCTGAGAATGGTTATGAAGCCCATTATGCACCCACCTTATTACTATCTAAGTTGTATTCGCCTAGTTTATTGATAAGAAGATTATGCAAGACTGTATCAAATGCCTTACTAAAGTCTAGGTATACCACGTCCACCGCCTCTCCCTTATTGACAAGACTTGTTATCCTATCAATGAAAGCTATCAGATTGGTTTGACATGATTTGTTCTTTGCAAATCCATGCTGGCTGTTACCTATCACCTTATTTTCTTCCAGATATCTGTAGATGAATTCTTTAATTACTTGCTCCATTATCTTTCCTGGCAAAGAAGTTAAACTGACTGGTCTGTGGTTTCCTGGGTTGTTCTTATTTATAGATGGGCACTATATTTGCCCTTTTCCAGTCTTCTGGAATCTCTCCCGACTTCCATGATTTTTCAGAGATGATAGCTGAAGGCTGAGATACCTCCTCAGCTCCTTGAGTATATTCTAGGATGCATTTCGTCAGCCCCTGGTGACTTGTTGATATATAACTTTTCTAAGTAATTTTTAACTTGTTCTTTTTTTATTTTATCTTCTAAACCTACCCCCTTCCCACTAGCATTCATTATGTTAGGCATTCCTTCATCATCAGACTTCTTGGTGAAGACCGAAACAAAGAAGTCATTAAGCACCTCTGCCATTTCCAAGTTATTGTTTCTACCTCTTCACTGAGCAGTAGGCCTACCCTGTCCATGGTCTTCCTCTTGCTTCTAATATATTTATAGAATGTCTTCTTGTTACCCTTTATGTCTCTAGCTAGTTTGAGCTCATTTTGTGCCTTTGCCTTTCTAATCTTGCCCCTGTATATACCTGTATTGTTTACAATTATCCTGGAAAATGACCCCTCACTCTCCAACAGTTAGCAACGCTCTACAACCTATCCTTGAAAATGACTCTTTATTCTCACATGCCTTGTGGGACAGGCCATTCCTCACATTCAGACAACCCCTTAACCTCAAACAAATTTTTTCCAATAACCACACAGCAGACCTTCATCATACTCATCCGGAACCTACCCCTGCAATCAACTCTGATACCAATTCTGTCCACAGATCTATACAAGCCATCACAGGACCTAACCACATAAACCACCACATCAGAGGCTTGTACAACTGGACATCCACTAATGTGATCTATCCCATTGAGTGCCAGCAATGCCCCTCTGCCACGGATATTGGCCAAACTGGACAGTTTATACGAGAAAGAATTAATGGACACAAATCAGATATCCGAAAAGGCAACACACAGAAACCTGTTGGGGAACATTTTAACTTGCCCGGGCACTCTTTAATGGATCCCAAAGTCACCATATTATTTCAAACCAATTTCAAAAACAGCTCAACAGGAAAGCTAGAGAACTTAATTTCATTTACAAGTTTGATTCCTACAACAGAAGTCTAAACTAAGACATTGGCTGGATGGCCTGCTACATTCACATCCTAATGACAAAAATCCTAAAAAAACAAACAAAGTGGCCGGGGCTGACTATGAACAGGCTGCTTCGCTACAGCCTCCACTGCCTCCTCCGCCCTCCCCCCCCCACTACTGCTGCTGCCTTTGATATAGGCAGCAGTGCGGCTGCAGGGGTGGGACATGGCACCATAGAGTTGGTGCTGAGGGGGCTTTTAAGCTCTCTACCCCAGCTCCTGCTTCCCCACCCTTGCTGCCTCTGATACAGAGGCAGCAAGCATGGGGGAGCGAATAATTGAGTAGGTGACTACTCAACTACTCGCTTACATTTCTAATGCAAACCGCTCATATTGGTGCAGCTGTTGGATAGGTAGATATAGTTCCTTCTGAACTCACCTTATGCACCTCAGGAGCATTGTCAGACATGGCATATTGGGCTAGACCGTGGTTTTCAAACATTTTTTCTTGCGACCCAGTTGAAGACGTGTTGATGCCCACAACCCAATATAATTCTATCTTTTGACTAGAGTGCAGGCTCCAGAGTAGGGCTGGGGAGGAGGGGTTTGGAGTTTAGGAGGGGGCTTCAGGTTTGGAGCGGCTCAAGTTTGGATAGTGGATTGGGGCATGGCTTTGCTTCCAACAGCTCCCAGTCAGTGGTGCAGTGAGGGTGCTGAGGCAGGCTTCCTGACTTTCCTGGTATCACAGACCACACAGCCAACAGCACTGCCCCTCGCAGCTCCCATCAGTCAGGAACTGGCCAATGGGGGAGCAGAGCAGTACTCAGGGCGGGGGTGGCACATGGAGCCCTGTGGTACCTCAGCTTAGGAGCTGGACATACTGCTGACCACTTCTGGGGCACAGCACAATCTGTTGTGCCAGGACAGACAGGAAGCTGCTCTCGCACCTCCTCTAGTCACCCTGTGGCAAGGTGACCCCATACCTGGCATCCCATGACCCAGTATTGGGTCATGACCCATAGTTTAAAAATCACTGAGTTAGATGGACCATGAGTCTGACCCCATATGACAATTCCCATTGTTCTCTTTATAGGGGACATTTAACTCTGCAAAATTCATGAATGGAACATTCTGCCCCTTGTGTTTTCATGGTTCTGTTCTACAGGTTCAACCTCGATGGTTTGGTCTTCGATAGCCCAGCAACATCTATGGTCCAGCATCCCTGTGGTTGCTCCTGGGGAAAAGCCGGGCCCTGTGCTCAGCAACTCCTCCCTTGCCCGTCCAGAGCTTCTGGAGTGCCACAAATAGCTCATTTGAGGCACTGAAGCTCAAAGAGGAATGGGGGATGTTCGGGGGAAGAGGCAGAGTGGCTGCAAAGCCCCCTGGCTAGAAGCACAGCACCACAGCTGGAGGTGGGAGCTGGGAGAGCAGCTCAATGGATGCTGGACTTGGTAGGTTCCCATGGGGCTGTGCTCCTGACCCCCGGCAGTGAGGCTCTGCAGCCACCCTGCCTCTTTTTCCTAATGCCTCCCCCAGTCCCTGCTTGGTCAGTGCTGGATCCTCTGCTACTGCCAGAGTAGAGTCCTGCCACAGAGGGGCCAGCACTGACTTCCCCTAGCACAGCAATTTTTCAGGTTTGAGGCCAAAAAGGTTCCCACGGTGCCAGATTAGGGATGTAGAACCTGTAGTGGTTTTGCCTTAGAGGTACAAGGCATCACTCTGCAAATCATTCAGCAAGCTGGTATTTGCCAATTTAACTCACCGGCTTTGAAGCATAGAAATTGAATGTTGGTGTTTTTTCCTGTCGTTAGCTAGCTGCCGTATTGGAACGTACTATGACAGGAAACAAGAACTCTGTGTTTTATGCCCTAATGGAACATACCAAGATGAGGAAGGACAAATAATTTGTGAACCTTGCCCAAGTTCTCAGGACCCGGGACACCAAAAATTAGCTGGCGCTCGTGATAGAGCTGAATGTGGAGGTAAGGCTGTTCCACCCCACAGAGCTCGCAAAGGCACATAAACGCTGCTGCTCTTTACTTCACTTTAAAAATACCATGTGTGCTGAGTAAAATCACCCAGCACTCAAAGACCCCCGCAGTATCTGAGAACAGCCGGTAGGTGAAGAATGGAGTGGCAGCTGTGACTCAGAATTTCCCTACTTTTCGTATGTGATTTTGAATTACTGAATTCAACTAAGAGGGTTTTACAGCACACAAGTACAGACCAAGTGATTTTGTTAAGACAAGTAATATGCACATCGCAAAGCTCCTGAGAGAGATACAGTGGAGTAGATTTCATTGTGGGATCCCAGGGCCTAGCTTCTGCCTTTGGATAAGTGCAGGAGGCTCTCACTGAGCTTCTTTGCATATCTAAAGACTGTGTTGAGACATTACTTTGCCCAGGGAGCATATAATGTGAAGCTAGAGATCTAAGAAAAATCTGGAAATAAAACGTCACACAAAAAAATACAAATCACTAAAATTATTTCAGCAAGAAAGCCCAGTAAAGGCGAGGCACAAGGGAGGAAAGATGTTCTTGCAGTTAGGCCATGAAACTGAAATACAGGAGATCCTGATTCAGTTTCAGATGTTTCTGCCATAGACTTCCTGCGAGATATTAGCAAGTGACTTCTCCTGACTTTCAAAAGTGGTCATCGATTCTGGATGCCAGAATTTGCTAGCTACTTTTCCAAATGTACCTTACTATCCATTCTGCACCTCAGTTTTCGTGTCGCTAAAATGAAAATTGTATTTTTACTTCTTACTCTTAGGGATGTTCTGAGACTTAATTCATTGACGCTACAGAAATGAGCCACAAAAATACTTATAAAATAAAGAGGATAAAATAAATAAATAGAGCCAGGAACAAATGAATGTGTATCCCCAAAGTGCAGAAGGTGGGCAAATAGTATCTTGTGTTAGAGAAATTAGTCAAGAATTAGGATGAGATTTTTCTTCATTCGCTATCAGTAATGAGCGGATAGCACTATTATACCTGCTGCTTATACTAACCTGAGGAGAAACTTGCTATTAAACCTTTGTTAGCCATATACAAAATTCTTCATTGCTGATCATGACCAGTAGTTAATGCCCTTTTAGTTGTTAGTCAAATATTTTGAAATGAAGCCAAGGCCAATTTAATTCCCTAACAAAACAGACATTCACTAAATAATTTATTGGAGCTATAAACTAAAACTAACAACTGTTTATGATCGCAGCAGCACTTTAAAAGGACAGAATTTCTCAGAGTGACTGAACAACTGCATCAGTACTCTGTCCCATCCAGAACAGTGTCTTTACTAACTACTGTTGTTGAAATCAATTGCTTGATTCAAGTTTTGAAGACAGATTTTTTTTTCAGAGGTTTCCATAAAAGAATCCATGAGGTGTATAGCGAATCATTTCTAAAAGGTAAACCCTACCTTTGTACTATAGCAGAGCAAAGCAATTCAGAATGGAGATCATGTCAAAGACCCCAGAGTCTAAGAAGGGAAAGAGTATTTTGAGGCATGGCCTGTGGTGTAATATGTGTTTGTCAGCACAACCCCTGAGGCAGATTGCAGGTCTAAAGTGATGGAGTAATAATTGTTGTTAATATTAATCATTTAATAGAATAAAAATAAATTCTGATTTCTACAAAACCTGGGTTTTTGCTACTTACAGTTTCAATTCTAGGTTCGTTCATCTGCAGTTTATAGACTCCTGTGTCATTAATAAAATGGTAGGTGACTGGTGGTAGCACTTGGGAAGTATACTGCCCCTCCTAAGTCCCTGCCAAAATTTTAATTGCTAAATGGCTCCTCCCTGCTGCCCCTCTGGGTGGGTCCTCCCTACACCCCATACTCCGCAGGCGCCGGTTGTCCCTGCAGAAGAGTCCATAATCCGCAGCTATATGACTTAAACATGCTACTGGGGTCTAGCCCCAGGTGGGACTCTTTTTTATAATGAAATTTGGAACTCTTCACACCAGGTTCATTGAGGAGTTCACCCATGTTTGTGAGCCAGTGTCCATTTTGATATCATAATAGGCAACTTCTCTGGCCCCTGTCTCTTGCTTACATTGAAATGAGAAAAGCCACAGGCAGCAGGGGACCTGTGATGTACTGGAATTGTAATTACTGGATCTTCATTCTGGCCCCCCAAAATCTATGGCGTGTTAGCACAGCAGGCCTCTCCCTGGTGAAGTTGTGAATCAGAATGGGACTTTGTTCTGGAGTACCGCCATAGTCTCCCTTGCTTGATTACTTGCGTCACATGCCCAAAGAGAGAGTTCTGTGCAGTGCAGGCAATCAGGACTGAAAGCAAATGGGTGCAAAATAACACTGAATTTCACATGCTTTTATTTGAGTCAATTTTGGGGACAAAAAGAAAAAGGGTTAAAATGTTGTCCTTCAATTTTGAGACAACATGTAGCAAAAATAGAACTCATTTTATTCCAGACATCGTTGTACTAAAGCCTGTAAATGATTCCAGCCATGTTCATATTGAGATCTTATTTCAATCCAGGCTTTGTGCTATTAAATTTCAGACTTTCGTTCTTTGTGCTTCATGGCCAGATCTTCAAATGATTTGCACCAAGCTGAGGAGCAGGTGCCTAATACACCTTCAGCGATGATACAGCGTTCCTAAAGTTCAGGTTTATGCTAACGTGCATTTACATCCTCTAGGTCAGTGCTCACTGGGTGAATATTCCTCTGATGGCTTCAGGCCCTGTCTGCTATGTCCCTTTGGAACATACCAGCCGGAAGCGGGCCGGACATTCTGCTTTCCATGTGGAGGAGGCCTTACAACGAAATACAGCCGTGCCTCGATGTTTCAGGACTGCGAGATGAAAGGTAAGATCAAGAAGAGATGAAGAGAACTTCAGTGCACTGCTTTAAGAGACAAAACAGTCCCTCTTGTGAGAAACCCTAAAGTTTCAGAGGGCAAAATATATCCCTTCTTCAAAGCTATTGTGTCCCTGCATTCTTGCACTTGAGTGTCATGCCCCTGGCTCAAGTCATGTGGGAACTCTTACAGCTCAAGTTTATTGGCAATTTGGGACCGCAGGATAGTCTGGCAGATACCTAGAACTTGGTTCATGATGTGTCACCGTGATCTCTGAAGACAGATAAAAAAGAGCACAGGAAAACCCAGGTAGTATTCTCAAGGGCCAAGGAGAGCTGACCATCTCTGAGTGATGGCAAGATGGTCCCATCAGTACCAGGGTGGAAGCATGCAGAAAGGGAATCATGCCATCAGAGCAGCATCACCTCACAGAAGCAAAGTGCCCTAGACCAGGGGTTCCCAAACTTTTTGACACATGGACCAGTAAATCCATTCACAAACTTTTGGAGGACTGGTAACATTCATTTGCATATTTGCATATTCATTAATCAAAGGATGAATATTCAAATAGGTTGTTTCTGGTCCTCCCAAAGCCCCCAGTGCCAGCTTTAGCAAAGCTTTTGATATGGTCACCCACAATATTCTTGCCAGCAAGTTAAGGGACTATGGATTGGATAAATGGAGTGTAAGACAGACAGAAAGCTGGTTAGACCAGGGTTTCCCAAACTTTTTACTTTAGTTGAAACCCTTTTTTTTCCGTACTGTTTTTTAAAGCCCAAAAATATAAACACATAAAAAACAAACAGAGAAAATACCAGACATATAACATGTCTGGTATTTTCTCATTAGGTAAGTTGTATTATTACTAGATGTATCAGTTTGTAGTTTCGAACTGCCTGGCTGGTAAATGTGCTCAGACTGCATGAGTGTGTCTACCAGCCAGACAGTTCGCAACTACTCGAGGAGGTGTGTGGTGGGGTGGGGGGCACAATAGAATTCCTGGGCCAGACTCACTCATGCTTTGCGGGGGGAAGGGGGGAGAAGGGCCCAGCACCCTGAGATCCACATATGGTCAGGTCAGTCCCACTCCCTGCTGGCCGATTCGCTCCCCCCGCTGCGCCTCCGGCCAACCCCACTTCCCCCAATCCCTTCCCGGACAGCCACTTCTCCCCCACTTCGCCTCCCAATCTCCCTTGGCCAGTCCTGCTGCCCGCGTCCAGCCCTGCTTCCGGCGGCCGCTTCTCCCCCCCACCCCCATCTTCCCTGGCCAGCTCCCTACCCCCGATCTCACGCCCCCCGGCAGCCCTGCTTCCGCCAGCCCCCCAATTTCTCACCGACAGTCCCGATGCCCCAGGCAAGCCCTGCTTGCAGCGGCCGCTTCTCCCCTACTCCTCTTCCGGCCAGCCCCCTGCCCAGCTCTGCTTCCGCTGGCTGCCCCTCCCACAATCTTCCTGGCCCGCCCTGATTTTCCCATCCAGTGCTGCTTCTGATGGCCAGCTCTCCCCTCCTCCTTCCCCCCCTCCCCAACCTCCCCTAGGTACGCATCTGCTGGGAGTTGGAAGATCCAGCTGCAGACTCCGCCTAGGCCGGCCAAGGGCTTGGGGGACCTGGCACC
Source organism: Pelodiscus sinensis (assembly GCF_049634645.1). Classification (NCBI taxonomy): domain Eukaryota; kingdom Metazoa; phylum Chordata; order Testudines; family Trionychidae; genus Pelodiscus; species Pelodiscus sinensis. The sequence continues at coordinate 106,877,731 of NC_134714.1, forward strand.
ACACAGGCACTCTGGGAGCCCAGAACACTCCGGCAACCATGCTGAGGCCCGGTAATTTTTTCCTGCAGCCCGATACTGGGCTGCAGCCCATAGTTTGGGAAACGCTGCCCTAGACTGACTATGTGCTGATGGGAGACCAGGGAAGTGATTAAAAGAACCCAGGGTCTGGCTAAACAGCAGTAGGTTCTGAGGGATGGTTCTGCAGCAGCCAGAACCATTGACTATCCCCTGTGGGAAGGGAGTCTTTTATGACCAGACTGAAAAAAGAAGTTGCTGGGATGCTCTGGAGCAGGATGAATGGGCAGCACTTGTCAGAAGTCCCCCCCCAAACTTGAGTTAAGAGAGCTCCCCCATAATTGGCACTGGAGCCCCAATATCTGTAACCTACAATGAGAATCCTATGCTGATGGTATTTTAATAGCAAAGGAGTTTCTTAACATTTCTATTAAAACTCATAGGTTTAATGTGAGCACCATTGTGGGTTTTTTAACAATAAACACAGTGATTCTAATGGGGATGCCCAGGATGTAAGTCCAATGCAGGATTTTGCCTCACATCCTTACAAGTTCAGGAGACATATGAAACCAGGAGGCATGGATTACAGTGAGTGATTCTGTGGTACCTCATAATCCTAGTGAGTAGTGCCATACTAGACAATGAATTTCAGACAGACTATTCATGTAGTACAGTACTGCTCAGTAGAAATCAGTGCCTCAGAAGCAGTGTTCCCTCTAAGCTGCATAACAGGTGATTACAGCAGTAACCAGGTGTAACCAGTCAGAGGCTCAGGGCTCCCTACAGGGAGCTGATTAGTCGCCTGTGAAGCTGGGCTGCCACACATCTTAGAGGGAACACTGCTCAGAAGTGTTCAGTTGATATAAGTATGTACAGTCGATTTGCCACGTGTAAAACTATCAGGGCTGAGCCATTCAATGACATGTTCTTTTTCTCACTATCTATTGCTTTCTCTCTCTCTATTGCTGTTTGCTGAAGAAACCCAACGGACAAACAAACAGACACAAATTCTCTCTCTCTTTGTTGTTTCTGACTTCTGGACAGGAAATAGCATGTGGCACTGTGAGCTATACTTGTGGTCTCACTAAGGCTATGTCTACAGTGCAGAGCTCTGCCACATCCAAAGAACGCGTCTGCTTTTCCAAAAAAAAATTTGGAAAAGCAGACGCATTTTTTCGGCATTCCTGTAAACCTCGTTCTATGAGGAAGAAGGGATGTTCCGAAAGTGGGGTTTTTTCCCGACATTTGGCCCTATGCAGACGGGCCAAATGTCAGAAAATCCTCTTTCAAAGAAAAGTGGAAAAAGATACACAAATTGCAGTTTGCAATTTGCGTATCTTTTTCCAACTTTTTTTGTAGTGTAGACGCAGCCGAAAAGCACTAATGTATTGGAAATGCAGTAAGAAGCCAGTCATCCTCATACGCCTTCATTTTATTAGTGAAGTTCCACACAAGGGCAGCATTAGTCATTTATTAGTTTATAAAAACATACACAAAACAGACATACTTTCCAGTGTCATTATAGCACTTTTGTAACTGCTCCATGTTTGCAAACCCCTACAGTTCAATGTTCACCTGGTCATTTTTATAATACCACAATGCACCGGTGTATTCGCTGCACAGCTGCGACCTACCAACCCGAGTTTGGTCAAAATTATTGTATTTCATGCCCCTTAAACACCACTACAAATATAACACAGTGTAAAAGTAAGTATCACAAATGGATTTCTCAGCCAGTTACAAATGAAGAAGGCCAGAGACATTAGCATCCAAAATCAGGGGTTTAGGGATTGAATTCAGCTTTGGTACAAATGGATATAACTGCAGGGAAGTCACCAGAGTTGTACCTATTTACACCACAGGTGAGTTACATCCCCAGATGACTTATTGAGGCTCTGTGAATCAGGCTTGTAAGTATTATTGTGCCAATAGTAGCTGAATTTTCCAGTGAGCACATGAAAGATTCACTTACAGAAGTGTTGGGCCACACCTGGATACTAGGGGTAGACTTTGGCTTTGCGATGTAATGCAAAAGATTTAGTTGAGTCTTAGTCTCCTTTTTCTCTTCCTGGACTAGCAGAGTGAGGAATGCTGCTCAGGTAACTTGATCTGCTCTCTGGGCTTCTTAACAGTAACCCCCCTTCTTATTACAGAACATAGGGAGTCCCTTTTGGTTTCTAAATAGTGGTGGCTGCAGTGTGGGAAGATGAGGGCGGGGTAAAAGGCAAGGGAGACTGAGGGGAAAAGAAAATCCTCTGAAGAAACCCTGACTGTATTTGTCTGCTTCTGGTAGTTGCAGCTATATAAGGACCAAGTGCTGCAGTCATAGCACATGCTGTAACCTAAAAAGAGTGGGTCCGGTGTAAGGACCATGAACACTGTCCCCTCTGAATGGATGGGGCAGAAGGCAGTCTGTCATGAGCTGCTGCAGACATCGTGCTGGAGTTGGGCACTATGTATTTGAATTTCTTATACCATACACGCTATGTAGTTACTTACCCCTGAGCACAACTGTGTATAAAAAAGTTACCCCGACATGCGTGAGTGGAGAACTCTCACATGGTCGTGTTTTACATCCCCTTTGCCAGTGGCTGTCACCTCATAGCCACCATAGGGCTTGGTTAGTAATTAGTTCTGCTCATTTAATTTTTCAGCCTGGCTCACATGATTTAAAAAAACAAAGGCACAAGTAGGAACCCGTTTGATGCACAGCAAAGGGGTGCACTTGTTTCATATAGAAACAGGAATGGATTCATCTGTCCGTTGATCTCACTGACAGTGACTGTAGAGATGGCTGCAAATCTCTCAGGGTATGTCTACACTACCCCTCTAGTTCGAACTAGCGGGGGTAATGTACTCATCCGCAATTGCAAATGAAGCCCGGGATTTGAATTTCCTGGGCTTCATTTGCATAAAGCCAGCCGGCGTCATTTTTAAATGCCGGCTAGTTCGAACCCCGTGCCGCGCGGCTACATGCGGCACGGAGTAGCTAGTTCGGATTAGGCTTCCTAATCCAAACTAGCTGTACTCCTCATTCCACGAATTCCAGGAATTAGTGCAGAATTCTGCCATCTCAGTGTGCAGTACAGAACTCCATGCCAGGTGCATAAACTAAAAACCAGTCATCTGAAAACCCAGCTCTAAAGAGTAGAGCAATAGGTTTCATTTGACAATGAATTTGGAAATTCTTTCCAACGGCATCTTCATGTTGAATTGGGTCCAGATGAATTGAGGGCCTAAATCTGAAATGTGCCTTTGATCTCTGTGAGAAACCTTCTCATAGCATTTGCAAGGGTAGATGAATGGTAGAGAGTTATGGTTGCTCTGGTCTGGATCGAATACTTATGCCATCTGGATTGAGGTTCATTGTACCAATCAACAAGATCAAATTCAATAAAGACAAGTGGAGAGTACCACTTAGGAAAAAAAATGCCAGGCACAATTACAGAATGTGGTATTACTGGCTGGGTAGTAGTACTGCTGAAAAGGATCTAGGGGTTATAGTTGATCAGAAACTGAATATGAGTTAATAGTGTGGTGCAGTTGGGGAAAAGATGAATATCATTCTAGGGGCATGTTATGTAAGACACAGGAGGTAATTGTCCCACTTAGCTCTGCACTGGTGAGGCTTCAGCTGGAGTGCTGTCCAATTCTGGGTGCTACTCTCCGAAAGATGTGAATAACCTGGAGAGAGTCCAGAGGGTAAAAGGGTTAGAAACTCTGACCTGTGAGGAAAGATTTAAAAAATAAAATCTGGGCTCCTGTGGCCTTGAATTAAAGAAGACTTGGGGAATCATAACAGTTTTCAAATATGTTAAAGGCTGTTCCAAAGAGCGCAGCAATTCATTTTCCATCTCCACTGAAGGTGGGACAAGAAGTAATGGGTTTTATCAGCAGCAAGGGAGATTTAGATTAGATATTAGGAAAAGCTTTTTCACAGAGCCATTTGGGATAAAAAGCTTGAACTGAGAATTGATGTGATTCTGTGAAGGGGTTGTGGAGATCAGCCATGAACATGCTGTCAACAAACTCCACAATTCCTGCAGCTCGGGTTCCCTGTGCCTAGGCATCAGAAGCCAGCCTCCCCAAGTTTGCTTGAATCCAGCTGGTGCAGGTGACAATAACAGTGAACACGTCACAGTGCAGGCTTCTGGGAGAGGAAGCCCCCGGAACATCTCCCCAGAGCCTGTAGTGAGCTTGTACTCCCTACGCTAGACTGTCTCCATTGCTTGTTACCTGTGCTAGCAGGGCCTGTGTTCAGGCTAGCTGAGGTAGGCTTGTAAATGCATAGCTTTTTGCAGTGTAGACATACTCTTAGGCACTGAGCTGGGCTGTCTCCTGTTTTGGTCATCCTGCCACACTTCGTCTGGGAGAGTGTGCCTTCAGAAGCCAGATGAATTTTCTGTGCAAAGAGCCTGAAAGTATTTCAACTAATAACTCCAGTCGTCCTTTCGCTTAGACTCTTGGGGTGGAAGTTGGCCTCCTGTAGCTCTGAGCAGCATTTCACTTTGGCTGTTGCTCAAAACCATCTAGACCAACAGCAAAATCTCAGCACGCTAATGCTTGTAAAATAAGGGGTAAAACTGCACTTATTTAACTTGTTTTATTCTGCTTGGCCTCCTACCGTGTAAGCATTTTTGTTATGATAGGTTGGATGTGTTTTTAATTGCTAAGTAACATGAAGAGTTGTCTGACAGCTGCCTATTGTACATTTTCTTTGGAAGCTTCCTCCAATTCTGTGACCACATATGAAACCTGCCAAACTTATGAACGTCCTATAGCTTTCACATCTAGGTCTAAAAAACTGTGGATCCAGTTCAAGTCAAATGAAGGGAATAGTGCCAAAGGATTCCAGGTGCCCTATGTAACATATGATGGTAAGTGCTATTAACAGGAGAAAAATAATGTAGAATATTATAGTGGGGCCATGAACATTTCAATCCCTGGAGGGTAGGTGGAGCATGTTATAAAACTGAGGAAACATTCAAAAAACCCTTCCAGCTTGAGGCATTGACACTTAGTCTGTCTATTACTGGTCTAATATGAGCACCATGAGAATGTTAGCGTAGATTGGTCATTGGCATTTTTACTACTGTTTTGTCAAACTCTGCTCAGAGACAAGATAATTAAATGGCTGAAACACTTCTGGTTGGTGTATGCTAATGCCAGCATGGCATGAACTTGATTCTGGGATGCGTTAACAGGTGTGTTGAGAGCAAGACACGAGAAATCATTCTTCCACTTTACTCTGCACTGATTAGGCCTCAGTTGGAGTATTGTGTCCAGTTCTGGTCACCTAATTTCAAGAAAGATGTGGAGAAATTGGAAAAGGTCGAGAGAAGACCAACAAGAAGGATTAAAGGTCTAGAGAACATGACCTATGAGGGAAGACTGAAAGAACTGGGCTTGTTTAGTTTAGAAAGGAGAAGACTGAGAGGGGACATGATAGCAGTTTTCAAGTATCTAAAAAGGTGTGACAAGGAGAAGAGAGAAAAATTGTTCTTCTTGGCCTCTGAGGATAGGACAAGAAGCAATGGGAGGTTTAGGTTAACAGCCCTTTAGGAAAAACTTCCTAACTGTCAGGGTGGTTAAACACTGTAAGAAATTGCTTAGGGGGATTGTGGAATCTCCATCACTGAAGATATTTAAGAGCAAGTTAGACAGACATCTATCAGGGATGATCTCAATGGTGCTTGGTCCTGCCATGAGGGCGGGGGACTGGACTCGATGAGCTCTTGAGGTCCCTTCCAGTTCTAGGATTCTATGATTCTATGAATGGAAGCACTGATGGAGCTGCAAAAATGTCAGTGTATACAAACTCCTAGGCTTACTGTTGCCCCGTTTCACAAACTGCAAATTAACATTTTTGGAGCCTTTGGAGAGGGGGCAGTTTCATAATAGAGTAAATAGTGTAAAAGACAAACAAATGTGCAAAGATGCTCCTTTGCAATAGATTATTACAGAAGTAACGAGGAGTAAACTTTTGTTAGTTAACTTGGTACCCAGTAAAGATGCAAAGTTGGATGTGATTTGCTCCCTGAATACTTGTACTCTTTGAGTCAGTATGGGATAAGTCTGTAGAAACTTGGAGTCTCTCTGGCTACATCTACACTGCAGCCTTTGTCGGCCTTTGAAGCACTCATTAGCATTTCTCGCTCTCTCATTTGCATAGTCTCTTCCAATCTGTTTTGCAGAAGAGGATTTTGCAAAAAAATGCAGTATAGACAGGGATATTTTGCACAAAAAACCGTTTTGGGTAAGAACCCTTATTCCTTCAAAAAAGCAGGTATACAGGAGCTTGCGCAAAAGGGTTTTTTGCCCTGTCTACACTGCGGTTTTTTTGTGCAAAAACCTCTTCCACAAAACAGATTGGAAGAGACTATGCAAATGAGAGCACGAGAAATGCTAATGAGCGCTTCATTTGATTGTCTCTGCCAACAAAAGCTGCAATGTAGATGTCGCCTCCGAAGGAAGTAGTGCCCTGTCTCCGTCTGCATGTCTGGGCATTTCCAGGGTTTCTGCCCCGGAAATGTATCCTAGTGATAATAGAACTATTTATCCTAGTGAGATAAATAGAAAGAAACATAAACACTGTCAAATCAAGTGTAAACATGTAATAAGAAAAGCAAAAAAAGATTTTGAGGAACAGCTAGCCAAAAACTCACAAAGAAATAACAAAATGTTTTTTAAGTACATTAGAAGCAGGAAGCCTGCTAAAAAGCCTGTGGGTCCCCTAGATGATCGAGCTATAAAAGGAGCAATCAAGGACGATAAAGCCATTGTGGAGAAACTAACTGATTTCTTTGCTTCAATCTTCACGGCTGAGGATGTTGGGGAGATTCCTGAATCTGCACCGTCCTTTGTGGGTGATGAATCTGAGGAACTGTCCCGGATTGAAGTGTCATTAGAGGAAGTTTTGGAACAAATAGAAAAACTTAATGTTAACAAATCTCCGGGACCGGATGGCATTCATCCAAGGGTTCTAAAAGAACTTAAATGGGAAATTGATGAGCTATTATCTGTGGTTTGTAACCTATCCTTTAAATCGGCTTCCGTACCTAATGACTGGAAGGTAGCCAACGTGACACCAATATTTAAAAAGGGCTCTAAAGGCAATCCTGGCAATTACAGACCGGTAAGTCTAACTTCAGTACCGGGCAAAGTAGTCGAAACAATAGTAAAGAATAAAATTGTGAAGCATGTAGAAGAACATAATTTGTTGGACAAAAGTCAACATGGTTTCTGTAAAGGGAAATCCTGTCTTACTAATCTGTTAGAGTTCTTTGAAGGGGTTAACAAACATGCGGACAAGGGGGATCCAGTAGATATAGTATACTTGGATTTTCAGAAAGCCTTTGACAAGGTCCCTCACCAAAGGCTCTTGTGTAAATTACATGGCCATGGGATAAGAGGGAAGGTCCTTTCTTGGATTGAGAACTGGTTAAAAGACAGGAAACAAAGGGTAGGAATAAATGGTAAATTTTCGGATTGGAGAGGTGTAACTAGTGGTGTACCCCAAGGGTCAGTCCTGGGACCAATCCTTTTCAACTTATTCATAAATGATCTGGAGAAAGGGGTAAGCAGTGAGGTAGTAAAGTTTGCAGATGATACCAAACTGTTTAGGATAGTCAAGACAGAAGCAGACTGTGAGGGACTCCAAGAAGATCTCACCAAACTGAGTGATTGGGCAACAAAATGGCAAATGAAATTTCATGTGGATAAGTGTAAAGTAATGCACATCGGGGAAAAATAACCCCAACTATACGTACAGTATGATGGGGGCTAATTTGGCTACGACAAATCAGGAAAGAGATCTTGGAGTTATCGTGGACAGTTCTCTGAAAACTTCCACACAGAGTGCAGCGGCGGTCAAAAAGGCAAATAGGATGCTAGGAATTATTAGGAAAGGGATAGAAAATAAGACCCAGAATATCTTACTGCCCCTGTATAAAACTATGGTACGCCCACATCTTGAATACTGTGTACAGATGTGGTCTCCTCACCTCAAAATAGATATTTTGGCCTTGGAAAGGGTTCAGAAAAGGGCAACTAAAATGATTAGGGGTTTGGAACGGGTCCCATATGAGGAGAGGTTAAAGCGACTGGGACTTTTCAGTTTAGAAAAGAGGAGACTGAGGGGGAATATGATAGAGGTCTATAAAATCATGAGTGGTGTGGAGAGGGCTGATAAAGAAAAGTTATTTATTAGTTCCCATAATAGAAGAACTAGAGGACACCAAATGAAGTTAATGGGTAGCAGGTTTAAAACTAATAAAAGTAAGTTCTTCTTCACACAGCGTGTAGTCAACCTGTGGAACTCCTTGCCAGAGGAGGCTGTGAAGGCTAGGACTATAATAGAGTTTAAAGAGAAGCTGGATAAATTCATGGAGGTTAGGTCCATAAAAGGCTATTAGCCAGGGGATAAAATGGTGTCCTTGGCCTCTGTTTGTCAGAGGCTGGAGAGAGATGGCTGGAGACAAATCGCCTGATCATTGTCTTCGGTCCACCCTCTCTGGGGCACCTGGTGCTGGCCACTGTCGGAAGACAGGATGCTGGGCTAGATGGACCTTTGGTCTGACCCAGTACGGCCGTTCTTATGTTCTTATGCCTGCATGATATTCTGAGTATTTCTTAAAGTGTGACAATCAAAGCATTGAGTTAGACTGATTTTACTTCTATTATAATCTGCTTTTCTTTCTTATTAGTGCACTTTGCATCTAACATAGAACCCTTTTGCATATGTATACATTGTAAAAATCTGTGTACGTCTAGTGCCAGAATATATGCTGCTATGCTTATCTGACTGTAACTGGGGACATTACATTCACTTAGCTGGGCGGTTAGATAAATAGAAGACTTGTTTATATGCAATTACATCAATTCCCACCTCTGTATTACAGATTATGGCAGTCTGTCAGCTTGTAAAATTTCCTAACTAGCTTCTTTGTACTTTCTCCCCTTATGCCTGGAAACTGCTCTCTCTAAATATGACAAAGCTATCTCAGTGTCCTTTCAATCCCTGCTTAAAACTTCCGTCTGCCAGTTGCCTATTGAAACTTAACAGCAATTAGGCAGCTGGCTTGTGACCCACTTCTGGTTTTTCTGACCTGTGTTGTCTCTTAGGCTATGTCTAGACTGCAGGCTTCTTTCGAAAGAGGCTCTTTCGAAAGCATCTTTCGAAAGAGCCTCTTTCGAAAGATCGCGTCTAGACTGCAGGCGGATCTTTCGAAAGAGAGATCCGCTTTTTCGAAAGAGAGCACCCAGCGAGTCTGGATGCTCTCTTTCGAAGACGGCCTCTTTACATTGAAGAACGCCTTCTTTCGAAAGAGGAACTTTCGAAGGAAGGCGTTCTTCCTCGTAAATTGAGGTTTACCGCCATCGAAAGAAAAGCCACGTTCTTTCGAAATAATTTCGAAAGAACGCGGCTTGAGTCTGGACGCAGGGGAAGTTCTTTCGAAAAAAGGCTACTTTTTTCGAAAGAACCCCTGAGTCTGGACACGGCCTTAGTGTCCTTGTGCAACCTGTCCGTATATATCCTGTCCTGCTCTGATGCTTTGGTGGTTTGCTCTTGTCTCTTTGTTATATGGCTGGGATGGGTTAGGGTTAGTGTTGGTCCTGCTTCGAGCAGGGGGCTGGACTTGATGACCTTCTGAGGTCTCTTGCAGCCCTAGGATTCTATGATTCCATGACTGGCAAGTACCTAGCACAGAAAGGTCTCAGCCTGTAAGCTCTGCTACAGTACAAATAAATAATGTGTTGGCGTGACATTTCTCCACATAAAGACTTATGCACTGAAATCTTCATCCCTGAAATGGCCAAATATGGTGAGATTGGAGTCAAGGCTTTGTCATGTTTCTGTACCCAATGGGAGCAGTAGACCCTTTGGGGGAGGGAGGTGGTGTGTTGCAGCATCTCACCAGTAGTGGGTAATTCATTGGTTGAGAAGAACTTGCTATAAGTTTGGAGTTTCCTTCCTTTTAAGGCTTTTATTGCCTGGGAGAGTTTTGTCCTGGACCAGCTGTACCTTCCCTTTAAGGAAGTTTTTGATTATATAAAGAAAGAAAAAGATTCAACATTTGTGAAGATGGATTTTGTGTGGATGTCTGTAGCAACAAAATGAGTTTGAAGCATGCCACGTGCTTACAGTGCATAGAGCTGTCCCAGGCAGCTGCTTTCTCTTGCCTTTCCCTGATTAATGATGAACAGCTGTGCTTGTGTCCTCTTAATACATAGCACAGTGTAGTTAGAGATGGCCATTTGGAATACCAAAGATTGCTCATCTGAGAGCCAGATGTTTGATATTACATGTGAACCAACGCGTCCGCCACCTCTCCTGTTGCCATCCAGTGGGCAGCTTCTTACCTGTGTGTCAAGGGAAGAATTTGGCCCTTATTATGCTGCTGAGTCTGACAGATGATTATACTCTGTGTCCCCAACAGAGGGATACCAGGAGCTAATAGAAGACATAGTTCGGGATGGTAGACTCTGCATCTGAAAATCATCAAGAGATACTTAAGGTAAATTTCCTCTCTCATATCTTTAGTATGAGAATTAATGGAGCGATTAATACAAAATTGACAATCACACTTCCTTGTACTAGTGAAGCTACTTCCCAACATGGGATTCATGCCACTGAGGCCTTCTCTGGGGGAGTCTGCATGAGCGTCTTTCAGGCCTTTCATGATCTTGATGCTAGCTAATAAGTACAAACCACTGCAGCAAAAAGCTAAATCAGTGCATGCTCATCTCTGGCCACATCCCTTCCCAGGACTCAGCATCAGTGAAGCCCCCTGCCTAGGAGAACTGTTGATATAGCTGCTACACAAAGGGGCCTGTACATCTCTTTTTAATCACCAGGAATAGGATCTCCAGGCTGGCCTCACATAGGTCGCCTTGGAAGAGTGGGAGCAAGCTAGGTGTGGGGACATAGTCTCACATCTGTTTGGATTCAGTGCCTTGCCCAACTGGAATAGAGAGACAATGCTGCTATTTTAGCATACATTATAGCAGCCTTGTGAGAGGGAGGGAGGGAGAGTCCTGCAGTTACTAGCCCTGAATTGGAGAGGCTAACTGCTTTTCTGACACACGTTATATTCCACCTTGCACAGACCCCACGTACTCTGACAAGTGGAGTGAAAAGCACATTTCTCTTGTCAGAACTCAACTCTTTCTGGACATACTTGAATCTGCTAGCATTGAAATGAAGACCAGGAGGGGTGAAATCAGTGGCAAGATTCTACCAGCTTTTCACTTTAGCTGTGCAGATCTGAGAGCCCACAGTAGTGGCCGGAAAGTAAAATGTGCAAGCCTTTGCCTCTATTAAAACAATGTTATGGACTCATTGATGATTAAGTGTCAGTGTAATTAGTCTGTTCTTTGACAGTAAACATCTGCCTTCCCCTTTTCAGGATAAGAAGCTGATTAAGGCGTTGTTTGATGTCTTAGCACATCCGCAGAACTACTTCAAGTACACAAGAGTCTAGACAGATGGTCCCACGATCCTTCTTTCGTCTGCTGCGCTCTAAAGTTTCCAGATTTTTGAGGCCTTACAAATAACTGGTCCTGCATTTAAAACACTAAACAGCTCCTAATGATGCGTCAGAGCATTCTGATGGGTGGGGATGTGTCACACCGGTGGAGAGACTGTAGGAAACTCTCCCATTAGCTCTTTTGCAGATTTGACTTTCACCACTAATATAAATGAAATTTTGACTCCTTTTCAGAGGATCCTTTTTAGGTCACAAGATGCTCTACGGGTTCAGGGTCTGTTGGAGCAGAGACTGGCAAAGTTTTCCGTAATCAAATGATACCAGATGCAATATCTTTAGAGCTCTGCCCTGTTGCTGCCTTAGTAACACACAGCCCATCCACATGTAGTAGCTTAAGTCCATGGTCACCAACCCGTCAGCTGGCTATGAACAGGCTGCTTCGCTGCAGCCTCCCTTGCTCCCACCCACCTCTCCGCTGCTACTACCAGCGCAGGAAGACAGCAGAGGAATAAAGATCCCAGCATGCCAGCTTCAGCTGCTCAGGCGATGCGTTCTGCCATGGGGAGCGAAAGAGCAAGGTGCGTGCTGCCCGAGCAGCTGGGGCTGGTGCGGTCCAGAACTTCCCCTCTACCCCCTCCCCGTCACCTGCCACTCAGGAAGGCAGCAGGGGAATAAAGTCTCCAGCATGCCAGCTCCAGCTGGCGCAGTCTGGGACTTCCCCTTCCCCCGTGCAGGAAGGCATCAGGCGCTTGACAGACCAGCATTTCAGGTATCACGCCACTGTTTGGGGGATGAGAGAGCAGCCTGCGCACTTCCTGGGCCTTGGCGCGCAGCTGCAGGATCCCCAGGTACCAGTCCCTGTCCCTTCCCCTCGCCCAGACCCTCACAAGTACCCTGCCCCGGCACCCATTGGCACCCTGCCCCGGCACCCATTGGCACCCTGTCCCAGCACCTACTGGCACCCTGTCGTCTGCCCCAGGCCCCTACCCCGGCACCCACTGGCACTCTGTCCCCTGCCCTGGAATTCACTGGCACCCTGTCCCGTGCCTCAGCATCCTGCCCCCACCAGCACAGTTGGGGCCACATTCGTGAGGTTTGAGGGGTTTGGAGGTGTTGTGTTTTTGTATCTCACTTGTGTGGCCCCCATTGACTTTTCTGTGGGTCAGTGACCCCTGACTCCAAACAGGTTCCCCGCTTCTCTCATAATAAAGACAACGCTGAAACCTTTTGTGTTTGACATAATATTTTCTTTAAAAATGAAGCCTGGCTAACAAGCCCCCAACTGGAGCCAACCCCTCATCTGGCCCCAGCATCATAACAGTTCTGGCCCCAGCATCATAACAGTTCTGTACCCCCCACCTTGACCCCAAATCTGAGCCTATCATACACTGGAACTTTTACATCCCCACACTCCTGCGCCCCCACATCCTCAGTCTTCCGCCACAACACTCCTGCACCATCCACACTCTGCAAATCTGTGTCCTGAGCCCATCATACTCACAACCTCCCTGCCCTGAGCCCCTCATGCACCTAATCCAAACTCCTGTACCCTCACATCCACAAGCCTGTGGCTTGCTCAGTATCCCAACCCTCCATCTGAGCCCAACACTCCCCAGCCTGGAGCCCCCTCCCTGAGCCAGCATCCTCTTCTCCACCTCCTCCTGCATCCAAATTCCCTCCCAGAGCTTGCACTTCTCACCCTTTCCCACACCTAAATTCCTTGTTCACCCCCCAGAACCTGCACCTCCTGTCTCCACCTAGTGAGGCTAGACTGCAGGGTTTTTTTCGGCAAACATGCTCTTTTGGCAGCCCCTGTATTCCTCGTTCCACGAGGAATGAGGGGGCTTCCAAAAAAAGGTTTTTTTCCAACATATTTGGCCCAGTCTAGATGGGCCAAATGTCAGAAAAATGTCTTCCAAAAGGATTTAAAAAAGCAGCAGTGGACCTGTACCCAGAGAGTGTATAAGGGCTGGGGATAGCAAGTGATGGAGAGAAGGGGAACAGAGAGGGTGGGGCCTCAAGGAAGGGGTGGGGTCAATCTTGGCTTGTCCTGACATTTAAAAAGTGATCTTGGGTGTAAAAAGGTTGGAGACCACTGGGCTAAGTAGTGCCATGTGGTTCTGGACTATAATTAAGGCTTGTCACCTCCAGAAGGCTGGACTCTGATTCAGTCTGGCTGAAAGTGAAAACAAGTTGAATGTCCCCCTCCAACCTTCACTGCCGGAAAATTCAGAGCAGAGATTGAAATGGTCTTTACACAAACCAGGGAAGCCAAGTTTTGTACAAAATGTGTCTTTCTGTGTGTGTGTGTGTGTGTGTGTGTGTGTGTGTCAGTGTCATAGTAGGTGCAACCCCTATGCATGGCAATACGAAACGAAGGCTGGCATTTCAACTGGAACTCCTTGACCAGATTTACCACTGCATTGCTCTAGTTCCTGCTGATGTCTCTCTCCTGATTTCTGTAGTGTTATAATAGAGTAAAACAGGAGCACTGCAGCAGCCTATTTCCCTTGCGTGTTTAGGTGCAACAGCTCCCAGCGCCCTGAGTTTGCAGACATGGGTATGTAATTTCTCTCTTCGAGATCCCTTTCCACTCAGTCCCTGTCCTTAGGTTCTGACCAGGAATGAGACTTTGGCCCTTTGAAAATGGAGTATTATGAATGTTCCTATATGGGTAACTGCAGATTAACCCCTAAATTCCATTTTGAATAGTCGCTTGACCTTTCACACATCATTTTACAACTGTCTCTGACCCCCATTACCATAATAATACTGCACCTCACAACACTCCAGAGACAAAGGGATGTACTATAATCTTAATTTTACAGCTGGAAACTGAGGCAGAGAGAGACCATGAGACTTGCCCACAGTCACACAGGAAGTCTGATAGTGGGGGAAATTGAACCTAGATTCCACAAGTCCCAGGCTAGCAGTGTAACCACTGCCCCATTTTATCTACATAGAAGAGTGATCTGCAGACCAAGTGTCTGTTGGATTAGAGACTGGCACTGTTTTCTGTAATGGAATGATGTCAAACATGATACCAGGATAGAAAGTTATCCTGAAAGGATCCCAATGGAACTCTTTGGCTGTCTGAATGCAGTCTGGTCAGAGTGTAAATTACGTCATAATCTTGTGGTTGTGCACAATCCTGTCAGCAGAAAATGCTCTTGCTGCTCTGTGTAGGAGGCTGTGCACAAATTCCTCTACTCCGAAGAGGACCCCAGTATCTCTCTCTAGGAATTAGTCATTGGAAGTGCTGTGAGATGGAAACAGTGAGAATTTTTGATCCAAATGCTTTTACTGTGTGTTTCTTTTTGAAAGGCCTGGGACCCTGAAAAATGAGGTCCCGTAGTGAGATAATAACATAAGAATGAACACACTGGGTCAGACCAAAGGTCCATCTGGCCCAGTATCCCATCTGCCAACAGTGGTCAATGCCAGGTATCCCAGAGGGAGTGAACAGAACAGAGAATTATCATATGATCCCTCTCCTGTCATCCATTTCCAGCCTCTAATAAACAGCGGCTAGGGACACCATTCCTACCTGTCCTGGCTAATAGACATTGATGGACTTAACCTCTGTGAATGTATCTAGCTCTTTTTTGGACCCTGTTAAAGTCCTGGTCTTCACAACTTCCTCTGGCAAGGAGTTCCACAGGTTGACTGTGCGTTGTGTGATGAAAAACTTCCTTTTGTTTTTTTTATACCTGCTACCTATTATCATAGAATCATAGAACAGTAGAACTGGAAGGGACCTCGAGAGGTCATCGAGTCCAGTCCCCTGCCCTCTCGGCAGGACTAAGTACTGTCTAGACCAGTGGTTCCCAAACTTTTTGGCATCACACCCCCTTTTTGATTTTTGAGAAACCCTCAAGTTTTTGCAAAACTTGTTGAGTAATAAAAAATAAAAGGAATTGATCAGTGTCAAAAAAGGTGCCAGTACTCCAGGGTAAAAGAGCAGAGCAGGCATTGCCCTTTTAATGTGGCCATTTTGAAGTCTGCCCAGGATGCTCCATCTTCCCCCAGCCCCTGCCAGCCCAAGCGGCACATGTTCCAGCAGACACCCGAGCCAAGAAAAACAGAAAATACTAGACATTTCAAATGGTATTTTCTGATTTTTTTTTACGGGATGGACCGGGCTCTTTCTTGGGGGGGGAGGGAAGGAGGTGGGGAGAGGCTGGGTCACCTTGCGCCGCCTCCCCATGGAATTTCTTCACACACCCCCAGGGGGGCGTGCCCCCCAGTTTGGGAACCTATAGTTTATATCATCCCTGACAGGTATCTGTCTAACCTGCTCTTAAATATCTACAGTGATGGAGATTCCACAGCCTCCTTAGGCAATTTATTCCTGTGCTTAACCACCCTGACAGGCAGGAAGTTTTTCCTAATGTCCAACCTTAAACCTACCTTGCTGCAGTTTAAGCCCCTTGCTTCTTATCCTATCCTCAGAGGCCAAGGAGAACAATTTTCTCCCTTCTGCTTGTCACACCCTTTGAAAACCGCTATGTTAATTATGAGTCAGCAGTGTGATGCTGTTGCAAAGAAAGCAAACGTGATTCTGGGATGCATTAACAGGTGTGTTGTGAGCAAGACACAAGAAGTCATTCTTCTGCTCTGCTCTGCGCTGGTTAGGCCTCAGTTGGAGTATTGTGTTCAGTTCTGGGCACCGCATTTCAAGAAAGATGAAGAGAAATTGGAGAGGGTCAGAGAAGAGCAACGAGAATGATTAAAGGTCTAGAGAACATGACCTATGAGGGAAGACTGAAGGAATTGGGTTTGTTTAGTTTAGAAAAGAGAAGATTGAGGGGGGACAATGATAGCAGTTTTCAGATATCTAAAAGGGTGTCATAACGAGGAGGGAGAAAACTTGTTCATCTTGGCTTCTGGGGATAGAACAAAAAGCAATGGGCTTAAACTGCAGCAAGGGAGGATTAGGTTGGACATTAGGAAAAAGTTCCTAATTGTCAGGGTAGTCAAACACTGGAATAAATTGCCCAGGGAGGTGGTGGAATCTCCATCTGTGGAGATATTTAAGAGTAGGTTAGACAAATGTCTATCAGGGATGGTCTAGGCAGTATTTGGTCATGCCATGAAGGCAGGGGACTGGACCCAATGACCTCTCGAGGTCCCTTCCAGTCCTAGTATTCTATGATTCTATGTCCCCTCTCAGTCATCTCCTTTCCAAACTAAACAAGCCCAATTCTTTCAGTCTTCCTACATAGGTCATGTTCTCTAGACCTTTAATCATTCTTGTTGCTCTTCCCTGGAACTTCTCCAGTTTCTCCTCATCTTTCTTGATTGTGGTGCCCATAACTGGACACAATAACTCCAGTCGAGGCCTAATTAGCGTAGAGCGGAAGAATGACTTCTTGTGTCTTGCTCACAACACTCCTGTTAATGCATCCCAGAATCATGTTTGCTTTTTTTGCAACAGTGTCACACTGTTGACTCATATTTAGCTTGTGGTCTACTATGACCCCTAGAGCCCTTTCTGCCATACTCCTTCCTAAACAGTTGCTTCCTGTTTTATGTGTGTGAAACTGATTGTTCCTTCCCAAGTAGTGTACTTTGCATTTGTCCTTATTAAATTTAATCCTATTTGCCTCAATTTAATATCATTTGGTGACCCCATGAATACTCTATATTTGGAATCAAGGAATTGCCTGCAAAGACAGTAACACTCATTTGGCTGTATTGCACTAGTGTGCAGTATATAACTATTATATGAGAATAATGCCATGTTCACAGTGGGATGGATGAAACTAATGTGCAAAGCAAATACATTCAAAACCTTTTACTTCCCTTATAAGAGTAAATGAATGTCTACTTGAATTATAATGCAATAAGAGCTCTGTGCTGTAGTTCTGCAGCATACAAACTTCCACTGGTTTCTGTGCACAAAATACCTGTACTGTAGTGTTAGATTTCTATACTCCCCTTAGCTCAGATTCAAGACCATGCCCTTCCAAAGTGGCTTTTTTTCTGCCTTGGGAATATAAACACAATTCATACAACTTCTATTGACCTAAACAGCTGAAACAATTCATTGTTATTTCCCTGTTAGACATCAACCAAAATGATTGATTTAAAAGAGAGACGAAGAATAGAAAGTTCTGAAATGTGCATGTGTTGTGTTTGTATGTTGGTGAATTGGTGGGCCTATTCCAGTGTTGGGAGAATGGAAAAGTTCCCACTTTCTCTGTTCCCCCATTAAGCACTGCTTCTCATGATCTGTCTAAATTAATTTCCACTTGCATATTGTTTCCATATGGCAAATTTCTCTCCTGAAACCCACATTGTGGATATGAAGTCTGATATTCTATTCCCCTTGGTTGTATGGAGATTTCCATTGTTGTCAATGGATATCTCCAGTTTGTAGGGAAATAATAGTTTTAGAGGCAAGATCCATGTTGCTGAACTGAGTGGAGAATTCTGCCCTTTTTGAAGAAGAAAAAGAAAGTTTGTTCCATGGCAATTTTTGTTTTTACCTTTAGCATGACCTTTGTGCTAAACAGTATGAGCAGAATTCCTCTCTGTGATCTGTACCATCAATTTCACTGTTGTTTTGCAGTGTAAAATGGATAGAGAACTCTTACCCTTAGAAATCATTTTTGCCACTGCACTATAGAAAGTATTGATCACTTTATTAGAGTGAAATAGTGCTTGGAATTTTAACTCCATAGTGAGGCCAGTAGTTGTAGATATAGTGCTGTAGACATTTAATTTGAGTTTTACATTGTGTTTGTAAACTGTGACATTTTTCCAGCAAGAAAGAATTCTGAAAACGTGTAACCTTATAAAACAGGCTTTAACTTTAAAAAAAAATTAGCACTAACTGGATAACTTATCATTTCTTGTATGAAGTGGATTCATGAGGATTGTTCTTGTGACTGTACATTATGTAAAAAGTTCCACTCTCTGTGGTGGCCACGTTTGCCATGCTTTTGAGAGATGCTTTGCAGGTGATACTCTTAATAAAAGAAATAAATCAGTGACTTTTTAGTTCATGAGAAAAACACTGGATAATGTTTTCGGTTACCAAAACAGTATTTTTGCTCCAACTAAAGACTGTGTAGCAAGTTATCTCACAGGAGATGAACTTCATATCCTCGGAACATATGTTACCTTTTATAATATACTCTCTGTGATTTCATTTTTCCAGTAATACAAAACTGTATATATTTCTGAAGAACAGAACTGTTTTACGTTGGTATTAAGTATGATAATCCAATGAGTAAATTCAGAAGGGCTTATCTTGAAACAGACTAATATGTTCATGTAGAAAGGAATTGGGTAAACTAGTAACTGCATGTGTCAAAGAATGAACTATAGGTAACAGCTACAAAACATTTCGTTAGTTATTATATCTCTGGATAAACATTTTATTCATCTTAAAAATTCCAGTGACAATCATTACTATAATAAAAAACTAACCAGTTTGTATAATAGCGGCGAGGAGTCCTGTGGCACCTTATAGACTAACCGAAGTGCTGGAGCATAAGCTTTCGTGGGCAAAGACCCACTTCGTCAGATGCATCTGTCGAAGTGGGTCTTTGCCCACGAAAGCTAATGCTCCAACACTTCAGTTAGTCTATAACAGGGATGTCCAAACTTTTTTCAAAGAGGGCCAGATTTTATGAAGTGAACATGCGTGAGGGCCGACCATTTTGCCTGACATTCTTTGAACCATTAAAATTAAACACAAATTAACTATTTTATGCAAAGTTTATTGCAAACGGCATACTTTTCATTTCGTCACATGGATGACAAATCTAAACAGGTGTTAAATCACTCTGCCTTTCATATCTAAAGGCCAGATGAAAAAAAAAATCCAGGAAGCTGAAATATATGTCAGGAACATTGTAAAGTACATTACATATTATTGGTAATAAAGGTTGTCTGTCAACTTTTAAGTTCAAAAAATATGAACAGGAACATAACACCAAGTATACATGTTGTGTCCAAATATATTTATAACTGATTTAGACCAACTGACATTAACTGAGATTTTACAATGTATTCATCTCAATACATATGGATTCGTTGGGGGCCATAAAAGATAGATATTGCCAAATTACCTGTGGGGCCGTATTAAACCGGAACACGGGCCGCAATTGGCCCGCGGGCTGGACTTTGGACATGCCTGGTCTATAAGGTGCCACAGGACTCCTCGCTGCTTTTTCAGATTCAGACTAACACGGCTACCCCTCTGATACTTGACAGTTTGTATAATGAGTTTAAGGCTAACCCCTAATTTCTGTGAAGTGTGTGGTATTTTATCGGTAATTTCAATGGAGCCAAAGAATCATGCAGATTTTTAACAATATCCTAAACTGGGGTTAGGCCAGAAGAAATTATAAATAATCTCATTGTCTGTTACACAGTTTAAAACTACTGTTTCTCCCTATGGTTTCTGTGATGATGAACTATGAGTACCTTTCTTTATTTGATTTGTGAAATCCTCTTATAAAAATAATTCCTATTTAGTGCCTTCCATTTAAATCATCCACTGGTAAATTTGATCCTCAGTTTATTTTGATTACAATTTCAGAAAATGACTTATGTTAAAATGAGTATGGATATTTGGATTTTGTTAATTTTTGCTAGGGGTAACTGGCCATTTCAGTCACTGTCTATAAAAAGCATGCTCCTTGCCTCATTCTCCTGTGTTGCCTTGATATTAATGGTCTTTGCTGTTGTGATACTGACTGGGGGGAAGGGATGGAAAAGCAGGGCAGGGATGTTGCAAATGAAGCCAAACATCATGGCACGGAGGTGGTTGAGCAGCTTGCCTGGCTCGAGCAGCGTATGTATTACACTGTCACTCGCTTAGGTGCTAATTCTGTCAGCCAACTTGCAAAAATAAAGTTGTGAAAAGGCTTTTATCCACCCTGAGAACAGTGGTTTCATTCAGTTTAATAACCAGCCTGAATGCTAGTCACTGGACACGAAAGACTAGAGCCATTGCTAGTTCTGTGTAGTATGCAATGGAGATCGTGAGCTTGTGCATTAGGGTGACAGAAGGATGCTATGAATGGAAATGTGATCTGCGGGTACATGGCCTTCCTCTGCCCCTAGTGCATTACTATGTGCAATATGGTGAAGTACATTTGGTTTTAACAGCAGCATTAGTTAGGAATCATTATGGCCTGTGTTCAGTCATCTAAGCACCTTGCTGTAACAGCGTCAGGCCCCTATGCAGGAATTTCTGAGGGGGGGAAATGCTTTTGTGTAAATGTGGACCACAAGGGTGTGAATGCTCCCCCCTGTGACGCCCAAGTAAGTGGGGAAATCAGCCCCAGCCTTCCCCTGGTTGGTTAGAGCATGGGGGACGGAGGTGTGGGCAGCTGCTCCTGCCTTCTGCTGGCTGGCCGGAGCATGCTTACTTGGGTGCCATGGGGGCGAGGGGTGCCTTCAAATCCTTCGCACCCTCCGCTGCATACAGGCTTGAGCTTAGATCCTTGTGTGCAGTGTTAGGAGCTTATGGGACTGTTCCTCCCCAGTGAAATTGGGAGGGTGTGGATCTTTATAGACTCAGATACATGTACTGTCATTCCTCCCTCACAGCAAGCACAAGTAATGGTTCCCCCTCCTATGCAACTAACTACCTCTGCAGGATATTCACAGGATGTGACTCTCTGTGGTGGCCACGTTTGCCATGCTTTTGAGAGATGCTTTGCAGGTGGATCATGTGCTATCCCTAGGACGTGTCTACACAGGTGTGTGTAGCTCAAAATAAGCTATGCAATATGTGCTACACAAATTGTGTAACTTATTTCGAGAGAGACTATTTTAAAATTTGGTGCTGTCTACACAGTGGCAAATTTCAAAATAGAGCGCAATTCCGGTGTCTTCTGTATTCCTCGTGCAATGAGGTTTACAGGAAGCCAGAATAAGCCACCTGTTATTTTGAAGTTATTTTGAAATAATGGGTGTGCTGTTAAGATGCGCACAACATTATTTTGGGATAACATACGTTATCCCTAAATAGTTCAACTGTGTAGACGTACCGCTACAGTGCTCATTATCACACTTCAGTTCCCTAGTTTTAGCATAAATGTAGCTCTTAACACATGATTTTTCCACAAGAGGGCAGCATATGGCCTCTAGAGAAACAGCTATTAAAACAACACCTCATGCCCAGCAACCAGAGGCTTTGTTCTATGTCCACTGTGGCAGTGGGCTTTAATCTAAAAGGGTACGTCTAGACTGCGAGGATCTATCGGAAAAAGATACGCAAAATGTACTCTGCATTTTGCTTATCTTTTTCGGATACTTTTGTCGGGAGAGGCATAAGGATCTTGTGCAAAAACTCCTTTTTGCACACAAAGGAAACCTCCACACTGCTTGTTTTTGCTCAAAACCCCCTTGCACAATAATAGCTCGAATAGGTTATGCAAATGAAGCATGACAAAATGCTACTCAGCATGTCATTTGCATATGCCGGTGTAGACAAAGCCCCAGAGCTCTACACCTCAGCCCCTCTTGCACCAGACTCCCTCCCAGAGCTAGCACCCACAGTGTGTGTGTGTGTGTGGGGAGTTTGGGGAGAAAGGGTGCAGGTTCTGGGCACCACAAAAATTTCTACAAACCTGCCGCCGCTGCTCAAGATTCGCTAGACAGGAAGGTGAAGGTATTTTACTAAAACCACAATATGGCAAACATCACTACTCAGTAAAATTACCTTCCAGGACATTTGAGTACTTGGCACACTGTTGGCAAATGTGTGCATTGCAAATACTAGCACTGAATATGCACTCAGTCTTATTGGTTATGAGCTGTTACATTTTTTAATCCAGAGTGTGCATGCGTGCGTGCGTGTGTGTGTGAGAGTGTGTGTGCTATAACTCACTAATACTGCACCATTTGGGAATTCTGGATGTCTGGCCTCATAAAGTAAACATCACAGTGCCATTTAGGTGAGAGATCCTGTGTTTGATTAATACTGTGATGTTTGCTTCTCTTCTATTGCTAGGCAAAGTATTTTTATCCTAAGTGGATACTGGCAAATAGCTCAAGCTCAAATTTTGATTTACTATGTCAGGGTAATTTCAGGATTCAAAACTTGGGATTGTTTTAGGGGTGGGGGGATTGACTGGGAAATTGACCCCCCTCCAAGTCTGTGAAGGACATATCAAAAATGATGATCCCTTTTCTGCTCTTTCTGAAGGAAGGATGGATGTTGCTGTAGTAATGGAGTTAGGAGAAGGAGAAAATACTTGCCAGATTAAATCTTCTCTGCCACTGGTTTTGGGAGGTGGAATATTTTCAAGTTTTGATTTTAAAAGATATATACAATAGTGCTATGGCTGGAGGAGAAGCCACCATCAGTTTTTGGTGAGAAACATCTGGTTTCAGGGTTTTAGCAAAGCATCTGGGAAGTTCCTAGGTTCTAATCCTATGATGTAATCTCAGGTAACTGGACCAAATGCACAAAAATGATACACAAATCCACCCAGAAAATTGATTTTAACAAGCAGGGTCCCAGTAAAAATCGTGGGCTGTACCCTCACTATGCTTCAGAAACTGAATAGTTGTATTTTCATATTTTCTAACTTTGCCACAATGTTATAGAGGCTGTTAAAAATTCTAAATCAGGCTGGAAGAAACAGCCTGCTTGTTCCTATCACAAATCATCTAACTAACATCCAACAGCGTTTGGAAAACGAAAATAACCTTTGCAGCTGATTTATACTTGGCTAGAACATATTACAAATACAAGTTGGACTTCCCTAGTTCAGCACCTTCAAGACCTGAATGCGGGGATTTGCTGGATCAGGGGAGGTCCTTTCTCTCATGGTCTGGGCTGAAAGCTGCTCCAGGCCAGTCCCACTGCTGCCTGGCTGGTGCCAGCTCTCCAGGTTTGAGCTCTCTGGCCTCTGCCCAAGCTGAAGCTGCACAGCCAGGGCTGGAGGACCATAGCTGCTTCTGGCACCCCATTACTGCCCAGCCACTAGAGCCAGAACTCCCCGCTGCACCATCTGCCTCCCCGCCACACTCTTGCTGAGTCACTGGCCCCTCCTGCCGCACTCATGCCCCATGGCCAGACCTCCCTGTACCTGAGCTTTGTGGTCCAGGAACATCTGGGGTCCTGCTAGACCATGGATATTGCCAGACGTCAGAGGTGCAACCTGTACCATACCAACCCCATCCAAAAGGCAGCAAATGTTAAATGGAGTACACATTCATAGTGTGTGTAGCACTCCTTGAAGGGGGGGCCTTTCATGTTGGACTCTGGAATTATAGCTGAGCAAATGATTTAGAGAGGGAGTTCTCCAGGTAGAGGAGAAGCAGATACAGGACTCTTGAGTGGAGTGTATGTTGTGTTTGGGGCTTTCTTGCTTTGTGCTGAGCTTGTGTTTGTGAGTGAGGGTTGGTATGTATTTTTTGTTTGTTTTTGTTTGTTTTTTCCCCTGTGTTTGAGAGTGAGGCTTTTTTTTCCACTTCCCCTTTGCCCTCCCCCTCCCCTACATGGAGTGTGTGCTGTGATTGACAGGTGGAAACTGTTGGCTTCTAATTAAAGTTTGAATTCTAGAACCCTCTGCTGATTGGCTGAGCCTTGGTAGGGGGAGGAACTTTCAGGCACTCCAGGGCTTTATAAGGCAGTGGGCAAGCGACCAAGGAGCTTGCAAACAGGGAGTTTAGAGAGGGAATTTGGAACAGGAGAGGGAAGGGCGTGAAGTTCTCCTGCCTTTCTTTTTAAATCCCTTCTCCAGGACAGCAGTGTTTGATGGTGATAAGTCTGTTGTTGTTACCTGCACAGCGTGTGCCATGTTTGACTTTCTCCCTGAAGAAAGAACGGATTTCATCTACACTAAGTGCAAGCTTGTCGCCATTTTGGAAGAGAAAAATAGAGGACTGGAGTCCCAAGTGTCGACCCTACGCTCGAGCAGAGAGGATGAAGACCTCCTCGATAGAAGGCAGCGTTTAATCCTTCAAACACAGCAGGCAGAGGAGCCAGAGAGGTCAGTATGGGACCAGGAAGAGAACTGGCAGCATGTAACTTCTAGAAGGGGGGAAAAGGCCAGCATGGGAATCGCCCAATGCTATAGAGGTAAGTAATTGCTTACAGGCTCTGCAGTGGTGAATGCCTTGGAAGGGACCTCAGAAGGAAGAAACCGGAAGGGAACACCATCTACTGGAAGGCATGGGATGCATAGTCCTAGGAATGGGGGTTCCACGGCCACCACCCCCAAAAGAAAACAAGAGGTGGTGGTGGTCGGGGACTCCCTCCTAAGAGGGACTGAGCCATCCATGTGCCGTCCGGACCTGGAATCTTGAGAGGTGTGCTGCTTACCGGGAGCTCACATTCACGATGTGACTGAGAGGCTTAGCAAACTGATCAAACCTTCGGATCGCTACCCCTGGCAACTAACGATACGGCCAAGAATGACCTTGAGCGGGTTACAGCGGATTATGTAGCACTGGGAAGAAGGATCCAAGAATTGGGAGCGCAAGTGGTGTTCTCGTCCATCCTCCCTGTTGAAGGGAAAGGACTGGATAGGGATCGTCAAATTGAGGAAGTCAATGCGTGGTTGGCAGGTGGTGTCACAGAGAGGGCTTTGGTTTCTTTGACCATGGGACTCTGTTCTGGGCACAAGGATTGTTAGGAAGAGATGGGATCCACCTAACGAAGAGAGGAAGGAGCATCTTCGCGAACAGGCTTGCAAACCTCGTGAGGAGGGTTTTAAATTAGGTTCGTCGGGGGACGGTGACCAAAACCCTGAGGGGAGTGGGAAAGTCAGATACCAGGAAGAAATGCAGAGAGGAACGAACAATAAAGGAGGACCCCTGATTCGAATGGAGAAGATAGGGTGATCAACTGGTTACCTAGTCCAAGAAATTTGATTTAATTGGGATAACAGAGACTTGGTGGGATGACTCGCATGACTGGAGCGCTGTCATGGAAGGGTATAGACTGTTCAGGAAGAATAGGCAGGGGAGAAAAGGAGGGGGAGTTGCACTATATGTAAGAGAGCACTATGATTGCTCTGAACTCCAGTATAAAGAGGGAGAAAAACCTATTGAGAGTCTATGGGTTAAGTTTAAAGGAGCAAACAACAGCAGTGATGTTGTGGTTGGTGTCTGTTACAGGCCACCGAATCAGGTGGATGAGGTAGATGAGGCTTTCTTCGGACAACTGAGAGAAGCTTCCAGATCGCAGGCCCTGGTTCTCATGGGGGACTTTAATCACCCTGACATCTGTTGGTAAACCAATACGGCAGTACACAGGGAATCTAGGAAGTTTTTTGGAGAATGTTGGGGATAACTTCTTGATACAAGTGCTGAAGGATCCGACTGGGGCTGTGCGCAGCTTGACCTTCTGCTCACAAACAGGGAGGAACTAATAGGGGAAGTGGAGGTGGGTGACACCCTGGGAAATGCTTCCAGTTCCACGCGCAGGGCCAGGTAGGCAGGCGGAGCTTCAGAGTCTCAATGCGTGGATGAGATGATGGTGTAGGAAAGAGGGGTTTAGATTTATTAGGAACTGGGGACACTTTTGGGAGGGGGGGAGCCTATACAGGAAGGATGGGCTCCACCTAAACCAGGGTGGAACCAGACTGCTGGCACTAAACATTAATAAGGCCGTAGAGCAGTTTTTAAACTAAGAGACGGGGGGAAAGCCGATTGGTGCGGAGATGCACGTAAATCGGAGGGGGACATCTCTTAGAGGAGAATCCGTTGATAGAGATTCTCTAAGCTGTAGTCAGAAGGAGAGAAGGGGAGAGGGCAAACCATGGGCCAGAGCTGACAAACAACTGCATACAAAGGAATCCAATGCATCAGGGAAGGGCAGACAAATAAGCAGTGGCAAATTTTTAAAGTGCTTGTACACAAATGCTAGGAGTCTGACTAATAAGATGGGTGAACTAGAGTACCTAGTATTAAATGAGGAGATTGACATAATAGGCATCACTGAAACCTGGTGGAATGAGGAAAATCTGTGGGACACAATCATACCGGGATATAAAATATATCGAAAGGATAGAGCAGGCCGGGTGGGTGGCGGAGTGGCACTGTATGTGAAAGATAATGTAGAATCAAATGAAATAAAAATAGTAAGTGAATCAACATGTTCAGTAGAATCGCTATGGATGGTAATTCCATGCTCCAATAATAAGAAATTAGCAGTAGGAATATATTACCGACCACCAACCAGGATAGCGATACTGACATTGAAATGCTGAAGGAGATTAGAGAGGCTACCAAAATAAAGAACTCTATAATAATGGGGGATTTTAATTACCCCCATATTGACTGGACACATGCCACCTCAGGAAGAGAAGCAGAGATAAAATTTCTCAATGGCTAAAATGACTGCTTCTTGGAGCAGCTGGTGCAGGAACCTACAAGGGGAGAGGCAATTCTCGATTTACAGGCAGTCCCCGAGTTACGCGGATCCGACTTATGTCGGATCCGCAGTTACGAACAGGGCCCTCCCTCTCCCTGGTCTCCAGCAGACCAGGGAGAGGAAGCAAAGCGGCGGAACACGCGGGCAGCGGACAGCCCAGATGTGTCTGAGCTGTCCGCTGCCTGCGTGCTCCGCGGCTTTGCTCTGCCACTTTGCTCCCCGTCCCCCTGGTCTGCAGACCAGGGGGACGGGGAGCAAAGCAGAGCAAAGCCATGGAGCCCGAGGGCAGCAGGACAGCCACGGCGCATCTGGGCTGTCCCGCTGCCGCCGTGCTCCGCGGCTTTGCTCCGGACGCCTGTGGTACAGCAGCTGGGGCGCTGCCGGTTGGTCCCGTAGCGCCGCTCTGGGCGCTACTGGACCAACCCGGCAGCACCCCAGTTGCTCTGCCCCAGGAGTCCTGATTCGGCCACTGCTGGTCAGTTTCAGCAGCGGCTGAATCAGGACGCCTGGGGCAGAGCAGCTTGGGTGCTGCTGGGTTGGTCCAGTAGCGCCGAGGAGCGGCGGTGCTACTGGACCAACCCAGCAGCACCCCAGCTGCTCTGCCCCTGGCGTCCCCAAGTCAACCGCTGCTGAAACTGACCAGTGGCTGACTACAGGAAGCCCCTGCTCCGGGCTTCCTGGAATCAGCCGCTGATCAGTTTCAGCAGCAGCTGACTTGGGGATGCCTGGAGTTCTTAAGTTGAATCTGTATGTATGTCAGAACTGGCGTCCAGATTCAGCTGCTGTTGAAACTGATCAGTTTCAGCAGCGGCTGAATCTGGACGCCAGTTCCGACTTACATACAGATTCAACTTAAGAACAAACCTACAGTCCCTATCTTGTACGTAACCCGGGGAATGCCCGTAGTCCTGAGTAGAGTGCGGGATCAGGTCCAGGAAATAACCGTTACAGGACCACTTGGGAATAGTGACCGTAATATAATAACATTAAACATTCCTGTGGTGGGAAGAACACCTCAGCAGTCCAGCACCCTGGCATTTAATTTCAAAAAGGGGAATTACACAAAAATGGGGAGGTTAGTTAAACAGAAATTAAAAGGCACAGTGACTAGAGCCAAATCCCTGAAAGCTGCATGGAAACTTTTTAAAGACACCATAATAGAGGCCCAACTTAAATGTATACCCCAAATTAAAAAACATAGCAAGAGACCTAAAAACGAGTCACCGTGGCTTAACCACCATGTTAAAGAAATAGTGAGGGGCAAAAAGGTATCCTTTAAGAAGTGGAAGCCCAATTCTAGTGAGATAAATAGAAAGGAACATAAACACTGTCAAATCAAGTGTAAAAACGTAATAAGAAAAGCAAAAAAATATTTTGAGGAATAGCTAGCCAAAAACTCACAAAGAAATAACAAAATGTTTTTTAAGTACATTAGAAGTAGGAAGCCTGCTAAAAAACCTGTGGGTCCTCTAGATGATCGAACTATTAAAGGAACAATCAAGGATGATAAAACCATTGCGGAGAAACTAAGTGATTTCTTTGCTTCAGTCTTCACGGCTGAGGACGTTCGGGAGATTCACAAATCTGCATCGTCCTTTCTGGGTGATGGATGTGAGGAACTTTCCTGGATTGAAGTGTCATTAGAGGAGGTTTTGGAACAACTAGAAAAACTTAATGTTAACAAATCTCCGGGACCGGATGGCATTCATCCAAGGTTTCTAAAAGAACTCAAATGGGAAATTGCTCAACTATTACGTGTGGTTTGTAACCTACCCCTTAAATCAGCTTCCGTACCTAATGACTGGAAGATAGCCAACGTTATACCAATATTTAAAAAGGGCTCTAGAGGCGATCCGGGCAGTTATAGACCAGTAAGTCTAACTTCAGTACCGGGAAAATTAGTCGAAACAATAGTAAAGAATCAAATTGTAAAGCATGTAGAAGAACATAATTTGTTGGACAAAAGTCAACATGATTTCTGTAAAGGGAAATCCTGTCTTACTAATCTTATTAGGGTACGTCTACACTACAACGTTAATTCGAACTGACTTAGTTTGAATTAGTTAATTCGAACTAAGCTAATTCGAACTAACGGATCAGACTAAAAAATTAGTTCGAATTAGCGTTTTGCTAATTCGAACTAGCATGTCCACATTAAGTAGACCCTGAACCAGGCTTAAGGATGGCCAGAAGCAGTGGAGCATGGAGATGCTGTCTCAGGTTAGCCGAGGGCTGCGCTTAAAGGGTCCCGACCCCCACCCCGGACAGACAGTTCTCAGGGGTGCCCCGCTTGCAAAGCAGTCCTGCCTTGGAGTGCCCGGACTACCCACACTGGGCACATCACACCACTCAGCCATCAGACTGGCTGCACTTGCCGCAGGCTGCCATCTGGGGAGAGGGGACAATCGGGGGGCTGCAGGAGAGGTTCCACCCCAAAAGCCCGCAGAGCCAGCCCAGTCCTCCACATCCGGGGCTCATGCCCCATTCCTCCCTCACCTCCTTCCACTTACCCTTCCTTAGCCCCTTTTCTTGATGTACAAAATAAAGGACAATTGTGTTCAAAAATGGAATCCGTCTTTATTGAACTGGGGGAGACTGGGAAAAGGAGGTGGGAGAGAGGAAGAGAGAGGCTGGGAGAGGGGAGGGCAAATACAATGATCAGGGGTTGGGAACAGGTCACATATGATGAGAGGCTAAAGAGACTGGGACTTTTCAGCTTAGAAAAGAGGAGATGGAGGGGGGACAGGATAGAGGTCTCTAAAAGCAGGAGTTGGGTGGAGAGGATACATACAGAAAAGTTCTTCATTAGTTCCCATAAAGAAGGACTAGAGGACACCAAAGGAAAGGAATGGGTAGCAGGCTTCAAACTAGTAACAGAAAATTGTTCTTCACAAAGCAAAGAGTCAACCTGTGGAACTCCTTGCTGCAGGAGGCTGTGAAGGCTAGAACTAGAGAGGGATGGCACGAGACAAATGGCTTGGTCACTGTCTTCCGTCCATCCCCTCCAGGGTCCCCAGGGTTGGCCGCTGTCGGTAGACAGGCTACTGGGCTAGATGGACCTTTGGTCTGACCCAGGACGGCCATTGTAAGCTCAGGGTTGGGGGTCTCAGTGGACCCCCTTGATTTTCAAGCACACCTGCTCTTGGGTGACCAGGCTGGCAGCTCTCCTGCCCAAGCCAGCCACTTTCCTGTGCCTAGTTAGGAGATCGTGGACGAGGTCCACGATGTCCGCACTAGCCCAGGCGGGTGCCCGCCTCTTGCGGTCCCGGGCAAGCTCCCGGGAGCCGCCAGCCTGGTCCCGGAAAGAGGGGGAGGGCTGGGGGGCATCGGGTGGTTGGCTCGATCCGTGCCAGGTGCAGGGTCTGCTGGCTGGGTGCTGGTAGGCTTGCACCTGGCACGGGCACCGTAGCCAGCCCATGCCCCTTTAAGAGGTCCGGGGCCAGGAGGGGGGGCAGACGAGTTTCCCTGGTGTTGGCCAGAGTGGCCACCAGGGAAAGCTGGGGAGGGCTAGCCTCCCACTAGTTCGAATTAAGGGTCTACACAGCCCTTAATTCGAACTAGTAAATTCGAACTAAGCTTAATCCTCGTGGAATGAGGATTACCTAGTTCGAACTAAGCGCTCCGTTAGTTTGAATTAAACTAACTTTGTAGTATACACATACCCTTAGAGTACTTTGAAGGGGTTAACAAACATGCGGACAAGGGGGATCCAGTAGATATAGTATACTTGATTTTTCAGAAAGCCTTTGACAAGGTCCCTCACCAAAGGCTCTTGTGTAAATTACATGGCCATGGGATAAGAGGGAAGGTCCTTTCTTGGATTGAGAACTGGTTAAAAGACAGGAAACAAAGGGTAGGAATAAATGGTAAATTTTCAGATTGGAGAGGGGTAACTAGTGGTGTACCCCAAGGGTCAGTCCTGGGACCAATCCTTTTCAACTTATTCATAAATGATCTGGAGAAAGGGGTAAGCAGTGAGGTAGTAAAGTTTGCAGATGATACCAAACTGTTTAGGATAGTCAAGACAGAAGCAGACTGTGAGGGACTCCAAGAAGATCTCACCAAACTGAGTGATTGGGCAACAAAATGGCAAATGAAATTTCATGTGGATAAGTGTAAAGTAATGCACGTCGGGAAAAATAACCCCAACTATACGTACAGTATGATGGGGGCTAATTTGCCTACGACAAATCAGGAAAGAGATCTTGGAGTTATCGTGGACAGTTCTCTGAAAACTTCTGCACAGTGTGCAGCGGCGGTCAAAAAGGCAAATAGGATGCTAGGAATTATTAGGAAAGGGATAGAAAATAAGACCCAGAATATCTTACTGCCCCTGTATAAAACTATGGTACGCCCACATCTTGAATACTGTGTACAGATGTGGTCTCCTCACCTCAAAATAGATATTTTGGCCTTGGAAAGGGTTCAGAAAAGGGCAACTAAAATGATTAGGGATTTGGAACAGGTCCCATATGAGGAGAGGTTAAAGGGACTGGGACTTTTCAGTTTAGAAAAGAGGAGACTGAGGGGGAATATGATAGAGGTCTATAAAATCATGAGTGGTGTGGAGAGGGCTGATAAAGAAAAGTTATTTATTAGTTCCCATAATAGAAGAACTAGAGGACACCAAATGAAATTAATGGGTAGCAGGTTTAAAACTAATAAAAGAATGCTCTTCTTCACACAGCATGTAGTCAACCTGTGGAACTCCTTGCCAGAGGAGGCTGTGAAGGCTAGGACTATAATAGAGTTTAAAGAGAAGCTAGATAATTTCATGGAGGTTAGGTCAATAAAAGGCTATTAGCCAGGGGATAAAATGGTGTCCTTGGCCTCTGTTTGTCAGAGGCTGGAGAGGGATGGCAGGAGACAAATCGCTTGATCATTGTCTTCGGTCCACCCTCTTTGGGGCGCTTGGTGCTGGCCACTGTCGGCAGACAGGATACTGGGCTAGATGGACCTTTGGTCTGACCCAGTACGGCCGTTCTTATGTTCTCATGGGAAGCAGTGATAATGAAATGGTAGATTTCAGGATCCTGACCAAAGGAAGAAAAGAGAGTAGTAAGATACAAACCTTGGACTTCAAAAAAGCAGATTTTGACTCCTTCAGAGACCTGATAAGCAGAATCCCCTGGGATGCTAAAATGAAGGAGAAAGGAGTCCAGGACAGCTGGCAGTATTTTAAAGAAGCCTTATTGAAGGCACAGAAAGAAACCATCCCGACGCGTAGCAAGAGAGGCAAACATGGTAGGAGACCAGACTGGCTTACGGGAAATCCTTGGTGAACTTAAGCACAAAAAGGAAGCTTACAAAAAGTGGAAACTTGGACAAATGACCAGGGAGGGGTTTAAATGTATAGCTCGAGAATGCCGGGGGGTTATCAGGAAGGCGAAAGCACAAATGGAATTGTGACTGGCTAAGGATATGAAGGATAACAAGAAAGGTTTCTACAGGCATGTTAACAAGAAGGTGATCAGAGCAGGTGTGTGGCCCCTACTGGATGAAGGAGGTAACCTTGGCTATGTCTAGACTGCAAGCCTCTTTCGAAAGAGAGCGTCTAGACTGCACGCGGAACTTTCGAAAAAGTGGCTTGCTTTTTCAAAAGAAAGCACCCAGTGAGTCTGGATGCTCTCTTTCGAAGAAGCCCTATTTACATTCAAGAACGCCTTCTTTCGAAAGAGGAACTTTCGAAAGAAGGCGTTCCTCCTCGTGCAATGAGGTTTACCACCGTCGAAAGAAAAGCCGCGTTCTTTCGATTTAATTTCGAAAGAACGCAGCTGCAGTCTAGACGCAGGTGAAGTTTTTTCGAAAAAAGGCTACTTTTTTCGAAAAAAACCCTGAGTCTGGACACAGCCCTAGTGACAGATGATGTGGGGAAAGCTGAAGTACTCAATATTTTCTTTGCCTCTGTCTTCATGGACTAATGCACTAAGTGACGCAAGATGGGATGAAGATGGACAGCCCTTGGTGGGTAAAGAACAGGTTAGGAACTATTTAGAAAAGCTAAATGTTCACAAATCCATGGGTCCGGACTTAGTGCATCCGAGGGTACTGAGGGAGTTGGCAAATGTCATTGAGGAGCCTTTGGCCATTATCTTTGAAAACTCGTGGAGATCAGGAGGAATCCCGGATGACTGGAAAAAGGCAAATGTAGTGCCCATCTTCAAAAAAGGGAAGAAGGACGATTCAGGGATCTATAGGCCGATCAGTCTTACCTCGGTTCCTGGCAAAATGATGGAAGGGATCCTTAAGGAATCCATATTGAGGCACTTGGTAGAGAGGAAAGTGATCAGGAATAGTCAGCATGGATTCACAAAGGGAAAGTTGTGCCTGACCAATCTGATTAGCTTCTATGATGAAGTAACTGGCTCTGTGGACATGGGAAAGTCAGTGGATGTGATATACCTTGACTTTAGCAAGGCTTTTGATACGGTCTCCTACAATATTCTTGCCAGCAAGTTAAGGGATTGTGGATTGGATAAATGGACGGTAAGATGGATAGAAAGATGGCTAGAAGGCCGGGCCCAACACGTAGTGATCAACGGCTTGGTGTCAGGATGGCGGTCGGTTTCTAGCGGAGTGCCCCATGGTTCGGTTCTAGGACCAGTTTTGTTCAATATCTTTATTAATGACCTGGATGAGGGGATGGATTACACCCTCAGCAAGTTTGCGTATGACACTAAGCTAGGGGGAGAAGTAGATACGCTTGAAGGCAGAGATAGGGTCCAGAGTGACCTAGACAGATTGGAGGATTGGGCCAAAAGAAATCTGATGAGGTTCAACAAGGACAAGTGCAGAGTCTTTGGAAGAATCCTTGGAAGAATCCCAAGCATAGTTACAAGCTGGGGACCAACCAGTTAAGTAGTAGTTCTGCAGAAAAGGACCTGGGAGTTACAGTAGATGAGAAGCTGGATATGAGTCAACAGTTTGCCCTTGTAGCCAAGAAGGCTAATGGCATACTAGGTTGCATTAAGAGGAGTAGTGCCAGTAGATCCAGAGATGTCATTATTCCCCTTTATTCGGCTCTGTTGAGGCCACATCTGGAGTATTGTGTCCAGTTCTGGGCCCCCCACTACAAAAAGGATGTGGACACATTGGAGAGGATCCAGCGGAGGGCAACCAAAATGATTAGAGGGCTGGAGCATATGACTTATGAGGAGAGGCTGAGGGATTTGGGTCTGTTTAGTCTGCAGAAGCAAAGAGTGTGTGTGTGTGGGGGGGGGGGGGGCGGGTTGATAGCAGCCTTCAACTTCCTGAAGGGAGGTTCCAAAGAGGATGGAGAGAGGCTGTTCTCAGTAGTGACAGATGGCAGAACAAGGAGCAATGGTCTCAAGTTGTGGTGGGAGAGGTCCAGGTTGGATATTAGGAAAAACTATTTCACTAGGAGGGTGGTGAAGCACTGGAATGGGTTACCTAGGGAAGTAGTGGAGTCTCCATCCCTAGAGGTATTTAAGTCTCGGCTTGACAAAGCCCTGGCTGGGTTGATTTAGTTGGGATTGGTCCTGCCTAGATCAGGGGGCTGGACTTGATGACCTTTTGAGGTCTCTTCCAGCTCTATGATTCTAAGATTTGGGTGGGGAGTTGTTAGGCAATCTGAAAAATGTGGAACTTTTTATTTGAAAAATCCGAAAGCTTTGTGTAGAACTACAGGCAGTCCCCAGGTTACGTACAAGATAGGGACTGTAGGTTTGTTCTTAAGTTGAATTTGTATGTGAGTCGGAACTGGTGTCCAGATTCAGCTGCTGTTGAAACTGACCAGCGGCTGACTGCAGGAAGCCCGAGGCAAAGCTGCTTTTCTCACCGCTGATTTACTCCGCATCACCCTGGTCTTCTGGGGAAGAGGGGGGCCCCCAGCAGACCAGGCAGATGCGGAGCGGCACTAGCTGCGCCCTCCCCCCCCAGCAGACCAGGGAGGATGTGGGCGGCGGAACCGCGGCACGTCTGGGTGGTCCTGCCGCCCGCGTCCTCTGTGGCGAGAAAAGTCCCGTTTGTATGTAGGGATCCGACATAAGTCGGATCCACGTAAGTCGGGGACTGCCTGTATATGTTCAGTTGGAACTGAAACTGTTTTTCATCTGTTTTGTTTTGGTTTGTGTGGGTGTTTGGGTATATTTTATTTTTTTATGTTTTTAAATAAATCAAATGTTTCATTTGGAAATTTAACTATTTAGGAATGAAAAGCCAAAGCATTTCAACTTCTTAAAATGAGTATTCATTATTCTTTTTTGACCAAAACTCTTTGCTGATTTGGACCCAAATTCTTGAATCATTTCAGTGGTGGAGCCGAAAGTACAATTTCAGTGAATAATCTACGTGTTTGAACAATTTTCCCCAGCTCTGTTTGAAGTTCTAGGCCAAATTGAGGCTTGCTGTAAGCTGATACAATGGAGTTACAACTACTTATACAGCTGGCCTCAATTTGGCCACCTTAACTCCACTCTGTTTTCATATGTATTTTCTTATAAATCTTCTGTGTGTTCTTCTTTGCTAATGATCAGTTAATGTTAATGCTAATGATCAGTATATGATTAGTTCATGCTAATAATCAGTTCATGTTAAATGGGTTTCCCTCATCGCAGCTCACATGATTCTGAAGTGAAGTCATTGTGCTGCAATTGTGATATCAGCCATTACCATTCTTATGTCATAGGCACAGAATTGACTTCACCTCTGAGTCAAGCCAATAAAGGAAGGCTGTGAGGAACTTGCCTATGCTGCAAGACAAATATCTGTAGTAACGGAGAGAGAAAATAGAGCACCCTTTGAGTGACAAGGGGAAAAGAGTTTGCTCATCATATCCTAGTCATCTGCCAAGCAGCAAAACTGTTCTGACTGGCAGTTTCTGTGGGCCTGTTACCCATAGACGTAATAACAGTTGTTCATTGGGAAAGATGTAGCCTAAGACCCTTTCCTAGCCCTGCTACAAACACCCCAAATCAACACCGGGGGCTTGTCATTCATTCTCCACACTATACAGAGGCACACATTGTTTTGACCAGACCCCTGTTAGCTTCATGGAAGCTGGGCTGAACTGTTCCCAAATTAGAAGAGAACGTGTCCAATAGCAGCATGGTTCAAGTCTCCTGGTGATGGCATCTTTGGTTTTCGTGACACTTCGGAATCACAAAACAGGAAGAAAGATCTGAATGACCTTTGAGGCCTTACTCCCATAAAGGCTAGGTCTTCCATGGAAACACCTCTGTCCAGTAGAAAGGGACCTTTGCTAAAGCCTTTTTCTGATTTAAACATCCCAAACTTGGAGGAAGGAATACCTTTGGCTAGTCTGAGTTGACTGTTTATTTGTAACAAAAGCTAACCAGTGTGTTAAAAACACAGAGAAAAATGGATGTGCTGCTGTGGATACAGGATATTTTGATTGCAGAGATGATGTTAGGAAAGGGGGTCAATCCAAAGACCATTTTTATTTTGTAAATTGCCCTAACACACAAATATTTAATCATATTGGGCACATTTCCAGCTCTTCTATTGGTGGAAGGTGGGCAGAGGGCAACCAAAATGATTAGGGGGCTACAGTCCATGACCTGTTAGGAAAGACTGAGGGATCTGGGTTTGTTTAGTCTGCAGAAGAGAAGAGTGAGGGGAGATTTGATTGCAGCCTTCAACTTCCTGAAGGGAGGTTCCAAAGAAGCTTGAGAGAGGCTGTTCAGTAGTGACAGATGGCAGAACAAGGAGCAATGGTCTCAACTTACAGTGGGAGAGGTCTAGATATTCGGAAAAACTATTTCATAAGGAGGGTGGTGAAGCACTGGAATGGGTTACCTAGGGAAGTGGTGGAATCTCCATCCCTAGAGATTTTTTAAGTCTCGGCTTCACAAAGCCCTGGCTGGGCTGATTTAGTTGGGGTTGGTCCTGCCTTGGGCAGGGGGCTGGACTTGATGATCCCTGAGGTCTCTTCCAGCCCTAGGATTCCACGATTCTAAGGTGTATATTTATAACACGTGGATGGTGTAAGTGAATTTGTGAGACTTATTTGTTTGCCAGATTGATATGTAAACTAGGAGCTATGGCATTCAGTTTTATTGTAGTACTCCACCTGGTATCTCAGCTTTGATGCAGATGCTTTTTTTGCCATGAGTGAGAGCTAACTGGGCATTGGGCAATACAGATAGACACAGAATGGCTCTGTGTGGCTCCTTTTATATAGCATTCATACACTGCCTTTAGTATGAGCCTTTCTTTTACTGTGCCCTCTCTCGCTTTAGGGATGGCATCGAGATCATTAAACATCTTTAACATCTTTATTTAATCAATTGGCTTTGTGCCAAATGGGTTTTGAGGTGAAAAATCTATTTGATTGTGTAATAGGCCACAAACAAAACCACATCCATGTTCAAACTGTTTTGCCCTTTGTGGGTATTATGGTTGTTCTCCTTCAGCATAGACCCAGAATTGCTGAACACTCAGGTCATGTCCCACTTTAATGCCCTTTTAGGCAAGAATAGGAAAAAGTCTTGCATGTCTTTGCCTCTGCTTTTTATTCCCCCTCCTTTAAGAGCATGTGGCCGTGTTATCAACTGGCTGAGGGAGTTGCCTGTACAGTCATACACGGTGCTAAATTGGTTACAGAGCTCAGAGGCACGACCTTATCCAAGGGGCTACTCCTGCCGAGCCTCAGCACAGAGCAGTGGTGCATGCTGATGTCAGCAGCATGCCTCCAGGAGGCTCTCGACATCAGCGTCACTGTCTTGGAAGAGAGACGATGTCCTTGGAAGCAGCATCTGTGTCTTGTTGGGATCACATGACTTACGGAATGTCACTGGGCCGGGGGTGCTGATGTAAATGTGGAGACAGTTGTTCTTCCCATCCTCATCGGCGAGGAGCTATCCTGAATGAGCTGTCTGCTGCTCTGTGCCCGCTCAGCAACGTCCTGGCAGTGAAACTGCATTGAGATTTAAATGTGCTACTATAAATCAATATGAGGAGGGCTGGGGGGGGGCTGCTGCTCCCACGTTCAGATTCCCTCCCGCTTGTTACATGGCACCCACTGCGTTTGCTGTAATGAGTCTATGGGGGAGTGAGGCACTATTCAGTGGCAACACTGGAACGAGAATCTGCCCCTCTGATATAGAGCCCGTTTGCCTACCTGCCTGTGTTTTCTTCTTTTAAAAAATTAGCTCAGTTTCTTCAAGAGGCGATAACTTGCCTTTCCCTTCTTAATCACTTTTTACTTCTTATTACTTCTCTGCTTATTTTGGTCACTTTTGGGTTTATCTCTCTCTGCTTCCCCTATTCCTCTTCACTGCTAAACTGTGGCAGAATTATTTTTATGAAAATTGTAACATCCCTATGAGGTCTGCCTAAATTGTGTAGATTGCATAAAAATTTATTCCACACACGGATGAGAAAGATTAGAGGGAACATTGCTCATAACTCAGCTTTTTATGTGCACTGAGGCATGTGCCAATCTACACCACCAGTGAAAACAAAAAACCTGGCTGTGGGCGCTCTGCTAATCAGCTGGGCAGTGATTAGGAAGCCTAATCCGAACTAGCTAATCCGTGCCGCGTGTAGCCGCACGGCACGGGGTCCGAACTAGCCGGCATTTAAAAATGGCGCCAGCCGGCTTTATGCAAATGAAGCCCGGGAAATTCAAATCCCGGGCTTCATTTGCAACTCCGTTTGACTACATTACTCCCCCTAGTTCGAACTAGGGGGGTAGTGTAGACATACCCTGAGTAACTAAGATGGCAGCACAGGATTAAAGCCGGGCCCCGCACCCCAGCATGACCTCATGAGACCCACCCAGATAACAACTTCAGGCACAGAGAGCTGTGTGCCTCCACTCCTTTCCAGCCCTCCCTTCACCTGGGCAGGGGAAGGCTCTGCCCACATGGTGCCAACCAGCAGTCACTTGTAAAGGGCTGTCTCAGATGCTGCCTGCAGCATGGGAAGGGAGGGGCTGAGCCTCACAGGGTGTCCTTGTCTGAATGTCTCCTAAAGCAACATCTGGGGTTGTGCTGTTTGCGCCATGGGCAGTGGGAGTAAGAGGCAGGGGAAGGCAATGTCTTCCCAAACTGCCTGGCTGACCCCACCCACACTCTGCCCTCAGGCTTCCTGAGCCCTGGTTCAGCACAGCTTCCCAGTCTCCTGGATAGGGTTGCCAGATGGTTTAACTAAAAATACCAAACATAGCTCCCCCCCCAAAAAATACCACCAGGGAAAAAGTTCTATTGAGGGAAAAAAAGGGGGAGACCAAAGTTGTTGAGAAAAAAAAAAGGACCCCGAGAGTTATTAAGCAAATAATAATAATAATAATAATAAAACCAGCATGGTCCCTTTAAGAAATGCGTTTGAGGCTTTTTGGGCCTAACAGGCTGCTGGTGGCCATCCGCTCTCTTGTCTGCCTGCTCTGGGCCAGACAGCTCCCCTGCGGAATCCGGTAAGCACCTGGGATTTTCGCCTCCTGGCCAGGAAAAAAATCAGAACATACCAGACGTTTTAGGTGTCTGATATTTTCTGAATTTTTTTATCGGACAGGAGGTGAAAATACGAGGCTGTTTGGGTCAATACCAGACACCTGGCAACCCTACTCTTGGAGGTGCCAGAGCTTCAGTCCTATGCTGCCAGCCCGCGCCATGCTCCAGAGGGGCCGGGCCACGCGCTGCCTGTGCCATGGCTCCCACAAGGGACATAGGTGGCAAGGGCAGGGTATCATATGGCAAGGGCAAGGCTGGGAGCTGGCCTCCACCATCCCTAGCTTCCCTCACTGCCCATGGTTTGCCCCTCACCTCTTGCCCAGGGCAGAGCATATAGGTATAATGTGGCCTCTAGTTAGCAAAGACTCCTGGCAAGCTGTAAAGAGCTTGCATGATATTGGTTTCTTTTTTTTAAAAGACCCACCTCTGTTTTTCTAGGAAAAAAGTTGTTCCACTGGCAAACTCTCCTTTTGTGCAATGTTTCTTTTCTTTGCCAGCCCCTGGGAGTCACCCAGCCACACGTAGTGTGAAAGACAGGTAGCTGTGGCTAAAGGTCCTTTGTCCTTCCAGCTCTCTTCCTTGCCAGTGAGGAAGGAGCCTGCTGATCAGTCATCTAGTCTTGAGTCGGAGCTAACCCGTGGTGTTTGTGCAGCATGTTGCAATGTGCCTAGCCCCTCCTTTACCAAACAGCACTGGCTGGAGTGCCAGCTGGTCCCCAAACGTCACGAGGCATCAGTTATAAGTGCAGACAACAGACCCCTTCACTGCTCATTTCTATACAGGAGGTCAGCATCTTCAGAGATAGAGAGTGAGGCTCCCGGAGGGAAAGATGTTCTGTTCAGGTATCCTCACCGAGCCTAGCCGGAAGGAAGTGGAGATGAGGGAAGCTGCATCTCTCCGACAGCAGAGAAGAATGAAGCAAGCAGTGCAGTTTATTCACAAGGATTCAGCTGATCTGCTACCTCTGGATGGACTGAAGAAACTGGGGACTTCCAAAGACACTGTAAGATTTTTTTTAATCAATGAAGGGAAAAAATTATTTAGGAGCCTAGCATGGAGTACTCTTCCCTCTCCCCTTGTTATTGCTGTCCTTAGACATTATTTTATGCTAAGGCAATAATGAAGCTGGTTGCCAGTGGAAACAGGTAAATAAACAAGACCATGAGATTTTTGTAAATTGAAAAAGGAAATGAAAATACAATTTTAGTTGTTCCTAGTGCGGTTGTTAGCCTTTTCGCTACTAATCTCTTTTATAAGTCTATATTTCACATCTAAAAACAATTTTAACAAAATAGATACAATTTTACCAGTACAGAATGCTTTATTTGTATTGGAGTACAGAAAAATGGCTTCACATTTTTATATGTATATATAATTTGATAACACATAGAATCACATTGGTATTTAAAATTTGAAAATTGTTGAGATTAAACTTTGCTCAGTGTAATTTCTTTTCAGTGAGATTTCATAGTCAGGCTATAAATACATATTTATGATACCCTGTATTATTGAGTAAGTGGTGTACAGTGTAAAATATTACCTCCCATATCCAGAAGAACAAATTTCCTTCTAAAAGCTAATAAATAAACACTTCCTAGCTTTCTCTAAGAACATAAGAACGGCCGTACTGGGTCAGACCAAAGGTCCATCTAGCCCAGTATCCTGTCTACCGACAGTGGCCAGCACTAGGTGCCCCAGAGAGGGTGGACCGAAGACAATGATCAAGCGATTTGTCTCCTGCCATCCCTCTCCAGCCTCTAACAAACAGAGGCCAAGGACACCATTTTATCCCCTGGCTAATAGCCTTTTATGGACCTAACCTCCATGAATTTATCCAGCTTCTCTTTAAACTCTATTATAGTCCTAGCCTTCACAGCCTCCTCTGCAAGGAGTTCCACAGGTTGACTACACGCTGTGTGAAGAACTTTCTTTTATTAGTTTTAAACCTGCTACCCATTAATTTCATTTGATGTCCTCTAGTTCTTCTATTATGGGAACTAATAAATAACTTTTCTTTATCAGCCCTCTCCACACCGCTCATGATTTTATAGACCTCTATCATATCCCCCCTCAGTCTCCTCTTTTCTAAACTGAAAAGTCCCAGTCGCTTTAACCTCTCCTCATATGGGACCCGTTCCAAACCCCTAATCATTTTAGTTGCCCTTTTCTGAACCCTTTCCAAGGCCAAAATATCTTTTTTGAGGCGAGGAGACCACATCTGTACACAGTATTCAAGATGTGGTGTACCATAGTTTTATACAGGGGCAGTAAGATATTCTGGGTCTTATTTTCTATCCCTTTCCTAATAATTCCTAGCATCCTATTTGCCTTTTTGACCACCGCTGCACTCTGTGTAGAAGTTTTCAGAGAACTGTCCACGATAACTCCAAGATCTCTTTCCTGATTTGTCGTAGCCAAATTAGCCCCCATCATACTGTACGTATAGTTGGGTTTATTTTTCCCCGATGTGCATTACTTTACACTTATCCACATGAAATTTCATTTGCCATTTTGTTGCCCAATCACTCAGTTTGGTGAGATCTTCTTGGAGTCCCTCACAGTCTGCTTCTGTCTTGTCTATCCTAAACAGTTTGGTATCATTTGCAAACTTTACTACCTCACTGCTTACCCCTTTCTCCAGATCATTTATGAATAAGTTGAAAAGGATTGGTCCCAGGACTGACCCTTGGGGTACACCACTAGTTACCCCTCTCCAATCTGAAAATTTACCATTTATTCCTACCCTTTGTTTCCTGTCTTTTAACCAGTTCTCAATCCAAGAAAGGACCTTCCCTCTTATCCCATGGCCATGTAATTTACACAAGAGCCTTTGGTGAGGGACCTTGTCAAAGGCTTTCTGAAAATCCAAGTATACTATATCTACTGGATCCCCCTTGTCCGCAAAGAACTCTAACACATTAGTAAGACAGGATTTCCCTTTACAGAAACCATGTTGACTTTTGTCCAACAAGTTATGTTCTTCTATATGCTTCACAATTTTATTCTTTACTATTGTTTCGACTACTTTGCCCGGTACTGAAGTTAGACTTACCGGTCTGTAATTGCCAGGATCGCCTCTAGAGCCCTTTTTAAATATTGGTGTCATGTTGGCTACCTTCCAGTCATTAGGTACGGAAGCCGATTTAAAGGATAGGTTACAAACCACAGATAATAGCTCATCAATTTCCCATTTAAGTTCTTTTAGAACCCTTGGATGAATGCCATCCGGTCCCAGAGATTTGTTAACATTAAGTTTTTCTATTTGTTCCAAAACCTCCTCTAATGACACTTCAGTCCGGGGCAGTTCCTCAGATTCATCACCCACAAAGGAAGGTGCAGATTCAGGAATCTCCCCAACGTCCTCAGCCGTGAAGACTGAAGCAAAGAAATCATTTAGTTTCTCTGCAATGGCTTTATCGTCCTTGATTTCTCCTTTTATAGCTCGATCATCTAGGGGACCCACAGGATTTTTAGCAGGCTTCCTGCTTCTAATGTACTTAAAAAACATTTTATTATTTCTTTTTGAGTTTTTTCCTCATTCCACCAGGTTTCAGTGATGCCTATTTTGTCTATCTCCTCATTTAATACCAGGTACTCTAGTTCACCCATCTTATTAGTCAGACTCCTAGCATTTGTGTACAAACACTTTAAAAATTTGCCACTGGTTATTTGTCTGCCCTTCCCTGATGCATTGGATTCCTTTGTATGCGGTTGTTTGTCAGCTCTGGCCCATGGTTTGCCCTCTCCCCTCCTCTGTTTCCGACTACAGCTTAGAGAATCTCTATCAACGGATTCTCCTCTAAGAGAAGTCTCTCTCCGATTTACGTGCATCTCCGCACCAATCGGCTTTCCCCCATCTCTTAGTTTAAAACCTGCTCTACGGCCTTATTAATGTTTAGTGCCAGCAGTCTGGTTCCACCCTGGTTTAGGTGGAGCCCATCCTTCCTGTATAGGCTCCCCCTCTCCCAAAAGTGTCCCCAGTTCCTAATAAATCTAAACCCCTCTTCCCAACACCATCGTCTCATCCACGCATTGAGACTCTGAAGCTCTGCCTGCCTACCTGGCCCTGCGCGTGGAACTGGAAGCATTTCCGAGAACGCCACCATAGAGGTCCTGGATTTCAGTCTCTTTCCTGGCAGCCTAAATTTGGCCTCCAGGACATCTCTCCTACCCTTCCCTACGTCATTGGTACCTACATGTAGCACGATCACCGGCTCCTCCCCAGCACTACACATAAGTGTGTCTAGATGCCTCGAGAGATCTGCAAGCTTCGCACCAGGCAGGCAAATGACCAGACGGTTCTCCCGGTCATCACAAACCCAACTATCTATGTTTTTAACGATCGAATCACCCACTACTAACACCTGTCTCTTCCTAACTGGCATTCCCTCCCCATCAGAGGTA
Source organism: Pelodiscus sinensis (assembly GCF_049634645.1). Classification (NCBI taxonomy): domain Eukaryota; kingdom Metazoa; phylum Chordata; order Testudines; family Trionychidae; genus Pelodiscus; species Pelodiscus sinensis. The sequence goes on from NC_134714.1 coordinate 106,921,428, forward strand.
TCCTCAGTGCGAGAGGATACCGCAACATCCTCTGGGAGGAGGGTCCCAACTACGGGATGGTTTCCCTCTGTTCCCATTAAATGCTCTGTTCCCTTGAGACATTCATCCTCCTTAAGAGCACTGGGGCTCTCAGACTGGACGTGGGACAGTACTACAGTGTCCCGGAAAGTCTCATCAACATAGCTCTCTACCTCCCTTAGCTCCTCCAGTTCAGCCACCCTGTCCTCCAAAGCCGAACTCGGTCTCTGAGGGTCAGGAGCTCCTTGCAACGGGTGCACACATACGCCACCCGCCCACAGGGCAGGTAATCATACATGTTACACTTGACGCAATAAACAGGATAGCCCCCACTCTGCTGCTGGGCTTCTGTCTCCATGTTTGTAATGAATAAGTTTAAGTATAAACTGGGATTCTTTTTAAACTTCTGGAGTATAGATTATTCTAAGAGTTAGGTTTTAAAGAAGGACAGAAGTCACTAGTGCCCTCTAACCTCCCCCTCTAAACTCCCTCTCCAAACTCTCCTGTTAGCTGTTCCTGGTCGCTGAGTCACAGGCTTATATAGCTCTGGTAGCCCCTCCCCCTGACTGAGGCTCAGCCAATTAACAGAGGCTTCTAGATTTCAAACCTTTTAGAAGCTCCTTCAAACAAACAAGCCAAACAAACCAAACAGACAAACACAAGCTCAGCACACTGCAAATAACTCCCCCACACACAAACACACACTCCAGACAGCCACTTACCACAAAGGTCCCGTTTTTACTCCTCTTTTACCTGGAGAACTCCCTCTCCAAACTCTCCTGTTAGCTCTGAATAGGAATAAAGATAAAATAGAACATTTAAAGTTCTGGTGTAATGAACAAAACTCCCACCATGTAATGTAAAAGCTACTTATCACTTTCCTACTAGAGTATATAACATACAGTATGTCTGACTGCTGCTCACTAGGTTAACTGAAGAAACTGAACTTCCTTCTTATTTTGGCAAATGAATGTTGTTCTAACCTAACATTTCTGCTCAGAAGCTTGGGTTTAGAGCCATACATAGGTGTCTATGGAACAAGTTTGATGTTCTCAGCATTGTGCATAGCAGAGATTTGTTTGACATTGCAGAGTTCACAGTTGGGCACAATTCAGGGAGACAAATTCCTGCCTAAGGGGGTATACACAGCCCCACACTTGGAAAGTGCTTCCCAAGTTAACACTGAATTGTGGTATTATTTATTTCAGCCTCGCATTGTGGTACTACTAGTAGTATTACAATAGAGTCTAGAAACTGCTGCTGCATTTAGACCCCTGTAATGTTAGGCACTGAAAGACAGTCTCTGTCCAGAAAATGGACAGTCTAAACCAGTGGTCACCAACCAGTAGATCAGGATCTACGGTAGATCTTGGTGCCTCTGACTGGTTTGGCTGGAAGGCTATAAAGTGCTGGCACTTCAGCGGCCCCTTTCCACATTGCTCCTGCCGAGCGGCCCCTCCCCACATTGCTCCTGCCCACTGGGAGCCTCCTGCTTGTTGTGCAGGGTTTGGGAGACAGAGGCAGGGGAGGGGGCCATTGATGTCACTGCCCCACTCCCCTGTATCCCATCTTCTGAGAGTAAGGAGGGCAGGGCTTTGGCAACGTGGCGGGGCAGGGATATTTGGGTTTGAGGTAGACCCTGGATTGACTTAAATTCAAAAGTGATCTCATGCTAAAAAAGGTTGAAGACCCCTGGTCTAAACAGACCAATGCCACAATGGGCGGGAGATGGAGGCACTGAACTATGGCTCTAAACAAGCAGGTTAGCAACAGAGGCAAGGACAGAACCCAGATCTGCTGACTGCTGTGTGTAGTGCCATGCCTGTCAATGGTTGAAATATGTAGCTGGTGAAAGTCAGGCCTTTCAGAGGCATTTGAAGTATCCTGCTCTAGAAGATTTTTGATACGTTCAGTAGCAATTGTTTTACCTTGATGTGCAAAAGAAGGGAAAATATTGCTCTTCAGACCCACTCTTGTCTAGTAAATCGTTGTCAGGGATGGATTAGCAACATCCATAGGGCAGAAATGGGCTTCTCTAGAGATAGAGAAGTTCCCTCTCTTCATTCCAAACCAGAATTATGTCTCAGAGGGTGTGACGTAGTGGGGGTACTTGCTGGGCTGTGGTGACCCCTGCTGTCTGGAGCAAGACCCAGCAGGGAAAGCCTCACTAGGCCAAGGTAATGCCAAACTTGTTGAACCAGTGGCCAGACACCCCCCATGGAGAGGAACAAAGGAAGGTGGATGCTGCCCTGGCTGGGGGGCAGGGCTGATAGAGGGTTAGTTAGTTCCTGGCTGGAAGGCAGGGAATAAGGAGCTGGGGAGGGGGCTGGGACTCCCCTATCTCAAGGGGGGGGGGGGGCACTGAGGCCTCTTAGCCCCAGTTCCTGTAACCAGATTACATCTGTGCTGTGCTGTGCTGTGCTGGAGGAGCAATAAACCACCCTCAATTCCACTGGCTGGTGCAGTCTGTTTGTGCCATTTCGGGGTGCAGGAGACAGGGAACCCCCAACTCGCCGTCACAGAGGGGTAGCTGTGTTAGTCTGCAGCTGCAAAAACAGCAAGGAGTCCTGTGGCATCTTAGAGTATGTCTACACATCAAAGTTAATTCGAAATAACAGCCATTATTTTGAATTAACTTTAATAGCATCTACACAGGCAAACCACTATTTCAAAATAAATTCGAAATGGTGGAGCATTTATTTCAAATTTGGTAAACCTCATTCTATGAGGAATAATGCAAAATTTGAAATAGCTAAATCGAAATAAGCGCTGTGTAGACGCTTATTTCGAAATAGGGGGCCTCCAGCCCTTCCCAGGGTACCCTGGTGGCCACTCTAGGCCAAACCAGGAAAACTCTTCTGCTCTCCCCCCACCCCCAGCCCTTAAAGGGGTAGTGTCTGTTTGGCCACAGGGCCTGTGCCAGCTCCAGGTCTGCCAGCCCAGAGCCCACAGGCGCTGCCCCTGTCCCAGTTGCCAACATGAGCGAGTCAGCCAGTGTCAGCCAGCCCTCTGCTGCTCCCCAGGAGCAGGCTGGCAGCTCTCAGGAACCTGTCAGGGGCCGGAAAAGGCGGGCGCTTTCCTGGTCCAGTGCAAAGATCATGAACCTCATTGAGGTTTGGAGGGAATTCTCCAATGTTCATGATCTCTGCACTAGACACAGGAACGTGGCCGTCTACAGACAGATGGCTGGCAGCCCAAAGGCCACATGTGCAACCAGAAGAAGGGGCGCATGAAGATAAAAGAGCTGACGCAGACCTATGCCAGGGCCACAGGGGGCAGCTCCCAACCAGGGGCAGACCCAGACCCCTTCCCTTACATTGAGGTCCTGAACCGTGTCTTGGGCAGCTGGATGGTCCGTGCCCCCAGATGGTCATTGACCCTGGGGCAGAGGGCCCTGACCAGGGCACAGAGCAGGAGGAGGAGGACGACGACGATGGCAAGGAGTCACAGGAGCCTGGAGGGAGCGTGACACTCACCCTGGACTCCCAAGGCCTACCAGCAGCAATTTCAGCACTATCTTCCAAGGCCAGGGAGGCCTCAAAATGTGAGTTCCATCACTGTCCCCTTATGCAGGAGTGGGAGAGGGAGCCCAGGGACCGCGCATATGGGCCTTGCTGACCATGGATCTCACAGCAACCTGTGCATGTGCCTTGCCAGCCAGGGCACGTGGCCCCTGCTGGCTGCCACACAGGGGCCCTGGCCCATTACCCGCACACATGTATGTATGAAGGCACATGACATGCTCCGTACCCCAGGGAGAGACACTGCACAATGCCCTCCCTCCACAAGCCCCCTCTATACAGAGGCATGGCACATCCTCGTCCTGCCCCCTCCCCACACCCACACTATATACAGCACAGGGGCATGGTACAGTCCTGGGCCAGCTCACACTCCTGGGGATAGCAGGACATAATGGTGCAGAGACCTGCTGTCCTCACCTTGCAGAGGGGGGCTGGGCTTCACCCACTGAGTCTCCAGGGATAACTCACCACCTCTCTGGTTTCTCCACAGCTGTACCAGCTGCGAGTGCAAGGCACACCACTCCGCCAGGACATCCTCCTGCACCCGGGCCAGCAGGCTCACCCGGAACCAGGAGGGATACCAGCAGCAGCACCTGGGGTTACTGCAAAGGCAGGTCCACAGTAGGAGCACTGGGTACAGGAAGACCTCCAGCTGCCGCGGGAGAGCTTGCGGGAGCTGCGTGACTAGGGCCTTGTGCCATCCGCAACCACCTGCAGACCATGGTGTAGAGGTTACTGCCTGCTGCCGCTCCAGCCCCTGCTGCCGCTCCAGCTATTGTTCCTCCTCCCACTCCTGCTCCCCCTCCCGCTTCTTCCTTCCTCCCCTTCCATACCCGCTCCCCCCCGGGGATGCTGAGGCCCCTGCACCCGCAGTGCTGGGAAACAGGTGGGCTGGCAAGACCCTGAGCCCTGAGATTCTCCTCCCCCTTCCACCCCTTGCCTCCCCATTCCAGCTCCTTGCTCCCAGGTTTCCCCCTCCCACCCTCATCCCTCCCATTTATGGTCAATAAAGAGAGGGGTTTTTTTTGGCAACGTGTGTTTTTATTTGACATCAGGAAGGGAGGTTAGGGAGGGGAAAGTGGAAGGATGTGAGGGTGGAATAGACACAAGGCCCCAGTGGGGCATGCCACGGAGACTTCACTCCTCCTCCATCTGGAAGTTCTTCCACAGGGCCCCCTGGATACTGGTAGCTTCCCGATGGGCCTCCCGGCTGACAGCCATGTGGGGCTGCGCGTACAGGCCAGCCAAGTGGTCGGCCTCTGCCATCCAGCCTGGCAGGAAAGCCTCCCACTTCCACTCTCACAAATTGCGCAGCACATAGCACGCCGCTACCACATGCTGAATATTCCTCTCGGAGAGGTCGAGGCAGGTGAGGAGGCATCGAAATTGGGCTTTCAGCTGGCCGAAGTCTCCCTCCACCACAATGTGGGCCCTGCTGAGCCTGGCATTAAAGGCCTGCTGGGAGGGGTTGAGGTGTCCCATGTAGGACTTAATGAGCCAGGGTTGTAGCAGGTAGGCCGCATCCCCCACCAGGCACAAAGGCATATCCATATCCCCGAACCTAATGTGGAGGTCGGGGAAGAAGGTCCCGCCATGCAGTCTCTGGCACACGGAGGAGTTGCAGTACACCCGAGCTTTGTGTACCAGCCCACATTGATGTCCAGGAAATGGCTCCGGTGGTCAGACACGGCCTGCAGGATAACCGAGAAGTACCCCTTCCGGTTAATGTAGAGGGAGGCCTGGTGTTCTGGGGCTCCATCCCTGCATCCCGTCGATTGCCCCCCCTGCAGTTGGGAAAGCCCAGGGTGCCAAAGCCCTCGATGACCGCGTCCACATTGGTGAGGCGGATGACTCTGCGGAGCAGCACTACGTTGATGGCCTTGACCACCTGCAGAGAGGGACACAAAACCACCGAGTCTCACTGGGGTGCCAGGGTAGCTGAGAGTGCTCCTTTCCTGCCACTGCCTCGTGCCCCTCCCCAGGAGCAAACCCCCCTGCAATCCTGGCCACCGTGGGCAGTCTGTAGTGCAGCTGGGACAAACAAAACCCTCCTGTGGAGGGGACTTGCACCCCCTCCCCCTCTTTTCCCTAGGGCAGCCCATCCCCTCCTCACACCCACCCCTCCCCACCACAGTGGCCGGAGTCTGCCATACTTGCATGAACACTGTTCCAATGGTGGCTCTCCCCACGCCGAACTGGTTCCCCGTGGATCGGTAGCTATCCGGCATGGAGAGCTTCCAGAGGGTGATGGCCACACGCTTGTGGAGGGGAATGGTGTGCCTCGTGCATGTCCTGTTGCCGCAGAGCTCGAGGAAGGTGTCCTTCATCCTGAAATTCTGGGTCCACTGTTGGTCTCCCCAGCGCTCCAGGATGATGTGGTCCCACCAGTCACTGTTGGTGTCCAGATGCCAGATGAGCGAGGCACGCTGGCATCCAGCTGCTGCTCCTCCATGGCCCCCATGGGGGTCTGGAAGAGGACCTGGGGGTTGGGCTGCTGCAGAAGTTGCCAGGCAGTCTCCAGCACTTGCTGCCAGGCTTGCAGCAAGACATCCAAAATGAGCACCAGAGTGCCTAGAGGCAGCTCTGGCTCCATGGTGCCAAGTGCTGTGGTGTCCCGAGTCAGGGCAACCAAGGCAATCAGAGAAAAAAAATGCTTTGCTGTCCCTCGGCGAGGTTGGCAAGCAAGCAGGAAAAGCTGAGAACCGGCTGTCCAGGGGGGTCCCTTTAAGCACAAGCCTCAGATAGCCTCAGACAGCAGCCACACAAAGCAACTACTGACCGGATGCCCTGCTGGAACTGGTTTCAGCTGCCCTTAAATGCGATTCAGAGTCCCATCAATGTAGATGCGCTATTTCAAAATGCATTTTGTATGTAGATGCATTATTTCGAAATAACTTATTTCGAATTAACTATTTTGAAATAAGATATTTTGAAATAACACTGTAGTGTAGACATACCCTTAGAGACTAACAGATTTGTTAGGACATAAGCTTTTGTGGGTAAAGCCCACTTCCTCAGATGCATTGGAGTACTGGAATATTCACTTCTCCAGACCAAGTGCTATGAATGACCCTCCTCCACCCTGACTTAAGTAGCTTCCATACATCTACTCTCACTTTTGTAACTTCCACTCCAATGCATCTGATGAAATGGGTTTTACCCATGAAAGTGTATGTCCCTAAGGTGCCACAGGACTCCTCTTTGTCATCACTTTCTGTTATGCTGGCCCCGGCAAAGCCTTTCACACCCCTTCAGTGAGCAGCATTAGCCATTCACCCACACAGCCAGCTACATCTGACTGCTGTAAATGGTGACTGAAGAGCAAGCAATAAATATATGGGGCTGGTGACCTATTAAATCATAACAATATAGGCTATATCTTTGTGATGTCACCAGAGCCTCCAGTAACACTTACAGAACTAACAAGCTGAGTTGTCCTCCACAGACAGGAGAGCTGGGAGCGACACTCTCTGCTTGTTTCTCGGTGATCAGCAATGGAAACATCTAGGAGTCCAAAGACCTTTCCGAGTTTGAAAAAGGGGTATTGTGCTAATGCCATCTGCCCCCCTCCCTTGCTGCCTTTGAGAATGGCTGAGGTCCAGCCTGGGATGGAAAATGAGAGGGTTGGAGTTGTGAGGGACACCATGCTCCAGAACCACCTCATCCTCAAGGCTGAGTTAGGAAAGATTCGCCCCAGATGCACACAGTTGCCTGGATCTGATTTTGTGTATGGACTCACCTATCGTAGAGCTGATGGGGGAGTTCCTGAAGCCATAGGCCACTGGAACACCATAAAACGCATTATCAAGGCCCCAAAGCATCTGCCGCGTAATTTTATTGCCATGAACCGTGGAGCAGTCATAGCTGGTCTTGTCACAGCCAAAGAACACTACCGGTACCGCCAAACCCACGACATCCACTGTCCAGAAGATGACGAGCGTCACTTTAAAAGGGACCCACCACGCCTCCCTGATGCCATGAGCTATGGAATGCCAGCTCGCCCATCCACCCCTATCAGAGATGTTCTCCAGCACAAATACAAGGATCTTTGGATGGAGGCACAGAGAACAGCGACTCAGGATCATCATAAGGCAAAACAGAAAATCGTGCAGCCAGGGAAGATATACGAAACACATTCCACTATGCTGAAGAAATACAAACAGCCTATGAAGCTAGATCCGCTTTGGCATTTGCCCCACTTTGAGAAAGTGGGTCGTCACCTTGATACCTTCCCCTGCCAAGGAGCTCGGGAGAAGGCTTTCAAAGTCCACCAGTCAGAAGCGGGAGTCCGATGTGGACTATTTGCCCAGGGCATTTATACAAGCAGCTGAAAACTTGACAGGTTAAATTATTATAAATTATGTAATAAAATAGAATATTCTTGTTTCAGGTCTGAAAAAGAACAGTGGCAGTGATCAAACACAAGGTACTATTTCACAGGTTTTCATGTAACTGGCTAACCATAGTAATACCAACTTGCTTGGAAGAGCTTTTCACTGGTTTGCTAACAAAGAGACAAACAATAAAAAGGGGGTGGTGATGGAAAGAGGGGTGATCTGCAACCCAAAAGAAAAGGTGATTGAGGGTGGAGTGGAGCTAGATGTTATCCACTCTTATTACAAACCGGTGAACATTTCTAGTGGCAGCTCAGAATTTTTTCCACAGAGGTCAGACCAAAACTTCAACTGTTAATATTATAGTGCAGTTCTTCTCCACTCTGCATTTGATATTAGAGAGCCTAATTTTCAGAGGTGCTGAGTACATGTTAAAGTCAAGCCAAGATTGCATTACTATCCTAATTTTGTCTGCTGTCAGAAAGCCTTTCCAGCCATTTATTACATAACACTGTTTGGCGATTCTTACACTGATGAAGCAACAGCCTCTTAAGTCCTTTATGGTGGAGTTTGATAGGGTATGTCTACACTACAGTGCTAATTCGAACTAACGCGTCCAGACTAAAAAACTAGTTCGAATTAGCGTTTTGCTAATTCGAACTAGCTTCTCCACACAGAGTGGACCCTGAACCAGGGTTAAGGATGGCCGGAAGCAGTGCCGACAGGGCATCAGATGAGGACTTAGAGCGTGGAGATGCTGTCTCAGGCTAGCCGAGGGCTGTGCTTAAAGGGACCCGACCCCCACCCCGGACAGACAGTTCTCAGGGGTGCCCCGCTTGCAAAGCAGTCCTGGCTTGGATTGCCCGGAGTACCCACACGGGCACATCACACCACTCGGCCATCAGCCCGGCTGCACTTGCCACAGGCTGCCATCTGGGGAGAAGGGGCAATTGGGGGGCTGCAGGAGAGGTTCCACCCCCAGAAGCCTGCAGAGCCAGCCCAGTCCTCCCCATCGGGGGCTCGTACCCCATTCCTCCCTCACCTCCTTCCACTTACCCCTCCCTAGCCCCCCTTCCTGATGTACAAAGAAAGGACAATTGTGTTCAAAAATAGAATCTCTCTTTATTGATCAAAACTGGGGGATACTGCTAAAAGGAGGTGGGAGAGGGGAAGAGAGAGAGTGGGAGAGGAGAGGGCAACTACAATGATGAGGGGTTTGGAACAGGTCCCATATGAAGAGAGGCTAAAGAGACTGGGACTTTTCAGCTTAGAAAAGAGGAGACTGAGGGGGGATATGATAGAGGTCTATAAAAGCATGAGTGGGGTGGAGAGGGTGCATACAGAAAAGTTCTTCATTAGTTCCCATAATAGAAGGACTAGAGGACACCAAAGGAAAGGAATGGGTAGCAGGCTTCAAACTAGTATGTAATGTACATACATTTAGAACGGGCCTGCTTCTAATGGATGGCAGTGTTACCTCCAGAAAATGAATGCATAATAGGTGGAAGTGATTTTAATCTGACATCTGCAAGTGTGTTAGAAGAATATAGATTTCTTCTCTGTGTTTTGCCCTTCACATATGATCAAACCTCATTTATTTGGACCTGACCTATTCAATAGCATGTATCCAATACAGCGGAAAATGTCCATTTATTGGTACCTGATAGCCAGTGAATCCAAATTATTTTTGTATCCTCTATTTCATTCATATAAGAAAAGGTTGACTGTATCTCAGCACACATTGGGTTTTGGCAGGTATATTTAAATGTAATATTCTAAGTATTAGTTAATTTGCCAGTAATAAATTGTCACCATCATCCTGATGGTAAGCCTGGAGATTGACAGGAAACTTTCATGTATTGGGTAGTTTTCTTTCCAAACAGCTTAATTGTGACTTATAAGACAGTAGTTTTTGTGCACTACCGGCTCCATTTTATCCTCTTAACAAACATTCAGCAAGAATTCTCTTGAGCACCGAAAGTCCAGCAAACCAGCATAGTGGCCACCATGCACTGGACCATGCAAAGTCCTGAGGCCCGCGTGTGGAGTGGAAGCACTGGTTCCAAAACTTTTTACTAAGATGACTCAGCAGCTGCATTTTCGTTATTTGTGACCCACCATTCACTGCGTAGCCTTTCCGCCATCTCATCCTAGTCCTGTGTGGTGCAGATGGGAGGCTGCAATGAGCCCATCCTGCGCCCATCTTGCAGCACCATTTTGACTCAGTCAGAGCACCACTCCAGTGTGGTGCAGCTGCCCCTCTGCTACGAAGGAGAGGCCATTGGGCCAGAACCGAATGGCACAGTGGTTCGGTGTGCAACACCCCAGCAGCACGGCCAGGCCAGACCTGAATGGCACTGCATCCCCGTGTGCCAGGACCTAGCGCAGGGAGCTGGGCCCAGCCCTGCTGGTCAGGATTCACCTCTAGGGGGGTGGACTTACTGTTTAGTGCCCCTTTACCTCCATCCCACTGCTTGCCTTCTGCACCAAGTTGGTAGATTTGTTCACTCGCCTAGGGCCCCGCAGCCAGTTTTAGAACCTTGCTATGACCACAGGGATTAAGGTTGCCAACTTCCTACTCACACAGAACCAAACACCCTTGCCCCACTGCACCTCTCCTCTCCTCTCCTCCACAGCCCCACTCCACCTCCCTCTGTTGCTTGCTCTCCCCACCTTCACTTTCTCAGTTTTACTGGGTGGGGGCAGTAAAGGGTCTGGTTGTGGCTCTGAGGTAGGGCTGGGGATGAGGGATTTGGAGTACAGGGGAGAGGGGGGACAACTCTGGCTGGGACTGAAGGATTCAGAGAGCAGCAGGAGGATCGGGGCTGGGACAAAGAGTCAGAGTGCAGGGGGTTCTCAGAGATGCAGGTTCTGGGCAGTGCTAACCTCCCGAGAAGCAATGGCCTGGCTTCCCCCTCCAGCTCCTACCTTGTAGAGCTGTCTGGCCGTGCCTCACACTGCCCCATCTGCAGGCGCTACCCCTGCAGCTCCTATTGGCTGGGATTCCCAGCCAATGGGTCCTTTGGGTGGGGGAAGCATGCAAAGTCCCCTGGCTGTCCTTATGCATAGGAACAGGAAGGGAGAGATAGTGCTGTTTTGGCCTTAGCCCTGCTGTGCTCACCAGACTTTTAATGGCTTTTGACTGGGCACTCTGGTCGAACACTGGGCATTTGGTAACCCTAACCAGGTTGGGGCCCACCACTTGGAAAGCCCTGGAGCAGAGCTTTCAACGCTGACTGCCAATACCATTGGGGCAGATTCCTCCAAAAGAATCAAACGTACATGGATTTGGGTGACGAGCTCCCACCCTTTAACAAGGATGAAAGACAGAGAACCAGCTTGCTTGGTGGATCCTTTTATGGTCCATTTAGGCCACTAGTTATAATCGTCTCTCCTGGTGTCATCTTTGACTGGTGGCGTGTTGGGCCACGGAGATGAAGGCTCCTCTTGCCGGACAGCAAGTGGTCTCAAACACCAAAGGGCAGCATCAGAACAGTGGGACAGAGTCACTAATGGTATGTGACAGCAGAGCAAAGGCACCAGCAGGAAGGCAGGCAGACTGGACCAGTGGAGCATTTGTCCAATTCATCCCAAATCCTGCACTCTGCTGGCCTCCAGGGAGAGAGGTGGCCAAGTGCACTGTGTTCAGCGATCGTTAGCTGATGCGCAGGTTAGAGGTGTAAGGTGGGGCACATCTAATCAATAATCAAGTAGCTGTAACCAGCTGCTTGGTGGCCTACCTGCCAGTGGCGTAGCCAGGGGTGGGCCTGAGCGGGCTGTGGACCATCCACTTTGCATCCAGGCCCACCCACACCTCTCCCCACCTTTACGCCAGCTGAGGATCAGGGCTGGGCTTCTCGGGCTTACCCTGCTCTGCCAGGTGGTGCAGCTGGGGCAGTGGGACCAAAGTGTAGGAGCTGACCTCCACCCCCACTATTTCCCACCCACCTGCAGCTGGGGCCCACCCAAGTGCACCCTTCTGGCTACACCCCCTGCTTAGCTCCATGGAAAGAGTGCAAGAGAGAAGCTAGGCCAGTATTTGGGAAGGACCTGTTTAAAAGTAAAGTAGGGATGTAATCAAACTCCCCTCACTTACTCAAATACCCAGTTATTGAAGCACAGTTTTTAAGAGTTAGAAGTTGGTGCTGTTTGTGTATAAAGCTAAGTTCTACATGTGAGAAGAAAAAAATCAAAAGTAAGTTTTTTTACTCGCAAGAGCTGATGTGACATGCAGGAGCCTGTTTTGCTGTGTTGCGTCAATATTATTGCATTATTCGGTAAAAGGCAAAAGGCTCTCCTGTGGCTCTTCCCCCGTAGCAAAGGGATACGCTCAAGTGGCCCATTTGAAAATCTTTTTACTTGCAAGGTGCCTCTCAGAAAACTTTGAAAGCTCGAGCCATGGGATTTCTGCCTGGCCAGTACGTCACCAGGAGTAGCAAAGCACATGGATAACACAGCAGTGGGACATGGGAAACTTTAAAAATAAATTCCCTCAAGCCTTACCTTCCTTTCTAAGCTAGAATTTGGAGTTTTTCAGGATTAATCCTAACATTATGGTCCCTTCCTGCCATTCTCAACCCATTGTAAACTCACTGACAGGCACTAGGACAAGGATCTCCCTGCCTTGCGGGAGGAAGCCATGTAATGCCAATGAGCACAAGCGCAGATGACCAAGCGGTATGTGAATAGGCTTGTGCCATGGTGATTGATGATGAGTGTGAGATTCTCAGGGTGTCTGGGAACATGGTGCTCCCTGGCCCAACCTTTTCAGCCTGTGCTTAGGGACGTGTGCCTCCCACAACTCTGCCTCTGTACTGAATAATACCCAACATGTGAAGTGTCATTCCTGCCTTGCCAGGGGAAATGTAGAGCCTGTTGAGTAAATGAGATGCTGGGCACTGGCAGAAAGAAGCATTATTATAATTAAGCTCCCTTCTTTGGCCTCCGGGATGAAACAGCACTAAAAATACTTTCCTCATCCTTATTATTATTTGTCAAGTTTTTTGGTATGCTCCACCCTGTGAGAGTCAGCCAGGCTACACAGGCCTCGCCTCCAGGAGTGTACAGGCTCGTTACATCCTGGCAAAACAGTTCAGATAAAGGTACACTAGCTGAGGGGGCAGGCTTGCGGTAGTGCAGAAAGCATGGAGTCATGGGGTTGCTGCCCTGGAAAGGCTGTGGGGAAGAGGATGGGGCAGGGTTGGATGTAGAGAAAGAGGAGCTGTGTCCAGGCAGAAGGGGGGATGGTGTGAGGAGGAGCACGGTGGGACTGATGAAGGTGAGGCATTAGTGGAGCATGAGGAGGGGTTGTAGACCAGAAGAGCACATACGTGGGAGGGGCCTTGCTCAGCTCCACTGAATTAGACCAGCAGCATTGAACAGTGGTGGGCTTCAGTGTATGGAAGGGGATGAGTGAAGGGAGACCGACGTTATGGCATCAAAAAGGAATTGAGGCGCTAGCTGTCCCCTAGGGGACTGAACCCTGGAGGATCTTTCAAGATTAGGCCCATAGAAATCTTTCCAGTGACACACTCTGTGTGAGTAAAAGTAAGTATGTGCCAGAGGAAAAAAATCAAAATGCCATAGAATTTATGTGGAATAATTTGTACTTACATGCTGAAGGTACATGTTAATTTAAAGGACATTACTAGGCAGAGTACTAAGCATATTAACTCTCAAATGGAGGGAGTGTTGTCTCAAAGTTTCTATATTGGCACCACATTGCCCTAAGATGATAAACACCCCGTCCTGTCATAACTCTCCAAGGAGTTGGCCCGGCATGTGAGGGCACATCTCCATGTCACTTTCCAGCATGGGAACGGAAGATGAGATGCTGCTGGAGTAGCTAGGAAGTGGAGTCATCTCCTGTCTTGGCTTCCAAATGCCCAGCTCAGTGTGTCTCCTGCACTCGGGCTCCCCTCTGTCCCTGGAGCTGAATCCTTCTTCCCCAAGCTCCACTGGGCTTTCCACTCAGCTCTAGCCCTGCGGGATGAGAAACTGAAGCCCGTGCCCTGAGGAAGAGAGTGAAGAAGCCAAGAACACAAATAGAAACTGATTGCCTCTCCTCCCTCCCCTGGAGAGGGCATTCCAGGGGCTGCGCCTGTTGGTAGTTCACTCCCAGTCCCTAGAAAAGCAACAGGCCACATCTTTACTCCATTTTGTAGGAGCTCAGGGTCTTCCTGGCCTGGACTGGAGAAAGGGGAAAGCACATGGCCATGGAGTGAGAGGCGAGCAGATAGCTGAGGGAATCACAGTTGTGTGTGTGTGTATGCATGAGTGCACATGTGAGCTAATCTCTTTTTTGGACCAACTTCTGATGGTGAAAGATCTCTGGGACCTGAAGAGAATGATCCAATACAAGATATTATCTCAATAGCCTTGCCCCTAGGACCAACCTGGCTACCACACTGCAAATGACTAATATCTGTCAGGTGTGGTTCATTCTTCCTTTGTTCAGCACATATTGGGACCACCCAACCCTGAAAGGGACTGGGCAGAGCTCCCAAATCAGCACTTGGCTCATGATGTGCCTGAGGGGCTCCTTAGCCTTGTTCTGGCAGGTTTCTTTGCCAGGCACGAACTCCATGGTGGAGTATATTTTTGGCAGGAGGCTGGAATGTGATCAGGAAGTTACAGGCCACGGTACTTAGGCTGATGTACTTGCAGATTTCACATATTAGGCACAATTTGAATGGGAACTCATGGAATCAAACCATCTTCACATTGTCAGTTTCATCTCACACATACAATTCCCACCCTATTCCTGAGTGGCTCTTCCAGGCACACCACACTATTCAATGCAATTTCACTCATTATAATACTCAATCTAGTGTCTCTCAAGCACAGCAGCTGGATGCTTCAGAAACATTGCAAATAATGGTCCTCATTAAAAATATCTGGAAAGACACAGTATTTGCTTCTCTTTCCTGTTCCTTTGTTGGGACAGACTCTTCTCTGCTGTAAATTGGCTTAGGTCCATTGATTTCAATCAAGCTACTACACCAGTTAATTCCAGCTGAGGATCTACCCCAAAGAATTTGGAATATATTGGCTGTAGCACACTGTTTTGATACATGCGTTAGCTTTACACAAATGTAGTCCTTTTTTTTTCTCTGTACAAGCAGCAGGGATGCATCTATTTTTTTGAAAAAAAAAAATGTTGTCAGTATAGCTTGACAATAGGAGCATAGGACTTGATATGCTGGATCAGACCGGTGGTCTGTCTAGTCCAGTTCACTTTCTCACAGTGGCTAGTACCACAGGCAAGTACAAGAAACCTTATGGTATGCCTCTGTATACTCCCAAGGCCCGTTTCTTCCTAAACTCCCATTAGTTAAAATGATATCTTATGTCCTGAAACATGAGGGTTTCTAGTCCTTTTATAATCCTGACAATGTATCATATGGCTCTCATATTCTTGTTAGCTACATAAATGTCCAATGTTCACATAAAAATACAGCTTGTGAGTTCCTGTTATTTTTTGTTGGTTATCTTGGATAGCATGCTGGGTATCTTAGCCATATGTGGGGGCCAGCTGTACTACTCAGCTATTGCTCAGTATCCCAGGTATGACATGCTACAGGATGTTTTGGAGAGTAGAAGAATAAAAGCAGCTTTTATAGCTGCCCTAGTAATTTTTGTTCTTACCCATTTCCATGGAAACAATGCAGTCTAGTTGTCAGGGCAGGTCACCTGTTCCCCAGCTGAATCTTTACAGTAAGCAATACCCCATATCCAGTTCTCTAGGTTTCGAAGATGACTAAAGAAAGGGCTTCTGTATTATTACTATCCTACTACCTTAGGGATACATCTACATATCAGGGGTAAAGTTGGATTAAGTTACGCAACTTCAGCTACATCAATTGTATAGCTTAAGTTGAAATAGCTTAATTTGGCTTTTGGTGCTGTCTACACAGCAGGAAATTGAAGGAAGAGTGTTCTTCCTTCGACTTCCCTTACTCCTCATGAATTAAGTGGGAGTAAGAAGTCTTCCAACTCGACATTATTTTGAAATAAAACTTGTAGTGTAGACACGCACTATGTTATTTTGGAATAACATCAGTTATTCCAAAATAACACTGCTGTGTAGACGTACCATTGGTGTGTTCCTGGCACCTTATAGAAATACATGAATACAAGAGCAATATTCCCAGGAGCTTACAAACAAAATTAGACAGCTGACACAAGAAATATCAATGGACCAAGGGGATGAGAGAAAGTGGAAGGTGGGAATAACAGAAAATGATGGAAAAGGAAAACCTACTCTTGGATGAGCCATATGAGAAGTGAATTTTGACGAGTGGTTTGCAGGAAGAGAGAAAAGTTGCTTGTCACATAAAAATTCTGTCTTGCTCTCAAAAAGCCTTTGCTGTAGTATCTAGGCACAATGACGTAAATAGGACACAACGAGTTCTATCTAGGAATAGGCAGACCTTAGATTCTCCATAGAGGGCCTCATTTCAGTATCCTGAATTAAACTGGTTTTTGGGTTTTCCTGTCATTTTAGGCGCCAGAAGCCAAGGCAGAAGGGAGGGCCTGCCCAAAATGCAGATGACTACATTACATTAAAGTAGGGTCCAAACTGGAGATAGTCACAAGCTTCAGGAAATAGGACTAAGATCTGCCCCATGTGTTGCTTTCTTGTGTCTTCTGGCTAGTCTGCAAAACACAAAGCTCTCTGGCAGTGCTTGAGGAAAATCACTGCTGCCCCAAAGCATACTTGTTTCACTTCCTGCTGCTAGGTAATGTCTCACCCTGCAGAAGGAGTCTGTGGAGCTCAGTCTGAGGACTGGAGAGATGATATCTACTACAGTATAAACCGAGTCTTCATGCTCTGTTGTTTTCAACAATTTACTGGGCACTCCGCCAAGAGGCGGTGAGGGGAGGACACTGCGAAAGATGATTACTCTGCTTGAAAAGGTCTTTCCTCTTTTCCTTTCTTTAACTGATCTGGCTGCCATTTTCCAACAAGATCTTTGCAACAGTTAGTTGATTTTCAGTGTCTCTTTCCAGCATTTGACTCATCTCTCTGACTAATGCTCCTCACTCTGTATTGCACAAGAAAGCCAAGGAAAATAAAAATTTGAACAGATTATTTAATAATAGCCTTGGAATGATGCTGAAGGGAGACTTTTCAACTTTTTTTTTTTTAAAGATAACATATACAATGGATTGGAACATACAAACTCTGCTTGTCCTACTGAAGGTAGCATTGGCCTCAGACTTCAGAGGAACTAGTATTAATAAAAGATGTTTTCAGTTGCACTTGTAACCCATATTCCCACAGGATGGCTCTTCAGTGGCTGGTCCATACACAGATTAAAGAGTGTGGTACAGCTGCTGGTTGGGGAGCTTAGTTTTTTAAATCCACGGTCCACGCCCACTGATGACTCCTGGTGGAGCTTGTCACAAGTGCATTGTAAGACCCGTTGCTCTGGAAATCAATGTGAGACTGTGAAGCAAGGGGGCAAAGCTCTGCGCCAGCATGGCCCTCTCTTGCTTCTGTAGTAACTTCTTCCACAGGGAATGGGTGGGGGTGCTTGGGAACTGCTGGTTTGGGAAAGTGTCCAGACTGACATTGACTTCTGAATGTTTGGAAACTCTAATCACTACCACTGCTGACCTGGGCTGGATGTGAGCTGATGACCTACATGTGAAAGGCTCCCTATCTGGGAACTTATAACATGAGCCATCAAGTCCTCATCTTTGGTGAATTTTAGGTGTGGATTCAGTGCTTGTAAAAATGCATGTTGTACTGTAGGAAAAACCAAAGGACTGAAGGTTTGCAATCCTCTTCAAACCACTTTCCCTTCTGCCTCTAGGAAGTGCTAGCACTGTTAGGTTTTTCTGCTCCTTCTATTTACAGAATGGTGTGTTGTGCAGCTGACTTTGTTTCGATTGCTTTCCCTGTGATCACAGTGCTGGTTCTGCTCCTAATGCTTCTGCTTGAAACGGGAGGACTCTTTTCTTAAGTGATTTCTTCATGCCACAGTGTAGCGTATCTACACAATTTAAAAAGCGGAACAAGTTCTCTCACCTTCACTTATATAATACCCTGCTGTGAAATTAGTCCCATTGATTTCACTGGGAATAAGATATTGCTCACTACAAATAAGGGTGAAAGAATTGGCCCCATTACTTATTTGATCATAATGTTGACAGCATAATTAGAATTCCAATCTTTCATTGCTACTGACTGCTGGGTACAGAACTGAGTATGTTATCTCACTATACAGAGCATGCTCTTCTGAGTGCTAATCACACAAAACATCATCAGCAGATCGAGACATTTTATTTTCCTTTCGATACAAAAATAATAAATATGAAAAAAGAAATTACAAGTTTGAATGGCAACCAGTATTTTACCATGTCTATCTGATTCTTATCAATGTAATATAGTTTAACTTCTTCTGCAAATGTGATGACCCCAAACATGAAATGCCAACAGTGTATTTGTGTTTTCTTATCGTCTGACTTTCTGTATGCCATGTTACATTAGTCTCTTGAAATCTTTACTATTTCACATGCTTCACTGAAAATGTTAAAACAAAAGAATGTCACAGCAAAGAGTTTGCAAACTAATTTAAAAAATACAGGCTGATTTTCAAAGGTGCCTAAGGGAGTTAGGCACCCAGACTGAAATGAAATTCCATTGAGAGTTAGGTGTCTCACTGTGATATTCACCTTTGCAAATAAACAATATGCAGGCAAATGTTCAGGTTGGAGGTGGTGGGAAGGTATCTCCGGTGAGGAGACGAAGCTCATTAGAAAAATGTAGAGGGCACAATCCTCTGTTGGCTGAAGCATGGACTATAGGACCTAACAGGTCACTTCCACCTCTAAGTGCCTGTGAGTGTATGCACCATTCCACGGCCAATGCAGAAAGTCTTTGTGAAAGCTGTGTGCCGTCAAGAAAGGCTTAGAGAGGCAGGGGTGTTTGTTGCACAGGAAGTGGGAAGCTGTGGAGAGGTGAAGAACAGCATGAAGGAGTACATGAAGAGTAAAGGGAAAAGAGCTACAGAGCATGAAGTTTAATTTGGACCAAATTCTTATCCAAAGGGTTGAATTCTATGTGAACATAGACAATATTTGTGTAGTCGTCTTTCCACAATTGTGCATATCCAATTTCATTTCACATTTAGGTGACTGTGTAGTACACCCAAATCAGTTGGTTGAATCTGTGATGATTCATGTCAAACAAGTGTAGAAAGCAGGCACTACATTAAGACACATGCTTATTTCATAAATGATCTATCTCCAGCTTGAGAGATGAAAGGTCTTTGCATCTATCTACTCAATAGGTCACATAGAACTTCCACATAATAAACAAGGCACTTAGACAAAGGCCAAATTATTACCAGTGAAGATTCTAAATAGTTGAAGAATCAAATAGCTCTTCTTAAGTCTTTCTTAAATCTGTTCTGATTCCCATATTAACATCATGCCCCCAGCTTGGCTATCCTCTTGGAAGGTGAAATAATGCTCTTCAAATCTATTTTGATATCATGGAGGAATTTTCCCTTGGCTAATACATTATACTTCCAGTTCCTTTGGTCTAGAAATTCCTATTAAGTGTAGCTGAAGTCAAGCAAGTTTTATAGCCTTTGATGTTTATATAGAAGACTTGTTGAGACTAATCACTGACCAATGGAGCCCAACGGCATGATTATCATTTTATTATTGTATTTTTAATATTTGTTTTGTTTTAAAGCAACCACATAACATTCTGCAAAGACGTTTACTGGAGACAAATTTATCAAAATTACAAAATAACCGAGGGACATGGACTCCAAAAAATGACATCTTAGCACAGACCAATAAGCTGAATCAAACCAACCCAGACAACCCAAAGCAAAAGGAGGAAGAAGACTTAATATTTGTGTGCTGTCAGGTAATGCTGCTTTGACTTCTTCACCAGATTTTCCTAAACCCTTTTATTATATCAACAGTGCAGGAGGAATTGAACCCACCCTCATAACAAAGGCAGAGCTAAGCTCCTTGTTTTCCAGAGTCAGTGTTATGAAGTCCAATGATTTTGCTGATGGGATATTACTTTTGATAGGTGTCTGTTTTCATTCCTTTTCCAATGTTGACAGCCCTGAAAAAATGCATTGTTACTTTCCTGCTAACTGTACCCTTTAATGCAATGGATATAATAGCAGTTTGGCAAAACAAAGGCTCCATTAGCCTTCAAATACAACTGTTGTACAACTAACTGCTGGGTGACGCAAACATAAGTTTCCTGGGGCTGTGGAATTCCTGTGGTCCTAGGACACCCAGTATAATTAATCTTTCCATCATCCGCATCACCATCAAACCCTAAAGCCCTCCTTTGTAGGCAGGATCTGTCTGTGGGAATGGCCTGCATGCCATTCCCTTTGACATCTGAGCATATAGGATAGCAGATCTGGGGAATGTTTATTTTAAAAGTTGTGATCATTTTATTTTGTGATAGACACCTCCTGCGTAGCCTCTCTGTCTTAGTCCCTGCAGGTCCCTTCTCCCTTTCCATGCGGCAATCCCTTCCTGCCATCTCTGAAGGTTGGAGGTAGCTGAAGATGCTTATGTATATAGCGTCAACAAGATGCTCAGTGTTGTATATATGTCCAGATCCACAGATGCTCTATTGTGGTTTAGCTACACTGAAGTCAGTGTAGTGATGTTGATTAACATCAACTGAGGAACTGGGCCTGTAATTTCTGGCGGGGATGAGGAAGTTTTGATTGGTAGCCTGTGGTCTTCTCTCTGCATTGTGCCTTTATCACTCTCCATTGAGAAACTTTGCCGGCCAAGAAATGGGATGTGAGACCTTTGGGAAAGGGGCAGCCCGAGGACACTACAGTGAGAACTATTTCTTTACATACCTGCTTGGCCCAATATCTACAGACAAAAGGTTCAGTGGGAGTTGCAGCTGCACCTCACAGGATCCAACTCTACATCTGCATTATTCACTTAAACTGGGGTGTGCAATAAGGGGCCTGTGAGCTAGAAGTGGTTTGCCAGGGCTAGCCTCAAATGGGCTGTCACTGCTACCAGTGTATCCACAGGCATGGCCTCTTCCAAGTTCCGCTGGCCACAGATTGACGTTCCTAGCCAAAGGGAGCTGTTGGAAGCAGTGTCTCAGTTCATGCTGCTTCCCGCAGCTCCCATTGGCTGGGAACAGTGATCTGTGGCCAATCAGAGTTGCAAAAAGCCTTACCTGTGGATGCGCAGGTAAATATAGCACCGGCAGCCTGCTAGGGGCTAATCCTGGTGAACCACATCTTGTCTATGGGTCACTTATTGCCTGACTTAACCATTAGTTTGACATCCTTACATGCATCAACCCCGCAGTTCAGAAGCTGAGGGAAATAGAAAAGAAAATGCTGAAACAATGAAACCTCAACAGCGACATAGCAAGTGCTAGCCGAGTGCTGTGTTCCATGTACATGCGCCTGAGCACATATGCAATTAACACTGGATTTCTTTCTTGAATTCTCTTCTTCTTTTCACATGCTCTGTTTTCTCCTTGCAGTGTGCTGGAAAGGACTTGAAAGCTCTGATTGACACCAGTTGTCAGTATAATCTCCTATCATCTGCATGTTTGGATAGGCTGGGGTAAGTGGCCTGTTTAAAATGAACTCCCAGTACAAGGCAGCATGCTGAGTACTCACACATACTATCGTTGCTTCTGAGCAAATGAAGAAAACTTTCAGACTTTCCAAATTATTTCTGAAACAGTCTGTTGAGCTGGAATTTGTGCTTCTCAGCACAAGAGTCTTCATTTTGAGGAAATAAAAACCATACTCGCTAGTGTGTATGCAAGCCACTGCCCTTACTGGATGGAATCAGAATTATGCAATTGTGCTTCATAACTTGCTATATGATGACGATCCATTAGCTCTGCTGGGAGGGGCCTATATCCTTGCCTTCATTATGTAACTCCACCTTACCGTCATATATAGCAGTGGCATTCCCCAGCAGAGAAAGAGATTTCTTCTCACTCATTACAAATGTACAATTAATGTTGAAAAGGGTATGGGGTTATTTTTTTGCGGGCACAATCCTACAAGTCCAGAGAACTCCCACTGAAATAAACCTACCACAGCAGTGCTGTGAATTAAAAAACCAATAGCCTTTTGGGAAGGTAAAGGGGACTTTCTACCTAAACCAGTTCATCTCCAGAATACGTCCTTTGTCAGGCTTGGACCTATTCATATTTTTTTTACTCCCAGTTTGCTCATTTTTATATCTCTGTAATGAAATTTTAATGAAAGGCTCCCTGGTCTGTTGTGTATTCTCAGAAGTATGGTAGCCTTTGATGTTCTGTGATGCCACCCTGTATAGAACGATTTAGAAGACATTAAAATTAAGGACTTGACCTTGCAGATACTTAATGCAGGACATAGTACTCTCTGCCATGCCTCGTCCCATTGACTTTAAAGAAAGACTGGTGCCCCTGGGACTCATCTGTAGTGTTTGTAAGCTGTGCCCTAACATGGGGTATGTCTACACTACAGCACTAATTCGAACTAATTTAGTTCGAATTAATTAATTCGAACTAAGCTAATTCGAACTAACGCATCCAGACTAAAAAACTAGCGTTTTGCTAATTCGAACTAGCATGTCCACACTGAGTGGACCCTGAACCGGGGTTAAGGATGGCTGGAAGCAGTGCCGGCAGGGCATCAGATGAGGACTTAGAGCGTGGAGCTGCTGTCTCAGGCTAGCCAAGGGCTATGCTTAAAGGGACCCGACCCCCACCCCAGACAGACAGTTCTCAGGGGTGCCCCGCTTGCAAAGCAGTCCTGGCTTGGATTGCCCGGAGTACCCACACTGGGCACATCACACCACTCGGCCATCAGACCGGCTGCACTTGCTGCAGGCTGCCATCTGGGGAGAGGGGGCAATTGGGGGGCTGCAGGAGAGGTTCCACCCCCAGAAGCCCGCAGAGCCAGCCCTGTCCTCCCCATTGGGGGCTCGTACCCCATTCCTCCCTCACGTCCTTCCACTTACCCCTCCCTAACCCCCCTTCCTGATGTACAAAATAAAGGACACTTGTGTTCAAAAATAGAATCTCTCTTTATTGAACAAAACTGGGGGAGACTGGGAAAAGGAGGTGGGAGAGGGGAAGAGAGAGGGTGGGAGAGGGGACTAAAGAGACTGGGACTTTTCAGCTTAGAAAAGAGGAGATGGAGGGGGGATATGATAGAGGTCTATAAAAGCATGAGTGGGGTGGAGAGGGTGCATACAGAAAAGTTCTTCATTAGTTCCCATAATAGAAGGACTAGAGGACACCAAAGGAAAGGAATGGGTAGCAGGCTTCAAACTAATAACAGACAATTCTTCTTCACAAAGCAAAGAGTCAACCTGTGGAACTCCTTGCTGCAGGAGGCTGTGAAGGCTAGAACTAGAACAGAGTTTAAAGAGAAGTGAGATCAATTCATGGAGGTTGGGTCCATGGAGTGGTATTAGCCAGGGGGTAGGAGTGGTGTCCCTGCCCAAAGTTTGTGGAAGGCTGGAGAGGGATGGCACGAGACAAATGGCTTGGTCACTGTCTTTGGTCCATCCCCTCCAGGGTCCCTAGGGTTGGCCGCTGTCGGCAGACAGGCTACTGGGCTAAATGGACCTTTGGTCTGACCCAGTATGGCCATTGTAAGCTCAGGGTCGGGGGGTCTCAGTGGACCACCTTGATTTTCATGCCAACCTGCTCCTGGGTGGCCAGGCTGGCAGCTATCCTGCCCTAGACGGCCACTTTCCTGTGCCTAGTGCGGAGATCGTGGACGAGGTCCACGATGTCTGCACTGGACCAGGTGGGTGCCCGCCTCTTGCGGTCCCGGGCAAGCTCCCGGGAGCCGCCAGCCTGGTCCCGGGAAGAGGGGGACGGCTGGGGGGCATCGGGTGGCTGGCTTGAGCCGTGCCAGGTGCAGGGTCTGCTGGCTGGGTGCTGGCAGGCTTGCACCTGGCACGGGCACCGTAGCCAGCCCGTGCCCCTTTAAGGGGTCCGGGGCCGGGAGGGGGGCAATAGAGTTTCCCTGGTGTTGGCCAGAGTGGCCACCAGGGAAAGCTGGGGAGGGCTAGCCTCCCACTAGTTCGAATTAAGGGGCTACAGAGCCCTTAATTCGAACTAGTAAGTTCGAACTAGGCTTAGTCCTCGTAGAATGAGGTTTACCTAGTTCGAACTAAGCGCTCCGCTAGTTCGAATTAAGTTCGAACTAGCGGAGCACTAGTGTAGCGCCTATCAAAGTTAATTCGAACTAACGTCCGTTAGTTCGAATTAACTTTGTAGTGGAGACATACCCATGGTGATTAGGGGTCTGTTCTTATTCCTACTGATGTTGGTGGCCAAAGTTCTCCCCACCCAAGAGAGAGGAAATATGTTTAGTGATATTAGAGAACTGACTTATAATCATATATGGCAAAACTCCCATTGACTTCAGTGGAGTGGGATCATTCTCTGGGTGGATAATTAATCAAAAAAACCTGTTGATGCTCTCCCTCCCCCTCAGCAACACTGAGGTTTCCAAATCAGCTTAGCAGGACTATGCAAACAATTGTAATTGCTCCCCCAGGACCATTACACCCACTAGGTAAATAATACCCATTTTCTCTGGAAGTCTGTTGTTTGTTTGCACAATAGTCTTTAATGGCTGCAAAGCAGCTGCACCGGCTACGAGCAAGGAAGGAAGTCACATGGCTTTGACACTGGAAGTGATGATTATGCATTCAGGGTGCAGTCCTGGGAGGTGCTGAGCACTCCTGGGAGGAGAGGCGAATGTTGGCCTCCTGGTGAAGCCAATGGAAGTTGACATGCTCAATGTCTCTCCATATCCTTTGGCGACCGCCGTATCTGTTCTTGCCCATTTTTATGTCCGATTTGATTCCTGCTCTATTTTCAATCCCGCTGGAAAAAGAAGTTCCAGCCTTCAAGGAGGAAGTCTCACATCCTGACTTACATCAGTACTTCAGCCAATTTCTGCTCCTACTGAAGTCAAAGGGAAACTTCCCATTGGCTTCAGTATCAAAAGCCCTCCCTGCCCAAGGAAGAGAAAACACATCTAAGTATTAGAGTAGCCATGCATTGTATTGGGCTCTACATCAGGAAATTCAACAGTAAAGCTGACCCCGCCTCCCTAAATTCTTATTTATCTGTACTACAGTAGCACTTCCAAGCACCAACTGAGATCTGGACCTCACAGTGCCAGGTGCTAGACCGATCCACACACGAACGCCATGTCTACACTACGGGTATGTCTAGACTACATGCCTCTGTCGACAGAAGCATGTAGATTAAGTTACCCAGCATAGGAAAATGAAGCGGCGATTTAAATAATCGCCGCTTCATTTAAATTTAAATGGCTGCCGCGTTGTGCCGATCAGCTGTTTTTCGGCTCAGTGCACTAGTCTGGACACTCCACGGTCGACATCAAAGGCATTTGTCGACCTCCCCGATATACCTCGTGGGATGAGGTTTACCAGGGAGGTCGACAAATGCCTTTGATGTCGACCGCGGAGCATCCAGACTAGCACGCTGAGCTGACAAACAGCTGATTGGCACAGCATGGCATCCATTTAAATTTAAATGAAGCGGCGATTATTTAAATAGCCGCTTCATTTCCCTATGCCCAGTAAACAAATCTATGTGGCCCCGTCGATGGAGCCATGTAGTGTAGACATACCCTACGTGAAAGATTGACACTGCTGCAGTCGATCTTCCAGGGTTCAATGTAGCGGATCTAGTGAAGATCCACTAGTTCAAACGAAGAGGATGCACCCGTCAGCATCTGTACTCCTGCTCCTATGAGGAGAAAGGGAAGCCGGCAGGAGCATTTGTTCCCGTTGACTTCCTGCTGTGTGGATGCTGATTTAAAATATGTCAACTCTGACTA
This sequence comes from Pelodiscus sinensis, assembly GCF_049634645.1. Classification (NCBI taxonomy): domain Eukaryota; kingdom Metazoa; phylum Chordata; order Testudines; family Trionychidae; genus Pelodiscus; species Pelodiscus sinensis. Next base: position 106,947,168 of record NC_134714.1, read on the forward strand.
CATAATTTACGTAGCTGAAGTTGAGTATCTTAAGTTGACCTTCCCCTTTAGTGTAGACTAGGCCTAAGAGATGATCTTTGGCTTGAAGGAGTTATAGTGTAAAAAATAAAAATAAATAAATTAAAGAGACCATTATTAACCCCATTTTACAGATGAGGAACTGAGGCACAGAGGTCCTCAGCCAACTCAGGAAGCCTAAGGCAGAGCTGAAAGCTTGAATCTGGACCTGAGTCTCTTGCTATTGCTTTGACCAAAAGACCATTCTTTCTCTCAACCACCCTTTTGGGCCATTCAGTTTTATGTTTTCAGTGACATAAAATATGAGGAGGTTGTCCTACAGCGTGACTAATTACTATAGCTGTTGTTAGTTTAAACCAGGGGTGGGGAACCTCAGGCCTGGGGGCCAGATGTGGCCCCTGACTTGCCTACATCCGGCGCATGAGGCTCAGGGTCCCCTCCCCAGCATTGAGGAGCTTGCACTAGTGCTCCTGCCCCTCTGCTGCCCCACCGTGGGGCTGGAGCACACATAATCTACTAGGCTGGGGCCCCTTAGGCTCTGGTGTTGCAAGGGGAATGTGGGGCATGTCTTTCTCCTCAGTTCAGGACCACATCAGTGAGGGAAAGTTTTTTTGTTTTTTGTTTTTGCTTCTCACTTGCGTATGGCCCCCGACTGGCTCAAAAAAGGTTCTCCCTCCTGGTTTAAACCAAGACAGCCAACCCATTCAGTTCGGGTGCCTGCTGATGTTTTTGTGCTGCAGCAGCACAGTTTACTTCAAAATGACATAGATGATGCAAGGACCAACACTGAAAAAATTAGGATGATTTAATATAGGCTTTTGTATTTCACATGGCCATTGGCATCAGAAATGGAAAATAACTATTAAAAAATGACATCCATTTCTCTGCCAGTACAGGAAGGTGCTTGTAGTACCTCATCTAGAATTACTTTGTGCAGGCTGGTGTTGGAGATCCCAGGAAAGGAGTACCCGCTGGACTCCTGACTCCATCGCTGCCTAAGGGATCTCAGCACCTGACTGTCCGTGATATTCACACTGAAATCACATTTTTTCATCCTTCCTAACATAGTGATAGAAATGTAGCCGTGTTAGTCGGGGGTAGCTGAAGCAAAATGCAGGACAATGTAGCACTTTAATCTGAGGAAGTGGGTCTGGCCCACGAAAGCTCATCATCTAATAAACCATCTTGTTAGTCTTTAAAGTGCTACATTGTCCTGCATTTTCCTAACATAGGTCTTTAGCCACTCTACATACTCTCCTTATATGTGCAGTAAGAGATCAATTTAATTAGCCTGACGGGCTCTTCTAACAAAGCCTGTGCCTGGCAGTGAGGGGCATCAATGGGATCGCTTTGCAGAGAGGATAACAAGGAAACCACTTCACCACCATTTAAACTTCACCTTTTGTGGGTTAGGGCTGGAGCCTTCCTACTTCCCAAGCCTGCTTTTGGGCTGATTTTCTGTCTGACTGAACACAAATGAGCACATTCGTTGCACGCCTTCAGGGAGCTGTCTCCATGCATCCATCTGGTGCTGAGGTTCTGTCTGCCTGGCATGTTCCAGCCACTGCTCTGCTTTTCTTAACTGACTCTGGCTCTGACTTGCAACCAGAAGCAATTTAGAAAAGGCAAATATCTGCCCTCCTCCAAGTAATTGCTCTCTCCTACTCTGCCCCACGCGGATCAGGCCACAGCCAGACCTTGGCACAAATATGCAACCCTGTTGAAGTCAAGAGGAGTTTGAAGGGGATCAGGCCCTAACTAAGGCTAAATTGGAAAAAATGGGCCAGATCTTGGCTCCCCCTCTGCCTCCTGCATACTGCTCTAGTGGCATACAGTGGGCAGGAATCAAGCGCAGGTGAGAGGCAGCTGTGCTTTCATAGCTGGCTCCTACTGACTTTCTTCCTGGCAGCCCTCAAAACAGGTGCTATTTCAGGGACAGGAAGGATAACAGAGGTGCCAGGTACTGGCTGACAGCTCCTCAGCTGTTCTCACCAGGCCATGGAGTGCCCAGCAGCACCCTGCTGTGAACTTTTCCAGGATCAGCATAAAGCCAGTCTGAAGCTCAAGGAGCAGCTAGTGGCTACCTGATGCCTTTCCCCACCCACTTTGCTGTTCCCATCAGAGACTGGAGCAGCTTGGGATCTAGGCCAATGATTTTAGCTAATGTCACAGATGTTCATGGAATTTCTGGCAAAGAAATTGAGCTACTTTTTCTATACGAGCCCCTAACATTGAACAGTAAATTGCAAATGTCAAAGTCCCCTCTTCCCACCGCCCCCGGCTTGTTACCTTCTCAGGCTATGTCTAGACTGCAGGCTTCTTTCGGAAGAACTTTTTTTGGAAGAGTTCTTCTGAAAAAACTTCTTCCAAAAGAGAGCGTCCACACAGCAAAAATGCATCGAAAAAGTGATCTGCTTTTTCGAAAGATAGTGTCCACACTGAATGGACACTATCTCGCATTTAAACTGTGATTATTACAGATGGAGTGGCCACCAGGGCACCTGTGCTTTTTCCTCTTTCCTCTTCTTTCAAAAGAACCCCTTCTTTCCTCGTCCACACACGCCTTTTTCCGGAAGAGCTCTTTCGGAAAGAAGCTCCTTCCCCATAGAAAGAGGTTTACCAATGTCAGAAAAACCCTTCTGTTCTTTAGATTTACTTTCAGAAGAATGTGATTGTAGGGTAGACGTAACTCAGATTTTGTTGGAAAAATGGCCGTTTTTCTGACAAAACTCTGTAGGGTGTAGAGATTCTCTTAAAGGGAGAATGGAACAGCCCAGAGAGCCTCCTGAGTACCATGGGCCAGATCTTCCAAATTGCTGGCTCCCCAGAACTGCAACAGAAGTCTATGGGAGCTTCTCTGAAAAATCAGACTCTTTGGTCCTGACCTGGCAAGATACTGATTCCCTCTTTTCCCCAGTGAAGTCAGTGGGAGTTGAAAGTACTCGGCACCTATTGGGAAGCTCAGGTTGTTTGATCTTTTCACGCATCATGGATCTGGGAGCCTGAATTCCTTGTTCTTTTAGCTACATTACTCACCATCTTCTGACGAATTATTTGGTCCTAACTCAGCCAGGCGATGATGTCTGCAGACTGAGGTAGCAGAGAAGACTCTTGCTCTGCGTCTATCCCAGCTAAGAGATCCATTGACATGTGGGGCAAGAGAAAGTGCATCTCTTTGCTTTATACTTTACTATAAGCTGGATCTGTCTGGCTAGGCTTTTACCCTGCACTCAGAGTACCTGAACACCTACACCCCCATAAACACAGCCCAGACAGAAATAAATTGAGCAAATGCAGATACAGTAAATACAACACGTGATATCATAGCTAATTATGGCAATTGGACAAGAGACCTCTTTGAAGAGAGTTCCTTTGTGGCCGAATCTGCCCCTTTATTTGCTACCAAATACTGGTGGCAAACCAGATTTTCTTCTCCTGCATGGATTATCAGCTTTGAGATGTGGAGGTCATTGCTTAGGCATGTGTGTCTGGTAGAAATATTATGGGTAATATTTCTCTGAGTAATTACAACAGTTAATCAGAATGCTGAATGTTAATGACATCAGCAAAAGTAGTTTTGCCATTCCATTCGGTTTAGCGATTCTAAAAGGAAACGCGGGGGAAATATATTCTGCTTCACTACTGTTAATGCACTTGGTAAACCAGAACACATGGAAAGATCAAGTGAAATGGAAATCAACAAAATTAAGAAACTGGAGCTCTTTGGTCCTTCACTCCGCAAAATAGTCCTATAGGACAGGAAAATCATAGAATTCTAGAACATTAGAACTGGAAGGAATCTCGAGAGGCCATCGAGTCTAATCCCCTGCCCTCATGGCAGGAGCAAGCACCATCTAGATCAGGTCTAACCTGCTCTTAAATATCTCCAGTGACGGAGATTCTACAACCTCCCTAGGCAATTTATTCCAGTGTTTAACCACCCTGACAATCAGGAAGTTTTTCCTGGTGTCCAACCTAAACTTCCCTAGCTGCAATTTAAGCCCATTGCTTCTTGTCCTATCCTCAGAGGCCAAGGAGAACAATTTTTGTCCTTCCTCCTTTATAACACCCTTTTAGATATTTGAAAACCGCTATCATGTCCCCTCTCAGTCTTCTCCTTTCCAAACTAAGCAAGCCCAGTTAAGAACATGAGAACATAAGAACGGCCATACTGGGTCAGACAAAGATTCATCTAGCTCAGTATTTTGTCTGTTGGCAGCGGCCAAAACCAGATGCCCCAGAGGGAGGGATCACAATAGGTAATCCTCATGTGATCCCTCCCATGTCACTCACCTCCAAAGAAGAAACAGAGGCTAGGGATACCATTCCTACCCATTCTGGATAATAGCTATTAATGGACCTAACCTCCATGAATCTACCTACTTCTTTTTTGAACCCTGTTAAAGTTCTAGCCTTCACTACATCCTCTGACAAGGAGTTCCACAGGTTGACTGTGCACTGAGTGAAGAAAAACTTCTTTTTGTTTCTTTTAAACCTGCCACCTGTTAATTTCATGTTGTGACCCCTAGTTCTTATATTGTGGGAAGAAGTAAATAACTTTTCCTTATTCATTTTTTCTACACCAGTCATGATTTTATAGACCTCTATCATATCCCCCTTAGTCTCCTCTTTTCTAAGCTGAAAAGTCCAAAGCTTTTTAATCTCTGTTCATATGGGACCTGTTCCAAACCCCTAATCATTTTGTTGCCCTTTTCTGAAACTTTCCAAATGCCAATATATCTTTTTTTGTGATGAGGCAACCACATTTGTACTCAGTATTCAAGATGTGGGTGTACCATGGTTTTATATAGGAGCAATAAGATATTTTCTGTCTTATTCTCTGTCCCTTTTTTTAATGACTCCTAACATTCTGTTTGCTTTTTTGACTGCTGCTGAACACTGAGTGAATGTTTTCAAAGAACTATCCACAATGACTCCAAGATATCTCTCCTTAGTAGTTGTAGCCAAATTAGTCCCCATCTTATTATATATATAGTTGGGATTATATTTTCCAATATGCATTACTTTACATTTATCAACATTACATTTAATTTGCCATTTTGTTGCCCGCTCACTTAGTTCTTTGAGTCTTCCCTCATAGGCCATGTTTTCTAGACCTTTAATCATTCTTGTTGCTCTTTTCTGGACCTTCTCCAATTTCTCCACATCTTTCTTGAAATGTGGTGCCAAGAACTGGACACAATACTCCAATTGAGGCCTAATCAGCTCAGAGTAGAGTGGAAGAATGACTTCTTGTGTCTTGCTCACAACACTCCTGTTAATGCCTCTCAGAATCATGTTTGCTTTTTTTGCAACAGCGTCACACTGTAGACTCATATGTAGCTTGTGGCCCACTATGACCATTAGATCCTTTTCTGCAGTTTCCATGATTTTTCAAATATGTTAGCTAAAGGCTGAGATACCTCTTCTATCAGCTCAAGTATTCTAGGATGCATTTCATCAGACCCTCGTGGCTTGAAGACATCTAACTTTTCTAAGTAATTTTTAACTTGTTCTTTTTTTATTTTAACTTCTAAACCTACCTTATTTCCACTAGCATTCCCTATGTTAGGCATTGCTTCCTTATCAGACTTCTTGGTGAAGACCAAAACAAAGACATCAGTAAGCACCCCTGCCATTTCCAAGTTTCCTGTTATTGTTTCTCTCTCTTCACTAAGAAATGGGCCTACGCAGTCCTTGGTCTTCCTCTTGCTCCTAATATACTTGTAGAACATTTTCTTGTTACCCTTTATGCCTCAACTAAATTCAGATTAGGCCTTTGCCTTTCTAATCTTGCCCCTGCATATATCTGTGTTGTTTGCTTATATTCATCCTTTGTAATTTGACCTAGTTTCCACTTTTTATACAAGTCCTTTTTGATTTTTAGGTCATGGAAGATCTCCTGGTTGATCCAAGGTGGTCTCCTGCTATACTTTTTATCTTTCCTATGCAGTGGAATAGAGTTTGCTTTTGAGCCCTTAATAAGGTCCCTTTTTAAAAATACCAACTCTCTTCAGTTGTTTTTCCTCCTAGTCTTGCTTCCTATGGGACATTACCTACCAGCTCTCCGAGTTTACTAACATCTGCCTTCCTGAAATCCATTGTCTCTTTTTTTAGATCCTTGTGTCCTGGGGAAATGGGAGTAACCTCTAAGGAGCAGACTCCTTCTGAACAAAGCTTTGAAATATTCTAATAAAATGGCTCTTTTATTAATGGAGCCACTCTCAAAGTGCCTTGTTCAGAGTTGGTTCCTCTGGGGGGTGACTGCTCTTGCAAAACAGATTTGTAGGGGGAAATGCCTTAGAAAACTAAAAAAATGCATGTGGATTATCTCAGGCAAGAGTTATCACTTGGTATTGGAATTTCTGCTTAATTTCAGTTCAATATAAAATATAAAAAATGTACTTAAATAATTCATACTAGGGATATAAAATCACAGTTAATCAGTTAACTGGTTAAAAATTATATTTAACGGTGGAACAGTAGGCGGGGGGCACTACAGCCCACTGGTTAACCATAATCAGTAAGTATCATCTAGCAAGGGGGATGCTTACTAGTTAACCAGTTAACTGGTTAACCATTCATCTTTCTAATCCATACATGTTATCAGGATAGTTTATTAAATATAGTGAGCTAAGGAAAATACTGTACTTGTTAAAATATAACGTCTCATTGACAATCCTTTCCTCTTCTGCTGGATATTTTATTTATGTCACCACTTCCCATGAAGTAACCTGTCCTCATCTGCTAATGAAAAAAAATCACACACATGCTTCTAGCTGTACGATTATTTGGAGACGTTATGGACCAAATGATGATGTGGGGCTACTGGTTCAACCACTTTGAATTCAATGTGGAGCAGCACATGCTTCCACCAGGACTGAATTTGGACCATTATTGCTAGAAGAAAGCTTTCAACTAACAGATTCTTCCTTCCTGGGGAAATGGGAGTGATCGCTAAGGAACAGACTCCTTCAGAACAAAGCTTTGAAATATAATCCAAAATAATTTCTTCATATGGAGCCTGATTCTGTCTCTTTGAAACCAATGAGACTCTTGCCATTTACTTAACCAGGATCAGGATACAGTATCATCATAAATAGGTCACCACAAAAGAAGCTCCAGATTACAATGACTTAATAGGAATGAACTGCAGAGCTCAAAGACTATAGTTCTACTGTCCTCTCTACTGAACACCCACTGTTTAATACAGTTACTGGTTTCAATGTACAGGTTAAAGGGGCATGTCAAAACATACAAGACTGAAGGTGAGAAGATGTCATTACCATGCAATATGAAAGTGATTGGCCAGATAGAACATTTAGCTGTTATATTGGGAACTATCCATGTGGACTGTTCTGCAGTTGTCACAGGTAAGTTATCGGGCAGTATCTTTCCAATGTGGGAGGCGTGTTATAAACTAATTCCATATATATTTGTATGCAATGAAGTAGGGATGTAAAATCCCATCTAATGGAGTAACCGATTGTCAGCCAACGGTCAGGGCAGTGTGTGTGTGTGTGTGTGTGTGTGTGTGTGTTTCCGAGAAAAGGTTTAACATCCGTGTCTTTACTGCTAGGACCGGGGTCCCGTCGCAGAGGGTAGCCAGCAGGCCAACAGACGCCCCTTTATATAGGAAGAGCTTATTACACCTTAGATTTTAGCTGCTAGAACACAAGGTTCCTTCGCAGCGGGCAGCCTGGGAAAGGCTGAAAGGTGCCCCAACAGATCTGTCACCTGGGAGTGACACAGATCCAAACGCCCAAGCTCTTCCTATACCTGTCCCTTATGACCGGCTGAAGTTCTTTTAAATTGTGCTTGGTTCTGTTACAGCAACTGAAGGAGTCAGATTTTAACCTTAAACAGTTACAGGTTTATTAAAAAGACTTATAAAAGCATATGGTTACAATGGCTATTGCTCTATTTCTTAACTGTTAGCAAATACAGATCTTAAAACTGGTTACAAAGAAAATAAAGATAGAAAATAGAAATAATGGTACCAAGTGACAGCTTAATCTTTAAAGAGCTCTAAGTCTATGTGTACACTTAAGACAGAGGACCACATCCAGGTACAATTTTTACCCCCTTCTGTGCCTCTCGACTCCAGCGTGTCAGGCCAGGGCCGGTCTCTCAATTCCTAGGAAAGACGAATACGAGGTGGGCGTCCCCTTGGAACCTCGGGAGGTCAAACACCTAACCCGACCAGCAGATAGATGGTAGATTGACACTCAGAGTAAATGTGCTGCTGGACCCATCTTTATACCCCTGGGGGCCCGTATCCTCTTTCTTATCTAAGAGGCCAAATTGTACTGGTCCATTTTGTGGCGCCAGTTCTTACAAGCAAGTTTCAAGTTAATTTACACTTGCAAGAGAGGAAGATAGCTAAATTAGGAGTGCCGGATATTCTTTACTGGCCAAGAGATTCCTCCCCCCGTGGACGGCTGTGTGTTCGTATCAATATGGGTTTGAGTCAAGGGCACTCCTTGGCAGCCTCTTGGTCAGCAATTGGCATATCTCTGTTTACAGCCATTCACGGTCACAGTAGCCTGCATATCCAGGCAAGCAAAAATGGATGTTACAAGCGGGGGGGGGGGGGGCTTCCTGTCTGGCTACACTGGTTCAATGTCATGTAAACATGATGTTTGCTTCACATTTAACTGGTTAACCAATTAAGGGGAGAGGGTCAGGCTGGAGCAGTCCACCGCCACAAACCAGGGCTGCTGTGGATGCCCAGAGCAGCCCCGTACCCGTGGCAGCCCTGTGGTGCTGAACCAGCCCCCTGCCCTCGGTGGGTAGGGAGCTGCTCCAGCTCCCACCAGTTAACCTTTCACATCCCTACTACAAAGTAGGTAGCGTGCTCATTTTTGCTCATCAACAACAAATATGAAGCTGTTTGTCCATTTTAAAAATAGAGATCTTTAATAAGAAGAGAAAAAAACTTTCATTCTTATGTTTAAAGTGAACTTATTGCTGGATCAACAGCTGGACTCTGTGTATCCACAGAATAGGTACCCTAAAGGCAGCAGCAGCATGTAAGATTCCCTGTATTTCCCTGCTAATAACGTATCTTGTCTTTGGCCTGGGAATAGTTCAGCGTTCACGGTGTAGTCTATCATTGGGGGCAATGTTGTGACTGCCAAACAAAGATGATTCTTTTGTGCTGTGAAAATCCAGTCACTAGGAATTGGATGAAAGCCACCAAACCCATTTCACAGCAGGGCCTGAGCAGGCAGTAGCAACTTTAAGTCACTCCACTTTGGGTCACTGTCAAACGGAGACCTAGAGGGGAGAAGCTCTGTAGTCTACTTCCCTCTAGACTCATTCAGTCCCTCTAGTAAATTATCTGTATTTTACTGAATGTCTTTCCATAAAAAGTGGAGATATTTGCAAAGACTACAATAGATCATTGTTAATTTTGATTTTTGTTTTAAAACAGAAGACAATGAGAAACATTTCTCCCTAGGGCTTCAGACCTTGAAATCTCTGAAGGTAGGATATCTCTGTGTGTATCCTTTTGTACTTTTACTATTCCTGAGGGGATCATTATGGATTTTTTATTTCACCTCTTACATTAGTATTTATTATTATTTTAGTGTGTCATAAATATGGAAAAGCATCACCTTGTACTGGGGAAGACAGAGAGAGAAGAAATCCCATTTGTTGATAATAACATCTCCAAAAATGGAGATAAGTAAGTATGTAATGCTAAAGCTCTGGTTGAATCTCATGTATGTACACTTATTTTAGCCAAGAATGCAGGTCTGGCTACCACAGTGATAGAAAAGGAAATATTTGCATTGATGTCAGAGGGCTTTGAATTAGGCCACTAGATTGAATGTTGCCAGCCAATTCTTGTCACATTTATGTAAGCTACCTTCAAAAACTAGAGGGGTCATTTTCAGAGAGATACCTAAGGGATTGACGTAGCCACTTGGCTCTTTTTGAGATTAATGGGGGGTCATCTAGCTGACTCCAAGTCCTGGCACTCTGCTTTGAGAATGTGAAGAAGTGGGTTGTACCCATAAAAGCTCATGTTTTGTTAGTCTTTAAGGTGCTGCTAGACTATTCATTTTTTTAAAGTTTTTCCAGTCACAGACTAATTCGGCTACTCCTCTGATTATTTTTTAGAATGTTCCCTGAGAAATATTTTCAGGCCTTTCCTTATTATTATTTCTGCCTCCCCTCCCCCCCCACTGGTGTCTTTCTTGGACCCCAGTTTATATAATGAAATGAGAGTGCCGCTTAGCTACACTGTAACAAATCATTTTACTATAATATCACAAAATAATTATTTGACTAATCCTAACAATGCAAAATAACTCTTTAACCAATCAGATCCAGTATGCTAGTTGATTTAAACCTTGCAAAGTTAGTTATGCACAGAGAGAAACAAAGAACCAGAGACCATGCAGATGAACAATTGAGAAGTAGGGACCAAGAAGCAAAACAATAGGGCTACGTCTACACTGGCCCCTTTTCCGGAAGGGGCATGCTAATTTTTCAGATCGTAATAGGGAAATCCGCAGGGGATTTAAATATCCCCCGCGGCATTTAAATAAAAATGTCCGCTGCTTTTTTCTGGCTTTTAGAAAAGCCGGAAAAGAGCGTCTACACTGGCCCCGATCCTCCGGAAAAAAGCCCTACTTTGAAGTAGGAATAAGAGATCCTCCGGAAAAGGGCTTTTTTCCGGAGGATCGGGGCCAGTGTAGACGCTCTTTTCCGGCTTTTCTAAAAGCCGGAAAAAAGCGGCGGACATTTTTATTTAAATGCCGCGGGGGATATTTAAATCCCCCGCGGATTTCCCTATTACGATCTGAAAAATTAGCATGCCCCTTCCGGAAAAGGGGCCAGTGTAGACGAGCCCTAGAAGTATAGATTTTACAATCATAACCGTTGATAAGTGATTCCCTGCCAGACAGGATGTTTTCTTTGAACATCCTAACAGATTCCTTGCTTATCTGGTGATGGTGGGTATTATTAGGAGGGGCATCTTCTTTAACAGCCCGATGTTACATTGTTTTGATAAAACTGAAAAATGTGAGGAGTTGGCTTTCTGCTTCTTGGCTCACGGCTGCAGAAAAAGGCCCAGACCTTACAACATTCCTATTGTATTACAGTGTTTCTTTCTTCCCATTCCAGCTTTTCTGAGGATTAAAGACTGAAACATCCACAAATGAGAAACCCTGACATCAAAGAAAAGCTCCAGAAAAAAATAGCAACATGTAACATTGATAACACTTATGCTATAGGCTACAGCTGTAAAGCTAAATTAAATCATATTCAGTAGCCAGTAACTTAGCAATGTTGTCTTGTTTATCTATGTTTTTGAGATATAAATATATGCCTATTTTCCAGACTCTACTGCAATGCCCACCTGTTATGAATGATTTCACAGACCTGATGGGCATAATTTAATGATGAGAAAAGACCTTTTTATAGCAGCCTCAAATGAAATAATTGTTTATCTGTGATTAGAAGCTATCAGAATTAGATTTTTACTAATGATTTTTTCAATAGCTAATGTTTATATACACTAAATTGACAACACCAGGTCAAATAGCCATAAAAAGAAGCTATTCAGATTAAAATATCAACAGAAATATTACATACTGGTACACATCATCTCAACAGTAATAATGTTTTTGCCATGTGGAGTCTGAGAAGAACAATCATATGATTATTCACTGATGGAATTTGCCTTCAAGACCTCTGTTTACAGAAGATTGTTACTAGAACTATTCCACAGTTCAATAACAGCAATTCTAGAAAATTCTCCACTCTGCTGGATTGGCATGTTGAGCCATAACAAAAGAAACAAGCACAAAGTTGTACTGTCCAAAAAGCAGCAATGCTGCTGATAGACAATTTGGCCTGTTGATTTAGTTGTGCACCAGGATAGTGTGATCTAACTTTACTTTGGATGCTTTTACATTTCTCCCCATCCATGTGCTGCTCTCTGAGCCCATACCAGTATTACAGCACCAGACTGAGCTTGAAATTACACTTGCAACACCACAGCTAAATTGGTTTTAAAGCCCTGTACTTCAGCATCATTACCTTTAATGCACGATATGTATGGTTATCTGCAAAATCCCCAGCATGTCTTAAAAGTCCAAGACCAAGCCTGATTCCCCCAGAAGGAATTTGGAAATTTTCATTGGGCCCAACATTTAGCCCCTTTTTGCTCTCTTGTTTGAGCATGTTGCGTTGTCGATTTGAAATGCCACGCGCAGCCCAGAGTCAGCTGCAGACTCCCCAGCTGATCCTGGGTTCCGCGGAAATGCTGCGCAGAGCCGAGGATCAGCTGTGCAGGGATGCCGCTTTGAAATATCCCCTCATCCCTCCCCCTCTCCTCTTTACTGCCTCTATCTGATAGAGGCAGCAAGGGGGGGAGGGAATCGACTAGTTGATTGACTATCCGATAAGTATTTGCTTATCAGATAGTTGACTAGTCGACTAGTCCTTAACATCCTTAGTGTGTACGCCTGCTGAAATCAACGAGCTTATTAGTGTATTTAAAGATAAATGTGCTTATTAAAGTTCTTTGCTAGATCAGGGCTTCAGCTGGTAGAATCCTGCTAGACCTAGTTCTTGCAGTACCCACTGAACTCAATGGGACTCAGCACCTGTTAAGAATTGGCCTATTGGGAATTTTTCCTGAATAAGGATTAAGGGCTCTCATTGACTTCATTGGGAATGAGATCAGGGCCACAGCCCACAGAATTTGACCCATAGTATAGGTTTGTCCTGAGGTTGCTGATTTATTCACAATAACATTGATGGCTGTACTCTGCTGCCCTATGACTACAATAGCCGGTCTGGCCTTACCAAATGGGTGCCTGTATTTTACCAGCTTGGGCTCTTGCAGTGGATTTGAAAAAAATCCATTTGTAGTCTTGGGTATTTATATTGCAGTCCAATTTGTATTACAGGCAGTCCTCGGGTTACGTACAAGATAGGGACTGTGGGTTTGTTCTTAAGTTGAATTTGTATGTAAGTCAGAACTGGTACATATTGTACCCCAGGTGTCCCCAATTCAGCCGCTGCTGAAACTGACCAGCAGCTGATTACAGGAAGCCCGAGGCAGAGCTGCTTTGCCCCGGGCTTCCTGGAATCAGCCGCTGATCAGTTTCAGCAGCAGCTGACTTGGGGACACCTGGGGTAGAGCAGCTGGGGTGCTGCCAGGTTGGTCCCCGCAGCGCTGCACCTCATAGAATCATAGAACTGGAAGAGACCTCAGAAGGTCATCAAGTCCAGCCCCCTGCTCTAGGCAGGACCAATTCCAACTAAATCAACCCGGCCAGGGCTTTGTCAAGCCGAGACTTAAACACCTCTAGGGATGGAGACTCCACTACTTCCCTAGGTAACCCATTCCAGTGCTTCACCACCCTCCTAGTGAAATAGTTTTTCCTAATATCCAACCTGGACCTCTCCCACCACAACTTGAGACCATTGCTCCTTGTTCTGCCACCTGTCACTACTGAGAACAGCCTCTCTCCATCCTCTTTGGAACCTCCCTTCAGGAAGTTGAAGGCTGCTATCAAATCCCCACTCACTCTTCGCTTCTGCAGACTAAACAGACCCAAATCCCTCAGCCTCTCCTCATAAGTCATATGCTCCAGCCCCCTAATCATTTTTGTTGCCCTCCACTGGATCCTCTCCAATGCGTGCTCATCCTTTTTGTAGTGGGGGTCCCAGAACTGGACACAATACTCCAGATGCGGCCTCACCAAAGCCGAATGAAGAGGAATGATGACATCTGCTGGCAATGCTCCTCTTAATGCAACCTAATATGCCATTAGCCTTCTTGGCTACAAGGGCACACTGTTGACTCATATCTAGCTTCTCATACACTGTAACCCCCAGGTCCTTTTCTGCAGAACTACTATTTAACCGGTTGGTCCCCAGCTTGTAACTATGCTTGGGATTCTTCCGTCCCAAGTGCAGGACTCTACACTTGTCCGTGTTGAACCTCATCAGATTTCTTGTGGCCCAATCCTCCAATTTGTCTAAGTCACTATGGACCCTATCTCTGCCCTTAAGCGTATCTACCTCTCCCCTCAGCTTAGTGTCAGCCGCAAACTTGCTGAGGGTGCAATCCATCCCCTCATACAGATCATTAATAAAGATATTGAACAAAACCGGTCCTAGAACCGAACCTTGGGGCACTCCGCTAGAAACCGACCGCCATCCTGACATCGAGCCATTGAGCACTACCCGCTGGGCCCGGCCTTCTAGCCATCTTTCTATCCATCTTACTGTCCATTTATCCAATCCACTATCCCTTAACTTGCTGGCAAGAATATTGTGGGAGACCATATCAAAAGCTTTGCTAAAGTCAAGGTATATAACATCCACTGACTTCCCCATGTCCACCGAGCCAGTTACCTCATCATAGAAGCTAATCAGATTGGTCAGGCACAACTTGCCCTTTGTGAATCCATGCTGACTATTCCTAATCACTTTCCTCTCATCCAAGTGCCTCAGTATGAATTCCTTAAGGATCCCTTCCATGATTTTTCCAGGAACCGAGGTAAGACTGACTGGCCTATAGTTCCCTGGATCATCCTTCTTCCCTTTTTTGAAGATGGGCACTACAATTGCCTTTTTCCAGTCATCCGGGATTTCTCCCGATCTCAACAACTTTTCAAAGATAATAGCCAAAGGCTCCACAATGACATTTGCCAACTCCCTCAGTACCCTCGGATGCACTAAGTCCGGACCCATGGATTTATGTACGTTTAGCTTTTCTAAATAGTTCCTAACCTGTTCTTTACCCACCATGGGCTGTCCATCTTCATCCCATCTTGCGTCACTTGGTGCAGAAGTCCAGGAGCTGACCTTGTCCGTGAATACAGAGGCAAAGAAAGCATTGAGTACTTCAGCTTTCCCCACATCAACTGTCACTAGGTTACCTCCTTCATCCATTAGGGTCACCCTCTCTGATCACCTTCTTCTTGTTAACATGCCTGTAGAAACCTTTCTTGTTATCCTTCACATCCTTAGCCAGTCGCAATTCCATTTGCGCTTTCGCCTTCCTGATAACCCCCCGGCATTCTCGAGCTATACCTTTAAACTCCTTCCTGGTCATTTGTCCAAGTTTCCACTCTTTGTAAGCTTCCTTTTTGTGCTTAAGTTCACCAAGGATTTCCCCTGTAAGCCAGTCCGGTCTCCTACCATGTTTGCCTCTCTTGCTACGCGTTGGGATGGTTTCTTTCTGTGCCTTCAATAGGGCGTCTTTAAAATACTTCCAGCTGTCCTGGACTCCTTTCCCCTTCATGTTAACATCCCAGGGGATTCTGCCCATCAGATCTCTGAGGGAGTCAAAATCTGCTTTTTTGAAGTCCAAGGTGTGTATTTTACTACTCTCTTTTCTTCCTTTGGTCAGGATCCTGAAATCTACCATCTCATGATCACTGCTTCCCAGGTTGTCACTCACCTCCCCTTCCCCTATTAGTTCCTCCCTGTTTGTGAGCAGAAGGTCAAGCTGCGCACGGCCCCTGGTCGGATCCTTCAGCACCTGTGTCAAGAAGTTATCCCCAACATTCTCCAAAAACTTCCTGGATTGCCTGTGTACTGCCGTATAGGTTTCCCAGCAGATGTCAGGGTGATTAAAGTCCCCCATGAGAACCAGGGTCTGCGATCTGGAAGCTTCTTTCAGTTGTCCGACGAAAGCCTCATCTACCTCATCCACCTGATTCGGTGGCCTGTAGCAAACACCAACCACAACATCACTGCTGTTGTTTGCTCCTTTTAACTTAACCCATAGACTCTCAACAGGTTTTTCTCCCTCTTTATACTGGAGTTCAGAGCAATCGTAGTGCTCTCTTACATATAGTGCAACTCCTCCTCCTTTTCTCCCCTGCCTGTTCTTCCTGAACAGTCTATACCCTTCCATGACAGCACTCCAGTCATGCGAGTCATCCCACCAAGTCTCTGTTATCCCAATTAAATCATATTTCTTGGTCTGGGCCAGGGCCTCCAGTTCTTCCTGTTTGTTGTCCAGGCTTCTCGCATTAGTGTATAAACACTTCAGGTAACCAGTTGATCGTCCTATCTTCTCCATTCGAAACATGGGTCCTCCTTTCTTGTCCCTTCCTCTCTGCATTTCTTCCCGGTATCCGACTTTCCCACTCCCCTCAGGGTTTTGGTCACCATCTCCCGACGAACCTAGTTTAAAGCCCTCCTCACTAGGTTTGCAAGCCTGCCCGCGAAGATACTCCTTCCTCTCTTTGTTAGGTGGATCCCATCTCTTCCTCGGCGCTGTGGGACCAATCCGGCAGCCCCCCAGCTGCTCTACCCCAGGCGTCCTGATTCAGCCGCTGCTGAAACTGACCAGCGACGAGAAAAGCCTGGTCTGTTGGGGGCGGGGGCGCACTAGCTGCGCCCCCTCCCCCAGCAGACCGGCTTTTCTCGCTGCGGAGGACGGGGCGGCGGGACCACGGTGCGTCTCAGCGGTCCCACCGCCCGCGACCTCCGTGGAGAGAAAAGCCTGGGGTGCTGGGGGGGTGGGCCCCCAGCAGACCAGGGAGACGTGGAGCAAAGCTGCGGAGGACGCGGGCGGCAGGACCGACCAGACGCGCCACGGTCCCGCTGCCCGCATCCTCCGTGGCTTTGCTCTGCATCTCCCTGGTCTGCTGGGGGGGCTCCCCCAGCAGACCAGGGAGACGCGGAGCAGCTTTTCTCGCCGCGGAGGACGCGGATGGCGGAATCGCCGCGGCGCGTCTCAGCGGTCTGCTGGGGGGGGGGGGCGCGCAGCTAGTTCGGGGTTCCCTCACCCCGTTCTTAAGTAGGGTCTGCCTGTATTAGTGGTTTGGGCTATTTTCTATTTCAGTGATGTGGTGCAGTACTCTCCTGGACATACAATATTTTATATAACACAGCTCTGTGTATGAGAGGGGTGGACTGCACTGTATAATCCTGACACTGTGTTGTACAAATATCTTTCACTAAATAGGGAATATATTTGATGAAACATATATGCCATGAATTTTGTATTTTGGTACTTTATTCTGTGTGTGTGTGTTACTGTGCCAAATGTCAAATTAAAGTCTAAATAATGTTTAAGCTTCTATTACAGTTTGTTTGTTTGTCTCCTGAATTCTTCAATGATGTGTTTTTACAAGATTTAAACTTACAGCCATTGAAAATATGTAATGTAGGTCTCTATCTTGAATAATCTAAAATGTAGTTTTGTAATTCTGCCTAGAATTTATTCCCTGAAGTAATCGGTCACATGAGTCATTTACCCTCTTACCAGGATATAAATCCCTTTGTGATCCCTTGCTTCCAAACATGCTAAATAGAATGTAGCATTTTGTTGTAAAGTAATAATGCTGGAACTTCTTATTTCACTGTATATTGGACTGCAATAAGATGTTTGGAATGAATTTTGTTTGTTTCAATTTTATATTTTTTTTAAAAAAGAGCTCTTCACGTACATAAGTTCCCCCACCTCACTGAAACAAATATAAATAGTAGGGATGTTAAACAGTGTGTAAATGAATAGTTGTGTAATCACATCAAATTTTACCAGTTACATGATTATCTGATAGGCCCTGGGGGCAGGGCCAGTAGCCAGTGTGCTCTGGCCCCACTCCAAAGGAGCCCACTTCTAACCCCCTGTATCAGAGGCAGCAGCGCGGGATGGCAGGCAGGAGCCAGTTTAAAAACTGGCTTCATGTGCAGATTGATTCTGCTTACTACCTTGTGCTGCAGCCTCTGATACGGACGCAGCAGCGTAGGGTGGCAGCAGCCAAGAGTGCCATTTATGAGCATCTGGAGGGGCAGCAGCCCCTCCCCCCAATTCTTATCCCCTGGATTTCATACTTGAGGTCTGCTTAAAGCCCATGTCCTGACTCCAGAGGCAGTTCTTAAATGCAACAGAGTTTGGGCTGCTTGCAGCTTTGCCTTTGAGGCAGGGAGTTTGTTATAAAAAGAGGAAGGTAGGGTGATTAAGAGTAACAAAAGGCTTGGCATTTAAGCAATTGAAGTATCATCATGAAAATGTTGCTGGGTACTCCACTTAAAAAAATAGGGAGGGAAAGAGTAGGGATGAGTGTTGTGCTGCAGGGACCTGCATTTGGATCACTGCTGTTAAACTTCTCATAAATGTTCTTGAAAAAGGGCTAACAGGGACTAATCCAAAGGTGACTGCAAAAAATTACAAAGGGGTCTCACAAAACTGAGTGATTGGGCAACACAAAGTCAGATGGAATTCAGTGTAATACATGCAATGTAATGCACATGGGAAAATATAATCCTAACAATAGATACAAAAATGATGGGGTCTAAAATAGTGGTTACCACTTAAGAAAGAGATCTTAGAAATCTTGTGGACACTTCCCTGAAAACATCTGTTCAATGTGCAGTGGCAGTCTAAAAACTAAAAAAGCTAACAGAATATTGGGAATCATTAGGAAAGGAATAGATAATAAGACAAAATACCATATTGCCTCTATAGAACGTCGTTGGATGCCCACATCTTGAATACTGTATGCAGATCTGGTCACCCCATCTAAAGAAAGGTACATTGGATTTGGGAAAGGTACAGAAAGGGCAACAAAAATGATTAGGGGTAAGGAACAGCTTCCATATGAGGAGAGATTAACAAGACTGGGACTTTTCAGCTTTGAAAAGAAATAACTAAAAGGTGTGGGGATATGTTAGAGGTCTAGAAAACCATGAATGGTGTGGAAAAATAGAATAAGGGAATGTTATTCATTCCCTCACTAACACAACACAAGGACTGACCCAATTAAATGTATAGGCAGTAGATTTCAAACAAACAAAATAGGTGACAGATGGATCATGATGATTGCCTCTTCTGTTTATTCCTTCTGAAGCACCTGGCATTGGCCACTGTCGGCAGACAGGATGCAGGGCTAGAAGGACCTTTGGTCTGACCCAGTGTGGCCATTCTGATGATTTTATATAGAGTTGAAATGTATCTGCCCCCTGCTGTAACCCACTAGACCCCACTCCCCTTCCAGAGCTGAGAGTGAGCCCAGGAGTCCTGACAGGGTAACAAAGTAAGACTGGACATTATCATTTGAAGGTTAACCAATGTTCCTTAAGTGACTTGCCACAAGATGTCAGAATATGCTAGAACTGAGTGAGTCTAATATTCACATAATTTTCTTTCTTTTATATAGGAATTAGATGCAGTGATCCTGTTAGCTAATTGCTAAGTTATCTACCAAAATGAATAGAGTTTTCCTGTACTTTAGTAACCCCCTGGATAGAGATGGTGTGTGTGTGTGTGTGTGTGAGGGGAGGGCGAATGGGGTTGTTCCCCTCCCCCATTTAGTGCTTGGCTTGTATTGAGCATGCTCAGTAACACTGCTGAAGCCTCAGTCCTCAGTCTGCCCCTCTAAATGCTCTTCCCTCCCATCACAGCATGCACAGGTCCCCCACCTACCAAAATCTGAAAATGTGGCAGCAGCCCCTGTCCATGGGATGTCTGAGCTCCCCGTGGACAGAGGATGCTTCACTGTCCCATGGAGCATTTAAGCTGGCTCTTTCCAGCACTAGCTCCTGCCTGTCTCCCCTCACCCACCTGCAGAGACAGCAAGGGGGAACCAGGTGGATCCACAGAGCTGACACACACGGGAAGCCAGCTTAGAAGCCAGCTCCCTGCATGTATCAGCTCCTGCCCCCTCGCACTGCTATCAGAGGCAGCAGCGCGGGGATAGGGGGATCTGGTGCTCATGGGCACCATCTCCTGCCTCCCCTGCACCTTGCTGCCTCTGATACAGAAGCAGCAAGGGGTGCGGGATGCATGTAGTTGACAGGATTAACCGATAAGCCCAGGTTTCTCGGTTAATCATGTTGTCAATTACACATTAACATTCCTAAGAAGTAGGATTAATATCAAGGAGACTTTGTGATTTTCAGACACTGCAATAATCATACTCCGAGAAACCTGGAATGCTAAATAATTAGGTGAAAAAGATAGAAAAGTCATGTTTAGTGGGGACATCACCTGCAAGGTATCAACAATAAAATAGCAGAAACCTAGGAATTAAGCCTTCCCCGCACTTTTAATTTTTATTTGACCAGTTTGTTATACTGAGGCATAAGAGTAAACTAGGTAAAACACTTCGTGTCAGAAAATGTTTAGTAGGAGATATTGCTCATCACTTACAGGATTCACTGTCACACTAATTTACATATATACCATTATGCTTCTCTAATCTAATGGTGTGCTGAGTGAAGAGATTTCTCACTTGGTTTAGAAATTACTTTTGGTCCTTTACTTAGCCCTTCAGATATAACCTCTCCTTTGGTCACAAAGAGCTTAAGCTCTTTGTTAGATTTGGCCCTTGTGTACTAATAAGAATGGCTATACTGGGTCAGACTAAAGATCCATTTAGCCCAGTATCAGGGCTGTGCTTAGGCATAAGCAGACTAGGCTGTTGCCTAGGGCACCAGTATTTCTGGGGCACCGCTCTGCTGGGAGGAACGGAAGCAGTGGAACATGCAACAGCAGGGCTGCTGGATCCTAGAGAGAGCCGAATGCGCTGCCTACAGACCAGTCTGAGTGAGGGGATTGGCTGCTGGGGTCTCTGGGGGGGGGGGGGGAACTCGCCTGTGTGACTCTCCCCTGACGTGAGGTGAGGCAGGCTGGGTGGCTCTGGTAGTACCTTTTTTTTGCACCCCATAACGACCATTCTTCTCCCTTCCCCGCACGGAGCAACCCCCCCTTTCCCCCTCTCCTCCGGCAGGGCTGGGTAGGGTGAGGTGCTAGGGGGAAGGCGGGATGCCGGGAATTTCCCGATGGGCCGTCCGCCGAAGGGGCGGCTGGAGGCTTCCGCAAGGGGATTGTGACGTGGGTGGCGGCGTGCCACAGCCTGAGCCCGGCACTTTAAATTCCCCGGCGCCGGCCGGGGCACGGTGTGGGGCTGAGGGAGCGCATGCGCGGCGAGCTCAAGCACTGCAGCAGCGGACAGGGGAGAAGCCCGGGCATTTCCCCTCAGCTGGTTTGAGCTCCGCACCTGGACGCTGCTGCCGGGGAGGCGGGGCTGGGTCTGGTGGAGGGGGCGCTGAGCACTCAGCCCGGGCGGGATCCGGGAGGAGTAAGCTGCGCTCTCCGGCTGCTCACCCGCCCAAGCGCCGCTGCCCTCGCCTGGCTCCTCCTCGCTCGGGCCTGGCAGCACTCGGCCGCCGCCTGCCCCGCTGCTGGCTGGGGCCACCTGCCGCGGCTCGCACCTTTTGGCTTCACCCGGTGGCAAAGGCAGCGCTGCTTTGCAGCTCTGGGTGGGCAGTGATGGTGGGAGGTGCCCGCTCCAGCGGAGCGAACCTTACAGGGCAACGCGGGGACGGGCACAGCTGGGAAAGCTGCGCAGTGACCCCTCCCAGTACTGAGGAGCAGGGGAGGGAAGAAGGCTGCCCCTGCCCCTGCCCCATTGTCAATTTGCGTTGTAGGGGCTGGTTGTTTTGGGGGCGAGGGAAGCCCTGGGTCCGTAAATCCCCAGCTCCTGCAGTCCTGTTACTACGTGACACTCTCCGTTTTCTTCAAACATTTCTAAGCTTCATGGTTAAAGAGAAAATCTTCGAGAGGCGCTATTCTGCATGTTGTGATTACATATTTATGTCCCTATGAGCGTATCTGGATCTTTAAGAGGTAATTTCGGGGGGAGTGGAGGGGGGGAGAGGTTACAAAATGAAAGGAAATTGTACATGCTTTATTTATATGATAGAATTTTTCAAAAATGAAGAGAAAAAGGAAGTTTGTATTAACATCAGAAGGAAAGTGATTAAAACATCAGATATTGTTTTTTGGTGGACAGTATTTGCAAGTTTTCTGTCTTTTGCAGAAAGGTGTGGGGGTACAGGAGTAAGGGCAGGGGGCTGGGAGAGTTGGGGAACTCGGCAGGGGTTGAAGGGTGCTGGAGCGAAGGCAGGAGGTAGGGGGCTGAGGGCACAGGGTTTGATGTGGGGCATTATGGTAGGAGTATAAGGTTGCAAGCCTGCAGTCAGGGCAGAGATATGGGGAACTCTTGGTAAGGGATAGGGGTAAGATGTGTGTGCAGGGGGCTGGAAGGTTTGTGGGGGCAGCTCAGGGCAAAAGGTGATAGAGTGAGGGCAGGGGGGGTGGATTCAGGGCACAGGGTCTGGTGGAGGCGGGGCTCAGGGTAGGGAGGTGGGGAAGCAGGAGTCAGGTCAGGAGGTAGAGGGTGCAGAACTCAGGAGGGAGCTGGAAGAGATTACGGGGCTTACAAGGGTGACAATGCTGTGCTGATGACTCCTCCCGGGGGGACAGAGCTTCGCTTTCCTGTCAGCGGCTCTTCTGAGGGGGGAGAGGACCTGCATGGGCTGGGCCTGGCCTCAAGTTTGTCTGGTGTGAGCAAAGCTCCATGGGCCAACCCTGGCCTTCAGCTGGCCCCCATCTTGCAGCTGGGGAGGGCAGGGTTCTTCATATAAATTTCTAATAAAAGGTTGACAAATTTTAAAAATTATATTATTTGCATCATTCTGTCAATAAATCAGAATTTTTTCTATAGTGCTACTTCTTTAGTGCTAGTCCATCGGCATTACAGTGTCCTTAATTCAGTTTTTAATAACATGCATGTGGCAAGTTTTCCAATACTGTAAGCTTATGTTTGTGTTGCTAAGAGCAAATCAGGCATAGGGGCACCAGTTTAATAATCCTGCCTAGGGCACCATAAATCCTAAGGATGGCCCTGCCCAGTATCCTGTCTACCGACAGTGGCCAATGCCTGGTGTCCCAGAGGGAGTGAAGAGAACAGGTTGCTGGATCTTCCTGCCGGTGATCCATCCCCTGTGACCCATTCACAGCTTCTGGCAAAGAACGTGAACAAAGGGGACCTGGATGTGTGTCCCAGAGTTGGGGGGTATGTGTGGAGGATAGCTTGCCAACAGTTCCCTCTTCTAAAATCAAAGCAGCTATGTGGCAAACCCCTTGGTGTCTGCATTGGTGACAATGCAGCACAGCAGAAGGTGTTTCCTGGTAGCCCAGGCCCAAACCATGTTAGTTTTTAAAAGCCAAAACCGTCAGGTTGCATTTCAGCTGGAAGCTACAGACAGACAGTGCCTCACCCAGAGTGCTGGTGTCACATTCATCCTATGGGAAGTGCTATTCAATGAGAACCCTGTGCATTTCAGGCTCGCAACAGCTTCTGAATGGTCCCACGGCGTAGCCTTACAGCAGTGGTTCTCTAAGTGGGGATGAATTGCAACCTCAGCTAGTACGCAGATGACACTAAGCTAGGAGGGGAGGTAGATACACTGGAGGGCAGAGAAAAGGTCCAGAGTGACTTAGACAAATTGGAGGATTGGGCCACAAGAAATCCGATGAGGTTCAACAAGGACAAGTGCAGAGTCCTGCACTTGGGATGGAAGAATCCCAAGCATTGGTACAAGTTGGGGACTGAATGGCTAAGTAGCTGTTCTGCAGAAAAGGACCTGGGGGTTACAGTGGATGAGAAGCTGGATATGAGTCAACAGTGTGCCCTTGTAGCCAAGAAGGCTAATGGCATATTAGGTTGCATTAAGAGGAACATTGCCAGCAGATCCAGAGGTGTAATTATTCCCCTTTATTCAGCTCTGGTGAGGCCACATCAGGAGTATTGTGTCCAGTTCTGGGGCCCCCACTACAAAAAGGATGTGGACACATTACAGAAGGTCCAGTGGAGGCAACCAAAATGATTAAGGGGCTGGAGCGTATGACCTATGAGGAGAGGCTGAGGGAGTTGGGTCTGTTTAGACTGCAGAGGTGAAGAGTGAGGGGGGATTTGATAGCAGCCTTCAACTTCCTGAAGGGAGGTTCCAAAGAAGATGGAGAAAGGCTGTTCACAGTAGTGACAGATGGCAGAACAAGGAGCAATGGTCTCAAGTTGTGGTGGGAGAGGTCCAGGTTGGATATTAGGAAAAACTATTTCACTAGGAGAGTGGTGAAACACTGGAATGGGTTACCTAGGGAAGTAGTGGAGTCTCCGTCCCTAGAGGTGTTTAAGTCTCGGCTTGACAAAGCCCTGGCCGGGTTGATTTAGTTGGGATTGGTCCTGCCTAGAGCAGGGGGCTGGACTTGATGACCTTCTGAGGTCTCTTCCAGCTCTATGGCTCTATGATTTTATGATTCTAAGTGTGGTCTATGGACCCCTACTGATCCACAACTGTCTTATAGGTGAGTCATGGGCTCGGGGCTTGAGGGCCAGCACCAACTTCCCACTGCAGGGAGAGGAGGGAGGCAAGCCTCATGGGCCAGATTCGACTTGCAGGGAAGAAAGCAACTCCAGATTCTGCCACTCTCCGTCTTCCCCAGCTGGGGGAATGGGAGCTCAGGAAACCACTCACATGGAGGTTTTCCCCACTGCTTCTACTGGCCAGAATCATGGCCAATGCGAGCGGTGGGGAGTGGTACCTGGGGGTACTGGGAGGCACAGAGCCAGGTAAGTGCCCCCCGCCCTCTTTATGCCCAGACCCCAAAGCTCCATTGCCCTCATGCACCCCCTTCCCACTGAGATACTCCCACCCCCTATACTCTTGCACCATCCTTCCCAATCCCATTCCTACCCTGCTTGTGCACCCTCCCTCCCACCTAGACCTTGCTCCTAAACCCTCCCAGACCCCCCCAACCTTAGCCCATTTTTGTACCCAACCTCCCATCAAGACCCCCCACTCTCAGCCTGCTCCTCCACCAATCTCCTGGCCAGCCCCTATAACCCCACCCCCTCCTGTAGCCATTTTGTCATCATGGATGGTTGGCTGGTGGTCCGTGGAAAGGTCTGCACTGAGCGGGATGGGCCATGGGCCAAAAAGTTTAAGAACCACTGCCTTTCAGGAACCTAATCATGGCAGGACAGTCACAGCCTAGGTGGATGTCTGAAACAAAGAGGTGCATTCACCTTACCAGGTACACATGGAAATGCCCAGCCTGCAAGAAAAACTGACACACACTTCCCAGGAAGGTATGTGGGACACTGACAACATCACTTGTGTTTCTTTCTAAATAAAACTTTTCTTTAAATTTCTCCACGCAAAAATGTTTATATTTTTGATCGTTTGTCCTAATTTGGGCAAAATTGTTTTAAAAAACACTTTTCCCTCGCGTAGGAAATGATTCCCATTTTCCAGTGAGTCTTAAATAAGATGTGTGTACAGTGTGTACAGGTGATTCACAGATAACTGAACATCTTTGACTGGTAAGGCTACTATAATTCCGGCGCATTCTTTCAATTGCTTTCCCCTGTCTACTAGTAATAGCTTTGCCTTGTCTGAACTAAGCCTGTGTCAACTAGAGCTCATCCAAATCCAAATCCAAACATCGTGTAGCTCTTGGGTCATCCTATCTATTGCACCAACAACACTAGCTGTAATGGAGAGATATAGCCAGGTACCATCCATGTTCTGCATGCACCAGAGACCATATCTCCTTGTAATTGCTGCTAGAATTGAAAGTTCTGTGCTTATGCCACTCGACCATTGTGTGCCATCTTGTTTTGCACTCATTCTGATAGGATGCCTCACATTCTGGCCCCATTAAACTTGAGCTACTGCATTTCTTCTGTAGCCCACATCGCTGCTGCATATTCATTAAAAGCAGACCTTTCTAGCCCAGCCTGTAAGGATTGCATTTCTGAGACAGACCAAATAGGTTATAGGTACAGTAATAGAGATCATGTAGTAACAAATGATTGTATCTATCAAAAGCATTAAGAAACCCCTTATTACCATAATAGTTGACTGTTTGATAACCCTTAGGCTACGTCAACACTGGCATGATTTTCCGGAAATGCTTTTAACGGAAAAGTTTTCTGTTAAAAGCATTTTTGGAAAAGCGTGTCTAGATTGGCAGGACGCTTTTCCGGAAAAGCACTCTTTCCGGAAAAGCGTCTGTGGCCAATCTAGATGCGCTTTTCCGCAAAAAAGCCCCGATCGTTATTTTCGCCATCGGGGCTTTTTTGCGGAAAACACTACTGTGCTGTCTACGCTGGCCCTTTTCCGGAACAATTTTCCGGAAAAAGACTTTTGCCCGAATGGGAGCAGCATAGTTTTTCCAGAAAAGCACTGATGATTTTACATTCGATTGTCAGTGCTTTTCCGGAAATTCAAGCGGCCAGTGTAGACAGCTGGCAAGTTTTTCCGGAAAAGCGGCTGATTTTCTGGAATATCTTGCCAGTGTAGACACAGCCTTAGTGTATTTATAGTCCTGTGTGATAGAAGGGCTATTATCCCTATGGTTACAGATGGGAACTGAGGTACAGAGAGGGTGAGGTGCAGATTCTGAAAGGTATTTAGGCTTCTATCGTTACCATACCACTCTCCTAACACTGAAATCCATGGAAGTTAGTCTCCTGTGCGACCTTGGGCAAGTCATTTAATCCCAGCTCCTCAAAGGAGCCCTAGGAATTGGGTAAAGGTGTATGCCCCAAAGGATGGAAGGGATAGAGAAATGTGTGTGGGTAACAGGCTAAGTCACCTCTGCACAATAAAACCAACATGGGGGACCATCCGTCAGGAAGGAAGCAAACTGAGTTAAGTGGAGAGGTCAGAGCCCATTTATGCCAGCTATTAATGCCACCCATTTATGCCAGACTATCTTAGAAATGTCTCAAATCCTGATGCTGAGCTTTGCTGTGGCCCCTCTTTGAATGGCTTAGTGATTGTAATGAGGTTGCACAACCAGCTTAACTGTCTGTCAGGTATGACCCCCAGCATAAACGTAGTGCAGGGCCAGTATACAGCGATCCTGTGCTGCAATCCTCACCCAGAGCCCTTTAGCTTAGCAACATGATTGGGAACAGGGGGGCTATGTCTACAATAGCGGGTTCTTGTGCAAGAAGGGTTCTTGTGCAAGAACGCTTGTGCAAGAACATGTCCACACTGCCATGTGCTTTTGCGCAAGAGAATCCAGGGCAGTGTGGACGCTCTCTTGCGCAAAAAAGTTCTGATGGCCATTTTAGCCACAGGGCTTTCTTGTGCAAGAAACCCCTGCCGTGTGTCCACATTGCCTTCTTGTACAAGAGCTCCTGCGCAAGAGGGCTTACACCTGTTAGAAAAGAGAGTAGCTCTTGCGCAAGAAGCCCTCTTTTCTGACGCTGTACTGTAAATCTTCTTGCACAAGACTGGGCGGGCAGTGTGAACGCTCTGCAGGTTCTTGCGCAATAACAACCATTCTTGCACAAGAACCAGCCAGTGTAGACATAGAGGGAGTGCTCTGCTTCAGTTAGTTTGCACTGGATCAGGGTTAGTGGCAATTTTGCACAACGCATCATATGCGATCACCATTTGCAATAGCGCCCTTAGCATCTTTTACACAATGTCTCATCAAGTGTGCATGGCTAAGAAATACATTGCCCCAAGCAGACAGCATTTCACAGCAGAAAGAAATCTGAAGTTGAAATCCTTTTAATTCCAGAGAGAAATGGGTATATAAACTTAGTCAAAAATTCCATTTCTGGGAAATCAATTTCAAAAGAAAACACCAAATTATTTAAGATGATTGCCAGCAAATATCATACTTCAGACAAAGACCTCAAAAGTGAGGATTAATATAATCAATGTTTTAAACACTCTAAAAGTGGGAGAGATCATTGTTTCCTCAAACCTGTCATCAGTTTAAACATTTTGATACAGAGCTAAATCTCCCAGTATAAATATCCTAAAAGCTATAACAAAATACAGGACTATGTAGCACTTTAAAGACTAACAAGATGGTTTATTAGATGATGAGCTTTCGTGGGCCAGACCCACTTCTTCAGATCAAATAGTGGAAGAAAATTGTCACAACCATATATACCAAAGGATACAATTTAAAAAAATGAACACATATGAAAAGGACAAATCAAATTTCAGAACAGAAGGGGGATGGGGGGGAAGGTAAATGTCTGTGAGCTAATGATATTAGAGGTGATAATTGGGGAAGCTATCTTTGTAATGGGTAAGATAACTAGATCCTTTGTTGAGACTCAGGTGTAGTAGTTGTTGGCCACGAATAAAGCTGCCCCTGGCTCTCTGATTATATTGTACTAATAATGGAACATTATTAAATGTTTTTATGTGTGGTTGGGTTAGTTAACAAGAGGAAATGATTTTCAATTTCTCTACAGCTTCCAGAATATGCAAAGTATAAACATCTTATTATTCATATTTTAGATTTAAGGCTCCTTATGCAGTAGTTTGTATCTTTGCAGATGCCAGCTCACATGAATATTCTCGCCTATCATTTCAAAAGCACACATCAACTAGATCATGCTATTAATTTTAAGCAGAATGCTGTATTGACTTCGATGCAGAGTTCAGTTGAAAAGCTGACGGCATGAGATGGCCTGTTTGTTTACAGACCTGAATCTACAAAGACTTCAGTGCATACTTAACTATAACTATAAATACATGGCTGCAAACCTCAGGTGGGAATGCAGAGGCTCTCACATCTAAGTGCTGTATTGTGGCATGTCAGACATATTCAGATGTGTCTGTCATTCAGTGTTGGTTTTAGGGACTGCAGCCCAAAGATGTCATCTACCCTAGTGCTACTACAGCCAGTACAATTTCCTCTGTAGTTCAGATGAAATAGGTCTGTGTTTCTGGAGCAGAAGAAGCTGAGTAGTGCCGTGGATATCACAATTTATACAACTTGCCTAGTAGTTCTGATACCTGCCGTTTGCAGCCATGTATTTATAGCTGAGAAATAGTTACTAATTGTTAACCAAACTCTTGTGGGCCTGAGGTATTTAGTGATCAGCTTTGTGTATTTGGGAGAGTAAATAATGAGTGGCTCGATGTACCTGTGTACCACTGCCCTCTACAAGATGCTGAATCAAAGATATGAGTCTGTTGCCCCCTGGTGGCTGCTCCCAGGACATAAATTCTCCACCTCCAACAGCAAATTGAATAGTTAAGTCTGCATGGGATTTATCTGCCAACCACGGGTTTTTGGCCAAGGATTAAATACAGCTGCTTCAAACCTAAATCAGGGCAGAAGAGACCAAGTTATCACATATGATGGCAGCTATTTGGTGGCTTACATGAGCTGGATTGCTGGTCTCAGGCCATTTTCTAATGCGAAAAGGTCTACAACACAAACCCCACTAGGGATGTTAAATATTGGTCAACTGAATAGTCAATTGATCTCATGAATTTGTATCGGTTATTCGACTATTCTATTGTCCCCAGGGACGAGGCTGGCAGCCACTCCATCCCCACTTCTGAGGAGCCCCCTACCACTTTGTGCTGTTGCCTCTGATACAGACACAGCCACGCAGGGTGGCAGCAGCCCTTGTCTGGGGGGAGGGGCAGGGCTGAGCTCACAGACCCTAATGCAAGCCAGAACTGAGACAGGCTGCCTACCTGCCTGGCTCCTAATATGTTTTAAATGCAAAGCCACAACAGGGATAGGTCCCCAACCTGGCACGAGCCAGGACTCAGTCAGGCTGCTGGCCAGCCCTCTAAAAATGTACTGGCAAAGCGGGTGGGGAGGGAGGAAATGCATGTAGTCTATAGCATTAACCTATAAGCTTTTGCTTATTGGTTAATCAGTTAATCAACTGCACTATTACATCCCTAAACCCCACCAGCACAGTTGGTGCAATTCAGCGCTCTGTGTGGCAGTCTTGGCACAGAAGCCAGGACTGAATGGGCAAGGTAATCAATCGGGTTACCCATGGACTTGCCTGTATTTTGTGCAGCAAGATGAAAAGCCTGTTCCTGAATGGAGAGAGAGACACATTGAGAGGCCATTTTGCTGAGTTCTGCAAATGATCTTTGAGTGACTCTGGGTATGTCTTTCTCCTGCTTGGACAGGGAGCGTATAAGAACAGCCCCCTGTCCATCTGACTGCATGGGGAAAGGGAAGACAGTTGTAATGACATACACATTTCTGTGTACTAGCAGAATAAGATTGTTTCTTAGGTGGGAGTATAATGTTCACAATGTCCTTCGCTGTTCATTTCCTCAGGTCAAGTGTTCTCCTTTTCGTGATGGGATGTTCAGCCCACGCTAGTGCCAGAGGAGTTAATATAGGAGGAAAAGCCAATTAGTCATAAAGTGCATCCCTGGGGAGTTTGACCACAGGAAGGCTTAACTGGGGATGAAGCTCCTATGGGCAGAAGCAAGTCAGATTTCTATGAAGCTGGCAAGAGAGGAGGGGGCTGCAGTCCCATTACCTGTGGTAGAGTTGGAGCCTGTAATAGGCAGTGTAAAAGGGGGCCTAAGGAAGGAGCAATAAGGGAGAGCAGCGGCGGATATAGGGCAGGGCGAGCGGGGCGGCTTCCCTGGGCCCAGTGCTTCAATAGGCCCTGCGCATGCACTACTACCTATCGGCTGTGGCAGTAGTTCATGTACGAAATTGTGCTTCCCCGGGCCCCATGCTTCAATAGGCCTTGCGCCCTGGGCCCCGCAAAACTCTCATCTGCCCCTGAGGGAGAGTAAAGACTTGAGCTGCTGGGTTTAGGGTCACGGGATTGGAAGTTGGTGTAGAGAGCAGTTCTGGGACCCACTAAATATCAGTGCAGGAATGGCACACTATATACCATTCCCACCAGCCCCCAAATAGGAGTAGTCTGTTCAGGGGCTGCTGGGAATAACTTTGAAAGAGACTTTGAAATATCTTAGGAGGGAGGACTTCAGTGTGACTTGGCCAGGTGGCTAAGCCACACAAGAGAGATGCTGAAGCTCCTGACTAATGAAAGAGGCCACAGGATGAGGGACTCAGGACATGGGCTGAGTGATGTAGAACGGGGGTGCACACAGAAGGGAGGTCTAGGTTGGACATTAAGAAAAACTATTTCCCCGAGAGGGTGGTAAAGCACTGGAATGGGTTACCTAGGGAGGTGGTGGAATCTCCATCCCTAGAGATTGTTAAGTCTCAGCTTGATAAAGCCCTGGCTGGGTTGATTTAGTTGGGATTGGTCCTGCTTTGGTCAGGGGTTTGGACTCAATGACCTCCTGAGGTCTCTTCCAGCCATAGGATTCTATGATTCTACTTTCCCCAATGAGTCAGGAAGCGTCACTGAATGGAGAGTATCTGAGCCCAATATCCATCATCTTCTGTACGAAAGGGTAAGTACATGTCACTTAGCAATCTACAATTTTTTTTCAACCTTTTTTTGCATTCACGTACTTTTTTTTCTCTGGCTCTCATTTCTGTAATATTTGGATTCCTCACAGTCTTCATTGTAGTTATCCCCATTTTACAGATGGGGATCGGAGGCAGAGAGAGACAACTTAAGAACCCGAGGCTATGTCTACATTGCAGGTAGAAGAGGGGGGTGTTTCGGAAAAAGATACGCAAATTGTGAACTGCAACGTGTGTACCTTTTTCCACTTGTTTTTTTGGAAGAGGCTTCTCTGACATTTGACCCGTCTACACAGGGCCAAATCTCAGAAAAACCTCTTCTTTCGGAACATCTCTTATTCCTCATAAAATGAGGAATACAGGGATGCCAAAAGAATGCGTCTGCTTTTTTGGAAAGTGTTCCAAAAAAGCGGAAGCATTCCCTGGATACAGCAGAGCTTTTCCAAGATACCCGAGTTCCATTTTCTCATTTGCATTAGGCACTTCCTTAGGATTGATTCCTACCTGCTCAAATCATTGCTGAAAATAGAATGTAAGATTTCAAATCACTGAAGAAGTGTTGAAATTTTCAATGTTTTCTTTATTTATGGCAGGGGCAGGAAACCTTTTTTGGGTCGGAGGGTCATTGACCCACAGAAATATCACTTGAGGACCACACAAGTGAGAAGCAAAAAAAAAAAACTTCTCCAAAAACCCTCAACTCTCAGTGATGTGGCCCCCAAATGAGAAACCTCACCCCTCTGGGACTCCATGGCAATTGGGAAGGGAGAGGGAGGACTGAGGTTCAGAGCTTCCCAGAGGCCAGATTTATTTTTCTGGGGTTCTGGAGATTGTGGATTTTATGGAACCACTTAGGCTCTGGGATGGGGACAAAAATGAGGGGCTCATGTGTAGGACAGGGCTGCTAATGAGTGAGATAGGGATGGGGTGTAGGATCTGGGAGGGAGATGGGGTGCAGAAGAGGCAGAGGTTGTGAGGTCTAGGTGGGAGGTAGCGTGCAGAAACAGGCTGGGAGTGGGATGTCTGGCCAAGGGGAGGGAGCAAGAGCAAAGGAGGGTGCAGTGTGTGGCCAGGAGGGAGAGTGTAGGAGCAATGGTGGATGCAGGAGCAGGCTGGGGGCAGGGTGTCTGGCCAGGAGGGAAGGTGCAGGAGCAAGGGAGGGTGTAGGAGCAAGCTGGGTGTGCAGGGTCTTGGTGGGGGGAGTGACGTGAGTGAGGGGGATTGGGGTGGGGGTCTGGGAGTCTGGGGGATGCCTACCTGGCCTCACGCCCCCTTTCAGAGGGGAATGCCTCTGGCCAGCATGTCACCGTGCTGCTGTTCCCCCAGTAGGATGGGGAGGGAGCTTAGCCCCCCGCCATGCAGCAGAGAGCCTGTGAGGCCAAAGCTAGAACACCAGCTCTGGCTTCTGGCTCGGAGAGCGGGAGGTGCGGAGAGGTGAGGAAAGTCCGGACCTACCCGCCAGACCTGGCTTGTGGAGATTGGCAGAGGGAGCAGGTCCGCGCGCTGCCATCCCCTACCCGATACCCCGCTGGGGAAGCGGCAGCGCATGGAGCACTCATCTGCTGCTCTCTGTGAGCCAGGTCTGGCAGAGAAGGCCAAGGCTTTCTCTTCCCTCTCCCCCCCCCACCCTCCACTATGGTGCTCCAGCTTTGGCTTCGTGGGCTCCTCGCTACATTGGGGGAGGAGGCAACGGGAGGCTGCCGGGGCAGCTGCTGGCTCTGTCAGGGGGACAAGCCTGCCACATGAGAGCCTGCCACATCCCATGTTCCCCTACAGGCATGCCCCCCCCAGCCCGGGCCCTGGTCCTCCCCGTAGGGTTGCCAGGTGTCCGGTTTTGAACCAGATAGTCCAGTATTTGAGCTTTCTTTTTGGGAAACAAATTGAGAAAACAGAAATGTCCGGTATTTTCTAAATAAGACATAATGTAGATTGTGATGTAATGTCAAGTGTATCCAGTTTTTTTCTTGAAACCATCTGGCAACCCTACCGCCGGTGGCTATAGACAGTACTGACCCTCCCCCCCCCACCCGCCGAGCTGGGTGGTGGTTCCCTCCTCCTCTCCCTCCCTGCCTGGGTAAGCATTAGGGTCCTGTGAGGCAGCACCCCCTCCCCAGGCCGGGCCACACCTTGTCGACATGTACGGCCCAATGGAAGGGCGGCTAGGTCGGAGCAGGGCGCGCTCTGCAGCAGCACACACAGGGAAGGCAGGCACGGTGCAAGGGGAAGCACAGCTAGCAGCTTCTTACTGGCGAATCCCACCTCCAGACTGACTCCTAGCAACATGGTGACAGGGAGGGGGGACACACAAGAGGCTTGAGGCTGCTGCTGCAGACTCTAAGCACAAAGAACGAGGTGGGGAGGGCAGCCTCGCCTGAAGCCTGGGGACATGGACAAGCCCCCACAAGAGCCCACTGCGTCCCACATTGCGTGAGGGAGGAGGGAGTTTGAGCTCGAGCTGCGGACCACCTGGGAGGCGGCTGTGGACAACTGCACTTTGAGAACCACTGTTCTAGGGCCTTCACTAGGGCTCTCTCTTGAATACTCTATTTCCTGATCTACCCCCGACACTCAGAAGGAAATAACTAGATGCTTTATTTTAAACTAGAATATGATAAAAGCAAAAATTTTTTGGGATTTGTTATTTTGGCCAAACATTGGCTGAATTCCATGTCCCTCTATCACTTTGCCATTTAAGAGATGGCTGCAGAGTTGTACTTGTCTCTCGGCAGATGAAAATCTACTTGTTATTATAGACTCTGAGCTTCCCCTGAAGGGATACGCCGCTTGCGACTTCAAATGTTCTTTTGAATGTTCTGTCTCCTTCAGTACATTGCCAGCATGCACCTTTGCTCCCATTGGGAGAGAAGCAGTGTCGTTTGTGCCCTTACTATATCTAGGTTCAATTATGACAGCCCCTTGTTGCTGGCTTTCTGGCAACATTCATAGGAAGATGTACAACTCATACAAAACACCACTGGGGGCTCTTGAATTCCAGGTTAGTTATTACTGAGGAACAGCTAAAGAAAAAGAGACAGTGACAATTTTGCCTTTGTCTTCACTGAGGCCAGAATTTGCCCCAAGACTCTCAACTCTTATTAATTTCTAATTCCATGATGACAACACACCTTTCTCAATGGCTGTGTCTAGTCTGGCCAGTTTTTCTGGAAAATCAGCTGCTTTTCCGGAAAAACTTGCCAGCTGTCTACACTGGCCACTTGAATTTCCGCAAAAGCACTGACTTCCTACTGTAAGAAATCCGTGCTTTTTGCGGAAATATTATGCTGCTCCCGTTCGGGCAAAAGGGCTAGTGTAGACAGCTCAGATTTGTTTTCCGCAAAAAAGCCCCAATCGCGAAAATGGCAATCGGGGCTTTTTTGCAGAAAAGCGCGTCTAGATCGGCATGGACGCTTTTCCGCAAAAAGTGCTTTGGAAAATCATGCCAGTCTAGACGTAGCCAAAATGTTCTTCTTTTTCATTGTGCTATGCTGTCATCCTCCTTTTCAAATCTGACTCCTGCTTTGTTTTGGTTTTTAATGAGCAATGAAGTATAAACTAAACACTGCCTTTTGGTTATGTCATTATGCAAACCAACCCTTTGACTTTTCTTAACTACATTTTCCATACACTTGTGTTCTAGTTCTCTCTCCCCCCTGACAACATAACCATAGATAGCGCATGACTTTAGAAATTACACTGGAGATGTCAGTAATTATTTTCAATAGAAACAGATTAGCCAAAAAGTCAGTTGAGACATAATGAAGTCCATTACTTGGCTGGAGCTATCATTATCAGCATAGGTGTCAAAGCAACATACATCAATTAGCAATCAAAAATATGTAGTAAAAGTCACAAGGATGTAGCAATGCCAGGAAGTTATGCCAGGAAGAAAATAAACTTTTTTGTATATGACAGAATACTCTCCAATCCTTTGTAAACTCTTTCATGACTCACTTTTAAATTCATGTCTGCTTAAGGGTATCAGAACACCCACATTCTCATTGTTTAGAAGATGTTCTGCTGCTTTGTCAGCCAGTTCATTTCTAGCTATTCCAATCTGCACTGAAGTCCATGCTATTGTTACACAGATACCTGCTCGCATTATTTTAATAGTTAGGAATATCTCACATGTGATGTTTCTGCTTTCTGAAGTCCCTGCTCTGATCGTCACTATTCTTAACAAGGAGTCAAATAAAACTACAGCTCTGGGGCCAGGGAGGCTGGGGCATGTGCACCTGTCACTCTCCTCTCCTTCCTGTGGTGATGGAGGGCAGGAAGGTGGATTGGCTCCCATTGGAGGCATGGCCTTAGTGGAAGGGGCGGTACTGGAGTGGGATTGGGGGCTTGCCTCTCCCAGCCCAACCTTCACTGACTGCCCATGAGTGGGGGAGGGCCTCAGGGCAGAGAGTTGGGCGGTATGTAGGGTGCAGAAGTTAGGACAGGGGGTTGGGGGTGTGGGTGTGCAGGAGTCAGGTTTGGGGGATTGAGGAGGGGCTCAGGATAGAGGGTTGGGGCTGGGAGCTTGAGGGGGCTCATAGCAAGCGAGATATGGGGATGCAGGATTCAGGACAGGGGGCTGGAGAGTGGGGGGGAAGGGTGGCATTTCAGGGGATGGGGTGGGCTGCAGCAGCTGCACATACTGGATCCCTGTTGCTTTTTCCTCACTTCCTAGTCAGAGGAGCAGCTGGTTACACATCTCTGATCCAAATTAGTGCCTATATTATCCCCATTAGTTCAGTGTCATGTAATTGGACAGGTTGTTAGCAACCAGGTGGGTTAATTGCCTCACATTAACCCTCCCCGTCCCCCTCCCATCCCCCCTCTCCCGTCCCTCCCCCCGCTGGGCTAGTGGACACCTGGTCACACTTTCCTTCTTTTGTTTGTTCCACATTTTTCAGAACTTTTCTACTAAACTGAATCACAAGCATCAGCATCTGCCTCTGCGAATCACATCTCCGTGGCTGACTCTCTCCTGGGAGGATGGACTCCTGTATCTCTCAGCAGGCTCTCTGTAGCTCTTAAAAGGTTATCCTGTGTGGTATGAAGTCACACAGAGATGCAATGGCTAAGTGACACAAGCAATCTTCAGTTTGTTATTTAACTTAATTGGAAGGACATGAGGAAAATGGCTAACGACCTTCATATCTCAGCATACTAAACAGCAGGCAGGCAGAGACTGATTTGAGGGGCTTCCTCTGGAATAAAATATGAGCAAATTCACCCACAAAGTTAGTCAGTTGCTTTAAGTGCCAAATTAATCCATCCTCAGGTAGAATTTGATTTTAAAAATAGATTCTCTCCATACTGAGGAACTGAGTGGCTTTCCCCACACCATTTTACATTAAGAAAACAACCCTAAAGTATTGCATTTAAACTTAAACTGATAAGGATGTGTTGGTTCCGATGCAGAGGTTGTTTGTAAGTAGAGAGTAGGCTCTTAGAATCCACAGGTTTTCGCTGCAAGTCTGTTGAGTCAAAGGCTAGTGGCCTTCCATAAGGCACGCCTAACACCAAAGTCATACAGAATTAGCTGTGATTCTCACCCTGTAAGTGCCTACTTTTCAGTGCTCTAACACTGACTCAGATTTCACCTTCTTTAAGGCCTGCTCCTTCTCAGCATCAGGACCAGTTATGTAACAAAGAAGTAATTCTGATCATTTCTCAAAAGATCCAAACGCTAATGCTCTCACAGAGCTACAGTATGGTCATCATCACGTTCATCTGCTGCATCTTACTCCTCGTGGAACCAGGAATGTGATTCAGAGTCCACTCA
The DNA here is from genome assembly GCF_049634645.1 of Pelodiscus sinensis. NCBI lineage: Eukaryota > Metazoa > Chordata > Testudines > Trionychidae > Pelodiscus > Pelodiscus sinensis. The sequence goes on from NC_134714.1 coordinate 106,983,995, forward strand.
GCAGATGCACTCAGCAAAATGCTATTTCGAAATGCATTTTGTGTATAGATGTGTTATTTTGAAATAAGCTATTTCGAAATAACGCTGTAGTGTAGACATACCCAAAGTACCTTAACTTGACTTTTGGTGCTGTCCACACTACAGGAAGTCAAAGATCATGCTGTTATATCTTATCGTTATTCTTTTATTTCCTCTCTTTATAACCACTGGCCATGATCTGAATGACTAATAAATTTGACACACAAATCCATTGTATTTATCCTTTTCTGACAACTGCCTGGAGCACGCAAGGTGGTGGGTTCAAATCTCAGGCTAACCCCCGAACCCGGCCAGCAGCAGTCGCCTCCTTGATGGACCTGGATCTGTTGCTAGGAAAGCAGGATAAGGGATGTCCCTAAGTTAGGAAGATGGGGTGGGTTCTGGAGTGACCTAGGGGCTTGGGCAACTGCCTGGGGAGTGTAGGGTGGTGGGTTTGAATCCCATGCCCCCTACCAGCACTGGTCACCTCCTGGATGGACTTGGCTCCAGCAGTAGGAAGGCTGGATAAAGGACATCCCAATAGCAGTGAGGTGGGGTGGGTTCTGAAATGGCTAGGGGATTGGGCAACTGCCTAGGGTGATGGGTTCAAAGCCAGAGCCACCCATCTTCTTCTGCACTCCCCACTAGCAGTGGACACCACCTGGATCCCCCACCAGCATCAATTGTCCTCAGAGTGACCTGGCTCCAGTACCAGGAATGGTGGCCCCTGGGCCCCTGCATTTGAATAATGATATAGCTCTATTATAATAGAGCTTCATCATAATAAATATTGTGCAAAGAAATAATACAAAGGTAATTCATGACCCAGAGGAAAGCACATGCTAAGATTCAGATAAAGTGACAGGTGCATGAAAGACAAACAGGAGACAGCGGGATGAGAAAGGGGGAGAGAGAAAGCAAAGTTTATAGCAGAAACAGATGTCTGCAGAAATTAATTGTAACAGTGGTCTCAGTGGCTAGCAACCAATGATAGTCTGTTCAGCAGGACTGTGTATTTGTGAAACCAATGCAACTATAGAAAGGAAAGGTTTTTTAAAAAACCACAAGAGCTCCTGCTCAGAGAACTGTATTCCATTTTAAAGAAGCAAGACAACTGGAAACACTTGGCTATGTAGTTATTACAGTTGATATATGCTCCCATTGCTTGAAATTGTAGGTGCTCAGGAGCTCTGAAAAATCAGGCCCAAAAGTGACACAACAAAATAAGCCACAGCCTTCAAATACAGTTCCTTTCTTTCAGTTCAGACAGATTCCTTTCTACCACTTGAATTTAAAGAAGTGGCCACTCTGATTAGTGATAGTACCATAAGAAGCCTATTGCTGCTTTTACAGAATATGGTATGGGGCATCTTTGTAATGCCTCTAATAATATTTAACACATTTTGTTACAGCTTTCTTTCAATAACAACCCGTGGATTGTCATAAGGCTCTCCACTTTTAGCTCATTTAGAATTGCCTCGCCTCATGTTAATTTAAGGTGGGCTTTCTATAGGTAGTGATCAAATTGTTCAATAGATTCTGCTTGAAGCAATCAAAATGAGGGATGGAAATTGCGTCAGTTGCAATATGCATGATTCCATTCTAGGGGCTCCTTTCAAATAAAATGGAGAAGCAAATGATCTGTGATTGAATTAAGTGCAAGACAACATACTAGCAAGCATTAAGACTGCAGAATTATTTGGGTCGGAAGAAATACACCAATCCAACATATCAAAATACATGTGTTGGAGATGGAGTAGCAGAAGTAATTATTTATCTTGAACAAGCCAAATTCATCCCTTGTGTAAATACACTGGAGCTAATGGATTTATATCATTATATATATATATATATATATATATATATATATATATATATGTGCCAGCTAAACGTTGACCAAATGTGACATGAAATCAGTTGTAACATCAAGTGCAGCTTACTTTTTTAATACACTCAGTAATAAAACTGCTGTGTGTTTCACAAATGCTATTAACAAGCATACCCTGCTCAGCAATAATAAAAACAAATATAGTGCTGAGAGCAAAAAGCCAGACCTAATTTCATATATTACCAGTCAACTACGTGTGATGTCCATGGAGAACTGAAACTGTCTGCCGTAATAATAGTTGGATTGTGGTGTGTTTGAGATCCATGTTCAGTAAACTAAAATCACAATTATTTCAATGTTTTCATAAAACATTTTTTGTTAATCAGAAGACATCTTGAGGAGATGTCTCATTCAGAGTACAAATGTAATGAAGCAGTCAGAAGGAAATTCAAAGGGAACTGTTACAGATTGTTGTCATGGAAACAGAGCAACTGGGGCATTCGTGGTATTATCACCTGCTTCAGCACGAACTCTAGCAGTGTGACATAAAATCAAAGCTCCCTGGCAATATTAAGACAGTTGGCTATTGGAGATCTTTTATCAGAGATTCAGTTTGGACTAAAATCCAGAAGCCAAATCTCATCAGGAGTTAAATTAAATAATGAAATTCCATTAATTTCAATTATTCTAAACGGATTTTACACCAGCTGAGATCTTGTGCCACATTTTAGAGCCAATGGCTTAAGTACAAAATACCTAGTAAAACAAGAACTTCATTTAAACTTTCTTTTAAAAAATTGTGACTACAGCTATTTAGTTTGCTTGTTTAAGACGGACAACAGTGAATTGTCATCCTCTTCTCTCAATTTGTTTTTAAATGTTGGTTGGATAAATGAATATTACTTTTGAAACATACACTAAATAATCTCAATAAGAGCAGGGTTTAGCACCAAATGAAGAGAGGTTAAAGCGACTGGAACTTTTCAGTTTAGAAAAGAGGAGACTGAGGGGAGATATGATAGAGGTATATAAAATCAAGAGTGGTATGGAGCGGGTGGATAAAGAAAAGTTAGTTCCCATAATAGAAGAACTAGAGGACACCAAATGAAATTAATGGGTAACAGGTTTAAAACTAATAAAAGAAAGTTCTTCTTCACACAGCGTGTAGTCAACCTGTGGAACTCCTTGCCAGAGGAGGCTATGAAGGCTAGGACTATAACAGAGTTTAAAGAGAAGGTAGATAATTTCATGGAGGTTAGGTCCATAAAAGGCGATTAGCCAGGGGATAGAAATGGTGTCCCTGGCCTCTGTTTGTCAGAGGCTGGAGAAGGAAGGCAGGAGACAAATCGCTTGATCATTGTCTTCGGTCCACCCTCTCTGGGGAACCTGGTGCTGGCCACTGTCGGCAGACAGGTTACTGGGCTAGATGGACCTTTGGTCTGACCCAGTATGGCTGTTCTTATGTTCAAATAATATTAATATCTCACTGTGGTACACAAGCTAAGACTAGGAAATACTTCTGTAAATTCAATACCATAGTCACCCCGAGTACCTACTTTGCCTTCACTGGATAGTATATGGTGTCCTATATAAGTAGCCTACATTCTACCTGCAAGAATAGGGAGGATTTTTAGAATTTGAATGTTTTATAGCAAAAAATCACTTGGTACTGTAGTTGCAGGAGCAACTATGCATAACTATAATAATTGCCACCAGATAAAGACAAGTGTAACGAGGTCTGACTGTGTTAGTTAAAAATAAAGAATTGCATAGCTTGGAAAAAAATATGTATTTCCACCAAAGAGTTTAATCATTTTACCACAAATGATACCCAAAGAAATCAAAATGCAGTTGAGGAGTCAGAACTGGGGAAGGTGTTGGATTTGGTTAAGGGCAAAACTCAATTAACAGTCTGGAAATGTTCATTTTACACGGCCATCTGTCAATGGAAATACATTCTTCCTCATTTAGGCTGCCAGCTGGAGTGCAACTATGGTTCTGCTGAAGACTGAGGCTATTTTCACCACTCCGTGAAGTCACTTAGGAGCTAAAGTGCTCATATCTTTGCAACAGGAACTTGACATGCACCTTGGAAGAACAGGTCTCTAGCCAGCAGTGTAAGAAAATAGTCTACAAGACGTGAGCTCCCAAGCAAGAGCATCATTGATTAAACTAAGCCATTCTCTTAGGAAACACTGAGCTTGACAATAGTGATGCTGAAATTCAACCCAAAACCAAATGTCTATTGCAATTTCAGCTTGATGTTGCTCTTATATTTTGTTATTTTTATGCATGCTGTGGCAAAGAGTTGAATGAGATCAATATTATTAACCAAAGCCAACACTGGTTAGAACACCTGACAGATTCATAGTGCTGTCAGCCCAAACTCTGACTGAAACAGACAACAAAAGCAATGAATTTCCAGGAAAGATGTGGAGGTGATATAGCAGGGAGGAAAGATTCACTAGAATAATTCTGGTGGTACTGTGAAATGAAGCATGAAATGATGAGGAAACTATTGTCAAAAGCAGGAGTTCATTTTGTTGCGGGGAATGAGATCAGAATCTTAAATGTACAGTCTAGTATGTGCTAGCTGAATACACCTTTTCACCTACTTACAGCATGTACTTACAGCATGGTTGTCCTGTTTAAGAAAAGGGCATACGCTAGTAGTTGTGCTGTTAAATGAATCCCATAGGTCACTAATCAATATAGTAGTTTGTCCACTGTATCCCTCACCGGCTTGTGAAATTTTGGGCCAGTTGCTGGGAATGCTATGCTTTACCACAAGAAGATACAAACTTCTCTTGGAATAAAGGGGAGAACCGTGGACATCATCAGATAAGACAGGGAAGAGCTGAAACACAGAGCCCTGTGTGGATATAAAATTTGCATCCACAGCTGATCTGTAAACCTGGTCTATGGCTATAAAGTGGAGAGCTGCAGATGTGCATGGCTCTGTTCATACATTCGTACTGGGGTGTATGTACAATATACAGGCTCTCAGCACCTTGTACCAGCTGATTTGTGTAATAAACAATATATCCAAATGCATACACATATTCTAATTCCATACCTTTTCCATATAAATATGTTCATGGTGTGTGTGATATCTCTTTCTCTGTATATAATTATACAAAAATAGTATTACTAATGAGCAGCATACATTTCTGCTGCAGATCCTAATATCAGGGGCTGTTAACAGGGAGTTTGGAGAAGGAGTCCTCCAGATAAAGGAGGAAGCTAGTACAGGACCATTGAGGGAAGTGGCTGTCTGTGGTGTGTATTTGTGTTTGGGGTTTCCTTGCTGTGTGCTGAGCTTGTGTTTGGCTGGGTTTTTTTCCCTTCTTCCCCCTCCCAGAGTGTGTGCTGTGGCTGACAGGTGAAAGCTGTGAGCTTCTAATCAGGGTTTGAAATCTAGAAGTCTCTGCTCATTGGTTGAGCCTTAATCAGGGGGAGGGGCTATCAGGCAGTCCAGAGCTTTATAAAGGAGTAAGTCAGCAACCAGGGAGCTTGGGAACAGGGGCTGTTAACAGGGAGTTTGGAGAGGGAGTTGGGAAGGGAAGAGAGACACTCACCATTCTTTAAAATCTTTTCACTACACTCCTGCCCTTCAAAGAGGCATTTAATAACAACTGAGGAATCTCTCAGAAGGAAGCCAGGTATGGATGGTGAGAGGTCTGATGTTGTTACTTGCACGGCATTTGCCATGTTTGTCTTGCTCCCAGAAGAAAGAAGGGATTTCATCTGCACTAAGTGCAAACTCGTCACCATTTTTAAAGAAAAAATTACAGGACTTGAGGCCCAAGTATCCACCCTACGTTCCATCAGAGAGGATGAAGACTTCCTCGATAGAAGGCAGCGTTTAATCCTGCAGGCACAGCAGGCTGAAGGGCCAGTCAGGGCAGTACAGGACAAGGAAGAGAACTGGCAGCATGTAACCTCTAGAAGGAGAAGAAGGCCACCTCACGTATCCCCCATTCCTATCAGGCTCTCTCCACAGGCACTGGGGTGGAGAATGCTTTGGCAGGGACCTCTCAGGGAAGAAATCAGAAGGGAACACCATCTACCAGAAGGCCTGGGATGTGCAGTCCTAGGGATGGGGGTTCCACAACCACCACCCCCAAAAGAAGAAGGTAGGTGATGGTGGTCAGGGACTCCCTCTTAAGAGGGACTGAGTCATCCATCTGCCGTCCAGACCTGCAATCTCAACAAGTGTGCTGCTTACCAGGAGCTCGCATTCAGGATGTGTCCGAGAGTCTTCCGAAAGTGATTAAAACTTCGGATTGCTACCGCTTCCTGCTTCTTCATGTAGGAACTAATGATACAGCCAAGAATGACCTTGAGCAGGTCCCAGCAGATTATGAAGCGCTGGGAAGAAGAATCAAGGAATTTGAAGCGTAAGTGGTGTTTCCGTCCATCCTTCTGGTTGAAGGAAAAGGTCCAGGTAGGAATCGTCGAATTGAGGAGGTAAATGCGTGGTTGCACAGGTGGTACCGGAGAGAGGGCTTTGGTTTCTCGACCATGGGACTCTGTTCCGGGCACAAGGATTGTTAGAAAGAGATGGGATCCACCTAACCAAGAGCAGAAAGAGCATCTTCGCAGGCAGGCTTGCAAACCTTGTGAGGAGGGCTTTAAACTAGGTTCATTGGGGGACGGTGACCAAAGCCCTGAGGTAAGTGCAGAAGTCGGACGCAGGGAAGAATCATAAGGAGGAACAAGCAACCAAGGTGGACCCCTGATTCAGATGGAGAAGGGAGGGCGATCAACTGGCTATCTAAGGTGTTTGTACACAAATGCAAGAAGCCTGGGAAACAAACAGGATGAATTAGAAGCCCTGGCCCAGTCAAAGAACTATGATTTGATTGGAATAACGGAGACTTGGTGGGATGACTTGCATGACTGGAGCACTGTCATGGAAGGGTATAAACTGTTCAGGAAGAACAGGTGGGGGAGAAAAGGAGGAGGAGTTGCATTGTATGTAAGAGAGCAGTATGATTGCTCGGAGCTCCAGTATTTAGAGGGAGAAAAGACTGTTGGGAGTCTATGGGTTAAGTTTAGAGGTAGAAGCAACAGGGGTGATGTTGTGGCTGGTGTTTGCTGTAGACCGCCGGATCAGGTGAATGAGGTAGACAAGGCTTTCTTTGGACAACTGAGAGAAGCTTCCAGATTGCAGGCCCTAGTTCTCATGGGCAACTTTAATCACTCTGACATCTGTTGGGAGACCAATACAGCAGTACACAGACAATCCAGGAAGTATTTGGAGAATGTCGGGAATAACTTCTTGGTACAAGGCCTAAAGGAACCAACCAGGGCCATGCACAGCTTGACCTGCTGCTCACAAACAGGGAGGAACTAATAGGGGAAGTACAGGTGGGTGACAACCTGGGAAGCAGTGATCATGAGATGGTAGATTTCAGGATCCTGACCAAAGGAAGGAAAGTAGCAAAATACACACCTTGGATTTCAGAAAAGCAGACTTTGACTCCCTCAGAGAACTGATGGGCAGGATTCCCTGGGATGCTTACATGAAGGGAAAAGGAGTCCAGGAGAACAGGTAGTATTTTAAAGAAGCCTTATTAAAGGCTGTATTTGGTTTGCCTGCCCAGAGGGGTTCCTCCTCCTCCAGCTCAGTGGGCGGCCACTCCAGCCCACTGTACTGCCCCTTTAAGCAAAGCCCCCAGGTCACCAGTCCGTGCCAACCTTCCTTCAGGTGGGCAGCACCCAACAAAATCTGTGCATCTATCCAAGACCCCCCCCCCCCGGACTGGTTCGGGGGGGGGGGGGGGGGCCTGCAAGTCCACCCAGCCCCTTTCTGGGGGTAAGCCAAGCCCGGGTTCAGGGTGGGCGACAGGCCACTCAGAATCAAGTTTACCTACAGGCCAGGCCCCTGGTTCAGGGCATGGCGGCAAACACACACGGTAAGTTTATAACTGGGCCAGGCCGTTGGTTCAGGGCATGGTAGCAGCCAGCACAATTAGGCTATCAAAGTGGAGGCCAGGCCCTGGTACAGGGGCGGCAGAACACAATTACAGTCAACAAACAGTCAGTACAAGGGGCCCTGGCCCTCAGTCAGAGCAGGGCAACAAACAATCCAGCACAATGTTGGAGAAAAGTCAAGACGGAGACCTGATGAACCGAACTTTATTACACAGCGCTGTGGAGAAATCACAAAGGGATTTCTACTGGACGCAGCCAGGTGAACTCTTTTATACAGTGCAGTAAACAACTACTACTTGGCATGCTCAAACTTGTTGCTGGGCAGGATACAGCAGCTATCATGCTTGGCTGAGAGCCAAACATGTTACAGTTTTTTTTTTCTTTTCCCGCCTAAACATGCTTATCCTGCCACCACTTAGTATTCCCCTTTGACCTCCCTCTACTTATGTTAAAGGCCTGCTTCCGCAGTCCCCCCTTTGATGGCACCCCAACCAGGGTTTGCCATCACACTTCCATAGACATAAGTTGCACAATCTCCTTCCTCTCCCATACTCTATGTTCTAGTTCCTTCATTACCATCATTCTCATCTCACCCTTTGTTATAACCTGCGCAGATTTCTTACATAACAAGGACATGCAGTTCATTATACAACAAAAGCATAAGCTTCTAACTACAATAACTATGGTACAATAAATTAGACCCTTTATCAATTCCCTTGCCCAACCTGACCAGTTTGGTAGCCAGGACCAGAAGGAGTCCCACCACCCAGTTGCCGACTTCCGTTTCTCTTCCTCAAACTCATTAAGGGCCTGTTGCATAGAGTCTATGTGTTCCCCTATTTCCTGATGGTTTTTGGGAATATAGACACAGCACTCTTTCCCAACCAAGGCATAAACTCCCCTAGTAGAGGCCAGCATAAAATCTAGAGCCATACGGTTCTGTAGGGTGACTTGGCGGACTGCCCATAGCTCTTGGTTAATTCCCCTTAGGGCACCTATGGTTTCATTAGCAAACCTCTCAAAGGCTATAGAAAGCGCGTTCACCCGCACATGGCTTTTGCTGCTCCATACCAGGGGAAGCCTGATCCGAATATGCCCTGAATGTCAGTAATGAAAGGGAGGTCTGCAGGTATTGAGACAGTACCTTGTCTGTCCTAACCCAATTACCGAGTCGGTGTCTTATTTGGATCCCTGGCATAACTATTCCAACATAGCAGGTGCCTTTCCAGTTAACAGGGATAGGCTTTTTTTCCACAAATGTAGTAAGGGGTGGGGCTATCTGGGGATCCTGCCTGTATATGCATTCCACCATTCATGTTACAGTTGGCTGATAAGTGGAAATTTAGGTCATCTTTTGAACCATTGTTATAACATGATATAGTAAGATTACATCTACTAGAACCCATATTTTTCCCTGTGCCATTGTTCTGATAACACAGGTAACCCCCCGTAGTATGGGTCAAGGTAAGGGCTGGAGGATAGTGGGTATTATCCCAGGGATAATCAGAAGCATTCCAGGATCCTCTCATAAATGATGTTTTATTCCAATTGGTGTTAGAGCAATTGGTCACATTTTGGTATTGGAAATACCAACAAAATTCAGGCTTACCCCAACTGATTCCAACCAGGGGAATGCCAGCACCAACTGTAAGGAGGGCTACAGAGCAAAACCAACACTTATTCAAGTTATAGGAGGATTGGAAGTACTCAACTAAGGAGATGAAGGTGTTGTTAGGTGGAAAGCACTTTCTCTGCTGACCCTTTAGCGCTCGAGTAGCTCAAGGAGATGATGGCTAAGAAGGGGAGAAAGAGAGTGAGCCACATTTTATGAAGGTAGAAGTCTTTGCTGGTCTAGAACAAATCCCTAGCTTGGAGGTCCAAAGCCTAGTCCAGAAGTTGCTGAGCTTTTAAGTCCAGTCTCTCAGCTCCTGAGAGTGATCTTTAATCCGTTGTATATTTACTTTGGTGTCTCTAGTCCACTGACACTTCCAAGAGTCAGTGGGTTGGAACTCTGGAGCCTGAGGGTTCATGATTGATTCTCTCATTGGCAGATGCACCTTTTTGCAATGCAAGGCGTGGATCCACGAAGGTATCTCTGCAACTCTGACAGCAGTGTCTGTCATGAGGAGAATTTGGTATGGGTCCCTTTTAGCGGGGTTCAAGGCAGGTCTTCCGCGTATGTCTCTTTGCATAGATCCAGTCTCCAGGCTGGAAATCATGTGCTGGTCCTGTCAGGGCCCCAGGCTGGGCGTCTTTGACCCTGGAGTGGATGGAACTGAAAGCATCAGTTAAACCCTTACAGTAAGCCACCAAAGAGGAATGTACCTCCAAGATGTCAGTGGTTGCTGGCATTACTGTAGGGTGATACAGCCTCCCCATCAGGATCTCAAAAGGGGAGAGAGAATGCTTCCTGACTGGAGTGGTCCGAATCTGTAGGGCAACCAGAGGAAGTGCTTGCGGCCAGGTGAGGCCAGTTTCCTGGCATATCTTAGCCAGCCTATTCCTAACCTGACCATTCATATGCTCCACCTTACCACTGCTTTGTGGGTGATAGCGTGTGTGGAATCTTTGGGGAATGCAGAGGGTTTTGCAGACATCCTGCATAACCCTTCCTGTGAAGTGTGTGCCTTGGTCCGATTCAATACTAAGAGGCACTCCGAACCTTGGAATTACCTCATTAAGAAATTTCTTTGTCACAGAGGTGGCATCTGCTTGCCTGCAAGGGAACATTTCCAGCCATCCAGAGAACATGCAAATCATGACCAGAGCATGTTTGAATCCCCCTGATGGTGGCATATCAATAAAATCAATTTGCAAGTGTGAAAAAGGCCCAATTCCCACTATCCCATGCCGTGGGCTGACTTTCCCAGATTTCCCTGGGTTGTGGGACTGGCAGGTCGGGCACTGCGCAGCCACCTGCTGGGCCTCTGTGGACATCCCAGGGGCAAACCAAAAACGCAGAATGTTCTTCATGATCCCCCCTTTGGCAGAGTGTGTGAACTCATGAGCCACACCTGCCAAAAGAGGTAGGAGAGACTTGGGAGCTACAGGGCGGCCATCCGGGTGCCGCCAACAGCGGGATGTATCAGAAGAACATCCCGCTGACAACCAAGGCTATGTTCCACGTCCGAAGCCACAGCCTGGAGGGCAGGAAGGGGGAAGGAGCGGTGAGGCTCCAGGGAGAGGACAGCTTGGGGAGCCCAAGAAGCCCAGGGTCCATGTTGGGCTGCATGATGGGTTGCTGCGTCCGCAGCAGCTTTGCCAAGGGAAACAGAATCAGAGGAAGAGGTGTGAGCCTTACACCAAATAATAGCAACCGAGGAGGGCAAGAGGATAGCATCAAGTAAAGCTGAAATTAAAGGACCATGAGCAACAGGCGTGCCAGAAGAGGTAAGAAATCTGCGCTGAGCCCAAATCATGCCAAATTTATGACAGACACCGAAGGCATATCTGCTATCAGTATAGATGTTAGCAGCTACTCCAGAGGCAAGATGGCAAGCGCGGGTTAGGGCATAAAGTTCAGCAGGCTGGGCTCCAGAGAATTCCAGACGGCCACTTTCAATCATAGAATGGGATCTACAAACAGCATACCCTGTGACCCATCCAAAAGTCAAAACGAAGAGCCATCAACAAATAAGACAAGGTCGGGATTGGAAAGAGGAGCATCAGACAGGTTGGGGCAAGGGGTAAGGACAGTATCCACAGCAGTTTGACAATCATGGGGAAGGGAATGGGGTTCCCCATCAGAGGAGACAGGCAAAAGGGAAGCAGGGTTAAGGGGAGAGCAATGGACCAGAGTAATATTATCAGCTGCAATAAGGATTTTCTTGTACCTTGTGAGGCGAGCAGAAGTCATATGCTGAGTCTTACCACGTTGAAGGAGGGCTAAGACGCTGTAGGGTACTGTAACAGTAAGGGGATGGCCCAAAATGATGTCTGCCGATTTTTCAACTAGGAGTGCTGTTGCTGCCACAGCTTGGAGGCATGGAGGGTATCCTGCTGCCATCGGGTCCAGCACAGCACTGTAATAGGCAACAGGCCGGTAGCCTCCACCCTGGGGTTGGGTGAGGACTCTAGCAGCACAACCATTTGATTCATGACAAAAGAGCTGGAATGGTTTCTGGTAGTCGGGAAGCCCAAGGGCAGGGGCTTGGGACAGTGCCTGTTTGAGTGAGTCAAAGGCTTGGGAGGTGGCATTGTCCCAGGATAGAGATTCGGGGGTAGAATTAGTGACCATAGCAGACAGGGGTTTAGAGAGTTCTGCAAAATTGAGGATCCATTGGTGACAATAGCCTGCAGAACCTAGGAAACCTCGCATTTGTCGCTTGGTGACAGGCTTAGGGATATCCAAGACCGTTTGGACACGGTCTGTGGTCAGGGCCCGCTCCCCTTGTGAGAGATAATGTCCTAAGTACATTACCCGAGTCTGGCAGAACTGCAGTTTGTTACGGGAAACACGGTGACCCTTTTGGGCAAGCTCCTTCAGGAGGTGGAGGGTATCCTGTATACAAACAGACTCAGAAGGGGAGGAGACAAGCAAATCATCAATGTACTAGACTAACACAGACTTCCCAGGTAACTCAATGGTATCTAGGTCAGCTTTCAACAATTGACTGAAGAGAGTAGGAGAGACAGCCAGTCCTTGTGGGAGTCTGGTCCAGGTCTCGGAACGTAAAGGCTAGTAAATATTGTGAGTCCTCATGGATGGGAATACTAAAAAATGCATTAGACAAATCAATAACAGAGAAATGAGTGGCCTCCGGAGGGATAGAGGACAAGATAATAGCGGGGTTAGGTACAGCAGGGAATACATGTTGTCAGCCGATGGTCAGGGCACTGTGCGTGTGTGTTACACCCAAGAAAAGGTTTAACGTCAGTGACTTTACTGCTAGGACCGGGGTCCCGTCGCAGAGGGCAGCCAACAGGCTGACAGACGCCCCAGAATTTATAGGAAGAGCTTATTACATCTCAGATTTCAGCTGCTAAGATACAGGATCCCTTCGCAGCGGGCAGTCTAGGGAAGACTGAGAGATGCCCCAACGGATCTGTCACCTGGGAGTGACACGATCCAAATGCCCAAGCTCTTCCTATACCTGTCCCTTATGACCGGCTGAAGTTCTTTTAAATTGTGCTTGGTTCTGTTACAGCAACTAAAGGAGTCAGGTTGAAACTTGAACAGTTACAGGTTTATTAAAGAAGCTTATAAATCATATGGTTACAATGGCTATTGCTCTATTTCTTAACTGCAAATATAGATCTTAAAAATGGTTACAAAGAAAATAAAGATAGAAAATAGAAATAATGGTACCAAGTGACAGCTTAATCTTTAAAGAGCTCTAAGTCTATGTGTACACTTAAGACAGAGGACCAAATGTACAAGAACTGCAGTGATTCCATGCCGTTTTTCTGCTTATTAATTAACTTCCTTCTGTGGATGGCATAACCAAAACAAATACATTATAAATAGCTAGCTAGTTATATAACAGTTTCCGAAGATAATTAACTAGTCTAATTGTCCACAACTCCATTTCATTTATCGGTAATTTGATACTAACAACCTCCATTTTCTCAGTAGATGTCACCAGATTCTAAGATATTTCCAAAAGGAAGCTGGAAGCCACAGAAAGATGTTGCCTGGAGTTGGGCAAAAAAAATGTGGAGAACTTTTTTTGCCAAAAAATAACGTTTTAGGTACAATTAAATATTTAATTTATTTTTCATTTTGCCAGATCCTTTGTTAAACAAAACCAGCAGCCAAAAACATTTGTTTTTCTTTTAAATTTTTTAAATAAACATTTCACCTGAAATACACACTTTTGAAGAAGTGGGCTGTGCCCACGAAAGCTCATGATACCATCTACATGTTTTGTTAGTCTTTAGAGTGCTACCAGACTATTTGTTGTTTTTTAAGTTTATCCTGTACAGATTAACTTGGCTACCCCTCTGAAGATTTTGATTTTGTGATTCAAAATGACTTTTTTTTTTAATTTACTGTTTACATAATTTTTTAAACAAATAAACCCTCTGGCTGCGTCTAGACTGGCAAGTTTTTTCGCAAAAGCAACTGCTTTTGTGGGAAAACTTGCCAGCTGTCTATACTGGCCGCTTTGAATTTGCACAAGAACACTGACAATCTAATGTAAGATTGTCAGTGTTCTTCTGCAAATACAATGACTCTCCCGTTCGGGAAAAAGCCCTCTTGCTCAAATGCTTTTGCACAAGAGGGCCAGTGTAGACAGCTGAGAACCGTTTTGCACAAAAAAGCCCCAATGGCGAAAATGGTGATCGGGGCTTTTTTGAGCAAAACCACGTCTAGATTGGCATGGACGCTTTTCCGCAAAAAGTGCTTTTGCGCAAAAGCATCCGTGCCAATCTAGACACTCTTTTCCACAAATGCTTTTAACGGAAAAACTTTTCTGTTAAAAGCATTTGCGGAAAATCATGCAAGGCTAGACGTAGCCTCTATGTTTCATTTTGAACAAAATGTTTTGAATTGTGAGTTGGCTCTAGGGATGTAAGCAAATAGTTAACTAACCCATAAACCTAGTCTTATCAGTTAATCTAGTTGACTACTCGCTTCTCTCTCCCTCCCCCCTCCCACCTCTCTATCAGAGGTAGGGAAAGTGGGAGCCAGCTTAAAACCCGGTTCCCCCTAGCAGCATCTCTGCAGCACTGCCTGCCCCCCTCCTGTGCTGCTGCTTCTATGAAAGGCAGAACCGCAGTGGAGGGGGGAGTAGGGGAGACTGTTGCAAAGCAGCCTTTGCCTGTGGTGGGCCCAGGCCCACCGTAGGCAGAGGCTGCTTCAGCAGCAGCCCTGTCCACTGGGACTCCTGCCAACAGAGGCTGTTGTTGTGAAGCAGCCACTGTCCATGATGGCCCGGGCTGGCTGCAGACAGAGGCTGCTCCAGCTGGGCAGGCGGCCCAGCTCAGTCCCAGCTTGTACCAGGTCTGGGACCCACCTCCACTGCAGCTCTGCAGTTTCAATGTAGTAAGAGCTGGGCAAGTAGGCAGCCTGGCTCAGTCCTGGAGTGTGCTGGGTCCAGGATCTACTCCCTGTGATGTAGTGAGGGTACGGTCTACTCGCTGGGCACTATGTTTGGGATGTGGGCTGTGGAGGACTCCTACTGGCATCTGTCTATAAGCACTGCCCAGCAGGCGGGGGGGAGGGGGGGCGGATTGCCCCAAGGACCCTGATGTGTAGACCATGGTTCTCACTGGAGAGGGAAGGACTTTGAACAAAGGAAGGGTATGATTTGAGGAAGAGTCAGTCTTGCTGGGAAAACATGGAGAGAAGAGACTAAGCTGAGTACTGGGGGTTCGGGGGCCTGTGGACCCCTACCCCAAGGGGTCTGTAACTACCTGGCCCCTCGCTTAGATGCTCACATAGAACCTAGGCTGTTCTGTACCTCGCAGAAGCAATAAACCCTCTCTATTCTACTGGCTAGTGGAGTCTCATTCCTGACACACCACCACGCCATCACCTCCACTGTGGCTCTGCAGTTTAAACATACTAACAGCCAGGCAAGGAGGCAGCTAGGCTCAGTCCTGATTTTTGAGCCAGGTCCAGGATCTACCCCTGCCATGGCTCTGCAGTTTAAATGTGGTAAGAGCTGGGATGCCTTCCCTTAGCCACTAATTGAGTAATTGATAAAAATTCTATTGACTACTCAATTAGCCAGTTAACCACATCTTAAGATCCCTAGTTGACTCCCGAAGATTTTTTTTCAGTTAGATCAGAAGTGATGTAAAGGGCCTCCGTGGGCTGGATCTAGCCCGTGGAGGCCCTGTTGCTCCTCCGGCCCCAGGCCAATTAGGACCCTAGGAACGCCAGAAGCCTTCTCTGCTCTGCCCCCGCCCTGCAAGCAATGCTTCAAAAATCAGTGGTGAGGAACCCTTTTTGAGTCAGGAGCTGCTGCTCCACAGAAAAATCAGTCATGGGCCACAGGCAAGTGAGAAGCAGGAACCTCTCCCCTCACACACAAATCCTCACTGATGTGACCTTGTAGCCAAGAAGGCGAATGGCATATTCGGTTGCATTAGGAGGAGCATTGCCAGCAGATCTAGAGAAGTGATTATTCACCTTTATTTAGCTCTGGTGAGGCCACACCTGGCGTATTGTGTCCAGTTCTGGGTTCTCCATTATAGAAAGGATATGGACGCACTGGAGAGGGCAACCAAAATTATTAGGGGGCTGGAAAGCATGATCTATGAGGAGTGACTGAGGGATTTGGGTTTGTTTAGTTTGCAGAAGAGAAAAGTGAGGGGGAAATTTGATAGCAACCTTTGACTTCCTGAAGGGAGGTTCCAGATTGGACGGAGAAAAGCTGTTCTCAGTAGTGACAGATGGCAGAACAAGGAGCAATGGTCTCAAGTCACAGTGGGATTGTCCAGGTTGGACATTAGGAAACATTATTTCCTTAGGAGGGTGGTGAAGCACTGGAATGGGTTACCTAGGGAGGTGGTGGAATCGCCATCCCTAGAGGTTTTTAAGTCTCAGCTTGACAAAGCCCTGGCTGGGATGATTTAATTGGGTTGATCCTGCTTTGGGCAGGGGGGCTGGACTTGATGACCTCCTGAGGTCTCTTCCAGCCCTAGGAGTCTATGCCCCTGACTGAGGAGAAAGACACTGCCCACGCTCCCTTGCACCCAGAGCCTAGTGGGGCCAGGCTTGTAGCTTTCGTGTGCTCCAGCCCCGCCAGGAGGCGGTGAAATGTCACTGCAGGCTCCTCAGTGCCGGGGAGCCTGGGCCTTAGGGGCCAGATCCAGGAAAGTCGGGGCCTCAGGTTCCCCTCCCCTGCTCTAGATGAATCATTTCAGGCACCAGGTAACCGGACGTGGCACCCGCACGCCAGGCAGGCGCCGGGCCAGGCAGCGAAGACGGGCGCGCCCGGGGAAGGGGTGTTCTGAGGGGCCACCGCTGGCCGGGCCCATGGGCCATTAGCCGGACAGGCCCCTCCTCTGGTGACGCGAGAGGGCCGCAGGGCGGATCGTTAACCGCCTCCGCTCCGCTCCGCTCCAGCCGGACCCTTCTGGCGAGTGCACCGAGTCCGCCAGACCCCGTCCGGAACGCGCGCGCGCGGCTGTAGTTCCTCGGGGGTGCCGTAGCCAAGGCCTCGGCGTCACGTGACGCCAACCCGTAGCGGAAGCGGGAAGTGATGGTAGCGGAGCTGCGAACGGGGCCTTGGGGGCTGGTCCAGCGGCCTTGAGGAGCCGGGCCCGGAGCCCAACATGGCGGCGTGTGCGCGGCTCTGCGGGCTGCTCGGCTCGGCGCTGGCCCTGGCCGGTTTCGTGGGGCTGGTGACGGGGGCCAAGGTGAGCGGAGCGGTGAGGCGTCGGGGCTACCGGCTGTTCCCCGCCGGAACCAGCCTCCCCCATGACTGGCAGTGGAGCGGCCCTGCCCCTTCCCCGCCCCCTGCAATAGATTCGCCCGCCCGCCCGCGGCTCTAGGAGCTGCCCCTGGTCCCAGTGGCCGGGCGGAACTCTCAGTTGGCTCGGCCAGGCTCTTGCTGCCGCGGAGGCCGCAGATGGGGGCGGGGCTTTCGAAGCAGGGGCCGGAGTGGATGTATCGGGATTTGATGGGGCCCTGTGCCTAGGAGCCTGGCGTTAGGGGCCTGGGTTTGCCTTGCCGTGGTGCAGGGAAGCAAAGCCTGACCTCTTCAGTCAGGGCGCTGGCTGGCAAGGTGGCGTCAAGTATGTGGAAGTGTCGGCGTGGGGCGAGCCTCTGGACAGCTGGGGTGCATTGGAGTGACTATCTGAGGGCACCCATGGAGCGGCATGATTCACTCCATCCCTAATAGCTTTTGATATCAGACACTAAATCAGTCTTCTCTCCCTACACTCCCCTCAAAAGTCTTGATTGTTGCATTTTCTGTGCCTTTTTCTCAGTCACCCTTACAATCAAGCGTTATTATTTGTTCCCTCTTTATTATTGAATTACACAATTTCTCGTTGAAATCTTTGACACCCATCTCCTTTTCCTGTCTTCAGTTTGTCTTAGTTTTCCTAACCTAGTTGTATCCATCAGGTTCTACATCATGACCTGTATTCTTGTATGGTTATGTAGGCATAAACCAGAGTAAATTTTAATCTTAATTTTTATTAAACCAGCATAACTCGCTGAAGGCATAGAAAACTGAGTTAGTGTGAAGAGATGTTTCCTTTGGCAGAGAACCATTGCCAGCTAATTGATTGGTCTGTAACTGAACCACATGCTCAGGCAAACAGATATATGGGTCTCCTTACCAGAGTAAGTGCTTATATTTGTTTTTCTGGTGGAAGGGTCTTGGCTAAACCTGAACTAGGATGTGAAGAATTTGTTGTGCACACCAGATCAGATTTAAAAGATGACTTGAGCTTATTCAAGCAAGAAAGTAAATTTGCCATCATTTAATTGGTAGACAAGCTGATTCTTCATTACAGTCTGTATACAAGACTGGTAAAATGATGGATGGCTTTAGCTTTTTAAATGAAGCTTTTTATATTCTGGTGTACTGACCAGAAAAATTCAGTTTGACATGAATAATAGACTAATAGACATTTTCTTCTTGTTTACCTGTCATAAAATTTAAGCTTGAGTTAATCTTGCATGTAAATATTGTATTTAATAAATTAGTTGGCTCTGACATTCTGTATTGAGGCAGTGCCAAAGTGAATCTGTCAAAAATAAGAGGACAAGTGGACGCATATCTATCAAAGAGTATAAAGATATATATAGGTGTCTCTCACATACCTCTTATTTCAATATTTGTTTGTATCTTGGTGTACTAGTTTTATGCATTATTCCGAGTATAAGCTCTCTAGTCTTCTAAGATTCCATTGTGATCTCTTCCATCTTGTGCTGTTTCTTTGATCTAGTTTGTCTTGATTTTCTTTTATCTAAGTTTCTTTAGGTGCTCTGCTGATGGCTAGTATCTTCTAGCAGGTGACCATTTATAACATTAATCTTTGTCATTTTTATCTAGCTGTGAATACTCTTTGTGAGCCAAGGGTTCCCATTTTATCCAGATATTTTGCCTTTTATATTAGTTAGTCCTCCAACTTCCATGCAATGAGAGATAAACATGCAGCACTTCTTATCTTTTGCAGGTGGCTGGCCTGCATTCTGATCAAGATTGGCTCTAGCATGCTTTATGCCTTTCTGATCAATCAAGCTAAATTAATGTACCATTACTCTGAGGTCATTGACCAAACTGGGATTTTATTCATTGTACATGTTTGTTGTCAATTATTTTTAGCTAGTAGTCTCTTCTGCAATACTTTTGAAATTCAAGTAATTTTTTTTCAAGCAAACTACCCATTTTGCTTTTGCTGGCTTCCCGTCACTTTCCCAAATAAATTCATCTGATTTGTGTTTATGCATGATATACTTATGAGATATTTATAAATGATATCATCTCTGACCCATTCAAAATTTTGTGTGTATGGATTTGAGGGATTTCTCCTCCCTATGTATATTAGCGAATAGGAGGTAATGTACGGGAGGCTTTGTGTTCCCAACGTAATAATAAACTACAATATGAAAACCTCAGTTACAACTGCCCCGTGCCATAGTAAACTTAATTTTATTTCCCTTCTTTTTGTAATTTTACTCTTGTGCTTCCTTGGGTTTTATTACTACTTTCTCCGTTTCATTTTTTCTGCAAGCATTCCAATTTCCCCTTTCTTTGGGGAGCAGAATGTCTTTTGATATTTCCCCTTTCCACCTTCCACTGTGACCTCCTTGCCACTGTCACTCTCATCCACCTAAAACTAGAGCATTCTGGTGATCCGTCTAACAATTTCCCCTACAAGCCTTTCTTTTTCAAGTAAGAACAGTAGTCAGTGAAGAAAGATTTGTCCAAGTCTTTACCATTCTTCATTCAAGATGAATATTTCTTCCATAATTCTTCTTAAACTGTTCTGTATCTTCATTATATAGATACCATCACAAATTGATTAATTCAGGAATATCTATTTAACTCTTGAATTTTTTTTATAGAAAACAAAGTATATTTTACAAATTCAGCCTGTTCTTCCAAAGCAAAATAGAAAAGGCAAGCTACTGTTGCAGTCCAAAGTAAATACAGTTGCTTGGGAAATTGGTCTGTTTTCTAGAAATTGTCATCTGTCCCCAAAACTGCTAAAAGTTCTTACATTTAAGAAAAAGTGCCTGGGTGCAATGGACATATGTTGTAGTATAATATAGAATATGTATTGCATCAACTATATATTTCCTTAAAAGATTTTTTTGATGGTTGGTAATGATTTGTTCTAAGAATGTGTTTTCTTTACAGAATTTTGAGGATGTCCGATGTAAATGCATATGTCCTCCTTACAAAGATCATCCTGGCAATATTTACAACAAAAATGTTTCACAGAAAGACTGGTGAGTTTATGGCATTCACAAATTGGAAGGTGTATTCTCATTAGTGTTATACTGTACTTCTTTGAGTCACCCTTCATTAATGATTATGTAGGACATAGTTGTTTCTTTTGTTGTAGTATGGGGAGAAATTTTATCCCATATATTGGTAACTGAGGTTCTTCTTCAGATACACCAAAGTTCACCTATAGCAAGGAGGAACCCTTTCTTTCTTCCCTGTTTTTTTGGTGGGGTTGACATAATTTAATTTGACTTCTTTGAATTGTTTGTATAAATATAGAGAGAAGGCATGATCATTTGGCTGGGAATTGGGTGATCTGAATATATTTTGAACAGAACAGAAATTAATTTGTCACAATAGAAATAATATTGTCATGGTGCAGTGATAAAACAGACTGAGACGGTGTCAGTTGCAGTACATTGATAAAACTGTTTGGTACAAGCATTACTGCTTATTTTTGTACTACCCATTATTTCACTTCTCTGTAACTAAAAAATGCTTTCTCAGTGACTTGCGTGATCTAGGATCTAGAAGAATGCCTACTGCTCCTATTTCATTAAGTAGACATTTTCCCTGAATTCAGCTGGAGCAGAATTGAACCTAAGGTTCTTAAGTATTGAGATGAACTGAAGGAAAAATTAGCTTAAAAAACTTGAACAATAAATTGTATGAGAAGAAAAGCTAGTATATAAAGGAGGTTGGATATAGATAACCTACTTTCCAACTTTTAAATGTCATCTTGTAATCAGACCATTTGAGAACAGTCTATGGATTTGTGGGCTTCATTTGAAATGTCTTGATGCTATTTCTAATTTCTGATCTACTTTTTCAGTTAAGTATGATGGCTGGAGAGTGCATTCATGTGTAAGAAAGCTGGAAACTAAAACTTCTCCATCTGCATGAGTTAGTTTTATTTCTGAGTAGGACAGTGATATACTGCACTCATTTGATATATAGCGAGTTAGTTACATCATACTAAAGAACCAGATCAATTAATGTGCTTGTATACATTATTTACCATATAGTGGCCGCTTACAGCTGGAGTATCCAGACAGTAAATTAAATTTTATGTCCATTGTGATGTCTGTAATGTGATAATGATGAACTTACCATTAGAGTGTCTTGCCAGGATTTTTGTCCCAGGTTCAGACTTGGAACATGATCGTGCAAGGTGCTGATGTCAGTATGAATTGGGGCTATTTTGAGCTCACCAAAAGTGTTCACTGGTTTTTGGGTCAGGCCCATAACATTCAGCCCTAAAGACTAATGCACTAGCTTGGCATAAGGAGTGTTTGAATTGAGTAATTGAATATACTGCTTTCAGATGTCAGTAAAGTGTTAACCTTTTGAAGGAAGTATGTTTGAGTGGGTTTTAGTGCCTGAAAGACTGATCAAAGTAGGTTGGCATTTAGTGCTGAGATGAAGGGCAGACATCTAACACTCTTCTGGCCTAATGAGTACGGCTAGAATTTTTTTCATGGAGCTTGAGAGAGTCACAAGATCTGTGACTTCCAGCAACTTCTGTGACTTCAGAATCAGCATCTGGCAGCTGCAGAGTCCCCCTGATGCCTGTGGGGCCAAGAGCTGGAGGGGACCCCCCACGACCTTGTAGGTGGTGGTGGGACCCCAGAGTAGGGATGTTAAATACCATGTAATTGAATAGTCGTGTTACTGTATGAAATCTTCATGGTTACACAACTTTTCGATAGTTCCTAGGAGCAGGGGCGGCAGCCAGTGTGCTTCTGGCCATGCTCCTGGGGAGCCCCCTGTCACCCTGAGCTGCTGCCTCTATCAGAGGCAGCAGTGCGGGGTGGCAGGCGGAGCCAGTCCTCAAGGGGAACCTGCTTGATACAGAGGCAGTAAAGCGTGGTGGTAGCAGCACCTGCTTGTGGCGGGGAGTCCAAGCTCCCTACTGACAGAGGATGCTCTCTGGGATGGGGAGTAGCCTCTGTCCATGGGGAGCTCGAACCCCCACATGGACAGGAGCTGCTGCCTGCCTCTCCTATCTCCCACCCCCACGCTGCATCTGTTAGAGGCATCAGCATGGCGGGGGGAGGGAGGGGGAGGGCACACTGTAGAGCTGGTGCTGGGTGGAATTGGCTTTTAAGATGGCTTCCCACAGCTCCTGCCTGCCTCTCCATCCCACTGTCTCTGTAGGAGGCTGCATTGGGAGGGGCAGCTGGCTCTGCAGAGCCAGCACGTGAGAGGAACCTGCTTGAAAGATGGCTCCCCTTGCGTTATCAGTTTGAGCCTGTCCCCCTCACCCTCCATGCTGCTGGCTCTCTATTAGATGCAGCAACGTGCAGGGGGAGGCAAGGTGGATCCAGTGCTCTTTGGGGGTGGGGATGCATGTAGTCGATAAGATTAACAGATAAGCCTTGACTTATTGGTTAATCATGTGGTTGTCTACACCATGACATCCCTGCCCCAAAGCTGAGTTAATAACTTTAGTAAAAGTCTTGGACAGATCATGGATGTCCTTTAATTTTTCTTTATTGTCCTTGACCACTCCATGACTTTTATTAAAAAATGTCCATGACCAAATCTGTGTCTTATTAATTAGCATACATTTTATATAGAGAAATTTCACTCTAGTCTAGTCTGTCTTGGACTCAAGGAAACTTTCCCTTACCAGTTCAATTCTGTTGATTCTTGTGATTTCAAGCTATGTACCAAATTAGTGTTATGCACCAAAAGGGAGTCAGGGTAAGAACTCTGAGCAAACAGTAACTAAATGAAAGACCTAGAATTACACAATGTGTTGGCAGAGAGCAATCGTGTTGGGACAATTGGAGTCCAGTGCTGTAACTTGTAATGACTGTGGGTCATATGCCCAAAGTTTGATCATCCCAAAGATCTAGCCTTATATTTTTTATATTTTTTAACCAAATACTGTGTGGGATTGACCCTTTATTTTTCTTTCTACTGAACATGTCCCCAAATGTTCATCTTTATGTTAATTTAAATAAAAGACTAACTTTATTCTGTGTCTGATACATGTATGCAATGCACATTAGCAAAAATGGAAGTTCTGTTCACATACCAGACTAAAAACTTTTTTGTTCAGACAGTTCGAGATGTTACTTAGTTCTCAACTTTTCTAAATAGTTCCTGAAATGTTAGGTGCTATACAGATCAGTAAGAAGATATAGTCTCTGCTCAAAGAGACTTAAACCTGAATAGATGGGTAAGGGAATAAAACAATCTCTGTTTGATGTACGTGAGGAAGGGAGAAAGGGACAGAAGCTGGCAAAGTGACTCCTACCTTGCTATGATGTCTGTGTCAAAGTACACTTTGTCCCTTAGGGTCCAAGATTGCTTTTGTTACTTAAAAGAAAAAAATACAAACAACTCCTCCTATAGTTTCCTTCCTTGGTTATACTGAATGTGAAATGATCTGTTCATGAGCTTTCCTTATGTATTGGTTATGGCTAAAAATCAGGGAAGTAAATGTTTGTTCTCCATTATTGTTTTTGAGATGTTGAGAAAACTAATGGAAGTGCTGACCTATGGGAGGGGGAAGTAAAATCTGCTGCACAATTTAATTGTGGCATCTTCATTTATATCTCTCAGTGGTGCCCAACGTTATTGCACAGGAGGACCACATATAGCTAAGCTTTGTGTGGACCACAATAGCTTTCATGTACTTCAATAAGATGTAAAGGCATCTGTATTGAATTATATTTTAAGTTCAGCTTGGTTCATACATATTTCTGTGTATAGTATTGTCTTTGTACACACTTGAGTGGACTAAAATAATGTGAACACTATGTCAAAAGGCTAATGCAGGGGTTCTCAAACTTTGTGATACCGCGGCCCCCCTCTAAATTGCTCGCGACCCCCCAGGAGGTCGGGACCCACAGTTTGAGAAATGCGGGGATAATGAATTGGACATTAATAACTAGATTGGGTTGAAGGAGACCGTGGGCTCTGGGTCACAGATTGGGCACCCTTGGAATAGACCATCTGTATTAGCTTTAATAAGACTTTCTAGCTGGCTTACTAAACCTGAGCAGCTGAGTCGCTATTTCATTTGTCTCACTTAACTAAATTCAGTGTTTAAAAGTTAAATCTTAAACTTTTTGAGATCCAGGTTGAACCTCCCTTATCCGGCACCCTTGGGACCTGTTCCAAATGAAGGAATGCTGGATATGGGAAGGTCCCCTGCCGCTAGCCTGCTGTTGCGCTTCCTGCCGGGGCTCCCCTGGGACAGGGCTTGCCAGCTGCCCCACTTTTACCACTCACCAGTACCATTGCTAGCTCCTCAGCCTCTGCAGCCCCGTTTCTCCCCCACCCGACCGGCAGGGATCCTTGGAGACAGGGCTTGTCTGTCCGGATGCTGCCCTGCCCGGCTTGGGCTCCCTGGGGATGGGGCTCCCCAGCCGCGTGGCTCTGCTTCTTCCCCACCCGACCAGGGCTCCCCGGGGATAGGGTTCACACATACAGGCACTGGGGCTCTCTGATCCAGCAACATCTGTGGTCTTGCTGGACCATGGATGTTCCTGGACCAGAGAATCCCAGATTTTGGAGGTTCAATCTGTAGAATTTCTGACTCTTAAGCAAAGATCAGCTTCTCTTGCCCCTTGCTGTGGAATCTGCATGCTTTCAGAGCAGTGAAAACTGTTTAAGTAGTGGGGTAAAATTAACCAAACTGACTCTAAGCTGTTTTTCTTTCTCCAGCGATTGTCTTCATGTGGTCGAGCCTATGCCTGTCCCTGGACCTGATGTGGAGGCATACTGCTTACGTTGTGAATGCAAATATGAAGAGAGAAGCTCTGTCACAATTAAAGTAAAATTGCCATTCCACTGCTATATATAAAACATTTCAGATAGCTAATATATTTATAAAAGATGGTACATGTATCTTTAAAACCCAAACATTCTGAGCATTGTGGAGGCATTATAATAATTAAAACACATAATCTCCCAAACCCAGAACTACGGATGTTATCATACAACCATGTAAACGATTAACTGCTAGCCCTAGGTTTATTGGTTATGCAGAGGGTAAGGGGGCAGGCGGGAGCTGATATACGTGGGGAGACAGCTTTTAAGATGGCTCTTCATGCGTGCTGACTCCACAGAGGCAGGGGGGGCAGGCAAAAGCCAGAGCTGGGGGGAGCTGAGGCAGCAGCGTGAGATGTCGGGGGCTCCTTGAGAATGGGTCTGGGAGTGCACTAGCTGTTGGCCCTACCCCCGGAGACTATCGAATAATTGTGTAACTGCTAAGATTTGGTGCGATTACACGATTATTAAATTAAATTACAGCTAACATCCCTACTCAGAACTGCAGTAGCACTAATAGTTAAGGCTGAATTGTCAGGCTTAAAGGAACTCTGTTGAGTGGCTTAGTCTCAACTTACCATTCATGACGTTTGCAAAGGGGGATTCTTCTTGTTCTAAGCATTCTGGGTATTTTTATCAGTTCATGGGTTTAGTATCTTGTGTGTGTGGGGGGGGGGGTGCTTGGTTACTAAACTGAATCTTTTGCTAGCCTGGCAAACACAGTTGGCTAACTATTCTCCGGTGTGTTGATAGTGATGCCAGACCCTTATAAATCAAATTAGGTAATCACCCGTGCTAGCTTTAAAGGGTGAATTTTGTAAAAATGAGCTCAAAATGTTTGGGCAGGCAACCAACTTCTAGGATGTCCTCAAACCTGATCTCTGTCTGCCTCCTTCATACCTTCATTTTTCCTCCCCTGCATGTGTTTTGTCTCTCTCTCTTGGGAGAGCAGATTATGGAGAGGGTTTTAAAGTGGGTTTTGAAGCATGGATTTTAAATTTTGTTATGCACTGAAACTGAGTCTCCTCTCCCCGCCACCCCGCTCCCATTGACCTTATTACAGGCAGTCCCCGGGTTACATGGATCCGACTTACATCCGATCCCTACTTACAAACGGGGTGAGGTAACCCTGCACTAGCTGCTTCCCCCCAGCAGACCAGGGAGACGCGAAGCTAGCGCCCCCCTCCCCAGCAGACCAGGGAGACGCAGAGCGGCTTTTCTTAGCAGACACCTCAGCTTGAGAATAAAGGACTGAGGGAAGTGAGGTGTGGGAGAATAAAACTGAGCTCTGGAGAAATGTTTGGCTAGAGTTTCCCCTACAATATGTACCAGTTCCGACCTACATACAAATTCAACTTAAGAACAAACCTACAGTCCCTATCTTGTACGTAACCTGGGGACTGCCTGTAGTGTGTTTCTTGCACAAGCCTAATTTAACTGAATAGAGGCAAACAAGCTTGACTGTAAAGAGAGCCCCCTGAATCACCAGCTCACAACCCAAACTTGAATGTTAGTCTTATTTTGAGATGAAGTTTTTCTCACCACTCTTTTTCAGAGCAGGAGCTTGAGATCTCAAGAAAGTCTAGTTTAAGATGAAATTCTGTCTTAAACTGAGAACTTCCTTTTTTTTTGGGGGGGGGGGGGTCATTCATGCCAGACATGTTAATATTATTTGGGTCAACGTGTCTATGGTGTAATTTCTTGAGGGTTTTTGTTTAATTTAGAAACATTGTCAAGGTTAACTATTGTAAAGCAGACCTACTGACTGATTTATAGGCATTTTGTGTATCTTGTTCTTTTGCTTTGGCTGGCTGCCCTGGTCTTGAGAGTATTATGTGGAGTAAGTTCTCAGTAGTAGTGTAAATTGTGCTTGTATTTCACTGTGTGCAGGTTACAATAATAATCTATTTGTCCATCTTGGGCCTGCTGTTACTGTATATGGTGTACCTTACATTGGTAGAACCTATACTGAAGAGACGTCTCTTTGGACATTCACAACTGATACAAAGTGATGAAGACATTGGGGTAAGTTGACTTGAATGAATGCAGTTGAACACTTACTTGTGAAGAGTTTTTAATGGAAAAACAGCTATCTTTCAAGAGAGTGCTGAAAATCTCCTCTGTTGTAGAAAGTAGTGTGTCATCACCAAGACCATTTCTTCACTTCCAGAATGGATGACAGGGAAGGGATCATGTGAGGATTTCCTGTTGTGTTCCCTCCCTCTGGGGCATCTAGTATTGGCACTGGTGGCAGACAGGATGAAATGAAATGATCTTATCAGCTTAATTTAGCATGGACACTCTGACAATTTCTTTCCCCCTTCTTTTTCCTCCTCTTCACCACTATCTCCTCTCTGTGCTATTTATTTGAAAACTGGACCCCTTAAACTCCATTCATCTGAAGAAGTGGATTGTGTCCATGAAACCTCATGATACCATCTACATTTTTTGTTAGTCTCTAAGGTGCTGCAAGACTATTTGTTTTTTAAATTTCTCACGGGAAGTTTGCAAACATAATTGTTTAAACAGTCTAAGAACTATTAAGTATGTAAGGTTTCTAATCCATGCTTAAAGTAACTGCTAAATGTATAAAACAATTTATCAAGTCTATAAAATATACTGATTTATTTACCATAATGTACAACCAAACAACATTGACAGTAGAATTAAAGCACATTTTTGAGCATACTGTAATTTTAAAGGAATTTAAAGGGAGGGGGGGGGGGGGACAAAAACAGGTGGATTTTAGTTTGCTTTATCTAAGTCTGCCAGCAGCTGTGACCACTTAAAGTCCAGTTTAGTGCGGTTTAAAAAAAAAACAAAATAGGAAACAGAATAAAAAGATTAAAAGGTGCTTGTTATGCCATTAAAACATGACCTTTAAGAATATTAACATTGCTTCAAAGTAAATAGTAAGTTAACAATGCAGCGACACTAAAAGGTGTGTCAGAAACTTAGGGAACTCATGGCCATTTTGTTTATAGTGAAGTCTGTTTAAAAACCCAAAAGTGTCGTGTGGCAGTCACATTAATAGTTTTAAATCCATAGCAAACTTGGTCAATAGTCAAGCCCTAATGAATTAGACTTGGTTTACATTCATGCTCTGTATTTGTTATTTATATAGTGCATGAGAAACTTGCTTCCATCATACTTTGTGTGGTCATTTGAACACTTTTTAATATAGAAAGAACTACTGTCATCCTGCATAAACTGAAAAGTAGATCTCAGAATTCTGTCATATTGGTTTACTACCCTGCCATGTTGATAAGCAATCTTATTTTTAAAAGATGTAAACAATTATAAATGTTTCTATTCTGGAAAAATAACTACAGTAGTCAACATTAAACATTTACGTACAACTGATAATCATGAAAACAATGTCATGTTAAAATCTTTAAACTGTTTTCTCTAATCATAAGAGGACCAGAACCACAGATTCCAAGGCTAGAAGGGACCATTGTGATTATTCAGTTTGACATCCTGCACACAAGAATTCCTTGCTGTCAGTTTGGGATGGTCATCATTATTTGTGTGTGGTGCATTTAAACTCCAGGCAGTGAAAACACACTTTAGACCAACATTTTTACAAATCTTCTGCCCCTGTATTTTTCTTTTTTCTTTTCTTTTTTTAAAAGCAACATTTAATATGAAAAAAACCTCTGTATGAACTTTGTTGCATACCTAATTGCAATATAAAACTATCTGGTAATTTATAATTTCTGAAAATACAAAACTTTCACAACAGTGTACTTGGGGTTTGAAATATGCCTGATTACCTCAGTTAGATACTAAAGATGTTTTAGTATTTGTTTACTGTAGCTTGACTTTTATAATGCAATGCAGAGCTAGAGTCTAAGGCTCTGATTCTGCATGGCCGTCTAGGTGGTCAGCCTCTATCAGTCAGCAGAGTTTTGGATGGACCAAGGAGTCCATCCATGCAGATGTCATGACCAGGCTGGGGCAGAAAAGATTTTTTTTGTAAAGGAGGGATTTTCAGAAGTGCTCAGCATTAATCTGCTCCTGTTAAAGTCTGTAATAAGAGGCACCACTGAGTATTTGTTATTTGCAAGTAGCACTATGAAGCTGCATTATATATCAGGAATTTTTAAAATGCCCAGTAGACCACATGCAGTAAGAAGTTTTCTGCAGCATAATCACTGTTGACAACACCTCCATCTTTGCTGCCATGGGTACCTGTAACCTAGATGACCTCTTCAGTTTGTCCCAATCTAGATCTATGTCAGATTCTTGCTCCTTCTTTTTGAATAACATCTCTAAAACCCGGCCTTACTTCTCCACCTAGAAAACCAAAACTCTTGTCCAAGCTTCTATCTCCTGTCTTGGCTACTGCAATATCATCTTTGGCCTTGACAAATGGGCCTGTTTATATCCATTCAGAATGATGCAGGAATAATTTTCATCATTCCTGGTTATCACCATGTTCCCCTTTCCCTTTTCATTGGTTGACTGGCTTTCCCCTTCTCTGAATCAAGTGTTAGCTACTTGTTTCAACTTTCAAGGCCTTTGCAAGCTGTCTTCCACTATACCTATCATCACCTCTCAGTCGAGATGTCATCTCTTGCTTTCAATTGGTCAGTGATGCCTGGCTTCATCTCCATCTTGCTAAACTTTCAAACAAGCACCTCTGTGCTTTCTCGTGTGCTGCCCCTCATGGACGGGGGTGCTCCTAGGGAAAGTCTAGAAAGCCTCTCCAGTGTTTTCCTTTGAATTCCTCCATAAAACTATCTTTCGTTTTGTTAATAAAGTTGTTAGTCATCTGCTGTGCTGAGACCTTCTATCAAGCTAACCAGTATTTTCTAATGTGTCTTTTGCTCCCCCATTGGTTCATCTATATCCATCTATTGTCTCTTCTCTAATACTTCGATTGTAAACTCTTTGGGGAAGGAAATGTTTTGTTTTGTACAGTGCCTAACACAATGGGGCCTTGGTCTATGACTGGGGCATCTTAAGTATTACCCCAATATAGATAATTAATAATAATCCATTTAAGGGAGAAATGTATAGCTGATCACGGAGTTGCTGTATTCAACATCAGGTCACAAAATAGCCACTTGTGAAAACTTTCTTTTCAATAAAACAAGGCAAGATATAGAAATACTCAAGCTTCAAAATTGAATCTCTTTTTTGCTGGGTTAATACAGGACATCGTTTGTAATAGTGTTTTTCATCTGAAACGCACCATACATATGACCTTTTCTAATGTAGTTTTTTAAAACATAATTTTCTTTGTCCAAAACATTTTGGTAGCCAAATAAAAGTTTCTGTTCCAAATGTCTTTGTTTATGACTTGGGTTTTTTTTCCAGTAAATAAATTCAGCTTTGCAGATACTGTTAGAAAAGGGACAGCCTAAATGCTAAACAAACACTCAGTTGCTCATTTCTTTGTCACTTAAACAGCTGTATTTACGCTCGTAGCACAATGGGTTTGGTTTAGTGACAGTAAACATCAGTGTTTAGGTATTATATGGCATCTTTGTATGACTATCCAAAATTACTTTAGGATAACAGGATAGGATCTGGTAGAGTGCTGGCTAAGGAAAGACTCCTCAGTTCAGTTTTAAATTGAAATACCACCATAAAACAAATGGGAGCATCTGAGTGTCTTGGTCAGCTATTTCAGGCTGTGTGTTCAAACAGGTGCTAATGTATGTAAAGCTGGGTGCATGTTATTTTTGAGTTTGTGGTGGTGCTCTTGCTTGCCTACAAGTCAGCAGTGACTGTTCCCATTGAACTTGGTGATTTAAATTCCCAGGGACTTCACTAATGTATGATCAGATTCCATATGACCATAACTTAGTACTTTGGGACACTAACCATATTGAAAGGTACTGCAAACCATAACACTAATTTATTTTATATAGGTAATCCAGATCAACATTTTTTAGAAAACAATTTAAGTTTACAGTCTTGCTGCCTACCAAACTTAAATAACCTTTTATCCATAAGAATATTGTAACTAACAAATACTTATGCATTAAAATTGCTGAAATATAAATATTGCTTTCTGCAATTCCAGGATCACCAACCTTTTGCAAATGCTCACGATGTGCTGGCACGTTCTCGGAGTCGGGCCAATGTATTGAATAAAGTGGAGTATGCCCAGCAACGCTGGAAGCTGCAGGTCCAAGAGCAGCGCAAATCTGTCTTTGACCGTCATGTTGTGCTCAGTTAATTGTCTAATTCAGTGATGACCAGAAGAAAGTAAAATGGACTAACAGAAAGAACTGACTTATGTCTTCCTGACTCTACCACTTCTGAAGGTTCTTTTGAATAGTTTGTTACTGCAACAAACAAGTGTTAACTTTGTAAGAATATACCGGAGTGGAAGCTATCAAAAATAAACAAAATAAAGTTAATTAGCCAACAGCTGATAATTCTTTACATTTTTTAAAAATGACGTTTACTAACAACTAAAAAAAAAAATCCTTCACTAAGGTATATTTGGATGTAATCATGGTATCATATTTATTATGATTTAAGATGTTTTTAAATGTAACTTATACAATTTAAAAAGCACCAGGGAGCATATACTGTAACAAAAGATCAGTTATAACACACTAACCACTTGACCCAGTGAACTTCTGTAAATATACTTGGTTTTTCTCCTCACTGTTTTATGCGATGTATTGGAAATCTAAATCTTGCAGTGTAGTTTTCCTATCAGACATTGGCAAGTAGTGTTCATCATTTGGTTTCTTCTGCTGTTATTTTGAAGATGTTTGTATGGCAGCTGATCTTTGCACTCTGAAGGCAAAACTTAAATGGACAATGACCATTGATGATAAGCTGCACAATTAAGGTATCGTGATGTAAGTAAACTAATGCCATGCATATGAAGACAGTGCTTTACCATTTTGCTTTGGCCATTTAGTATATTGTGTACGCTATCTATAAATCTCATCCCTGTCTCTTCATGGATAAAGTCTCAGGAGTCAGTGTATGAAAAAGTATATATTTAAAAAATTAACTCTGTATTTGTCTGGATTGATGGTATAAGGCGCACATTCTTCAGCATCTTCTGTTGTCTTGGGAGTTAGGTGTATTTTTTTAACTGTGATGCTGAGGTATACAGCTACTGGCTAAGGGCAACTTTCTTATATCCTCTTTGGAATGGAACAATTAAAGATTATCATGATTTTTGAAAAACCTATTTGCAGTGTCTGTATTTCATCATTTCTGTCCCTCATCGCACTGCATGTAAATTTCATATTTAAAATAACTTTGCAAAATGTGCTTACAATTACAAATGATGTGCATTGTTTGTGAATGTTCAGTGCTTGGGCAAGGCATAGGATGGTTCAGTAAACTCATAGACTTTAAGGTCAGAAGGGACCATTATGATCATCTAGTCTGACCCCCTGCACAATGCAGGCCACAGAATCTCACCCACCCTCTTCTAGAATAATCCTCTCATCTATATCTCAAATATTGAAGTCCTCAAACTGCTAGTATACAGAGTGCCTCTAACATCTGATTCAAATCCAGTCTCAGTCAGGCTGATCCTTTTGAGGGCTCTGGGCTATGTGAAATGGGTTCCCTCTGTCTAGTTTCTAGTGAGCATTCACATAAAATCATCAGTTAGTACTGAATGGTATTCTTGGCATATTAGACAGCAAGGTGGAGGACTGAATGGGCATGGAAACATAAACTGTCTGTTACACCTAAAGAGCTAGTCCATCCATATCAGCACTCGAAACGCATTAGGAGGGCCAGATACGGATGTTTGCACTGCTCTTACCCTTTGCAGACAGAGATTGCAGTCTTTCGTTATTTCAGTCCCTTTCAGGAGTACTGACTTCACAAATACACACTTCAATACTAGCAGAATCATAATGGGTATGTACAAAAACCCTAAATCCAAACCAAAAAAGGAAATCTCAGCAACATGTTGTAGCCACTAACCAATTAATGGTTAACAGCAGTTGGCTGGCAGGCAGCACAAGTAATCCGTGTTCAGGAACTATTAGTCTACCTCTTCCTCCCTACCCTTCCACTGCCCCAGGATCCAAATTGGTGACTTCAAAATTTGTTGGGATAATGATGCATTTGACGTCCATAGAGGAGAAATAGTTGCAACTTCTTGTTGCAAGGATGCCTATTGCCTGTCTCTTCATATAGCAGCTGTGGCAGAAGCACTGCTTTTTGCCTGCCTTCCCTTGCAAGCCATCAAGAAGTGAAGTTACATGAAGGGTCCCTAGTGTGAAAGCATGAGGACACTTTGAATCTCAAAGATTAATCTTTGTTCTGATGCAAGGACTGCTTCAAGCAGAATGTGTTCTCTTAAGACTTGAATGGGCTGCACAAGGAAAGAAGACTCAAAGGGGTAGCCATGCTATTCTGTAATTTTAAAAACAAGTAGTCCTGTGACAGCTTAGAAACCTAACCAACATATAGTATCATGAGCTTTTGTGTGCAAAACCCACTTCATCAGATGATGAACTGGAGTAGAAATAACAGAAACCAAGTTATTTATAACTAGGGTGTGTGTGTGGGGGGGGGGGGGGAGTCAATTGTAGGAGTCCATCTCATCTGATGAAGTAGGTTTTGCTCATAAAAGCTCATGGTACTATATATTTTCGTTACACTCTAACGTGCCCAAGGACTACTTGCTGTCAGGAAAGAGGAGTATGTGTATGCATGTGTCTCTGAGTAGTGGATTAGCTGTCACTAATTTGACTATGTATTTCAAGTATTCAAGATGAGAGACTGCAATCTTATGATCTATATAAGGTCTGATTAGTAAATGGCTCCGGAATTTTTTTTAAAAAAAGGTCAGCTCCTTATACTAGACTCTAGAATTGAGGCTTTCAAAATGAGTTAATTTATACATACTGTATTTTAGTTAGTATTATACACAAGTTCTTAGTGTAAGTTTTTTTTGTATAAAGTCATTTGGCACAATAGGTAACAGTAGCTGCCCACAGTAGTTGTACCTGCTGGTAAGAATGCTAAAAATCTATTAGATTTCTCTGGTTCTTTGTTCAGGCTCTATCCTGATACTAGATTAAAGGCTTGTCTACATTAACCCCCTGCCATTGAGCTAATCTATGTGACTTCAGCTACGCAAACAGCTACGTGACCATCTGTGACACTACCATAAAATCAATCTAGTTGCAGCTACCCACTTGGTATATTCTCTTGCTCAAATATGTTGACATGTCTCTATTTAACAATGGAAATCTAACTGAAGTGCTCACTGGCTTTTATTCTATTAAATATTTGGATGTAAAATTCTACTGAATGAAATGGGCATTTATTACAGCAAATTGCTATAGCATATGGATCAAAGGCGTATACATAAAGAATATTGCTGATTATTTTCTAAGGTAGCTCAGTTGTAGCTAATACATGTAAACTTTCTATCCCATAATTCTAATATTTGTTGCCATTATAGCTACAGTGTGGGTGGAAAAAGCTAAACCAGAAAAGAGCAGATCTAAGTGTAAGCTACTTTGCATATTGTCAATTGACTATAAATTACAGCAGTCTTTGACTCCACCAAACAGTACTGGAACTACATAATTCAGGTAGGAGACATCAGAGAAAGAAATAGGTCTTTGAAAATATATAGCATTATGGCTTGAATAAATATAAACTAAAATTGATGTAAATAACCAGCTATTTAATGAGTACTTTCAATACTCTATTTTAATGTGTATTTTAAAAGACCCATTTGATAAAATAAGTTACTCTGGAGGGTAAGAATTGAAAATACTAATTTAAAAACTTTTCAATACAAAATTCTGATATTTTACAGACATTTTGAGCAGCCTGAAATTCTATTTCCTTGGTTTATTTGAGATTTTTCTCCATCTCAGAGCAGGTGCGTATCTCTAGCAATGAAACAATTTTCATGTTCTTTGATTTTGTATTTGTCTTGTGTATTAGGATGTCAGATAATGTTTTGTGTAATTCTGATGCACAGCAAAAATGTTAGTGCCAGTGCTATGAATGTGTGATTTAAAAAGAAATTGATTTGCTATTAAAGCGCACATGTAGATTTTAGCTTAGGGTAATATTTAACATTCACGTGTTAGTAGAATATAATCGAATAAAATGATTCTCTTCGAATATTAACAAAAGGAACAATCACCATTTGTTGTTTTGAATTTTCTATAATATATAGATAATTAACCTAATTTAGCACGGACACTTTAATTGACTGGGTTTTTTTCCCTCCTTCCCCCTCTTTTTGCTTTATATTTGACCCTCTGTGCCTCTTGCTCCATATTTGTCATCTGAAGAAATGGGTTGTACCCTCGAAAGCTCATGCTACTATCTATATATATTTTTGGTTAGTCTCTACGGTGTTACAGGACCATTGTTGTTTAAGTTTTTCTATAATAGATACATTTACCTCCAACCTTTTCCCATGTATAGCAAGTTAATTTGTCTTCTGGAACAGAACATGAATTTGTGTTCAGTGAATGTTTTTGCTAGCAGCTAGCTTATGAAAATATTTGTTCTAGAACATATTTAGCTTCTATTTTTGAGGAACTTTTGGTGAATATGGATTCTCAATTCAGTGAAAGTTTTAATAAAATCAAAACAGAATTAAAACAGTACACGCACATTTTGATTGAACATGACTTTACACATGGGAATAATCTGAAGATGGACCCAAACTTTGATCACACTATTCCCTCCCTTGGAGACATGCAAGGGATGAAAGTATTAGAAAATCTGTTACAATAGCCCCAAATCATTGTGAAGGAGTTGAATCAATGGTGCAGACAATCCCTCTGAAGTACCTTGCAGTATTTTAATGGATAATGGAGGTTGGCATTTATAGGAATGCTTTTTAGTCATCCTGTGTCTTTCCTTAGGGAGCATGATGGAGCGTGATTACTTAGATGGTGAGTGACACCTAGATGATGTGGATGGTAGCAAAAGAAAATCAGGCTGGTGTGTATTAGGACCAGGGTTGTACACAAATATTGGAAACAAATACTGGTCTTATGAATTAGCAGCTTTTTTTTTTAAATTATAGCATTTTTAAAAAATCAGTATTGGAGGGTTGAGGTTGAATGTCTCTTATAGTGCCTTGATGCTATGGCAGAACAAAATAACTTTGTATTAGATGATTTTCCTGTCTCTTTCAAACTTCCAAGTGTGATTTGACTGGTTAAATATAAATCCTTAACAATTTGTTCTGTCATACATCTGCTGCTAGACAGATGTACAGGGGGAGTTTGGTACTCCAATGGGCCCCGTGAATTAAAGGTAGTGTGGCTATAAGCAGTACTCCAAAAAGAAGTCCATTTTAGAGATGTGACTAATCGAGTACCCGATAAGCATATGTTTATTGGGTAGTTGAATAATGACTCGACTAGTTGCTTTCCGCCCCCGCTGCCTTTATCAGAGAGGGGCAGCAAGGAGGCGGGAGCAGGAGCCAGTGCTGAGGTGAGTTGGCTTAAAAGCTGGTTTCCCCCGAGCACTGTCTCCATGGTTAGGCAGGGAGGCAGAGGCGCAGCGGGAAAATGGCGTGGGCAGCTCTTGTACATTTTGAAGGCGGAGGCACAGCGAGATAGCGAGCACCCCCCTTATAGAGTAATTGATGGAAATTCCATTGACTACTCAATTAATTGATTAATCAAAATTTAACATCCCTAGCTCATTTATTTACCAGATAGAAACTCCTTTCCATAACAAAACTAAAATAAAACCCTTTACAGCTGGAACATAATCTGAGTAACTTTCATTATCATTATTTAATGCCAATTAAGCTGATTCCTTATCAGCGGAAGGGGACTCTGCAAAACCACCAATGGTACAGGAATCCAATGAGTCTCCTTCAGAGAAGATGTATTTTTTATGTGGAACCAGTCTCCCCTTTTATAGACAAAAATAAGATCAGAGTTTATGCAAAAAGGAGTTTTCAATCTAATTGCAACGCAATACAATGAGTGAAGACATTAAACGTAGGTTGAAAAGACAAAATAAGGGGAAAGTTTAAAACTCCCGGTGAATGTTTTGTTTGACTTGGTGAAAGATACAGGCACTTCAGTTGTCATGTTGGTTTTGGGGGGAGGGAATGATGGGACAGAGAAGATGTTTAATTTTGCAGGGAGTGATGCATGCACAGCAGTGCCTGGATCTATTGGAGTAGACCGAATGCTAACTGAAAGTGGTGAGGGTTGAAGAGGGAATTGAAAGAGATTGAAGTCACTAGAGGCGCGGGAAGACGGAACAAAAATTCAGCCCCTTCTGTTTTATATAATGGTATCAATAAGTATTTTTGTCAATTTTAGACTGAGTTGGACATATGTTTGGAAATTAAGAGGGTCAGGTGTTCCAAATGTGAAGTCTTAGTGTAGCTTGATTGTGATTTCCTTTAGGAGGCCTGAAGAGATTACTTTACCTTTAGCCAGTGCTTAGTAAATGTCTGTACTATACGCTGATGATTATACCCTTTTGTGTATATGTGAAGGATGCTATTCAAATAGGACATTATTAAAGACCAGGTGACGACCTCCCACATCATTCCATAATATCAGAAATCTGTTAAAATCCCTCTTTATGGAAAAATTATTTATAATTTGTATTATTGTGGCACCAATGAGCCCTAAGATCTGGACCAAGACCCCATTGTTTTTGGCACTGTACAGACAGAACAAAAAGATAATCCCTGCCCCAATAGTAATTACTCTTTGCCAGTAATAGAACCTAACCCATTTAAGTTGCATATGAATCATTCAATTAATATGCAAATGTACATTTCCAGGTTAAACACAAAACCCAATGGATAGTAAAAGCTACTGTAACTTTATGGACAAGTTGTCCATCTGCGACTCTCAGCATGTACAACTGACTAGGCCTTTCAGTGGGGAATCTTTTGTCACATTTCATATGTACCCTGAGACACCCACCCAGTTCACTTGCTCTGAGGATTTGCCACTACTTCCTTTTACATCTGAGCAGTTGATCCCAGAGAACTTCTACACTGATCCTTGCAACTTTCCTTACCAAGTGACCCAGGCTAATTATGGCAGAGGTGACTACTCTTATGGTCCGGCTTTCATCAGAAAAAGGAATGAAAGAGAAAGGCAGAGGGTTAAGTGTGTCAATGAAGGATATGCCAAACTCCGCCGTCACCTACCTGAGGAATACTTAGAGAAACGGCTCAGCAAAGTAGAAACTCTTCGAGCTGCAATAAAATACATTCACCATCTACAATCTGTTCTGTACCATGATTCTGCAGTAACAGAGAAGAATAGCTTGGAACTGGGCCATCCTCCTAAGGCAATTGCCAGGGAGATCCAGTTTTGAGGACTATCTGAACTGCTCCGGGAAAGAAAAAATAATCACAGCTGAGGCTAATAATTAGATTATTGGTGACACAAATATTTTTGTGAAACAGATATGTTTTATGGACTGTACAAACCACACATCCCTGCCAGACTATTGAGGAAGGAGATTAAATTAACCTATAGGGATTTACATTAAGATTAGAAATACTACACTTCATTTTCCTGTAGATTAAACTATTTTAGTTACCACATGGAAACTAGAAAAACGCCTTTAACTTTGTTGGAAACAAAAAGTATGACTATCTGTAATTTTTCAGAAAGAAGCAAATGTGAACGCCATCTCAATCTGCCCGTTTTAAATAAAGCATAACCTTCTGATCATTGGGGCTCAGCTTCTCTTCATTCCCAGGAACTTAATGGGTACATCCCA
Source organism: Pelodiscus sinensis (assembly GCF_049634645.1). NCBI lineage: Eukaryota > Metazoa > Chordata > Testudines > Trionychidae > Pelodiscus > Pelodiscus sinensis. Next base: position 107,022,629 of record NC_134714.1, read on the forward strand.
CCCATGCCTCCCCAAAGACCCTCTGCCCTAATTGCCACTCTCTTACTTAAAATACAGAGGGCAGCTGTTTTCTCCCCCCCCCCCCCCCCATGTTGCTGATGTATTGCACTAGCCTGCATCTCCACTTCTGCCACAGGCCCACTGAGTGAACGTCAGTAAGTCAGTGGGCTACTCTGCCTCAGTTTCCCCAACTATAAAATGAGGATACTGACCTTTTTAAACATTTGCAGCTGTACTTGTGTAAAGCACTATGAATGCTAAATATTATTAATAATAATAAAAAGAGGTAAAATGCTTTTCAAAATAGTTACCTGAATGTGGAAAAATACATTATTTTTGGAAATACAGGTCTATCTTTTTGCTAACCAATTATTGTTGGTGTTTGAAACTTAGAACTCTTATTTTAGCTTTAAACCTCTTTTTTCCTGGCCAAATTCCAATTTGTGAATGAAGTTCTGTCACCCATATTGTCAGTGAGTTAGTTCATGAGTTATCTTGTTGACAATCACTGAATATGAATGCATGTACTGACACAGTAAAATACTATGAAGAGGAGGGGGCAGAATCTGGCCCTGGGATGTCTATATGCCTCAGCATTTTCACTGGGATGTTTCCTTCACTTCCTGTCCTAAATTATTGCTCTGTACTCTTAAATCACTGGCAGTTTCCGTTATCACTGTCTGCATTTCAGAAACATTTTTCTAATTAGGGCCTACTCATGTGAGAAGGATGTGAAACGTTTAGCCCATAGTTTGCAGAGAGCTATAGGGTTCAGCTCCTGTATTATTTATAGTTCTATTTTACTGATATTCAATGAAAAGGCTCTCCACATATCTTAATGAGAGCAGCTGTAACGTGGAGGCAGCAAAATATTGAGGAAAATGGCATTAACCTAAAATAGATTAGGCTTTTTCCATTGGGCCCATAAGTCATCTATATACTACTGGGTTTATGGAAGCAAAAATCTAGTCTTACCTGACACAGAAAAGAAACATTAGTCTACTAATCACTATTTGCAATACCCTTTAAGTGTGGGACAGGCCTTCTAGTACACAGATGTGTATGTATCTCTCTCCATTCTAGTTGAAGTTTTGAAATCGTCACTGTTAGCTTTGAAGGCTTAAAAGCTTTATTGCTGCTACAGCCCACCTTGGGACCTGGTCATGACCTTGGCCTTTCTGAATGAAAACAAAACTTGAAGGTCAAGAGCTTCAAAAATCGGCTCTTCAGGTTCAGATTCTTAATCCACATTCAGGTTCCTTAAGTAGCCTTATTTTTCAAAACAGCTGAGCACCAAAATCCTCCAGTGACTTCATACCTGAATTCCTCAGGAGAAGGAAGGCAGCATGTTTATTTTTTAAACTTCTGGACCACAGGATTGTAAGATTGAGGTAATTCTGCCATCATCTAGGTTTTTTTCGTTCATTCCCTTAAGATTCAGAAGGTAGCCACGTTAGTTTGTTTCAGCAAAACCAAGGAGTCCAGTGATAGAAATGTAGCCGTGTTAGTCTGGTGTAGCTGAAATAAAATACAGGACTATGTAGCACTTTAAAGACTAATATCTAATAAACCATCTTGTTAGTCTTTAAAGTGCTACATAGTCCTGTATTTTGTTTCAAGGAGTCCAATGGCACTTTAAAGACTGACACATTTATTATGGTACTAGAGCAGGAATGGGCAATAATTTTGCGGGGGGGGGGGGAGGGGTACTCCCAAGATTTTCTGTAATCGGTCAAGGGTCTCACTTCTATGTGGTGGGAGGTCTGGGATGGTGGTTGGATAAAGAAGGGAGCTTGGGGTAGGGAACTGGCTCTCTGCACTACAGGAGAGATGGGAGGCTTTGTGCGCTGCATCCACCCCAGCAAAATATCTCTGCTCTTATTGGCCAGTTTTGCTGGGGGTGGGGAAGCAGCTAGCTGCTTTGAGTGGTGCTGCTCCATGCCATCAGGGCTGGTGAGCCGGATCTTGCCCGCCCCTGTATTAGAACATAAGATTTAATGAGCTACAACTCACTTCCTCAGATGCTGAAGAGAAAAAGGGAAAAAAAAGATACAGAGATGGGAGTGTGACATCAGTACTAATTAAATCAGAATGGATGTGGCTTATCTCCAGCAGTGGTGAGAAGTTGAGAATACCTGAATGCGAGAACCATTCTATATTTATGTTTAGAATCATAGAATACTAGGAAGGGAGGGGACCTTGAGAGGTTATCGAGTCCAGTCCCCACCCCTCATGGCAGGACTCAGTACTGTCTAGACCAGTGGTCTCCAACCTTTTTATGACCAAGATCTCTTTTTAAATAACAGAACAAGCCAGGATCTACCACCCTGCCCCTTCCTTGAAGCCCTCTTCCTCTCTATTTTCCTCTCCATCACTTGCTATCCACAACCCTTATGCTGCTGCTTTTTTTCACAATTCTTCTGTAGTAAGAGGTTTTTCCAACATTTGGCCTGTCTAGACTGGACCAAATGTCAGAAAAAAAACCTTCTCGTGGAAAGAGGAATACAGGGGTGACCAAAAGAGCACGTTTGCTCTTCCACTAAAAAAAGTGGAAGAACAAACGCATCCCTGGATGCAGAAGAGTTTTTCTGGGATATCTCCGGAATCCTGAAAAACTACTGCAGTCTAGCCTTACCCTTGCTGGGTTGAAGCAGGATGTGTAGGCTCTGGGGTGGGAATGAGGGATTTGGGTGTGGGCAGGGGTGAGAGATGCAAGCTCTGGGAAGAAATCTGGATACAGGAGGAGGTGGAGAAGGGGATGCTGGATGCCGGGGCTTCAGGCAGGCCAGTGTTGGGGTCAGATGTAGAGTTAGAGTACTAAGCAAGCCACAGGCTTGTGGATATGAAGGTGCAGGAATTTGGGTTAGGGTATGTGAGGGCTCAGGGCAGGGGGTTCCAGTGATAGGCTCAGCTCAAGGGTCTGGAGGAAGGGGGAGTGCAGGAGTGTTATGATGCTGTGGGCAGATGGGGGTTTGTTGGCCAGGCTTCATTTTTAAATAAAATACTATGTCAAACACAAAAAGTTTCTGCATTGTCTTTATTTCTGAGAAGGGCAGGGAACCTGTTTTGAGTCAGGGGTCACTGACCCACAGAAAGGTCAGTTGGGGCCACACACGTGAGACACAAAATAAAAACTCCTCCAAACCCCCCACAAGTCTCACTAATGTGGCCCCAACTGTGCTGGTGGGAGCAGGGCACATGGTATTGGGGAAGGATGCCAGGGGGGACCGGGACAAGGGATGGGGTGCTGGGTAGGGTGCCAATGGATGCTGGGGTAGGGGACAGGGTGCTGGAGCAAAGAGAGGCTTTGCTTATCTCTAAATACCTTAAATGCTAAACTATTCATATTAGGCTACTGCACCTATAACATAAGGGGGTGTATATAACTTGTAAGAAAGGAAATATTAATCAAAATAATTAAACAGATGAAGCGCTTTAACTTTATCATTTTAGTTTTCCAAACTTTATTTAGAACAAAGTAAAATCTTATTGTATGTCCAAAGCAAAAGGTTTCAATGTTGTCTTTATTGATGGTGGGGTGGGGAACCTTTATTGGGTTGGGGGCCACTGATTCACAGAAAAATCAGTGTGGGGCCACACAAACGTGAAAAGCAATTCCCACCCCAAATCCTCAACCCTCACTGATGTGGCCCCCAACTGAAACACCCCACTCCTCTGGTGCTCCAGGACCAAGGTTCAGGGCTTCCCATGGGCCAGATTAGCTCTTTTGGAGTCCTGGGATTAGTATATTTTGTGAGCCCCTCCTGCCCCCTAGGCTCTGGGAAGCCAAAAATGAGCTCAGTGTGCAGGAGGCAGCTGTCAGGGATGGAGGTACAAGTAGGGGAGAGGGAGGGGAATCTGGGTGGGAGGTAAGTTGCTGGAGCTGGCTGTGTGTTTGGGTGCAGGAGGGAGTGAGGGTGTGAGGCCTGGCCCTGAGGGAGCAGGCTGGGGGTGGGGTGTCTGGCCAGAAGGGAAGGTGCAGGAGTGGGCTGAGGGTGGAGGGTCTGGAAGGGAGGCAGGATGAAGTAATGGCTGGGGGTAGGGTGTCTGGCCAGGGGGAAAAGTGTAGGAGCAAGGGAGGGTGCAGTGTGTAGCCAGGAGAGCAGGTACAGGAGCAAAGGAGGGTGCAGGGAAGGTGCAGGAGCAGGAGCGGGCTGGGGGCCTGGGGTCTGGGCATGAGAGGGACTGGGGTGCTTACCTGGCTTTGTGTCCTCTGCCGCTCTCAGGCACCACGTTCCAGCCCCACATCCCACTGCTCCCAAGATTCTGGCTAATGGGTGCTGCAGAGAAAGCCTCCAAGCAGTGCATCATGGTGGGGTGAGAGGGAGTGACAGCACATGGAACTATTTGCTCCCGTGCACAAGCCAGATCCTGTGGCGAGGCTCATGGCTTTCAACCTGTATATTATTTCAAGTTAAGAAATCCCTGTTTACACTCCTGAAAATAGGAGGGAGGCAATATCAAGCCAGAGGATGGCCCCTTGACTACAACTCAGGATGGAAATCAGGGTTACGTGTCAGGTGGCACTATGACCTGCTGAGTGACCTTGAGGAAAATTGGACTGGAAGTGCTGTGGGGCAAGGATGGTCTCTTAGGGTATGTCTACACTTCAGAGCCATGGTCCCCAACACGGTGCCCGTGGGCGCCATGGCACCTGCGGGGGCATTTCCATGCGCCCGCCAGGTGCTCGGGGCTGGCCTGGCACCGGGCGCATGGCGGGGGGAGCGCCGGCCCCAGGCGCGCGGTGCTGGGCGGGGGGAGCGCCGGCCCCGGGCCCGCGGCGCTGGCGGGGGGAGCGCCGACCCTGGGCATGCAGCTATGGGGGGGGCCACCCCCGGTCATGCGGCTATGGGGAGGGGGCCGCCCCTGGGGCGCAAGTGTCCCCGCCCCCTGGCGCCCGGCGGGCGAACAGCCATGCCCCCTGGCGCCCGACAACCTGGAAAGGTTGGGGACCACTGCTTCAGAGGCTGCCAGTGTCGATCTTCCAGGGTTCGAATTAGCGGTCAAGTTGAGAGCTAATTCAACCTGAAAGGGGCACTCTAGCCAATGCAGGTAACCCTGCTTTCACGAGGAGTAAGGAAAGTCAAAGGGAGAGTGCTCTTACTTCAACTTCCCACTGTGTAGACAGCTCCTAAAGCTGAGTTAAGCTATTTCGACTTCAGCTGTGCAATTAATGTAGCTGAAGTTGTGTAACTTAATTCAACTTTGTCCTGTAGTGTAGCCATACCTTTAGGCTATGTCTACACTCAGGGCTTCTTGCGCAAGTAATATGCAAATGAGGCTAAGCATGGAATATCGCTGAGCCTCATTTGCATACCTAATGAGCCACCATTTTTTTCAGAAGAGGCTCTTGCGCAAGAAGGAGCATCTACACTGCCCCTTCTTGCGCAAGAAAAACCCTCTTGTGCAATGCTGTTACACCTATTACTTTTCAGGAAGAACAGCATTGTGCAAGAGGGCTTTTCTTGCGCAAGAAGGGGCAGTGTAGATGCTCCTTCTTGCGCAAGAGCCTCTTCTGAAAAAAATGGTGGCTCATTAGGTATGCAAATGAGGCTCAGCGATATTCCACGCTTAGCCTCATTTGCATATTACTCGCGCAAAAAGCCGTGAGTGTAGACATAGCCTTACAGTTTTGTGCACTGCCTAATGTAGTGTGGCTGGGGTCTCTTAAGTGTTACTGCAGTGCAAATAAAAATAAACCACTCAATCTATCTGTCTCCTCTACCCACCCCCCACTTATTTGTCTAGTCCAGTGTTTCCCAATTTTATTTGGCTGAGGAACCCTTTTCAGCTTTTCAGAATTTCAAAGAATCCCTAGGTTTGTCAAGCAAAAAAAAAAAAAAAAAAAAAAAAGAAAGAAAAAAAGAGAGAGGGACCAACCAATGCATGAAAATCACATTCCTTTCCCAAGACTCCCCACTGCCCTTCCCTGAGGCCTCATCCTCTCTGTTTCCCTCCTCTCCATCACTTGCTATCCTCAGCCCTTATACACTCTCACTAGGTTGAGACAGGAAGTGTGGGGTGGGAATGAGGGATTTGGATGTGGGAAGGGGTGAGAAGTACAAGCTCTGGGAGGGAATTTGGATGCAGGAGAAGGGGATGTTGGCTCGGGGAGGGAGCTTGAGGCTTGGGAGTGTTGGGCTCAGGTGGAAGGTTGGGGTGCTGAGCAAGCCATCGGCTTATGGATGTGATGGTGCAGGAGTTTGGGCTGGATATGTGAGGGACTCAGGGCAAGAAGGTTGTGAGTATGATGGGCTCAGGACGCAGATTTGTGATGTGTGGATGGTGCAGGAGTGTTGTGGCAGAAGACTGAGGATGTGGGGATGCAGGAGTTTGGGGATGTAAGAGGCTCAGGACAGGGGGTTCCAGTGTATGATAGGCTCAGATTTGGGGTCAGGTGGTACAGGAGTGTTATGATGCTGCAGTGAGATGGGGGTTTGGCCCCAATTGGGGGTTGTTGGCCTGGCTTCATTTTTAAATAAAATATTGTCAAACTCAAAAGGTTTTAGCATTGTCTTTATTTATGAGGGGTGAGGAACCTGTTTTAAGTCAAGCATCACTGACCCACAGAAAAGTCAGTTGGTGCCACACAAGTAAGATGCAAAAAAAAAAAAAAACCCCCAACTATCCAAAAAACCCCAAGCCTCACTAATGTGGTCCCAAATGTGCTGGTGGGGGCGGGGGCTGGGGAGAGGGTGCTGCTGGGTGGAAGGATGCTGGCTCAGGTGGCGGGGTGCTGGGGCAAGGTGCTGGGGCAGGCAGGTGGCAGGGTGCTGGGGTCAGGGACATGGTCCTGCTGGGCACTAGAGTGACTGGCAGGGTGCTGGAACAGGGTGCTGCTGGGTGCTAGCGTGGATGGCAAGGTGCTGGGGTCAGGGCCAGGGTGGTGCTAGGGTGGATGGCAGGGCTGCCAAGAAGTGGGATAGGGATGGGGTGCAGGATCTGGGAGGGAGGTGGGGGCGGAAGGAGACAAGGTCTGGGTGGTAGGTAGGGTGCAGAAGCAGGCTTGATGTAGGGTGTCTGCCAGGGGGAGGGAGCAGATTGGGGGCTACGAGGGAGGGTGCAAGGAGGGGATTTGGGTAGGAGTTGGACCTTCCTGGTCTGGCACCCTCTGGACCTGAGCGGTCCCAGATGAGGGATTTTTGGACCAGGGGAGGTTATTTCAGGGCTCCTGCCTCCTCCCCTCCCCACTAGGCTTCTTTGCACCTCTATCCCCTGCAACCCAACTGAGCTGCCCACCCCTGCTGGTTCCCTGCACCTCCCCCAAAACCATCCCCCACAATCCAAGGGAGTGCAGCACCAGTTCCCTGCAGCCCCTCACAGCCCAGCTGAGCTGCTCGTCTGTTCAGTATGCCCTCCCCCATCCACCTCAGCCCAGCTGAGCCCTGCACTGGTTCCCTGCATGCCTCCCCCACAGCACAGATGAGACCCGTTTCCCTACACCTCCCCCAATCCCCGCAAAATTGCTGAGCCAAGCACCAATTCCCTGCCCCTCCCTCCCCTTGAGTCTAGCCCCGGTTCCTGGCACCTCTCTCCTCCTGCAGCCAAACTGAGCTCTGAGCTCCACGCCGCCTCCCACCCTGCAGCCCAGCCCAGCCCAGCTCCCCGGACATCCCCACTCTGCAACCCATCTGAGATGCACCTTCCCCTGCACCTTCCCCCAAACCATGCAGACATGCTGAGCCAGCGCTGATTCCTTGCCCCTGACTCCCTCCCTCCCTCCCCTTGGCTGTGTCTACACTGGCGCGATCTTGCGCCAAAGCGGCCGCTCTTATGCAAAAACTTGCTTCCTGTCTACACTGGCCGTGTGTTCTTGCACAAGTACACTGACATTCTCATGTATGAAATCAGGGCTTCTTGTGCAAGAACTATGATGCTCCTGCTCAGGAATAAGCCTTTTTGGACAACTGTTCTTGCACAGGAGGTTAGTGTGGACAGACAACATGAATTTCGTGTGCAAGAAAACCATATGGCTAAAATGGCCATCAGCACTTTCTTGGGCAAGAGAGCGTCCACACTGCCATAGATGCTCTTGTGCAAAACCACAGCTCGCACATGAAGTGTGGACGTGTTCTTGCACAAGAACCCTTGCACAAGATGTTCTTGCACAAGAAACCGCCAGTGTAGACATAGCCTAAGAGTTTCCTCACATGAGCAAAATGAATTTTGTGTTGTACTGAGTTCATGTGGCTTGTGTGGATGTGCCACTGTGGCACCCAAGTTATTAATAAATATTTTTAAACCTTTACCTTTTCTCTCTGCTGACATGTCTCCTCTCCTTTTTCCATCAGCTCCCCTGGTGCCTGCTGCCTCCCAACTCCTCACCCTCCTCTGCTGTCTCTACTCCTGCCCTTTTCACTGCCCTCAGCCCTCCTGCAACCTGCCCCCCTCCACCAGCCCTTCTCTCCCCCCTGTGCCCACTCCTCCAGTAGCCCCACTCTGATCATGTGAGCTACCCATTCTCATCCCCTCTTCCAACACCTCCCTCTGCACACCTGCCCTGCCTCTCTCCTCTGGTGCTGGTCCCTTCCCTGCAGGTGTCTGCCCTTCTGCTTCACCCCAAGAATCCCTTGGCACCTGCACCTTCTCTTACGCCTGCACCCTCTTGTTGCCCCTCTTCCCTCACTGCCCCTACCTCCTTTACCCTCTTTTCCCTTGATGCCCACCCCATCACCACCCTCTGCCCCCATTCCCCTCATGCCCCTGTGCCCTCACACATGACTTGCTCCATCCCGGCCTTCCTCATGCCCACCCCTTCTTTCAAGCCTTCTCTCAGCACCTCCCCCTCCCCGCTCTAGCCCCCGATGCCCTTACCCTCTCCCCTCCCAGCATCACCCTGTCCCCCTCCCACTGACACCTCCCCTCCTGCCTTTTTCCTTATTGTCTGCACTTGGCCCCCTGGCATTTGTCTCTCCTCTACCCTGTCCCTTTGGTGCCTTCCCCTCTCTTCCCCCTCTCCCCTCCTCCTCTGCACAAGCCCCTTCCTCTCGCAGCCCTTCCCCTACCTTCTGCCTTCCACTTTGCGGGGCTGGAGTCTGCACTCCGTCCCCAGACTCGGAACCCACAACTCAGCTGCGCAGTGCAATGCAGCACCCAGCAGTTTTAAAATCCTGGGCTGTGACGTTACATCACGCCCTGGCATCTCCCCACCCACTAGTTTGAGCACGCTGCACAGGGCAGCAGCAGCTGGCAAGGGGGAACTCAGTGAAGGTTGCGCACGGCAGGGACGGGGTCAGGGGAGAGACACTCTGGGACTGGGGTGGAAGGACACGTGGAAGGGCCGGGGCCTGCTCCAGCTCCAAATATTGGTGGAGCATGGGCACCACGAGCCCATACAACTTGCCGCCCATGCCTCTGCTGGCTAGCCAGCTCTCTCTCTCTTTCAGAGGGGGCGAGGGAGTGCTGGTTCCTTCCAGAACCCTTCACTTTGCTTCGCGGAACCCCAGGATTCCCCAGAGCACCAATTGAGAAACACCGGTCTAGTGTATACTGTGAGCTCTTTGAGGTAGAAACTTCCTCTCACTGTTTTATACAGTGCCTAGCACAATGGGGTCCTGATCTTTTTTGGGGCTTTGAGCTGCTACTGTAATACACAGTGTATTGTATTTTCTACCTGGTAGATGGATGTGAGGCTTAGTGAATGCTGGTTTGTAAGGTGCTATGACACCAGCTCGACCACTGCCATTTTACCCTAATTGCTCAGCAGCACTTTTGTTACTCCAATTGGGAGAGGGTGTATTTTAATCCTGGAGGTATATGTGACAATAAAATTGTACTTGGTCATTCAAGGGTCCAAAATAGACTGGCTAAACACAATGCATTCCTACATTCTGACCCCACCACTGTAACTAAGACAGTATTGTGATAGGATTATGTCTGTCACTTTTAAAATAGAATGGGTATGTGGTAGACAAATGATCATCTCTGGCAGTGCTGTTCCTTTGGCAGTTAGCTGAAACACTCATGTATGCACGTGTGGCTTTCTTCAGCACAGTCACTTCCTGTTGGTAATGAAGCTATGGCAACCAGTCTAGTAACTGGAAAACACTAGCACCAGAGGACTTTTCACACCAAACATGCAAAAGGGCAGGATTTCTGAAGTCAAGCCAGTTCTAAGATGACAAGATTGAGCTCTCGCAATATACGGTAAATTCAATATATTTGGTTTCCAGAACCATTGTATATAAATAACTAAAGCTGCTCAGTAAACATAATTTTATACTAGTCACCTTTGTCTTTGCTCTCCTCAGCCCATACAGAATCTGTTCTGTGGATAAGAAGGGACTTTGCTCTTAAGGGCTTTCTGGCCAATACCTTTCCCCAGCACTAACTTCACTCTAAAGCTTTTTAAAACAGAAAATTAAAAATAAAACTCATTTGAAAATCCACACAGTCTAATTTTACATTATTATTTCATTAATGCTGGTATGTAATAACTTGAGAATCAGTATGCTGGTAAAGTAAATTCTCAATATCTTTGACATTTTGCTCATTTGCAGACACAAGTTTGCTTAGACTATTACAGTTGTTGCAATCTGTGATCCTTTTGCAATATATGGTCTCATTTGATGTTTATGTCAAACACCAGTTTGTTACATAAGAGATTACCCAAGTGATAGTCTTTTATACCAGAGAAAATGTGAGAGTAAGGTCCACAGGTAATATTTTTAAATGCAACTAAAGAACATAGGATCTTAAATTCCATTTGCAAATGTAATTTAGGAGCATAAACCCATTGACTTTCAGTCTGAAAATTAATCTAGCTAGAATAGAAGTGTCTCTGCTAAATCTTGCCCAGGTTACTGGAGATAGCAATCACACTGTAAATTTCAACTTGACAGCCACCGAACAGTTATCTCTTCACTTGTCAGATCTTAGCACGATTTCTTTCTCTTGCTAAAAGCATAACCTGTCATCATAAAACATGACAGAACAGCTGCAAGATCAAAATATTTCCCCTTAAAATACATCACTATAACACGATTAACAGGGAACACTAATCTTGCACACTGTTCAAAAGCTGTGTCAGGGTTTATTTGGCAATATCGTCTCCTGCTGTGGTATTTGTCATAGCTTATAACATATATAGCATTAAGGTAGGACATGATGCGGATAGGAAACTTTTAAGAAGACGACTGGTGCAGTGAGTGATTCCTGAGGTGGCACAACAGTGAGTTTCTCAGTGGTGTTTAAGGGCACTTGTCCTGCGGACTTGATTTAAAACAAAATTCCCAAAGAATTTCCTAATTTATCTTATATTTATCTTATATTTTTAAGGTGCCTATCACCTTATCCAAAGGTCTGATTCAGAGTCCATTGACTTCAATGGAAAGGATCCTATTGCTATCAGTAGGTTTTGATAGTATAACCGTGTTAATCAAACTGCCTTCTATTGGCCAAAGTCAACTGGTGAATTATCTTCCTCCTACCTAAATTCCCCCTGTAATTTCAATGGCATATCTTCAGTTCCTATTGCCCTGCGCTGTTCAATAGTTGCTATATTTCACACCAGAAGTGGCTGCATTTCAGTGGTAGGGAAAGTTTTTATCCATTGTCTTATGTAAAACACATTCATAAATGTTTTAAAGTCCTTTAGGGTTCACCAGAAATTGTAAGTCATTATGGTCATAATTTACCTACTCAGCACATTAGCTTAAAACTATCTATATCATTTGTTCTCCTCAAACACCAAATTATCACAATTCCATCTTGTAGGTAACTGCTTCTGAGGGCATGGAGCATTCAGGAACCCCCTTGTTTACAGAGCACAAGTACTGCAGAGCAGTGACAGCACTAGAAAAGCTGCCCTGTAGCAACTTCTTAAGGAATGTCAATCCTTTCTCCAGAGGTTCTTTCACAGTGTATCCTGCTTGGGTTACCAGACCGCTCATCCCCAAAAGGTAACAATAAACGATTGTGTCTGTCATTTGCGTTCTTATGCCAAGTGCAACTCCTCCTGTTCCCTAGCCCAGTGTGAGGTTATTCAGCATAAGGGAAGCCTTGTGACTTTTTACACACCTGTGGGAGGCCAGGCCTGAGGCTACTTGGCGTGCTTTGTGTTGTGTACTGTGTGTGTACGCACCTCAGACCAGACCCACTCAGACAAACCACCAGGAACAGGCTTTATTCTGTAAAAAAATATAGAACAGAATCACAGTTCAGCAGCCTCTCCTCTCTGCATGCAACCTGCCTGCTGCTTCCAGCTCAGTCCCTGCTGAGACCCTGCTGGGGGCAGAGGTTACAACATACAATACAGCCCCCTTCCAACATGGTCCAACTCCCACAGGAACTAAGCCCCACAACAACCAAGGCCATGTTCTCCCTTTGTATCACTTAAACTCCTTTCAGGGTGCTTTGTAGCCCTTTTTGGTCCTACCTGTAAAAAAACACAGAACAGGATCACAATTCAGCAGCTCCTCCTCTCTACATGCAGCCTGCCTGCTGCTTCTAGCTTAGTCCTTGCTCAGATCCTGCTTAGGGCAGAGGATACATCCTAGCAGGAAGTTCTCCCAACATGCCGCAATTTGCAGTCCACAATTTGTAGTTCCCAGGGCTGCTGTTGAAGCACACTGGACCTTGGGCTACACAAGTCTCTGCCCTTCGTGACAAATTAGCAAAATGAAGATAGTTTGAGTAGGGCCATAATTTGTTAATTGTTAGCTTCATAGACCACTACTGATTAAAATTGCTTGCAACACTGTAGATGACAGAAAATAACTGATGGCGTAAGCCTACGAACTAAGGAAATGCTCTTTGACAAGGCCAATTGGTGCCAACTAGAAAAGGGCTCCCTGTCCTTTACAAACAACTCCTTTCCTAGTTCTAACAAACTCACTACATCTAATACATCTCTTTCATGGTGTTTTTCCATGAAAGGTAGCAGGTGAGCCCTCTACTGAAAGCTTGTAACTTATCACCACTCGTAACCAGCATGAGACGGGTGTACGGGAAATAGTTAAGCAATATATAACCATATTGAAACTATCAGATGGTCTTAGAGTAAAGTTAGTCACCAGGGAATTGTATGACTAGGTGATGGCCCATTCAAGCAGGAGGAAGTTGGCACCCCTCCCTAGTCAGCTGGTAATGTAACACAAGGCTCAATTGTCTAATAATGCCCTATTCCAGAAGTGTAATTGGAAATCTATCAAAGATTACTGTAAATAATCAAAACCACTTGGAAATAAAAGGACCATTAAAACAGACAGGGGATTTCCATGTCTGTGAATAAAGAGGAAAAAATAGTTTCAGTATCCACAGGATGAAAAAAGACTCTGTACCCATTCACTGGGGAAACATGTTGATTGAGGGTGGGTCACAAAAAATTGGATCCCAATTCCTATGCTGCTAGCTAGCTCTGTAACAAACTGAGCTTTGGGTGGGGGAACTTATTAGCAGGGCAAGGTAACTGGTTATAAAGCGTAGGTTGTAACTTGCACTTTGTTTTGTATTGTAACTAGACATTTCCAGCGCTATTTTTTGTCTAGTGGAATCTCTATTTTTAAATTAACTTTCTTTCATTTTATTATAAGTGCTGCTGTACAGATGTGATGAGAACGTAAAAGTGGTAAACTGGGGCACACTGCTCTTTTGAGGGCAGAGGAGCTGGGCTTTCTGAGAATAGCCGATAGCAGGGGCTGGCTATCACAGGGGGATGATTCAAGGGGACCTGGGCTACTCTTTTCAACCTGATCTTAGTAGTTTGAAGCTAGTTTGGCTCCCAGCACAAATAAGAGCAACTGTTGCTGTAGGGTATATCAATCCAGGGTCACAGTGAGATCTTACCACAACCACCAAACCGCTCAGTGGGTGTCAGGCTGAGAGGGGCTGTCTGAGTCAGCTGTTCAAAAGCTTCAGAGGGGTAGCTGAGTTAGCCTGTAACTGGAAAAACTTAAAAAACAACAAATAGTTCTGCAGCACCTTAAAGGCTAACAAAACATGTACATGGTATCATGAGCTTTCATGGGCACAGCCTACTTCTACAGATGATAGGCGTATTAAAAGTCAGATCCAAGAATAAATTAAGTCAGCTGTGTTGGTGTTAAACAAGTGAGGGATTCTTCTGAACAAGCAAGCAGCGAGTTCCTCCCGGCTTTGCACCAGGGGGTGGAACAAAACAGTCCACCAGATGTCCCTTGAAAGTTAGATTATTTTTGCTTGACTTATGGAATCTGTTACTCTCACCACTAACCCTTTTCATTTTATTCCAGTTGCCCATGGATCAGCCACTGTCCCCATTTACGTGACACAGCATGTAAGGAGCTGATGATGTGGGAAAAAACAGTGGACTTTGCTAATGTTCCTGTTCTAGCAAGAAGGGAAATGGATGGGTTTTATTATCTTGGTATGATAAAACAGGAGCTAGAGGCAAGTGATTATTGGCTCCCTTTTCTTTGGTAGCTATTTTCTATGCACTGACAAACCCTCCCCCCCCCCCACACACACACACATTGAGACCTGTTCATTGTAGGAAGTCACATGGATCACCCAGGGGACTCTTCCCCAGACAGAAGATTCACTGGGATTGCAGAATACTTCTTCCCACTATTAACTCTCCACCACCTGAATGCCCACTCTGGGCAGAATTGGCTTGTGGGAGTGCATAGGCAGATGAGCTGTGCAGTGGGCTCTATGCATCATACAGGGGGGGCTGTGCTGGTTCTGATGTAGGCCATTGCATGAAGTCAGGAGACAAGTCACAAAAAGAGCATCTGCATTTGGGATTGTGCAGCTCCAGTGGCTGAAAGGCCATCTCTGGGGGCTGTAGCATGTTCCATTCCTGAGATGTAATGCACAGGAACCCCTAGTTTCCAGCTGGGGCAGTATTCAGAGGATGGTTCCCGTTGGGATGCACAGATTGGCACTGGGTTATTTGTACAGCCAGATGCTGATCCAAACTGTGGAATGTAAACAGCTTAACAATGTACCCGTGTTTCACAATTCAGCCCTATTTGCTTAGCAGAAGAATACTGGTAAAATGCCATTGGATTAGCAGTGGACTAACCGAACAGTGGTTCAGCCCATCCTCCTAGCCCTATGTATGGTGTATTGCATGTGTCAGATTGGGGAACAAAGCAATTGGCTGACATGACACCTGTATGCAGCCTCTCTAGCTGCTATTCTGCAGCCTCTACGCCTTCTGTGCTGGGCTTTCTTCACCTGCCCGCAGCTATCCCAGTTGGCATTTGGGACTGTTGGTTTGTGGGAAGTGGAGCTTGTCTGTTACTCAGAAAACAAGGCAGCTACCTGGGAGACAGGGCCTACCAGACTGAGCTCTTCAGGGAAGCTCCTGCTGTGAACAGTACCACGCCAGTGCCTCACTTTGGCTTGCCAGGCTTCCTCCCGCACTTACCTGTTTTGGAACTTCACATGGTCCCAGTTGGACCCACCCTGCAAAGTGGAAGAAAATTTGGTGCCTGCTACACGTCAGGACTCTCAGCAGCTTGCAGGGCAGGCTTGTTTCTATGCCAATCCCGCTAGGCACTGAGCCAGGGTGAGATGTATTTTGTGTTGTCAGGGACAGCGCCCCAGCTACTGCTGTGAATAGACAGATAAACATCAATACCGCAGGGAAACTGTTCCTGTGTTGTGTATACACTTACAGCTTTATTCCTCTGCAACCCAAGGCACAGCATGTCTTTGCATAGCCACTAATGACTGTGGTTAGCACTTCAAAAAGAAAAAAGGCCTATTCTTTTTGAAGAGCAGGAGAGTGGCTTGCCTCACTTTGCTGATGCAAAGCTCCTTAACCGTTTTTTAAAAGGTAAAATGCCTGTTACCCAGTGGCTGTGCCTAGACTGGCCAGTTTTTCCGGAAAATCAGCCGCTTTTCTGGAAAAACTTGCCATCTGTCTACACTGGCCGCTTGAATTTCCGCAAAAGCACTGACTTCCTACTGTCTGAAATCAGTGCTTCTTGCGCAAATACTATTCTGCTCCTGTTCAGGCAAAAGTCCCTTTTGCGCAAAACTTTTGCGCAAAACGGCCAGTGTAGACAGCTGAGATTTGTTTTCTGCAAAAAAGCCCCAATCGTGAAAATGGCTTCTGCGGAAAAGCGTCCGTGCCAATCTAGACTTTTTTTCCGAAAATGCTTTTAACGGAAAACTTTTCAGTTAAAAGCATTTCCGGAAAATCATGCCAGTCTAGACGTAGCCAATATGTAATAGGAAAGGATTCATACATGAATAGAGAAGAGCTCTGAACTGCATCCGGATACGGTGTTGCCCTCTGCATACAGGGGAGTTAGTGAAAGCAGCAGCAGCAGAATTACAGCTGGGCACGTAGTCTCAAGCCTGTAGTGTCTTTTACAGTGGGGGGGAAATACAGACTGACTTGTGGTGGAGACTGGGTGTATTTGACTGTGGCTGCTGAACACAAATAGCCCTCTAGTTCTTTCCAGCTCTCCATATGGCAGACTACCATAGCAAGTGCTGCTTGCTGCCCTGGAGTTCAGGCCTAGTCTAGTCCCTGCCGTGGAAGGACTGCTGCCTGTATTCCAAGGCCTTAATGTATTACCTGGTGGACTTCCTCGTAATTCTCTTTTGCTCCCAGTAGCAGGACGAGAGAGGAACTTTTCTGGTAGAGTTTGACAAACCACCTGTCCTGGGTGACAAGTACACAGTCTGTGTACAAAAAACAGCCAGGGATGACATCCTTGAGTATGTCAATGGAATGAGGCACTCCATACTCCCTGGAGACAAAGTGCTGGCACCCTGGGAACCTGACCTGGTCAGATATGGCCCTGGAACTACCCTACTGGGCATTGAAACAAGGGATCCCCTCAGAGGTAAGAAGGAAGCCCCTAAAATGGTAAAAATGACAGTATTTTTGGTACTGTTGCAACATCAGAAGCATCAGTACAGTTTGCAATGTTTACTTTAAAAATCGCACAGGCTGCCAGGGACGTAGTGGGAAGTAGTGAGATTCCTACAGAGTGCTCCTTAGCAATATCTTGAGTGTGAAAGTTACTTTCAGATTGATCTTTTGTTAAAAATAGACTTTTAAATTTTGCACCTTTGCCATCTGTGCTCTCTACTCTTTTAGCAGTTATTCAGTTTAACTTCCTACTGAAACAAAGGTAGGGGAAAGGGTAACGCGTTCCATTCCTGAGACCTGATGCACAAGGAAGCCTAGTTTTCAAAGGGGGCAGCGTTACGATGATGGTGCATATTGGAATGCTCAAATTGGCACTGGGTTATTTGTATATACAAGTGCTGATCTGAGCACAACCATGTGGAATTTAGACAGATTAATAATGCACCCATGTTTCACAATTCTGCCCTGTTTTGCTTATCAAAACACTGGTAAAATGTCATTGAATTATCACTGCAGTAACAAAAGTTACCCAGTTACCATTTGTGGCTGTTTCACATTGGAATAGGTTTGCAGGAAAACTGCTGCCAGGTCTATGATAACAATGGCAAATTCAGTAGCTGTTGCCCAATCTAGCAGTAAATGAGGAAATGGTGGTAGGACATGAGAGGGTTACTGCTCTAACAAAGGTAGGAAATGCATATTCAATTACAGAGATCAGTCAAGTGTAGGGATGAAAAATCCCATTTAATCAATTAACTGGTTAAACAGCTGGGCTGGAATACCCCTGACCTGCCATGGACAGAGGCTGCTCTGGCTAAGCTGGAGCAGCCTCCTGCCCTGGCAGGTGGGGAACTGCTTCAGCCTGCACCAATTAACCATAACTGGTAAGTATCCCACAGCAAGGGTGATGCTTGCTGGTTAATTGGTTAACCATTCACATCCCTAGTCAAGACACTAGTATTTCCCAAGCAAACCAGTACTAGCTAATGGTTTCTTACCTTTTTCTTGTCAATAGCCTCAGAGGATGAAGAAATCACAGTTTATTCCTGGAATGGCAAGAAAGTCAAAGTACCATTGGGTGTGGCCTTGTGGATTTCACCAGATACATGGGAAAGAATAGTAGAGATGATTCACATGCCCATCAGCAGCAGATTAAAACTCATGAATGCCCCCAGCACCACTAGCTCTTACACTTGTCTGTGCAGACCTCTCACTTCACCCATCCCTTCATGTTCTTTAGCTGGGCAAAATAGGTACGGGTGTGCCTGGCTATGCACATTAATTCACCCCCCTTTTCATGGTCTCTGTTACAGTGCATGCTGGTCACCAGTACATGTAGGGTGCATCTGCTGTTCCCATCCCAAATTCAGTGTCTGGTGGCGCCTGCTAGCCACAGCTTTGCTCCCTCAAAGAAGCACTACAGCGCAAGAGTCGAACAACAAGCAGCCCACTGCACAGCTTCTGGAATTGGAAAGTCCAAAAGAAAAGGAACCAGCAGCTCCTGCTGCTGACACTTCCTCCTCCTCTTCTGATTTAGAAAGCAAGGGGGAGAGGTGTCTAACTAAGAGCATGGTAGTGGATAGTGCTGTTAATACAAAACCCTGTCTTTTCAACAAATTCAAACGGGAAGATGGTGCAAGACTTGAGTGGAATTATTGGAAGAGAAGCCACCCCAAGCTACAGCCTAGGAACCCAGGTATATTTCATCCCCTTCCTTGGTGACTTGTCAACAGGCACTTCTTCACTGAAAAGATTTGATGGACCGTTTTAGGCTGACGTATCTCATTCAGGGTTAGACTTCAATGCGGGCCCATATCTCTGATAGTAGTGACATAGATGTACTTGTAAATATCCAACTTATCTTATTTCAACCATGGTAGGCAAATCATGTGTTGTGCATGGAGAACAGAAAACAAATGTGACCATATATCATTAATCCTTTAATGACTACTAAGAATTAAATATTTTGTGGCCCCACTCTCCTTTTTAAAAGGGTAAAGCAAAACTTTGTATTGGGGCCTAAACCGAGCAGTGGTTAAAAATCCCTTTTGTTAGTTTCTATAAATGCAAAATCTGCACAATGTTTTGCTCTCTTCATCACATGAAAGGGTTCTTTTTTCCAGTACGGTGTCCATGGAAAGTCACACAAAAATGGAATCATATTTAGGAACACATATATGTAACTCTAAATTCCTAATTCCCCAGCTACCCCACCACATTTTTCAAGGTGCCATCCACACAATTAACATCTGCTTTAGTAACTGATATCTAGAACCAGAAATCATGCATCTAGAAGAGTTCCTTTTAGATTTAAATTACATTTTTCTTTACAAACAACTACCATTTTTTGTTTTTAATGTAAAAATCTGATTATGCACATTAAATATAGTATCTATGTCCCCAGGAATCAGCATTCCTAGCAGTAAGTGTACAAAAGGGAAAACAGAATCTAGAACAATTTTCTCCTTGGACACATACCCTGTTGCATCAACCAACCAGAGTGCAATATTTGAAACTATTGAACAGTCACCAAGACAATATCTCGGACTGAAAGATGTCTTAATCCACCGTGATTTCAAGCCATCACTAGGGGTAAGTAATCTATGGTGAAACAGTATTATAATTAGGTATTATAATATTCAAGGTTCTGGATATCAGCTGCAAAACCTGAAACTCGTGGCTCTTTTTTTAGAAATCAGTCTTGTAGATCTAATTTTGAAATAATTTTTTCCCTTTCAAAATAGCAGGCAATTTAGAGAGAATACAGCTCTAGAGTTCAGCTACAGGCTGCAAAATGCTGAAATCAAGTCAGAAGTAAGAGGACTAAGGTCTTAGTTTTCATGCATCATTTCTCCCAGACACAGGGCACTCCTTTATTAGAGAAACTTGGAGAAAATCAAATAGAATATGAACACCAGAGAAACGCCTGCATGGAGCACAAAAGGAAGAAAAAAATCCAGCAACAGATGTGGGAATGTGAAAGAGAACAGCAGGCTGAGGAGAAGTACTGCACTGCCCAGGAACACCGGAGGTACAACATGCAGGTCAAGTATTAGCTATCCTGCCTCTTCCCTCTTTTGGTTCTATGGACCATGAAGAGAGTGTAAAGCATTGTCCACACCAAACTTATGATTTCTGTTTTAAAAGGACAAATCTGCTCATAGTATGGTATGATTCTTTAGAACAGAAACAAAACAGAAAGAGCTATCTTGGAAAATCTGCTCTATACACACTGGTGCTTTAATTCCAGTGAAGAATTCCTAACAGAAAATATGCACAGCAATTTCTGTTATCTGACCAGAATGCATGTGTAGCTTAAATGATCAATAAATGTCCATATTGTGCTCTGTTGTAACTGATGTATACCTTTCTTATGAAACTGTAGTTTGTAGCCTTCTTTGACACAAGAACATTGTGCTTTAATAGTTAATGGATGGGTCATGTCAGCTATCTGATTCTACTAGTTTTGGAATAAGTGACTAAGAAGTCAGATCCCAATGGACAGAGCCTGAACACAAACCCTTACATCTGTGGCCCCCAACACGGTGCCCGCGGGGGCATTTGTCTGCGCCCGCCAAGTGCTCAGGGCTGGCCTGGCCCCGGGTACGTGGCGCATGCGCGGTGCCGGAGCTGGCCCCGGGCGCGTGGTGCACTGTGAGCGCCGGCCCCGGGGGCGCGTGATGCACTGTGAGCGCCGGCCCCGGGGGCGCCTAGGGGAGGGGGGCAGAGAGAGCGACAGCGCTGGCCCCGGGCGCGCGGCGCTTGGGGAAGGGGGCGGGGGGGGAGGGAGCGCCAGCGCCGGCCCCGGGCGCACGGCGCTTGGGGGAGAGGGGGAAGAGAGCGCCAGCGCCAGCCCCGGGAATGCGGCTATGGGGGGGGGCCCCGCCCCCCGGGCGCCCGGCGGGTGAACGGCCACGCCCCCTGGCGCCCGGCAACCCCAAATGGTTGGGGACCACTGCCTTACATGATGTGTCACTTTTCATAGAATCATAGAGCTGGAAGAGACCACAGAAGGTCATCAAGTCCAGCCCCCTGCCCAAGGCAGGACCAATCCCAACTAAATCAACCCAGCCAGGGCCTTGTCAAGCTGAGACTTAAAACCCCCTAGCGATGGAGATTCCACCACCTCCTTAGATAACCCATTCCAGTGCTTCACCACCCTCCTAGTGAAATAGTTTTTCCTAATATCCAACCTAGACCTCCCCCACTGTAACTTGAGACCATTGCTCCTTGTTCTGCCATCTGTCACTACTGTGAACAGCCTTTCTTCATCCTCTTTGGAACCTCCCTTCAGGAAGTCGAAGGCTGCTATCAAATCCTCCATCACTTTTCTCTTCTGCAGACTAAACAAACCCAAATCCCTCAGTCTTTCCTCATAGATCATGTGCTCTAGTCCCCTAATCATTTTGGTTGCCCTCTGCTGGACCTTCTCCAATGCGTCCACATCCTTTCTATAGTGGGGGGTCCAGAACTGGACACAATATTCCAGATGTGGCCTCACCAGAGCTGAATGAAGGGGAATAATCACTTCTCTAGATCTGCTGGCAATGCTCCTCCTAATGTACCCAAATATACCTTTAGCCTTCTTGGCCACAACGACACACTGTTGACTCATATCCATCTTTTCATCCACTGTAATCCCCAGGTCCTTTTCTGTTGAACTGCTACTTAGCCATTCAGTCCCCAGCCTGTAACAATGCTTGGGATTCTTCCATCCCAAGTGCAGGACTCTACATTTGTCCTTGTTGAACCTCATCAGATTTCTTTTGGCCCAATCCTCGAATCTGTTCCGGTCACTCTGGACCCTATCCCAGCCCTCCGGCATATCTACCTTTCCCCCTAGCTTAGTGTCATTTGCAAACTTGCTGAGGGTGCAATCCATCCCCTCATCCGGGTCATTAATAAAGCTGTTGAACAAAACTGGTCCAAGAACAGATCTTTGGGGCACACTGCTAGAAACCAGCTGCCAGCCTGACAGTGAGCCGTTGATCACTAACCATTGGGCCCAACATTCTAGCCAGCTTTCTATCCATCTTACTGTCCATTTATCCAATCCATACTCCCTTAACTTTCTGGCAAGAATATTATGGGAGACAGTATCAAAAGTTTGGCTAAAGTTAAGGTATATCACATCCACTGACTTCCCCATATCCACAGAGCCAGTTACCTCATCATAGAAGCTAATCAGACTGGTCAGCCACAACTTGCCCTTTATTGACTATTCCTGATCACTTTCCTCTCTTCCATGTGCTTCAAAATGGATTCCTTGAAGTTCCCCTCCATGGTTTTTCCAGGGACTGAGGTAAGGCTGACAGGTGTGTAGTTCCCTGGATTGTCCTTCTTCCCTTTTTTAAAGATGGGCACTACATTTGCCTTTTTCCAGTCATCCAGGATCTCTTCCAATCTCCATGAGTTTTCAAAGATATTGGCCAAAGGCTCTGCAATGACATTTGCCAACTCCCTCAGTACCCTCGCGGATGCATTAAATCCGGACCCATGGATTTGTGTATGTCTAGCTTTTCTAAATAGTTACTAACCTGTTCTTTCCCCACCAAGGGCTGTCCATCTCCTTCCTATACTGCATTCCCTAGTACATTAGTCTGGGAGATGACTTTGTCCGTGTTGACAGAGGCAAAGAAAGCATTGAATTCTTCAGCTTTTTCCACATCATCTGTCACTAGGTTACCTCCCTCATGCAGTAAGGGCCCCACACGCTCTCTGATCACTCTCTTATTGCTAACATGCCTGTAAAAAGTTTTCTTGTTACTCTACACATCCCTTGCTAGCTGCAATTCTAATTGTACTTTCACCATCCTGATAACTCCCCTATATTCTTGAGTAATATATTTATCCTCCTCCCTAGTTTCTTTTACTGACATCAATAGATTTCCATGTGGAAGGACTGCCTGGTTAGGCCCTGTGTGTTCATAAGAACTAGAAAGAAACTAAATGAAAAGACTGAGTTGTATCAGTGGATGACCATGCTGTTCACTGCAGTATTGGTGCCAGTAACAGAAATTAAATTCCCTCTCTGAATGATTAAAAATTGAAAGGGTTTACTCCATTGGACATTCCCCAAAAGACAGTCACAATTTACAGTTCAAATAACCTAAGACCAAGTTACAGGCAGTCCTCACTTTAAGTCCAAGATACATTCCAAAAAACTTGGACTTACAGTGAAACAGCTTAAAGCGGGGAATTTTTTTCCTACGTCTGACTTCCATCTGTGCAAATATTTTTTTTGCATGACTTAAGAGCAGGGAATGAGAGGACTTATAATGCATCAATTCCTACAAGTGTCAACAACTTTAGCATGGAATGGATGTACATGGGATCGACTTGTAGCAGAGATGCCCTGTACAATGTGACTGTCCCTGAATGCAGCTAAAGCACAGTTCTAACTTGTACTCTAGATGGCGCCTTAAACTTCTTGACCATGTTCTTTACAAATATACAGCTGTAACAGCCAAATAAACCTTTAGGGTGGATTTTCTTAAGTGCTCAGCTTTGGCCTATCTTCAGAAGTTCAGTGCTTCTGAAACTCTATCTGAAGGTTTTATCATTTTTAAAACACTTACATTACACTGAAGAGTTTATGTACATGTACACTAGACAGGTCTATTTGTTTTGAGGATAGGAAAAGAGCAGGGAAAAAAATATTTTCACAAAAATTCTTACCTCACTGGGGTTTCTTTCTCTAGGAACAAGAAGTTGCAATATCTTGAGAATGAAGATAAGAAGGTAAATGAACAAGACATAAAGCAGAATCTGACCATGAAAACAAAGCAACTTACACAGCAGAGGACAAGCCTGAAGATGCAGGCTACGGCGGAAGAGGACAGGCAGAAAGGACAGCAAAGACTAGCTCACCTGCAACAAGTCAGAGAGACACACGATCAGAGGGAATTTAATAAGTGTATAGCTGAAGAAATTAAAGAGATACAATCTCAGGTAAAGCACCCATCTATATAGGGTGATTTGTATACAGTGAATAAAATATACCTTCCTTGTAAATCTCTCTGCTACAAAGCCTTGCTTTTCTCTTTTAAGCAAACAAAATGTATATAGCCAGAATAGCTTTTTGGATAGTAGCATCATTGTAAACAAGTGAATACTCACATTTCCATCTAAATGGAATCTAAGCACCTTCATTCCCCTGTCCAGGTAAAAAGTGTCTTTCCATATTAAATTACCACTGTGCTGGACTAGAAGCATATCATCTTGGGAAGAGTGAAAAAACAGGTAATAGCACTGAAAACCTGAACAATTGGAGAGTGAGAGGGCAAGGTTTTAATAAGCCTCCCATTTGTTCTCATGGTTTCAAAAAAGGTCTGTGACAGGGATTTCAGCATGATGGTCTCTCTTGCAGGAAGCCAGATGGAGAAGAGCGGAGATACACTGCAAGTTAATGGCAGAAAAGATCTTTCAAGATGAAAAGCAGAAGAGAAAATAACCAGACAGGACAGAACAAAAGAAATGCTACAGAGATATAAACAGCAAATATTTATGTAGAATCCTAGCCCCATTATTGCTAGCACACTTAAAGCTTCCCCCAAATAAAATCAACTAGAATCTCATTAGAATAACTAAGTAAAATTTGGATATGCATACTAAAACATGACACCCATTTTATTCATAGTTTTCCATTCAGCAAGTTACCAAGTCCATGAGAAGACCCACTGACTTTAGCAGGATTACTCATGTTCTTAAATTAGGCACATATTGAAGTGTCTTGCTGAATTAAAGCCTTAAAGATAATGAACTTAAGTGGGAGTCAAAGATAGACCCAAGTGTTTTGTTCAAGTGGCATTTAGATTATTGAAAGTGAAAATGAGCAGTACTGGTGAAACTTGTATCTATGTAACACTAACTGGGCTTAATGTTTTTTAAACTGCAACCATGTGCACCTTTAGTCTTGAATGGTAGCTCCAGTGTGACCAGTTATCAACCACAGTGACATGGCACACTGTAAGCCGGATCCTCAGCTGGTGCAAATTGGCATGGCCTTCAGTGGAACTACATGTACATCAGTTGATTGGGTTCTTTATATTAAAGCAAATATGAATACAACATACATTACTTTAGTTCTTTATTTTAAAAAGATGTTAAATTAATTCTCATCTCAAATATTAATTTTTGTCCTTTATTCCACTGATTGCTTCTTTTACTTAAAAATAACCTCAAACTGTGGGTGACACAGGTCACATAATTGAAATTAAGGCATATTTATACAAACATTCATAATGCCCACGTACACAATGGGCTGTAATAGCATTCAGTGTGCAATAAGTAGACCAAGTGAATAAAACAGAAGAGATCCAGAAAAAGAAGTTCTTAAAGTGCTAAAGAGAAAAAGGTATGCATTGGTGGTTATATTAATTCATTAGGAGGCCTTGGTATTGTTTTTAATCTCTCTCTTGGCAATCATAGATATATCATATGCTGAAAGTTAAATCAATACTTTGTCCTGCATTAACATCCACCACATGTGTCTGTTTAGCCATATCCTCTGAGGTTGCTGTTACAGAATAGGTGCCAGGGGAAACTTCAATGTAGAGATCTTTGGAAGCCTTTCTAGCCTTAATGGAGAAAAAAAAGATAAGTAAGACTTTGTGGCTGTATTAACTGCTCACAGAGATGTAATTTTTTAGCTTATATAGTTACGCTTCAATTAATGACCTATTAACATTTTTCAAAATATATGGTCAGGATGGACATTAATAGTAGCAAAAACATTTTCTGTTTAATACTAACATTAGAAAGTAGCAAGCTGTGATTATAAAAAAACCTCATATTCAAATCCTTTCATTTTTAAAAAAAGAATACATAGGTAAGAATGCATAGGTTAACCAGCTATCCTCTAACACTGGGAAACTAGAGTTGTCAAAAATAAGCATATTACTTATATTGACACAAATTTAGTAGGAAAAAAAACTTGTTTGGGGTTCTGATAAGTCCTTATTGCTCAATTTCTGTGGCCCAGAAGCCATAGCAATTGGCTGCTAAAATTGCTTCAATAATTACCCTTTGAGAAATATAAAGTATTTCTCTCCTTCAGGCCAACGATTAAACCTACTGCATCAGAATTATACCTCTCAATCAACGTAGTGCAAAGACTGATGCCCACAACCAAAATTAACTTCCTAAGGTTGCAGCAGATAGCACTATCAGCAGTTAATGTCTTTAAAGAGAATTATGAAACACCACCTGTCCTCCTTCCACAGTGGAATTTTCTAGGCCATATCCATGGTCTCAACATGGTTCCTTTGCACCTCTCAG
This sequence comes from Pelodiscus sinensis, assembly GCF_049634645.1. NCBI lineage: Eukaryota > Metazoa > Chordata > Testudines > Trionychidae > Pelodiscus > Pelodiscus sinensis. The sequence goes on from NC_134714.1 coordinate 107,048,721, forward strand.
ACAGCGCAACTGATTCAAAGTTATCCCTGACTGGCTTTGCTCTAGTACAGGAAAGGTGCCAGAAGTACACCAAGGTGTGGCTGAAAGACTGCTGGACTGTTACTGCTGGTGTAAGTTAGAGAATGACTAAAATAATTTAAAACAAAATACAGGACTATGTAGCACTTTAAAGACTAACAAGATGGTTTATTAGGTGATGAGCTTTCGTGGGCCAGACCCACTTCCTCAGATCAGATAGTGGAAGAAAATTGTCACAACCATATATACCAAAGGATACAATTAAAAAAATGAACACATATGAAAAGGACAAATCAAATTTCAGAACAGAAGAGGGATGGGGGAGGGGGGGAAGGTAAATGTCTGTGAGCTAATGATATTAGAGGTGATAATTGGGGATCAAGAACACATATTCCTGCACATCCAGAAATATAATTTATGCTATCATGTGCCGAAAGTGCCTGTCTGCTATGTACATTGGACAAACGTCTCAGACACTTCGCCAAAGGATCAATGCCCACAAAACAGATATTAGACAGGATCACAAAGAAAAAACAGTTTCTTGCCATTTCAACCAGAAAGGACATTGTCTCAACGACTTAATTACCTGCATCCTGCTTCAAAAGGCTTTTAAGACTGCACTTCAAAGAGAATCCTCTGAACTGTGATTCATGCTTAAATTCGACACTTTACACCTGAGTCTGGATAAAGAATCTAATTATCTTACCAATTACAAAGATAGCTTCCCCAATTATCACCTCTAATATCATTAGCTCACAGACATTTACCTTCCCCCTCCATCCTCCTTCTGTTCTGAAATTTGATTTGTCCTTTTCATATGTTTTCATTTTTTTAATTGTATCCTTTGGTATATATGGTTGTCACAATTTTCTTCCACTATCTCATCTGAGGAAGTAGGTCTGGCCCACGAAAGCTCATCACCTAATACACCATCTTGTTAGTCTTTAAAGTGCTACATAGTCCTGTATTTTGTTTCAGCTATACCAGATTAACACGGCTACATTTCTATCACTAAAATAATTTAATCATCCACTCACCATTCCTCACACATTTCACATCCATCCAAAATCCAGACATGGGTCACCTTCAATAGTCATGTGCTAAGTTCACTATAAGTTGTGTGTCTATATGGTTGCATAGCTGTTTTCAGAGCTCTGCTCAGAAGTTCAAAACTCCTATGTAGGCAGGGAGCTCAGCTGACTGGTGGGGGAAAGGCATTGTCTCACTGAGCAAGCAGCTAAACAGAGTCGCTCCATGCTTGAAACTAAGCAGCTCCCAGGGTAAAGGAAGATAAGGAGAGAATATGTAGCAAGGGAGTGGCTGGAGGGGAGATCAGAGGAGACAGGGGCTTGGAGAGTCCTGTCTGCACAAGGACAGAGAGGCAGAAACTCAGCACTCTCAAGTCTCCTGGGAAGAGGGAGACAAGGGGCTGACTGCATGGGGAAGGTGGGGGAAGAGGGTGTGGGTGAGTGCTGAAATCTGTGCAGTGAGTTGGGGGGGGGAGTTTGTTTCAAGTGCCTGACTCACCTGTTGCGGTCCTCTCTGTCTGGGTTGGAGGGAGGGGAAGGAAAGCAGGCTGCAAGAGGTGTGTGCATGTGCCAGGACATTTGTATGATTACATTTCAAACAAAGTTTACATAAGTGTTAATGGCTTCAGGTAAGAAAGAAAAAGATCATTTTAACAGATTTTTTTTGGAATGTTGCAGATATCTAAAATTCTGATTTAAAAATCTTAATGATTTTTTAAAATACTGTGTTACTAATTAATACATGGTGTATTGCAGTGGTCTCCAACCTTTTTACACCCAAGATCACTTTTTAAATGTCAGAACAAACCAAGATATACTGCCCCATCCTTCCCCCAAAATTCCCCCTTTCTTGAAGCCCCACCCTCTCTATTCTCCTTCTCTCCATCACTTGCTATCCCCAACCCTTATATACTCTAGTCTACACTGCCGCTTTTTTTTCCGATTCTTCTGTAGGAAGAGGTTTTTCCAACATTTGACCAGTCTAGACTGGACTGAGGAGGGAAGCCCAGCCACGCGCCTCCTCTAGGGCTGACTCCCCCCTCCCACACAGGAGGGAAGCCCCAGTGCACGCATCCTCTGGGGACTCCCCCCATCCCTTGCAAGTTCTCGGCATGCCACAGACCTGCGGGAGGGGAGCAGCCAGTGCACTTCCGGAACCCCCGGAAGTGGCGCTCAGCTGCAGGACTTCTGTCCACCCAGCAGGAAGCTGGCACTACCTCCATTGTCACTGGAGGTAGGTAGTGGGGCTTCTTGGAGGTGGGGGGGAAATGAGGAGGCCCCTCGAATGCCTCGCGATTGACGAGTTGAGCCCTTGTGATTGATTAGTCGATCTCAATCAGTGCGTTGGTGGGGTGTACTGTATGCAGTAAGGCCAGATCTTTGCTATGTTGTAGATGAGATTTGGCTCTTATGAGTTGCAAGTACTAGTTGAGCTGTTAGAAAGGTTGATGATATGTATACTCCAAGGGTAGTGTTAATTTTCATTTTTATGTGATTTCATATTAAATATCATAAGCATTGCTCCGTGTTAAATATCTCATTTTAATATTTTTCCATACATATGGACTGCAAAAATATATATAAAAAAGTGTATGTGTTTTGTTTGTATTAGTGGTGAACATTCACATACACACACACACACACTCAATATTGGTGGTGCACACAAGAAATTTCAACCTACCGAAAAGAAAATTCAACCCACCCAATGATAGAAAATGTTAGCGGGAACACTGATCACATGCCAAAATTTGAGAATCTGGTTTCCATTTCTGTGTATATTCCAGCACTCTCATGTACATGCAGGGGAGGGACATTTTGCACATGTACATTCCATCAGATGTGAGGGCAGGCGATAGGACGAAATGTTTTTTGCAATGTCCTTAAGTCTTTTTACTTGACTATATATAGAGTATGAAGTAGAATTTTATGCAGAAGGAAGCAGAATTTTCATTCATTGATTAAGTAATTCTAAATACTTACACGTTGCTTGGGGGTTTCAGCTGCATTCGACATTGGAGAGGTTTCATTTTTCTGCAAAAGAGGAAAGTGGTCATTACTCATTAACTTCCAGAGCTTACCAGTTCTGGATTCGGTATAATGTCCCATTCTGGAGGATCTTTTGTCAGTTAGTTTTTAGCTTGTGCCCTGAAGCATCCTTTTCTAAATAAATATCTTGCTATAGAGAGTAAGAAAGACAGGGACATTTTGATATAATTGGATTTAAAAAAAAATCACAGAAACATTACTTATAAGTTCTGCAAAACCTAAACTTGGCTAAACCTGTATTTTGGTCCAAAATGGAACTGGAGGAGTCCCCTTAAGGGAGGGCATGAGAAACGTGAAATAGCCTTGTTTCCAAAATGCAAAAGGTTCTAAAACTGTGAATTTACCCAATATAGCACCTAAAATATTAAAACTGGGTCTTGGTTAAAACTTTAGTCTTAGGTCCTTAACTAGAGTCCTCTTTTTTCATTATTTTAATGTAATTATCCCAATATGAACCTCATAATCTGCTATGCCAGGCAGTAAATTAAATCAGCCTTGCATGCAAACTCACTAAATGCTGTTGATTCCACTGTTCAATAGAGCTCTACAACATGATACATTATTGTGGAGAGTCTGACAAGGACCCAGAATAGGAAAATGATATAAATTGCAGGGAAGATTTTTAGTAAAAATGTGAAAACAAAGCCAGGTGCTGTTTAATAACACACTGAGAAATGGAAGTTCTGAATAACATGGACTAAGTTTGAATTTTAAAGTCAAAATCAGTCATGATTTGGCAGTGCTCCTTTCCAGTGCTGCTGTCCCAATGCAATTAGCCTCATTAAGTGCTGGCCTGTATGCAGGATTGGTGGGGGGAGGGCTGCTTTTTTTGTAAATGTGGACTGCAATTTTTTAAAATATAAAGGAGTTCAAAATAGTCATGCAATGAGTGCGTATAAGAGATGTTAATGAAAAATCTGAGTGGAAACTGATTGCTAAACTGATTCTGTTGTAACATACTAAGAATGTATACAGTAATAAAGTGATAGAAATGTAGCCGTGTTAGTCTGGGGTAGCTGAAGCAAAATGCAGGACAATGTAGCACTTTAAAGACTAACAAGATGGTTTATTAGATGATGAGCTTTCGTGGGCCAGACCCACTTCCTCAGATCAAATAGTGGAAGAAAATAGTCACAACCATATATACCAAAGGATACAATTAAAAAAATGAACACATATGAAAAGGACAAATCACATTTCAGAACAGGAGGGGGATGCGGGGGGGGGGGGGGGGGAAGGAAGGAAGGTAAGTGTCTGTGAATTGATGATATTAGAGGTGGGGAGAGTGGGATGTTTGTGAGTTAATGGTATTAGAGGTGATAATTGGGGAAGCTATCTTGGTAATGGGTAATAAAGGTTTTATGGACATTACCTTCTGGGATCTTGCTGTAATATCGTAAGTGAAAAACAATATTCCAAAATATTCCAGTCTTTGTCTTCAGAATTTTTTCAGTTAAGACTAGATATAGGCTAAAAGTACAGTTTTACCTCCCTGGTCCAGTATTCTCGGGACCTGCCTGGTCCCAGACCAGGGAATTTGCTGGAACAGAGGAGGTTGAAGCTGCAGCTGGGGCTCCACTCTCTCTGCAGTGGCCAGGGACTCCACTGTTGTCCAGAGCTCTACTCTCTCCCTGGGGGAGGCTAGGAATGTAAACGACTAGTTGACTACCCGATAAGCATGAGTAGTCACTTGACTGGTCGTTTCTCCCACCTCTTGCTGCTCTATCAGAGAGAGGCAGCAAATGGGGGGAGCAGGAGCCGGTGCTGGGAGGAGCCAGAACTTAAAAGCTGGTTCCGCCCCAGCACCATCTCTGCAGGAGAGGCCATGGGCAGCTCTTGTACATTTCAAAGGGAGAAGGGCAGCAGGCTAGCCAGCGCCCCCCTTATCGACTAATCGAGTAGTTGATGGAAATTACATTGACTACTCCATTAGCTGATTAATTGAAATTTAACATCCCTAGTGGAGGTGCCACTCTCCACACAGTGGCTCTGCTGCTGCCCAGAGCTCCACTACTACCTGGCAGCTTCATGCTCCCTGCAGCACCCTTCTGCTGCCTGGGGCTCCGTATTTCCCCCAGGGCTGTGTTTTCCACCTGACAGCTCTGCACTGCCCCCAGCAACCCCACAGTTGCCTGCGGCTCTGCACTCCCTCCAGGAGCATCAGAGTTTCTGATTAATAAAATGTTTAAAATCTTGTCAAATCAACACCTGGGGGGTTCCTGCTCCTCCCGACAGCCCTGCGCTCCCTCCCCAGCACCCTCGCTATGGCTGTGGGAACTCTGTGCTCCCCTCCAGCAGCCATGCTCCATTCCTCTCAGTGGCGCTGCTGCCCCCAAGCCTCCATCTTGGCCCACTAGTTTGGCAGTACTCCTGGGCCTAGCCTCACGGCTTATCCCGGGAGTTCTCTCATGGGATCACCTGAGGACACCGGACCAGTAGTGTAGCCAGCCCATGGAAGTCTGGATTAAGGAGTTTCAACCTGTAGTGAAATAGATTTTAGGTAACAGGAAATTTTTTTTCGTGGCAGTAAGTTCACAGAAGTGTCTAAGACATGTTCATCTTTAAGGAAAGTTTGAAAGTCCTGTTTTCTAGGGACCTTCTGGACAAAGATATCACCACTTCATGTAAGTCTGTTTTGGCTGCATAGGGGACGTGCATCTAAAGGGCATGAGGCAGGGGTACAGACTCTGGAGGGGACAGGTGGACAAGGGAGGGTGTAGAGGGCATGCAGGAAAGCAGGCTTGTGTGGGGGCATAGGGATAATCTGTGAAGAGTGGACTGTCCACTGTAGGGAATGTAAAGACAGAGTGAAAGTGCCTTAGGAGCTGAATATGTGTTCCACAGATGTGTGTTATACCAGTGTGTCACATGGCCATGCAGAGATCTGCATTTGGGATCCTGTTCCTTTGCTAGGCAAGGGTTGGGAATACAGCATACCCAGCCACTTTCAAGGACTGACTCCCTTCCCTCTTACTAGCAGGCATTTGGAGTTACACTGCCTGCGTCTCCTCCCACCCTTTCAGCTAGAGGGAAAGATCATATCTCTCAAGATTCTTATACTTATTCTTATACACTCATCACTGTCGTATATGAGCACTTAAACTGAAACTCAGAGTAGCGTAACAAAGGGCCCAGAGAGGAGGCAGGCACAGGGAGAGCCCAGAGAATATTAGGCAGATGATCACTATGTCTTGGATGAGGACTACAATTACCTCCTGTTGCAATGTCTGTAGCAAGTTTTCTGCTGCTCGTGTGCTGTGGTATCTGCAGACGTGTTTAAATTCATTCTCTTGGCATCTGCGTGCAGGCACATGGCTATAATATTTCTGAAAGACAGTTAAAAGCACAAACTTCACAACTTATCTAGGAAGTCCCTTCTTTCACAATTACAACTAAAAAGAGTGGAAACGCACTGTTGCTGACGTTTTGAATTAAATCAGCTGATCTGTTCCCATGTTATAAACAGGACTATACCCTGAAGGGCCAAATGATTTGAAACCAACCCCTTCAAATAAAGCACTTGAGAATGACTCTACTGCCATCTACTGTTCCCAGTAAAACAAAACACACGAAACTTGTGTAGATTTGCTCCATTTTACTTATTTCCTCCATCGGATAGTCCATAACAGACGTGTGGCCAACACACATTTGTTTCCAATTCTACTATCTTATTTACTCCTGGAGGTTATAAATGGAAGTAGTTTACATTTTTTTGTTTATATTGCACATATGCCAAAAATTACATTAAAATAGAAGAGCTACATTGACACAACGGATAACATGTCACATATCATTGCATCATAAAAGTCAGAGTGAACTCTCTGTAGTAAAGTCTGGGAGAAAAACTTTAGACATTAGGTAAAATTTTCCAAAGTCCTTAAATGACTAAGCCGCTTAAGCCACATTTTCAAAAGTCAGTTAGTCACTAAGGAATCCAAATTCCACTGATTCGCAATTACTATTACACACTTTGCGAATCTGATCCTAGATTTGTGGATAACAGAATTTCCCCCTCCCAGAGAACACATGGTATAGCACAGTCTAGTGGACTGAGCCAAAGGGTAGATGCCTAAGATTAAAATTTTTATCCCAACTCTGCTGCTGATTCCTGATTCCATTAAGATGCAGCCAGATTGAGGACTTTGACCACTTTTCTCTCTTGTAATATAGAGAACTTCCTGTAGTGCTTGATGGTTAAACTAATGTTTCCACAATGCTTTGAAATTATAAAAGATGCTGTCTAAATCAAAACTCCTTTGGTGGAATAAATGTGTGACACTAGAAACAACTGTGTGTACAGATGCATGGGCATGTTACAACAGCTGATAGTTGTTAACAAGAGCTATTTCCCTAACACAGGTAAGATTTATACACTGGTTAGCCCCGCCATTTGAAGTTCCTCTTTCTACCCAGCATGTCATCATTACCCTATAATCAAATCTTTCCTCCAGCTGAGCAGAAGAAATGGGCAACCACCTTAGGCTGTGACTCCATTACAATTCCACTGATGCTAGTAACAGTGGGAATGCTAGTACAGGCCACGTGATGGTGCATATGCCAACATATTATCTAAACCAACTCAGAGCAGGCTTAAAAGTCAGTGGTAAAAATACTGATCATCAGTCTAAACTTGATCTCACACAGCTGCTATTGGTGAGGGTGGGAAATGTCCCTAGATTTCTCATTTTAGAGAAGCCCCCAGAAGTTAGAGATGTAAAATCCTATTTAGCTAGTTAAGCAGTTAAATGTTAAGTTTGACTGATTAACTGATTAAATGGGACCAGGTGGGAGGGACACTGGGCTGCAGCGCTTCTCTCCTCCCAGCCCGCTCTAGACCAGCTGCTTCTGGCATGAGGCTGATGGCTCCCAGCCTATGCAGGCTGGGAGTCAGCACCCTTGCACAGGGCCGGAAGCAGCAGCAGGGGGAGGGAAGGGAGAGGACACTGGCTCCCTTCCCGCACAGGCTCGTGGGATGGGAGTTGGCAGCCTCCTGTGGAGCAGAGGGGAGCCGGTGTGGGCTGGCAGCTGGAAGCCTTTCCCTCCTCCCCCTACTTCTGCTCCCATTCTCCCTCCTGTGAGATTGCTGACTCCCAGCCCATGTGGGTTGGGAGCCAGCAGCCCCATGGGGCTCAAGCAGCCCTCTGCCTGTAGTGTGCTGCAGGATACTCTTGGGTAACAGTTACCCAGTAAGCACCAGTTAACTATTCACATCCATACTAGAAGTTACTACCGAAGCTCTTATTGATAGACTTGTGAAGTTGCTCTGAATCTCTAATTAATTCATAGTTTTCCTATTGGTTTTTGGAACAGAGCCACTAACAGGCACAACATGGATATTTCCCCCCATCCCTTGCAATATAAAATTTACCTCACATTCCTTTGTGGTTTGACTCATGAACTCCACTATTGAAGCAAATGCTACATTGAGACGTTCAGAATCTTCTTCCTGTGATTAAACAAATGTGTATCAGTCATTATGTAATGCTATTTGTTTCAAAGCAAAAAACCTTCTGAGGCACCTCTGCAGCTTAAGCCTTGTTTGGTTTTAATTCAAAATACCCAGTTGAGCTGGACATTATTACTGCAGTGATGCTAGCAGCTTACACAACAAAATGCTGATGAGCTGTTTCTTCACAGTGAAACTGAACTGTCTGTGTAGCCTGTTACTGTGTGTTAAATAGTCAATTAAAAATATGCGACACTGGCTTTACCATAGCCCTTGTAAAATAAATCAGAAGCAGTGAAGATCTTTACTATGGGATTATTCAGTCAACCTACTTCTATACTATATGAAACAATTATTGGACTAAGCACTAAGTTAGACACTAATTTATTTGTTAAGCAGCCTTGGAGATTTCATTCTCACTTTGATTATATAAGAACAGCCATACTGGGTCAGACCAAAGGTCCATCTAGCCCAGTGTCCTGTCTGCTGACAGTGGCCAATATTGGGCAGATGCCCCAAAGGAAGTGAACACAACACATAATTATCACATGATCCTCCCATCACCCATTCCCAACCTCTGACAAACAGTGGCTAGGAACACCATTCCTACCCATCCTGACTAATAAGCACTGATGGACCTAAACTCCATGAATTTATCTAGCTTTTTTTTTTTAACCCTGTTAAAGTCCTGGTCTTCAAACATCCTCTGGCAAGAAGTTAGACAGGCTGACTGTGTGCTGCGTGAAGAAATACCTCCTTTTGTTTGTTCCATGAACGCATATGATCATGTGTTTAACTTAAGGCACAATGGGACTATAAAATTAGACACATTTTTATGTGGTTTGCTGGATTGAGGGCTAAGTTATTACCCATTAGAAATGATAATTCTATATAAGAATATATATTATTTTTGCTGTTTTCTGTTAAAAATAATTAAAGTAGAATGGGCTGGTGAGGAATAAAAGTTTGATATAAAGTTAATCACACTGTTGCCATTAACACAAATATTGAAAATAAGTTTGCCCTAGACAAATAACCCTAATTTAAATTTCATTTGAAATGAAAACGTCACTTGATTTGGGATCATTCCATACTTAATCATTAACACTTTGGTTTTTTTAAGGTGCTTTACAGAGGTTAATTCACAAATATAAGAGATAACTTCTTGTTTGTTTTGAACAGAACACATTTGAACATGCCATTTTAGGCTTTATAAGGTGTTTGCATCATTGAATCATCCATTTATTCAGCCATCCGCTTGTTGGGCCAAATTCTGTTCCCCCAACTTTGATGAATTTAATTTACTTAAGGGATGAATTCATAGACTCCGAAGCTAGAAGGGAACACTGTGGACATCTAGTCTGACCTCCAGTTGAATGCAGGAATGGAACTTCCCCAAAATAATTGCTAGAACAGATCTTTAAGAAAAATATCCACTCTTGATTTAAAAATTGACAGTGATGGAAAGTCCATCACCACCCTTAGTACACCGTTCCAGTTATTCATTACTCTCACAGTTAAAAATACACTCTCTTATTTACAGTCTGATTTTATCTTGCTTGAGTCCAGCCACTGGATCCTTACAAAAAATGGAATTGCACTCCTTCAGCATTATGGGACTACTTACTGAAGTGGAAAGCCCATTTCTGCAAGGGCACAATTTTCTCAGAGGCTGATCCAAGGACTATGGAACTCACTTCCACATGATATGACACCTATGACAAATCCAATCCCATTCCATTCAAAGGACAAATCATATTATTTGGATGTTACCTTCTAAACAGAAGCACAAGACAAGCCAGATGGGATTTTCAAAAGTGCTTAGCGAATTACTAATCAAATGGAAAGGTAACCAAGTTTGACACTGTACTACGGGATATTATAGTGTCCTCATGTGTTATAGCTAATTAAAATGTCAACACTGTACATGTGTAATTCCTGGACATTCATATATCAGGCCCTTATGGAACAAGGATAGAGTCACTCATTATGAACATGTCTATATTTATAATACTGAGCTGGTACAACTGTAGTTATTCAGGATAGACACTATATACTATATTCTCCTCCAAAAGACAGTAGCTAGCTTGATTGAAGAATTACACCTGGGGTTAGGTCACTATTGTTATGTCTCTCAGGCTATGGATTTTTCATATCAATGAGAAAAGCATATATACCAATATAAGTTTTCAGTACAGACCAGCCTTAAATATAACATTTCTTTGAAATGGAGTTTCACATGAATTAGCTTATAATCACTGGTATTTTAAATCCTTCTATACGATACAGCTCTCTCTTTTTCATTATATTCAATTTGCCTCCATTTCAAAGGGTTTACAATATTTAAACATGTCACCTTCAAAGCTCAAGGTTAGCAGTGTCTTGATTTGGGACAATGCTAAGTCAGCAAGTTGGGTTTCAACGCTTTTGCAAGCCTCTGTCTTATATTGATTCTGCAACTTACAAAGCAGCCTGACTTAACTCCACAAGGCAGAAAAACTAGGAGAGCCAACCCACTGCCCCTTCTTTCAGTCTGTGACTCTCCAAGCAATAGGGCTGACCCTGAATACCATCAGAGATCTCTGATCCTGTAAAGATGGTTCCCATGTCACACTTTGATTGAAAAGTATTCCAATTACAGTAAAACGCCATTAGTCCGGCATCCAATGCTCCGGAACTCCTGATGGTCTGGCACCATCAGGAACCCAGAAGTGCTTGGGGCAGCCAGACAATTGGAGCTGCTCTGCGCCCCGCTTCCCTGATTCAGCCACTGCTGAAACTGACCAGCAGCGGCTGAATGGGAGACGCCTGGGGCAGAGCCGGACTATCGGAAGGGGGGGCTATGAGGGGTCTGGAGTGGCATCCCCCCCACCCCACCCCAGACCCCTCATAGCCCCCTCTTCTTATAGTCCGGCATATTTGATAATCCGGCACCCCCTGGGTCCTAAAGGTGCCGTATTATCGGAAGTTTACTGTAATTGTGGTTTTAGTTAGTCTAGTAATAAGGGGTCACTACCACTTCTTGTGATATTTTATTCTTTGTTGAACTGACTACTGCCATCTTTTCCATCAGGGACTGTTTGTCCAAATACAGTATGTTGATGATTAAAATAAGTTATATCTAATGACTTAGGAGAGAAATTATGAGTAATTGGGGGAAAGGACAAATGGCACCACTGATTTTATTTTGGTTGATACTATGGAGAACATACTGAGGAACAGAGAATGTGCCACCTTATTCCAATTTAAGTGGCTGCAGTTGTATACAAAAATGCTATTTAAGTTATTCAGAGATGGGCCCAGTTTCTTTACCTGTCTTGAAGGTGTTATGCAATTCTCTAGCACTATAAATTAACCAAACCACCACCTAGAAAATACACAGTTTGAGGACGCTGTTTAAAGTACTTTTCATATTTAAAAAAAATTAAAACCATAATTAATAAACTAAAGTATAAATTACTGCAGTATTTTGGCATCTATTCATCCATCACTAAAACGCAGCTACCTGCATGGCTAGATGTGACAGCACACATTTCCAGGTAGGAACAAAACACTATTTTACACTATTGAAATTTCAAGGGGATTTTTTAGGGAGCTAACACCACTGTGCAAGACTAGGATTTGACTATTTAAAACATTATTGCTCTGCAGTCAAGTTAGCCTTCCTTAATTACTCCGAAGAGATTTTATGGTGTTGGAAACAAACATGATTTGTATGCCCTAAGCAGGTCATCCAAATACCCAAAGGAACATAGGGTGAGATTTTAAAAAGACTTGTGCTATTAAGTCACTTAGGTGCTATTGAAAAGCCTAGCTATAGTCAACATACACTGACTCCTTACAACATTTATTTTTAAAAGCTATGGGTTATGGGACCATAATTCAAATAGTGCCATTACTTAAAGCACAGTGTTACTAGAATATGCCACCAAATGGTGGATATTTTTCCTCAACAAAGTCTCAGCTGCTCACTTTATTTTTCAAATCATCTTGCACATTAAAACTTAATATAGTCAGGGGTGTTACATGGTCATATACAGTAACTGCGTATTTTAGATCCCCATAGTGCTTTGAAGATAAAAATGTAGTTGTATGTATCAAATGATTATATACATTACATTTAACTATTAATATAGAAAGAATGCAGAACTATATTAAGCAAAAATGCAATTCAACAGATGTGCAAACATAAGTGGCTAGTGATGGGATATTTATCATGGCATATGTTGAACTCAAAGCCAGCCCAAGAGCTGTCTGCCAAGACAGATGGGACTCTCCCAGTTTCTTCTGACCTGTAACTTAATCTTCTATTTGCATTCTTGCCTAAATAGGGAGAATGACCTTACATTCTCAGCCACAATGGTAGAAATAAGAAGTATGGGCACTAGAGACAGTATTCAAGTGATAACTTGTCTGTGGAAGGCTGCCAGGTTTCCCACCATAACATTATGTTATAGCACCATAAGCAGCAGCATCAATGCAGTTAAAGACCTTGCACAATAACCAGAAACGAAAATCTGAGGTTCTACTAATATAGCCACATGGATTTGTTTGGTTCAGTAAATAAGACTTTCAAGTGGGAGGCAGCATTCCCCAAATCCATAACTGCCCTGTGTAAATCAACCCTTCAATTTGCGCGGCTACTTAGGTTTACGCATGGCTCTGGATTAACTACTTCCGTGCTCTTTCTGGAGCTGAAGGGAAAGCCACACTACGTGTTCCGAGGGGTGCATTACTAAAAGCAAGACTGGGAGGAGTTGCTGTTTCCAGGCACTGACCACAGGCTCTGGCCAGCTCACTTTCCGCCGCTTAGCCCGTTCCAGGACTTCCTGAGCCAGCCCTGCCGTGCGCTGGGCGATACCACAGGTCCGCCTCGCCGGCCGGTCGCTCGCCATTCCTCAGGCCCCGGGCTGGAGAGACACAGGCAGACTCGTCAGAACACAGCTGGCTGAGGGCCGCAGGGGACTGAGCCCGGGCTTGGGAAGCAGGGGTAGGCATCTCCCTTGAGGCTGCTCTTGCTGTAGGCTCAGCGGGGCAGAGCACGGGCCTTGCCAGGCAGCCAGTCCACCACGGAGTCCAAAGACAGGCAGGGCTGGGCGGGCTCCTGCAGCCTCTGCCCCGCTAGGCAGGGCCTCGGGCGCCCAGCAGCCGGTGGTTCCCCGCACTGAGGGCGCTCACCTTGTCTCCGCGCAGGCTGGGCGGGGGAGGCGACAGGTGGGCTGGAAGCAGCAAGGCGCCGGCTGTACGGACCAGGCGGCGCGGCCTCCCGGGGGGGGGGGGCTTGCAGTGCGTGTGAGTGGAACGCTGCTCGTGCATCACAATGCGCCTGCGCCGAGTGGTGGCAGGCCCCGCTTCTGTTGCTTTCCCGGCGGCGCGGGCTGCCCTGGGGTGCGCGCGCGCCCACTCCGAGCCTGTTCCCAGGGCCGGGGCGGCCCTGCCGTGTCTCTGCCCAGGGCCGCGCGCGGCTCCCGGGGGCCACGCACTCCCCGCTGTCGGGAGCTGCTCCCCGCGGGGAAGGACAGTGCTGCGCACAGCTCCCAAGCCGCCTCTTGGCGTTCTAGCGATAGGAGCGCCCCGCTAAGTGGAGCTCCTGCAAACAGCGTCAGTCCTGTGTCGGTTTCCTTCTGTGGGCTGGCGGCTAGTGGGTCTCATGTACCACGGGGGCAGGCAGAGGTTTTCATGCTATACCTAGATTTCTAACCAGCTACGTGAACAGCACTAGTGAAATCAGTACATGTTAAAACGCCATAGAGACAGTGGTTTGGGTATACTCTGCTATATGCTGACATGTAAGTACAACATTTACATTCCGGATGATTGGTTTTATGATTATTTGGTAAAAATGAGAAAGTAAGCTAGTATTCAGTAACTGCAGGGAGAGGCTTTTGTAGTTCTAGGTCTGATTTTTGTAAGCAAGTGCTGTTAAGGGAGATGAAACTTCAGATACACAAGACAAATCAGATTCCTGCAAGCAGTACAGTAGTCTGGAAAGGGTGAGAGCTGTTGCTGTGAGGTGAATGCAGACTACAGGTGTTCTGTTTACAAATAAAATTAATATTTAATCATCAAACATGTAAATGCATCTGGGCTCCCAGAGCTAAACAATGCTCTTTCCATCTCCTACATCACTTGGGCTGCATACAAGTGAGAAGAAAAAAAACTAACAAACCCACACTGCTGTGGCTGCTCAGGTAGGGCCAGGCCCAGCTGCCACACCACACTATGGATGGGGGTTGCTCTGTCTGAGCTGGGCCCACTGCACCACACTGTGGGTTGGTGGGTGGGGAACTGCTCCATCCCAGCTGTCCACTAACCATGGACAAGGCATGGTTGGAGTGTTCCCAGTGGACCTGGCTGAGCTGGAGCAGCTGCCAGGTACGATTAACCAGTGACATCCCTAGTTGGTGCACAGTTCAAATTCTTGATCTTAGTACATTGCAGTTATTGTTACAACTTAAAAATGTCTATAAACTTAGATAAAATTACTTTTTATTTGCTTACATATAGTATGAATATAGATTTACAGATTCTAGCTTGCAGATTTATTGTTTTGTATGATAAATAAGTTATGCTTGTGCAAATTATGCATCCAAGTCATAAAGCAGGCTACAAATGCAATAAAAAGCAAGGTATTCAGAAATTTAAGTTGTAGCCTTTCTCATCTCTGGCCCTTTGGGGATTGCTGCTAGCAATCACAGATGAGCCACATAACATTGTAGGCAATTTTATGATACCATCCTTTCTATAATTTCATCAAACTCAGTATTGAAATAAGTTAGGTTGTTTTTGCCTCTTCTTGAAGTACAGGCAGTCCCCAGGTTACGTACAAGATAGGGACTGTAGGTTTGTTCTTAAGTTGAATCTGTATGTAAGTCAGAACTGGCGTCCAGATTCAGCTGCTGCTGAAACTGATCAGTTTCAACAGCAGCTGAATCTGGATACCAGTTCTGACTTACATACAGATTCAACTTAAGAACCCCAAGCATCCCCAAGTCAGCTGCTGCTGAAACTGATCAGCGGCTGATTCCAGGAAGCCCGGGGCTGTCCGCTGCCCGTGTGCTCCACCGCTTTGCTTCTTCTCCCTGGTCTGCTGGAGACCAGGGAGAGGGCCCCGTTTGTAACTGCGGATCCGACTTAAGTCGGATCCGCGTAACTCGGGGACTGCCTGTACTATTCCAGAACATCACTTATCTGTTGATTGGAAGCATTGGTCTGATTTCAAGCCTAAGCTTGTAGATGGCCAATTAAAATCCATTTATTTTTGTCTCAGCATTAGCACTTAACCCTAAATAACTCCTCCCTGGCATTTATCACTCATATCTTTTTTATAGAGCGCAGTCATAACTCCCTTCAGCCCCTGTTTGTGTAAGGTAAACAAACCTAACTCCTTGGGTACGTCGACATAGCAGGGCTAAACTAGAAATAAGTAACACAACTTATAGCTTATTTCAAATTTGCACACATCTACACAGCATTTATTTCAAAACAGAACTCTTTCTCCAACTTCCCTTACTCCTCATATAATGAGGTTTACAGAAGTCAGAGTAAGAAGCCCGTTATTTTGAATGTATTTTGAAATAATGGACTTGCTGTGTAGACACCTAGTATGTTATTTTGGAATAATGTCTGTTCATAACACTACCGTGTAGACATACCCCTTGAGTCCTTTATATGTAAAAAGACTTTAATCTCATTTAAGCAATATTATACAGTGATTTAAAAGGAATCCTTTACATAAGGGGTATTACAGTACAATTATATTACATTTCAGACTTCAGTGACATTATATGCTAGAAAGAATACTGACATTATTTATAAATCAGTGTGACACATCATAGCTACAGCTACACTTCTTGCAAAATCACTTTCCATGCATCTTTTGCTCTTTGGTGGTATGTTTAAAATGAAATGAAAAATAACCACACTTCATGCAGGTAGGGGTTGCTACGTAATACCAGGGCTACAAAGTTTCACATCTACTTAAAAAACACAGGATCCTTGTCCGGTTTTGGAGCATTACTGCCATTGTGTTTGCCTGACAATTTCAAGTCATGGTTCAGCAAAAAAATGTAACTATAATGTAAGTTGCCCTTGCATTAAGTTGCCATTTAAAATAAACAAGGCAGTAACACTTTCAAGGACATTTAACTAGTTACTTTTGCTGTGGCATTTCAGAGTCTGAGAATACAATATTACCACTATTCCATACCAAAAATAATATTAATTCTCAGGACTGCACTGGAACTAGCAAACGCACAGGAAAGGTAAAGAGTTTTGGTTTGTTACTGAGATACAAGCCCCTCAAACCTGTCATTTATATGACATCACTGCCAGTCACTTACCTAAAAAAATTGGACCTTATCCACACTACAGGCACATTGTGGCACTGAAGACACTGCTATAAGCAACTAGAAGGATGGTAACGTAACCTGAGGCCTGATTGTCTTCTACTCAGGGGCCAAAGATACATTGCCAGATGGTAGCAAAAAGATTGTAAAATAGGCATATCTGTCCATCAGGGAACACCCACTGTAGTGAGACTCAGATTATCTCCATGCCATCTGGAATCAGGGCTGCACCATTCCCTCAGATCAATTTTACAGGGTCATAGCCACAGTGTTGCTGTACTCTGGCTATTCTCAGCTATTAGTTTCTTGGAGATTGTTACAGCAAAGAGCAATTCTGCAGCTCTCTAACTTATTGGGGGGCATCTGGGAAGGAGCAAAGTCAGCATACCAACTTTCTTTACTTTCAGTTGCTGTGCTGAACACAGCTTGGCTGGAGCCAACAACCACGTGCAGAGGCCCTGACTTTCAATCATCCATATCTCTCTTTTAGGCTTTGCTTGTGCTAGCTATGATGTATCCAGCAATGAAGAAAAGGACCTCTCTTAATTTACATTTTATTAGCATCTCTTAATTGCTTCATTAGAGCATCAGCCAGCTGTTTGCCAGATACTCACTCTGTGATAAACAAGCCTTTCCCAGCTTGCTTGAAGAGAGAATTTTAAGCACAAACTTCAGTCTTTTCCTCTTCTGCCACACATTTAAGCATGTGCTTAGTCACTCTGCTGAATTGGGGCCTACCCTGGCAAACAGGATGAAAAACAAGTTGGTTCAGGTGTTTTTTCAGGGTATCTATTTCATTTGTTTTACATGATGGCAAGGAGAGCCAAGAAAGATCTTCCTCAGTCTTGGTTCCCAGAGGCTGGGCTTCTCTCTTTGGATAGTCAACGCTTATTGTAGACACCAAATGAGACTATTGGTGTCCAAAATGAACATTGAAAATCTGAAGTTAGAGTCTCAGACATCAGTACCTTGTTTCTTTTTCAAAGGACAATGTAAGTGCTTGTGAAATTACATTTTTTCACCACTTTCGAGGAAACTTAAAAGGTGGGTGATGTGTGGCTGCCCTAGCTTTCATCTACTAAAGGTGTCCCTTAGATGTATGGCTGTGTCTACACTGCACCCCTTTTCCGGAAAAGGGATGCAGATGAGACAAGTCGGAATTGCAAATGAAGCGGGGGATTTAAATTTTCCCCCGCTTCATTTGTATAAACATGGCTGCCGCTTTTTTCCGGCTCTGGGCTTTGTTGGAAAAAAGCGCCAGTCTAGATGGGGATCTTTCGGAAAATAAAGCCTTTTCTGAAAGGTCCCTTATTCCTCTTAAAATCAGGAATAAGGGACCTTTCGGAAAAGGCTTTATTTTCCGAAAGATCCCCGTCTAGACTGGCGCTTTTTTCCAACAAAGCCCCGAGCTGGAAAAAAGCGGCAGCCATGTTTATACAAATGAAGCGGGGGATATTTAAATCCCCCGCTTCATTTGCAATTCCGACTTGTCTCATCTGCATCCCTTTTCTGGAAAAGGGGTGCAGTGTAGACACAGCCTATATGTCTAACAATTCCAGGATTAAAGGAATTGTGCATCATTCTGTGCATGGTTCTGAAGCCTAGGATGTCGGTTTAGTCAGTGTGAAGCTAAAAAAAACCCAGCTGCAAACAAGGCTGAAAGCGCCTTCTGTTTACTGTATGACCCAGGTTCAGTCATCATGGGGTTTAGTAGTCTGTTCCTAATTTTAAATTTTCAGCCATTTTGGCTCTTTTAGACTTTTTGAATTACCCCCATATGGCACCATGGGTTTTCACCCGAGAGTTGAATATTTAATTCCAATTGCATGGATACCTTCTTTTGGGACACCCAGTCTTGGCTCACTGTGTGTATGTCTAGACTACATGCCTCTGTTGCCAGATGCATGTAAATTAGACTACCCAACATAGTCAATGAAGCTGGGATTTAAATATCCCCGGCTTCGTTAAAATAAAAATGGCCACCACGTCATGCCAGCTCAACTGATCGTAGGCACAGTGCATGAGTCAAGATGCAGATTGGTCGACAAGGAAAGCCTTTGTCGACCACTCCTGTAAACCTCGTTTCATGATGCATAAGGGAGTGGTTGACAAAGGCTTCCCTTGTCAACCAATCCACGTCTTGACTCATGCGCCGTGCCAATGATCAGCTGAGCCGCCATGGCATGGTGGCCATTTTTATTTTAACGAAGCCGGGGATATTTAAATCCCGGCTTCATTGACTATGTCGGGTAGTCTAATTTACATGCCTCTGGCGACAGAAGCATGTAGTCTAGACATACCCTGTCTGACTATAGGCTGATTCTGGTTCAGAAGAAACTTAGTAGACATAAGCCTTTTAGCTTAGTATCATAGAATCCTAGGGCTGGAAGAGACCTCAGGAGGTCATTGAGTCCAGCCCCCTGCCCAAAGCAGGATAATCCCAAACTAAATCATCCCACCAGGGCTTTGTCAAGCTGAGACTTAAAAACCTCTAGGGATATAAGTACATATAAGGCTTCACATAAAAATAACAAAGAGAAAAGGTGGGCAAGATAATATCTTCTATTGGACCAACCTCTGTTGAGCAAGAGATAAACTGCAGTGCACATAAAATAACAATTCATTTAATATTTAAATACATTGTACTTATTGCCTTTTATCTGAGTTTTCTCAAAGTGCTTTACAAATACTAAAGTCTTGCAATGCACATATATCTCCTTTGTTGATGAGTAAAACGAGGCACATATTGTTATGTGATGTAACCAAGGTGACACAATGAGTCGGTGTTAGAGTAGGGACTGCTTCTTCTCACTCTGTTGGTCACTGTGTTATATCTATTTTCATCTCAGTATGCTGCATTTTGAAATACTACTTCATGGGCATAATTTGTGGAGATGTGTGATGGAACTAACAAAAGTTTCTTCTGTATCCTTTCCTTGATTAGAAAAGATCAATTTATTCATTTTTGTTCCTACCATGATTTTTCAGACTATTTTAACAGCAGCCTCTTAAACAATAGTGCTGTTATTCTCTGAATGTTGCAACTTACACTCCCTCCATTTTTGACGTACAGTGACACAATACACCTTTTGCAGCTGAGTAAATAAGTATGCTACAAGAAGGCTGACAGCTGAAATAGCTTTTGCTTTGAAATAAATTTTAGCATTAGAAACCAGATGAATGTTGCACTTATTTCCTTTATATTCATTCTCAGAACTGTAACTGGGTATGAGACATGCCAGACAGCTGTATCATATTTCCTTGTCATGTGGAACTATATTGTCTTGAGATAGCAAGATTCATCACCAGTAACTTATTTATGTATGTGCTGTGGAAGTTAAGAAAATCTTTGTTCCCTCTGTCCTGTTTCAGGAAAGCATCCCTAGCTAGGAAAGCAGATAAAGCACGTGCTTGATTTTAAGTATGTGATTAGGTCCCACTGAAGTCAATTAGACCGAAGCACAGCCATAACATTAAGCAAATGCCATAGGGCCAAAATTATAAAGGTATTAGGTGCCCATTTCCTCTTGAGTTAAGTGCCTGAATAGCTTTACAAATGTGGTCCTTGTGTTTTTCTGATTCTGTGCCTTACTGATGTTTTCTCTGGCTTGGTCACTGCCCAGCCATGGGATATATTCTCTCACCGCTCACCATTCTCTATTTTTCTGTTGTTCATATAATACATTATGATATAATTTAAATTTAAATTATGTTATAATTTGACTACTCGATAGGCATTTGACTACTCGATAGGCACTTCCTCATTCCTCCTTTGAAATGTACAAGAGCTCCTACTGGGGCTCTTGTACATTTCAAAGGAGGAATGTGGAACTCTGCATGCAGCCCCAGGGCAGCAGAAAGTCCCACTGACTCGAGGCTGCATGCAGCGTGCCTGCTTTGAAATGTACAAGAGTCTCCAGTGGGGGCTCTTGTGTATTTCAAAGCCATGGAGCCTGGGGTCAGCGAGAGACTAAGACTCTGCACCTGATCCCAGGCTCTGTGCAGCATTTCAGTGGAACCCGGGATCAGCTGGGGACTCCCCAGCTGACTCAGGGTTCCCTGTGGCAATTCCCCAGAACCCGGGAGTTCCCAGCTGATCCTGGATTCAGCTGAAATGCCGCACAGAGCCTGGGATCATCTGGGGAGTCCCCAGCTGACCCCAGGCTCCATGGCGCTGCCTCTTTGAAATGCCGAAGCGGTGTTTCAAAGGGGGAGCCACTGCACAGCTGATCCCGGGCTCAGCTATGTGGTGCTGTCTCAGCATTTCAAAGGGGCAGCACCACACATCTGAGCCCAGGATCAGCTGTGCGGCTGCCCCTTTGAAATGCTGAAGCAGCTTTCAAAGGGGAAGTGCACAGCTGATCCCTAGCTCAGCTGTGCAGTGCTGCTGCTTTGAAGTACCCCTTCTTTTCCCCCACTTTGCTGCCTCTATCAGATAGTCGACTAATAGACTAGTCCTTAACATCCTTAGTATATTTCTGTCTGCAAGACCTTTGTATTTTTATCACCCCCTATTAATTTCACAAATAAATCAGATATATTGGAGCATAAGCTTTCGTAGGCAAAGACCCACTTTGTCAGATGGTCCTTGCCCATGAAAGCTTATGCTCCAATAAATCTGTTAGTCTATAAGGTGCCACAGGACTTCTCATTGTTCTTGCAGATTCACACTAACACGGCTACCCCTCTGATACAAATGAATCAGTTGACTATTGCAGAGAATTGCTGGCAATGTGTGTCTTCTATGGGGTGAGAGTGATCCACACTTATTTTACATTAAATGTGAATCAGGTTCTCAGTGGTAAACTGGCATAGCTGCACTGAAAACAGTACTAAGGACGTGGTGCTGGTGTGCTCAGTTGGCAGTCAGTAGACATCTAGAAAAGTGGCACCATGTGTTCTTTGCCAGGTACACCATTCCAGTATCTTTATGTTCCTTTAAGTTTTGGTGTGTTCCTAATCCCACAGCTGAATCAGTGTGGGATCAGGGCCGGATCATGGCTTCACATTTGTTTTGTTTGTTAGTGGTTATGGGACTTATGAGACTTATGGGACTTATTGAACAGTTCTGTTCCCATCCAGTAGGGAGGTGTTCATTACAGTATGGTTATAAGTAAGGCTAGCCCTAGCAGACTAGAATTGCACAACAGATACGATTAATGAAGTTCATATGCATGCCTTTTCCTCTCCTTTCTCCTCCCCATCCTTTGGAGATTTAAACCGGGACCTTACAACTCTTTCATTATGAGTTTAGAGAACTTTTTAGGTTTTTGTTACAGTGGTTTCTCTCACCCCAAGCTCTCTCAGTTTCCATGCATACTATCAGATCCACTTCTCCCATAATTAAAACCATATGGTCTAAGAGAATCAGTGTCTATGTATGAAAGACAGAAAATGACATCAGGTTGCAGTTTGTCTTACTCTCCTGACAGCACAGAAGGTGGCTTCTCTAAGGAAAGAGGGTTTTTTAAGATATAAAGGATACAAACAAAATACATGATTCCACTTAAAAACAAATCGGGGCAATAGTTTACATGTCTGCCTCATTTCAATATAACCCCCCTCTCCCCCAAGGGCCACTCTGTATTGCCCTTTGCTACTTCTTGGAGGGATCGGTCCTCTCCGCCTGGCCGCGATCCACATGCTCTCTGCAGACAATGTAAAGCGTCTCCCACCCTGGGACTGAAAATCAGCTTGGAGTGTGTGTGTGACATGCTGAGGAGGGCAACGACTTCTCCTTTGTGCAGCTCTTGTGGCGTTGGCTGCAGTAGAAGCCAGGGAAGCTGTGATTAGGAAGCAGGTTCC
Organism: Pelodiscus sinensis; assembly: GCF_049634645.1. Taxonomy (NCBI): domain Eukaryota; kingdom Metazoa; phylum Chordata; order Testudines; family Trionychidae; genus Pelodiscus; species Pelodiscus sinensis. Next base: position 107,071,412 of record NC_134714.1, read on the forward strand.
TTTGTTGGCTGTTGGGTTACTGGTTCCCATTAATCTCCCGCACTGGCCGCTGCCGTCTCCACTTCCTGCCTTTGCATATTTCTTTCTCTCGCTCTCTCCCTCGCGCGCTCTCTCTCTCTCTCTCCCGCCCTCCCCCCTCTTCCCAGCTTTTCCAAAAAGCTGCCTCTGGCCGGGCTCGCAGATCAGACCTGGAGGCGTCCAGCGCGCTGCAACAGCTGGAATCTGCATCTGAGCTCTTTCGGCTGGGGCAGCAGCCTAGGTAAGAGGAGCTCTGACCCGCGCTGCGGCGTGTGGGAGACCGACTCCTTTCTGCGTCGAGACGGGGGCAGAGCTCTGGGGCTGGGCGACTCGCTGCTAAGATTCATTGTCTCTGAGCCCTACGAGTCTTCCTCCACTCTCCTCTGGCTGGGGGGCAGGAAGTGTGTGCGTTCAGGGAGCTTTGTGGCTGTGCGGAACAATAGCCAGCAGCGGCTGGGTGGGCAGCGGGGCTGCGGAGGGTCGGGAAAGTGTGGAAGGGGATGACTGATGAACCATCCTCACCAGTACCCAGCAGCTTCTTGGTGCCCCGCCGGCGGCTGGGAGCTCTGTGCGTGGGAAGCAGCACCCCTCTCGCTGGTTCGGATGGAGTTCGGGAGGGACTTTGGAAAGAAACTTTCCCGCGGGGTTCGCTTGCAGTGCGCGGTGCAGTGGGCAGGGGGCGCGCGTGCGACACTTTGGTTGTACATGTTCCACGCTGCGCTCCCTTACCGGAACGATTTTTTCGGGTGTCGTGTTTCTCCTCAAAGACCGACTGATTGTGTCACCCAACCAGTGGCCAGTCCTCTTTCTTTTGTAAATAAAGTCAAAGACATTTTAATTTTGCCTTTTGGGGGAAAACAGAGGTATCCGCTATAAGTTATAACCACCTTTGCATAAGGATGGAGCCTTGTGCAGTGTGGGCACTTAATAAAAGCCAGAGCTTTCGCTGCTTGGGAGACATCAGGTCTCCAGCTGATGTAAATTGCCCTGGGCACTTGGTTGGAGTGGCTCTAATGTGTGCTGGCTGAAGATGTGGCCCATGGTTTTAGAATCTATTTTACATTGTTGCTTCTCTGCCTTGATCCATAGAAGTAAGGACAACCGTGGTCATTCCTCTTGTCTCCTCTGTGCTCATTCATACATCCTATCCAGCTGACTTCAATGGTTGCACACATATTAGAAATAGTAGATGAGCCACCTGGACTTGAATGGAAAAGTTTCTGATCCCAAGATAGGCTGAGCTGAGGAGCTTAGGGAACTGCTTCAATAGTTTGTTTGGTGGGAAAATCAGATGTACTTCTCCTGGCTTGTAACCAAATGTTTACCTCACTAAGGAGCAGGAGGTTACCACTATTGAAAGAATAGCTGCAAAATATAGGGCTTTCTCATTGTGAGTTGAGGCCTACTACTGAAATGCACTCTTGATCTTGTTATCCAGTCTAAATGTACCAGGGTGCCTATTATGCTTGTACAGAACATGTCAATAATAATGTTGAAATAACACAATGTTTAGCTGTAGTCATCTTTTATTATCACTTGGGCTTTTTAGGTATCTTTCTCCTTGGCTACGTCTATACTGTAGGCTTCTTGCGCTAGCGCAAAAACTTTCAGAGCATCTACACTGCACGCGCGTTCTTGCACAAGTACATTTACAGAAAAGGGCCGAACAGAGGGCTTTTTGCGCAAGAGTTATTCCTCTCCCTCACCTTATAAAATGAAGTTTAAGGGTTATTTATAAAGAAGGGTTTTCTTTTGAAATAACCACATCTAGACTGCATTTCTTTTTTCAAAATAGGGTATTTCAGAATAGCACCCGGATGCGATTATGCAAACGAAGCACGGGAAATTCAATTTTGTTCATCTGCATTTGCATTCCTCTCTCGAAAGAGGAATGCAATGTAGACATACCCTTAGAGATTAACCAAAAAATATATAGACAGTATCATGAGCTTTTGTGAGCACAGTCCACTTCTTCAGATGACAAATATGAAACAAGAGGCACAGAGCTTCAAATAAAAGCAGAGAAAGAGGGGATAGGGGAGGTAAAAAAAAACCTTTCAAAGTGTCTGTGCTAAATGAAACTAATAGAGTGGGCTGCAAGTGCCTGATATTTAGCTTGGATGTTATTTGAGCATTGTATATAATGGCCCATCTATTCATGTATTTGTTCTAGCCATGAGAGAGAATTAGTGTTAGATTTGTATGTGAAGGCCTGTTCTGCAGATTCTCTCTTTAGTACAGAGCACTCAACATGTGGCCTGCAGCCCATTTGTTTGTGGCCCGTGGTGCAGTTTGGGTTGATATGTGTTTTAGTAGTTAAATTCCTGGACTGTTGTGAAGCCAGCACAAAAAAGTAGTCAATATAATGGTCTTCTGTTGATAGGCATTTTAGTAGTAAAATTACTGCACTTTCATTGCTCATTAAAAGGGCTGTCATATGGGTGGAAATCAGGTAGAAAATGCATTTTATTAATATCAGCAGAACTAACTTCAGTGGGGTCTGTGTGTTGTGTGGTATTGCCTTAATCTTTGTATTTGTGCCCATCAGTGTGAAAGAAGCTATTTGCATATATTTGCATGTATATGCAACCACATTTAAGTTGCTGCCTTCAGCATGTGCTGTGAGTATCACTGTGGCTCCTGGGGCTTCCAATGTTGAGTAGCCCTGGCCTCGTAAGTTGATTCCTGAAATTACTTTGTAAGAGAATAGCCACCTTCAAATCCATTAATGCAGCGGTTCCCAACCACTGGTCCATGGTCCGGTGCTGCTCTGCAAAACGCTGGTTGCTGGGCCATGGCAGCTGCCGGAGCTGAAGCCGGCTGTTTGCAGTGGCTCAGCTCTGGAAGCTGAGGTGTCTGACTTTTGTGTTGGGACTGAGACAGCAACAGGAGGAGGGGCAGCAGGAGTCACCCAGATAAGATGACAGCTTGGCTGGGGCTCCGCGCTCCCTCCCTCCCTGCCTGCGTGGCCAATTTTGCCAGTAGTGGTGCTGAGGTGGAGCAGGAAGTGCCTCCTTCCCTCCTTCACCCTTGGTAATGGCACCCCAGCTGTAGCTCCACACTCATCTCCCCCCCTCCCATGTAGCTGATTTTGCTGGCAGTGGTGCTGGGACTGAGGCGGCAGCAGGAGGAGAAGCAGGATACCCTTCCATCCCTCCGTCCTCTTGGTAATGGTGGCCTGGCCAAGGCTCCACGCTTCCCTCCCTCCATGGGAGTGCAAGATGCGCTTGGGGAGGAAAGGGGCATGAAGGAGGAGGGAGGGCACACACCACCAATGGCTGCTCCGCCTGCCTGTGCGGCAATAATGGCCACACTCCCTAGGGGGGAAGCCTCGCTCTGAGGAGTGCAGGGCTTGGGTGGAGGCAAAGGGGTGTTGGGTGAGGGTGCGGTGGGGTCATGGGCAAGAGGGTGTTGGCATGGGCTGTAAGAGGCAGAGGTTAAAGGGCACAGAGTGTAGGGGTGGAGGTTAAAGGGCATTAGGCATTGGGGAGCAAGGGGCTGGGTTGGCACTAGGTGGACAGGTAACATTTTATTTGAGTATTCAAACATTCATTATTTGCATAATGAATATGCAAATAAAATGTTACCAGTCTGCCAGAAGTGTGTGAATGGCCTGCAGTGTAAAAAAAGTTTGGAACCACTGAATTAATGAGTGCCCAGGCAAATTAAAATGTTGTCCAACAGGTTTCTGTGTGTTACCATTTTGAATATCTGAGATACTCAAAATAGTAACACGCAGAAACCTACAACAAATGGTCTGGTAGCACTATGTAGACTAACAAAACATGTAGATGGTATCATGAGCTTTCGTGGGCACAGCCCACTACTCAGCTACCCCCTGAAGCACACAGAAACCTGTTGGAGAACAATTTAACTTTCCCGGGCACTCATTAATTGACAGGTTTTTGTTTGTTTCCCCCGCCCCCTTTTTTCTGCTTTTTATTTGAAGCTTTGTGCCTCTTACTCCATATTTGTCATCTGAAGAAGTAGGTTGTGCCCATGAAAGCTCATGATTCTATCTATCTATCTATCTATCTATCTATCTATCTATCTATCTATCTATCTATCTATCTATCTATCTATCTATCTATCTATCTATCTATCTATCTATCTATCTATCTATCTATCTATGTTAGTCTCTAAGGTGCTACAGGACCATTTAAAAAAATTTTAGTTGCAGACTAACGTGGCTACCTTATGTCTAGTTCAGAGCAGTCTCATTACAGTAAAACTCCATTAGTCCGGCATCCAATGGTCCGGCACCATCAGGAACCCGGAAGTGCTCGGGGCAGCCGGGCAATTGGAGCTGCTCTGCGCCCGGCTTCCCCGATTCAGCCGCTGCTGAAACTGACCAGCAGCTGAATCGGGGAAGCCGGGGGCAGAGCAGCTGGGGTGCTGCTCCTGGAGTCAGCCGCTGCTGAAACTGATCTGCTCTGCCCCAGGCTTCCTGGAATCAGCCGCTGGTCAGTTTCAGCAGCGGCTGAATAGGGGCGCCTGGGGCAGAGCAGCTGGGGTGCTGCCATGTTGGTCCCGTAGCACCGCCCCTCGGCGCTGTGGGACCAACCCTGCAGCACCCCAGCTGCTCTGTCCCAGGCATCCCCAAGAGCAGCTGGGGTGCTGCTTGGTTGATCTCGCAGCGCCGAAGGGTGGCACTACCGGACCAACCTGGCAGCACCCCAGCTGCTCTGCCGCAGGCGTCCTGATTCAGCTGCTGGTCAGTTTGGGGGACGCCTGGGGCAGAGCTGGACTATCGGAAGGGGGGGCTATGAGGGATCTGGGGTGGCATTCCACCCACCCCACCCCAGACCCCTCATAGCCCCCCCTTCTGATAGTCCGGCATATCTGATAATTCGGCACCTCCTGGGTCCTAAAGGTGCCATATTATCGGAAGTTTACTGTATTTGAATGTATACAGCTAATGATTGAGCCATCTAATAATATCCACCTCAAGTGATCAAAATTGATGGAAATTAAAGGGAGAATTTGTGTTATTAATGTAAACTAGTTCTAGGGCTTTTCCTCAAATGAAATAGACTGTATTAAATAGTGATTGAGTTAAGCTGGAAACCTGAGAGCATGTTCTGATTATTTTAAGATTAACATATAGTAGTTGTGTGGGGAAATTTCTTACTGAAGAAGGGCTAAATTAACCCAGATCAGGAATGGTGGGATTTCAGATTTGAGAATAACATTGAGTTGGTGAAGTATGTAATTGAGGTGTCATTATTTGTTTTACATATTATCAGAATACAAAGCAGATTGGGGTGGGGGGAGGATTGAATATGGAGAATGGCTTTAATCATTAAAATTCCTTTAGTTTTGCAACTTCAGGATATGATTGCTGTTACTGAAAGGAAAATTGCAATTAATTAAAATATGATTATCCATTTGTCTGGTTAATGAAGCATATGTTGACAAAGATTTTTTTTAATGGATAAACATCATATTAATAGAAATTACTAAAGTAGCTGGAAGCTGCCATCTTGTTTTGATATGTTGATGTAAGGCCCAGTTCTGTGATCTGGAAATGTCACTGTGTTAGCTCCCTTTAGCTCTCTATTATATACTCATGTATGGGATCATTTGTGCCTTTAGGGTTGGGGACATCTGAAAGTGGTCTCTCTGCACTGTGTGATCCAGGAGCCATTAAGTCTCCCATGCACTTAAGGGAGTATGGATGCTGCTGCACATCTTAAAAGTTGTACAACATGTTCCCCTCTTCTACAGGCTAGCTGCTGTGCAGAGGTGAGGAAGGGCCAGGGCCTTATATTCTCTCCACTTCTTTTAGGGTGGGTAGTGCCATTAGTCACAAGCAGCCCTGGGGTTTGACTTGATGTGGTCATTGTAATCATAGCCAGTATGGGACACAAGAGGGGAGGTTCCCTTTATCCTTCTCTCCCTTTGTGTGTGCATGCAGACTCACAGTCCAGCCTCAGTCTGTTCCAAGAAAATTAGAACAAATCCCTGCAATTTTCCTTTAAATGAGTGACTTTTAAAATGTACATTATCTTTTTAAGGAGCTTGTGACCTCCTTATAGGTGACCCTGTAAACCATTGTGTAATATGTGGACTTTAAAGTGCCATGCCAATTTACCCTGTGTTGAGAAGTCTTGCCAGGATCTTGATGGAATAGCATGATTTTATTGTTTTCATTGTGTTCCACAAACATCTAAGACCCACTGGGAAGAATCTTTGGGGCATCTGGGCCTCCTTTTTTAATAGCTGGTTAAATACATGTTGCCAGTTAAAAAACAAAAAAGAGTTGAATAGGCTCTGGGAGTGTGTGGAACTGCTACAGTATGTTTAGGAAGTTAAGCTATTTTTAGGGATAGGGTATTCGAAGAAATGATGCTAACCCCTTGTAAAAAGGTCAGCTTCAGTGCATCAAAGGGTTGGTTTTGAACTGTAAAGCACAGCTGAATTTACTGCAGTTGTGTGAAATGAATTCAAACTGGAACAGGTACAAAGAAGGGCCATTAAGATGATCCGAGGAATGGAAAACCTGTCTTATGAAAGGAGACTCAAGGAGCTTGGCTTGTTTACTTTAACCAAAAGAAGGCTGAGGGGGAACATGATTGCACTTTTAAAATATATTAGAGGGATAAATACCAGGGAGGGAGAGAAATTATTTAAGCTTAATACCAATGTGGACACAAGAACAAATGGATATAAGCTGGCTAGTAGGAAGTTTAGACTTGAGATTAGACGAAGGTTTCTAACCATTAGAGGAGTGAGGTTCTGGAACAGCCTTCCAAGGGAAGTAGTGGGGGCAAAAGATCTATCTGGTTTCAAGATTAAACTAGATGGGTTTATGAAGGGGATGGTTTGATGAGATAACATGATCTTGGTAACTAATTGACCATTCATTATCAGTGGGAAATAGGTCAATGGAGGGATGATAGGCGTTACTAGAGAACTTTCTGGGTGTCTGGCTGATGAGTCTTGCCCACATGCTCAGGGTTTAGCTGATCGCCATATTTGGGGTCGGGAAGGAATTTTCCTCCAGGGTAGATTGGCAGAGGCCCTGGAGGTTTTTCGCCTTCCTCTGTAGCATGGGGTACAGATCACAGCTGAAGGATTCTCTGCATCTTGGGGTCTTCAAAGTATTTGAAGGCTTCAATATCTGAGATATAGGTGAGAGGATTATTCTGGGAGGGGTGGGTGAGATTCTGTGGCCTGCACTGTGCAGGGGGTCAGACTAGATGATCATAATGGTCCTGTAACGGGGCGGCACCGCCCGTGGCGGAGAGCCCCGTCTCGGCCGCCCTGTACGGCGGGAGGCCGAGTGCCTCCCCTCGCTGTCCGGGTTGTTCGGCGGCGGCGAGGAAGGTGTCGGCCTCGGGCGCGCCGGGGGACGTCATCCGGGCGCCCCGGAGACCAGGCCCCCGTCGCCTCGGCAACGGGCAGACGCCCCGGCGTGAGGGGCGGGGACGGCGCAGGACGCCGGGGTCGCGACCCCAGCGCCAACTTTAAAATGAAGCCCGCGGCCCCAAGGAAGGGGGGGGAGAGCCGGACTGCGAGCGGAGCCGAGCCGAGCGGAGCGGAGCGCAGCCCAGCACAGCCCCCCCGGCTAGAGGAGCGACGCGGCAGCAGCCACCCACCGTCCGGCTGGCGGATACACCGGACCGCAGCGAGTTGGTGAGCTAGGGAGCAGAAGGGGAAGGAAGCAGCCCAGGGCAGAGTCAGGGATGACTGGGTTAAGGGGTCGTACCCCGTCAGCCGGGTTCGGGCCGCTTGGACCAGAACCCTTAGGGCCCTGGGCTGGGGCCCGTGAGAGTGGGCGGGCCCGGGCCCCCCTTCCCCTCCTGCCTTGCCGCAGGGGGGAAACCGAAGACAAGCGTCCGAACAAGAGGGACCTCGGGAACTGAGACTCAAAGACCGTTGCGAACCCTCAGGGCAAACGCCGCGAGGCGGCTTGGGGCGTCACACGTGGTGGAGAATATGGGCATAGTGGGGGTCCTACCCCGGACGTAAGGGGCTTTGGAAAAAAAAAAAAAAAACCCTCGGGGAAGGAAGGGGGGCGAGAAAGCATAGGGAACATTAACAGAGGGGTTTGTTTTGTGGTCTCTTCGAGAAGGGAAGTGGTGACCACGTTGGGACCCGCCATGGATCCGGCGCAATTTATGGAATGGGTTAAAGAGACCCAAAGGCAGAACCAACAGCAGCAGGCAGCCTTAATCCAGCAGCTCGCCACCAAGCAACAAGAGCAGCAAAAACAACTGATCCGGGAGGTAGCCGAACAAATGAAGGCGCAGCAGGAAGAGTGGATGAGGCGATATCCACCGACGATGGGGACTCCCCTGAGTCCAACATGCCCCGAGGAGGAGGGGCCAGCAGGAGAGGGGGAGGTGGCACGCCTGCCCATCAGGCTAACTAAGATGGGGCCGGCCGACGACCCCGAGGCATATCTCGCCACCTTTGAGAGGGTGGCGACGGTAGCTCGGTGGCCAGAATCCCACTGGGCTACGCTGCTGGCCCCATACCTGACAGGCCCGGCACAGTTAGCCTATAGGGGTCTAAGTGACCGCGAGGCCCTGCATTATTATCGATTGAAGGAAGCCATACTCGACCAAATGGGGATCACGCCCGAGACGCACCGCCAGAAGTTCCAGGGTGAGCCCTACAGTGCCGAGGTCCGTCCCCGGGCCATGGCCCAGAAACTAAGGGAGGCTGCCTGGCGCTGGCTGGAGCCTGAGCAGCACACGGGACCCCAGGTCGCGGAACAGGTCGTCCTGGAACAATTTGTTAACATCCTACCCGCTGGCGGACAACGATGGGTCCGCAGACATCATCCCTCCACCCTCCAGGAAGCCGTGGAGTTAATGACAGACTATGAGGCAGCCGAACGGGCCGATGGGCGCGACCGCGGGCGAAAAGCAGCCCCCTCACCACGTACCGACATTGGACGAGGAGTCCAAAGGAGAAGGAGCCCCGAGAGGGAAGGACAGCGGAGATGGACCGCCGTAGGGAGGTCAGCACCGGGCGAGGAGGGGCCACGGGAGGCGCCGCAACCCCGGCCCGAACCCCCCCGGCGTCAGCAGCCGCCCACCGTCCGGCTGGCGGATACACCGGACCGCAGCGAGTTGGTGAGCTAGGGAGCAGAAGGGGAAGGAAGCAGCCCAGGGCAGAGTCAGGGATGACTGGTGGGCTGGCGAGTTAAGGGGTCGTACCCCGTCAGCCGGGTTCGGGCCGCTTGGACCAGAACCCTTAGGGCCCTGGGTTGGGGCCCGTGAGAGTGGGCGGGCCCGGGCCCCCCTTCCCCTCCTGCCTTGCCGCAGGGGGGAAACCGAAGACAAGCGTCCGAACAAGAGGGACCTCGGGAACTGAGACTCAAAGACCGTTGCGAACCCTCAGGGCAAACGCCGCGAGGCGGCTTGGGGCGTCACAGGTCCCTTCTGACCTTAAAGTCTATGAGTCTATGAAAGAGCTTGCATTGCAATTCTTTCTCTTGATTTGGGGAGAAAGGATGGGCTTTTAGTTAATGTACTTTGGTGAGAGTCAGGGAACCTGAGTTCTGTTTCTGGCTGCACTGGAAATTTTCTGTGTGGCTTCTGTAAGAAGCTTGGTGGGCTTAATTCACCCTTGGAGGAAAGAGCATGACTCCTCTGAAGCCCTCAAATGAATATACGTCAGGAAGGATTTCAAGATGCTGAACATTTTCTTGAGGTACTGAGCACTCATCTTCAGTTGGGGATGAGCACTGCTTTAGAGGAAGTGTGGCTATCCTATACTGGTTTAATGTGTGTGGTCATGTCTCACTCTTGTGGATGATCCCAGTGACTATAACATCCTCTTGCTTATGCACAGCTAACTAAAGGAGCAAAGATAAAATTTTCAAAAATTCTCAATTCAGATAGGTGCTTAAATCCCATTTTCAGAAGAGATGTAGGTACTTAGAGCCCAGATGCTCAGGTATTTAGGTGTCTAACTCCCATTGGTTTCACTTGAAGATAGGTGCCTAAATATCTTTGGCAAATCTGGGCCTTAGGAGCCTAAGTCTCATTGAAAAATCAGTAGGATGTAGGTCTAAAGTGCCTATGTCATTTTTGAAAATGAGTGACTTAGTCACTTCAGAGCTTTTGAAAATGTTACCTTTACTACTAAATTCCATGGGATTTGCTTTTGGTGATAAAGTTGATGGGTTTGATCTCTGCTAATGACTGTGGTGTCTCTGCATTTGTGATCATGGTTTATTATACTCAGCATTTTGTGAGGTGTCCACAGCAGTATTTTTTTGAAGTGGGGGGTAGGATGTGGGGGCATCTCCTTGGTTTGACTGTGCTATTGAAACATCCCATGTGATCACTGAGCCAAATCAGGTTTCAAACCAAGCTTCTTCAGTAAGGGTGTGTCTAGACTACATGGCTCCATTGACAGAGCCATGTAGATGAGTTTTCTAGACATAGCAAAATGAAGCGGCGATTTAAATAATCGCTGCTTCATTTACATCCAAATGGCTGCCGCACTGTGCCGATCAGCTGTTTGTCAGCACAGCGCGGTAGTCTAGACGGCGATCAGCCGACCCCAGCACCCTTTGTCGTCAGATCCTGTAAGCCTCATTGCACGAGGCATACATCACCACTTCATTTAGCTATGTCTAGTAAACTCATCTACATGGCTCCGTCAATGGAGCCATGTAGTCTAGACACACCCTAAGTTTTGTCCAATTCAAGCAAAACCAAATTCATTTTACTTTACAAGTTACTTCATTTTCTCATACCGAGTACCTTGTGTGTTAATTTTGTCTCTAGGATGTACAGTGTACAGGGCTTCCCCACTATCAGTCACCCGAGTATACATCCATTCCACACTAAAGTCGTTGATATTTGTAGGAACTGATGCATTTAAGTCCTCCCATTCCCCGCTCTTAAGTCATGCAAAAAAACAAATTGCGCAAATAAAAGTCAGCTGTGGGAAAAAAATCCCCCATTTTAAGTTGTTTTGCTGTAAGTTCAAGTTTTTTGGAATATATCTTGGACTTATAGCGAGGATGGCCTGTATGTAACTGTTGCTTTTCATTTGTTTTGGTTTGAAGTTGGGATTTGGTTGGCAGTTCAGATACAGATAAGTTTGGGGAACTGAAACCAAATATTTACATTCTCAGTTTGGCCCAGTTCTTGAGCTTGTAAATACTCCCAGTCATACTAAACTTCAGTAAGGTTAGGGGAGACCTTGCCAATCTCTGCAGAACCGTCCTCCTCCCTCCCTCTCTTTTCTAACCTGAACTTTTCTGTTTGGGAAGGATTTTGGATATACTTTTTGGACATGGCTTCCTCCTGAGACTGGACGCTCAGCATACTCACCCTGATCTGATTGATTGTCAGCATTTCTTTTAACATACCTTGTTCCTTGTTTCCTTTACACCTGGTGTTTTATGAAAGCAGCTAATGCTTGCCAAATTGACTTCCATGGTGACTGAAATCCTGTTCATAGATGAGGTGCATGTGCACAGGTTCTAGAAATGCAGCTTCCCTATATTGCCGTATGCCTCAACTCTAGTCCACAGGGTCCACCTCTAGGTTTGTTCAGTTTCAATTTGAATTCATAGAATCATAGAACTGTAAGAGACCTTAGAAGGCCATCAAGTCCAGACTCCTGCCCAAGGCAGGACCAATCCCAATTAAATCAGCTCAACCAGAGCTTCGTCAAGTTGAGACTTAAACACCTCTAGGAATGGAGACTCCACTACTTCCCTAGGTAACCTATTCCAGTGCTTCACCACTCTCCCAGTGAAATAGTTTTTCCTAATATCCAACCTGGACCTCTTCCTTTGCAACTTGAGACCATTGCTCCTTCTTCTGCCATCCATCACTACAGTGAACAGCCTTTCTCCAGCATCTTTGGAACTTCCCTTCAGGAAGTTGAAGGCTGCTATCAAATACCCCCTCACTCTTCTCTTCTGCAGACTAAATAGACCCAACTCCCTCAGCCTCTCCTTGTAGGTCATATGCTCCACTCCCCTAATCATTTTGGTTGCCCTCCCCATGACCCTCTCCCAACGCATCCACATGTTTCCTGTAATTGTGGGCCCAGAACTGGACACAATACTCCAGATGTGGCCTCACCAGAGCCGAGTAAAGAGGAATAATCACATCTCTGGATCGACTGGCAATGTTCCTCTTAATGCAAACTAATATACCATTAGCCTTCTTGACTACAAGGGCATACTGTTGACTCATATTCAGCTTCTCATCCACTCTAATCCCCAGGTCCTTTTCTACAGAACTGCTATTTAGCCAGTTGGTTCCCAGCCAGTTGGTTATTTTTATGTTTAACTTGATTATTAGTTGTGGGGTGGGCTTTTTTTTGAGTCCCCTCTCAAGATGTACTGGGTGTTTCACAAAGTCAAAGACCTGGCCTAACACAGTGTAAATTCAAAATGAAGATCATAAATATACTGTATCTGTGGTTAGGAGGGGGAGGATTGTCCAGTAGTCTCCAGGGATTATAGGTTAATCTTTAATTAAAGATTATGTCATGTGATGAAGCCTCTGGGAATACATCCAACTATAATTGGCAACCTTAAGAAAGAGCACACACTAGAATGACAGAAATAGGATTACATTGTTGCTCATTACTGTATTTGCCCAGCTTCAGGGGTCTGTTTCCTTGTTTGTTACCTCTCCCAGCCCTTTGGTTCTTGTAGGTGAGGGGACAGAAATGCAGTTTGAAATGTGATTTGAATGAGGAGGATACTTGTTTATGAAGACCTGGATATAAGCCATCAATTCATTTCAAGTAGGGCACCGAACACCCATCAGATACTGGTAACAGCTCTATCATTACTAGAGACAGTGTGAGTGGAGATCTGTATTTGTATTTGAAACTTCCCAAAGTTTTTGGACATTTTTGAATTTATCATCTTTCATAGACATGGACTGAGTACAAGCTACCTTATTTTACAGATCAATTCAGGCCCATCACTAGTTATTGCTGCTTTGGGCTGTATTTAAACTGGTAGGGTAGAGAAAAAAGGCTTGAAATTTTGGGGGCATATATTATTTTAGTTGAAGTATATGCAACAAATATATCTATCCCAAGCAAGGAGAAATGGTGTAAAAATGAAGACATACTCATATGAATCAGTTGCTGCTTCAGAGAACCCATAAACTACAGCCATGCAGCTGAGACTTAAATGGATTATGTGCAGACAGAAATGTTCTTCCTGACAGATGGAGGGCACAGTAATTTTTTGCTTGAACTGCAGCCACCCACAAAAGAAATGGGATGTTATTTAAGTTCAAATGCATGTCACTTAAGTTTATTTAAAGCTGAGATTTAAAAATGCCTGATGTGTGAACATTTAATGCTAGAGCTGGTGCCAACACAGGAAACTGGGTCTTTGAGTTTAAGCATTTAGCATTATTTCCTAACTCCCATGGTATTAAAAATACCCATTGTGTAAAGTTCTGTTACTGTTATTCATTTCAGTATTTTGACAAGGTCACCACACTGAATTAACAGCTTGCATTTTTTTCCCTAAAAAAGGATTAGTTGTCTTCATGGAACATCACAGTCACAGGAGGAGACAGATGCAAACTGATTAGCATCATACTAAATTCTGTCTGGCATTCTAAGTGACTTAGCACCAAGTTCTAAATATTTGATGCCAGTTGCCAGGGAAAATCACAAAAATTTTCCTTTCAATGAGCATTGATCACAAGAAGAGCATAACAGAGCAAGAAGTGAAATTCTGTAAGCAAACTTTCTAGATGAGCACGCACTCCCTACATTTATCTGAAAAATGCTTCCTGTCAGGAGACATAATTGGCAAAATGTCTCTTGACATTTTTTGCTATCACATTTTTTTCTTCTTTGGGGGGGGGGGGAGGTGCGTGCAAATGGTTCTTACAAGACAGAGTAAAATGAAAGAGAAGTTCCAATGATTTTGAACTTTTGTTCTGGTGGAAGGGTTTAGTGTCAAGATCACTTCAAAAATAACAGAGGCTGATCCAATGTCATTGTTTTTCCACGTGCTCAAGAGAAAAGTGGGTCAGGCAAAGTCTGTGTGCATGGGAATACTCACTTGGAATTGGGGGAATTCTGGCGTCTCATCTCTTTATTCTGCTCTTTGTCTAAAAGCTGCAGTCATCTGCTCTCATTCCCTTGATCAAGAATATCCCTTTCAAGTTACATCAGGTCAGCTAAGGCTTGAAGTGCTGGAGCAATGAAGTTGCTTCCCAAACTCCTATGTGACTGTAAAACGCATTGTCTCTGAATCATGAGACATGGTGATTTCCCGTCCCAGGGAGCAGATTTGTCAGTAATTTCACTGCAGAAAGCACTTACCACATAAAGATCTAGCATGTTTGTGGACAGAGAGTTTGGGTGGGATGAGAAACAATGCCTGTGTAAGAAATGCACAATTCAGAAAGGAGGTGAGAGCCAATTAAAAAGGGGCATTGCTAGGTGAAAAAAAGGAAATGATAAAAAAAAGACTTAAAATGGTCATAAAATCACAAGTTACCCAGATTTATACGACTGTTTACTTAACTAATAGAATTCGCAAAATCTGTTTGTATGCTTATTTCTTTGTCAGTATATCACAGATTTGCCCATCACCTTGTCTCCAGTAGAACAGGGTGAATAATATTAATTATTTCATTTCTTTTTGCAATATTTTTCACACAAATTATTCCATAAATATTTGTTTCACCTTTTGCCCAGCTGTGGCCTCTGGCTAATGGACAAATCCAAATCAGACAAAACTAAATGCAATAAAATACTGACTGTCCACCTGACATATACTCCAGCCCAGCCTAAATGGACAGATAGGCTTTATGCTGTGCCTAATGGTTAGCAAACAAGGGTTTTGGAAGACCAAAGGGAGGCATGGATTCTAGAGCCAAGGGCTTTATGGTGAAAAGGTCTCAAACCCTTCCATTTAAATGTAACAGAGTGCATTGGCTGAACTCAAGTGTTGTGGTGCTGCATGGGGAGGAAAAAAAGTTGTCGTCTGCTGCTGCTGTTCATGTAGCCATGTAAGAATGTCCATTTGCATGACTGACAATATGCAACTTAATATTACTGATAACTGACATGATGATAGCAGAATAAATGAAACATTGGCCTCACAGACTTTATTTAATAGGTGGAAGAGGGGGGAGCAGGGGCTCAGGGATGGGAGTGGGACTAGCGCCTGCCTTGGGTGGTCCCACAACCTCTTGTGCAGGGCCCTTGGTAGCAACGGGGGGAGCTAGGAGAAGAAGGGGGGTCAGGGGCAAGAGTGCAGCAGGAGCAGCCACCAGGCAGTCAAGGGTGACAGTGAAGGCGGAGCACATGATCCAGCCTGCTGCAGCTTCAGGTCCACCTCCAGTCTGCAGTCCTGCCAGTCCAGGGAGTGCTGCAGGCCATGCAGGCAGGCGATGTGCTCCAACTGCAGGTCTTCCAGCAATGCCACCTGAGGGCTGGGCAGCAGGCCCTTTCCTGCAAGGACACAGATGTCCCAGGGGGAGCCTCGCTACCCTCAGGCATGGGAATGTGCTGTTCAGGCCAGGAGCCTGTGGACAGAGCAGGAGGAAGGGACAGGGCGGCTCACCTTCCTTCCATGCTGCATACACGCTGGGTGCAGCAGTGGTGGCATCCCTCACAGAGAGAGGACTTGTATCCCTGGCCACTGGAGGAGAGGGGGCAGGAGGTTGGGGGCAGGTGTGTGTGAGCAGCAGATGCCGCTTGCTAGGGAGGGTACTCCTGAGGTCCCCTACATATGCTTCCCCTTCCAGCAGGCTCCCCTGGCAGGGGCTCAGTGTCCTGCGCATTCGCTGTGCTTGCCCTGGGAGCGGATGCTGCCCCGACAGTGTGGGCATGTCGGTGTGCTATGTGCAGCACTGCTCTGCATGTGTGTGTCACCTTGTCCCCAGCCTCCTTTTAGGGGTGGCTTGTGTTGGGAGTAAGTCAGTCCTCTCCAGACACCCTGTGAGCCAGAGCACAAGGGCCGTCTGCTGCAGCCTTCTGGGACTCTGTGCCCTGGACTGGAGCTCCACAGGCTGCGGTGCAACCCCCAGGCCGAGAAGGCCAAGTGAGGAGCATGCAGCAGCCCCTTGCCGCCTTCGCCTGTGTGTGTCTAGAGCACTCACCTGATGGGCTTTCCCCAGCTTCGGACGAAGCCTGGGAGACATCCTGGGAGGGGGATACCAGCTCCGGGCGAGTATGATGTCCTGGCTGGCAGGCATCGAGTTGGTGCTGGCCTTGTCCAGCTCCTCCTCTTGCTCCACACCAGCTGTGCCCCCAGAAGGGCAATGACAGGCGTCTCCTGCCCAGAGTCCACAACAAGTAGGGGGTGTTACCCGCACAAATTTCTCTATCCCTTCCACACTGTAGGGACACACACCTTTACCCAATTCCTAGGGCTCAAGTGCAACCCTGTGAATTTACACACCCACCCTTACCCAGTTCCTAAGGTTCAGGCTGTAACAACCCACGGTTGGCAGGACCTTTAGCCACTTGAAAGATTCTCACACAGTAATATCTTTATCCTCTATTTATTGACAATTCCCACACAAGCAGAATGCACATGCTAAGCACACAGTGTCATGCTCACCAATCCTGATAAAGGCAGGCAGACTTCCCCTGTTGGTCAGGCAAGATCAGTCTCTCTGGCTGTCTCTCAGAGGCGAGTTCTTTTCCAGGTCTTCCCCCCCTCCTCCTGGTCCTCTTCCAGCCTTTTCTTCGTTTAGTACTTCTGATGATCTTCCTTCTCCTTCTTGAACCCTAGTTTATATAATGAAACCTGAGTCTTGCTTAGCTGTACCGTAACCAATTATTGTAGTATAATTTTACTAACCAATCATAACAAAATTACCTAACCAATCATACCCCACCACCTTAATTGATTTACACCTAGCAAAATTAATTATACAGCAGACAGAAATAGTTACAAACCAGACAGAGATCACACAGTCAAACAATAGAAAAGTGTAGTGACAATGCTCATAGGATGAGGATTCCACAACATCCTCTATTGTTAAGCAGTTTCTTGCCAGACAGAATGGTGTTACGCACAAATTTCTTTAACCATCTTGAGATCTGTTTCTTTATCTGGTGACAGTGGAGGAGCTATCAGGGCAACATCCCTCCTCACAACCTGGTATGACTCTTTTTAATACAATTTAGATGGAACTGTGAGTATGTGACTCCAGGTCTTATAGTACTGGCTGCTGCTCTTCAGTCTGGCTGCAGAAGGTGGCTTTGGTTCAGGCCTAGCACAGGCCTTCCAACATGGCTACAGAAAAGCCATATTGTTACAGGGGGAAGGGACTGACCCACCCCCCAGGATGCGGTGGAGCTGATCATAATAGGGCCAGGAGTGGGGTGCCGCCCCAAAGCAGGAGCTATGCTTTCTGGCCTTGGCATAGACCTGCCTGAGCTCCTTGATCTTCATGCGCACCTGCTCCTGGGTGTGCACGTGGCCCTTGTGGCCCTGGCTATTGGCCATCTGACCATAAATGTTGGCATTCCTGTGTCTGCTGTGGAGATCATGGAGGTTTGCCTCCTCTCCCCAGACCTCAGTGAGGTTCAGGATCTCTGCACCAGACCAGTAAGGCGTGCGCCACTTTCATCCCTGGGCAGGGTCCTGGGAGCTGCCTGCCTGCTCCGCTGCAGCCATGGAAGGCTCAGATGGAACATGGGGGGGGCTTACGGTGGCAGCCAAAGCTGTGAAGGCTGCTGCTCTGTGGCACAGGGCTGGCAAGGCCTGCGTTGTGTCACAGCCCCTTTTCCCTGTAGCTACAGCTTTAAGGGCTGCAAGAGAAGGGGAACTATAGAGTTCTGATGGGTGTGGACAGAGTGGCCAGCCAGGCACCTGTGGGAAGCCCTTTTGAAATAACTCCCACTGCGCTGTGCACACATGCCCCATTTCGAAATAGGTGCTATTCCTCATGAAATAAGGGCTACAGATTTCAGAATAAGGTGCCTGTTATTTTATATTATTTCAAAATAACGGGCTTCCTGTGTAGATGCTCACTTTGTTGTTTCGAAATAACGCTGCTGTGTAGACGTACCCTAAGTGTGAAGCAGCATGAAGGGTGCCATTGTAATAATTTGTTCATCAAGAGTCATGCATTTTCTTCATTGGTCACTGAAAACATGTTCGTAATTGATTAATTGTACCTGCCCTACTTTTACCATGGCTATATTTTAATTTCAAGCATAAGGAGTGAGAGGGCCTCATGTATCCTGTTCGAATATCTATTGTGCTGCTTTATTAAATATATTAATCTGCAGAATGAGTTCCTTATACAAAATTGTACATCAGTTAGAAAGTTTTTACTCTCCAGTTAATTTGCATTTTTAGATGTAAAGTTCTCTTCCAAGTCCATCAGATCACTTCAGTGTTTTCCGGATTCTGTGGGAATCGTTTGTTATTTTTGTACTTTTATTATTATGCTGCAATGACTTCATTCCCATGTAACTAAAATCTTACCATACTATGTTTTCACAGTATGGAAACATCTTACTCAGGGTCAAACTGCCAATCAGCCTGGATAAAATAGAGACAACAAGAGGAGAATGAAGAGCAAGCTAAGATAATTGTATCAAGCCTCAGAGCCATTCTCTGTTGGCATTTTGTTTTGTTTTAAGGCGTCTTATTACCAAATCACTGTGCACCCTGAGCCAGAGCAGCTCCCTCCATTCAGCTAGGGAAGGGCCTGAAAACCTGGCCTATGTGGACTGGGATAGAATGGGCAGGAAATCAGGCAGCACTGTGTGGATTCTCTCCCCATCCCGGCCCATTTCGACCTCTTCCCTAATCCTTTGGAAGCTCCTCCATCCAGGAGATCTGCTCCATAAGTGAGATATGGAGAAGGCAGGGCTGGGACTGATGATTGCCCAACCAGGTTCATTCTACATACTGAACAGCTGTTCAGGGCCAGCATGAAACTTTTAGTTACTCTAGTGGACATTCTCATTTTCCCTTGACACTGCCCTAGCCTGTGGCGAGAGATTGGCTAGGTTGGAGCCAAGTTAGTGCAGCAGTCTCAGCCCCTACCTCTTCTGATGAAGGAAGAGAGGATATTCTTAAATGGGAAGAAGCCCTGTCTTAGTTTGTGGACAGGGTGATTGGCAGGAGCTGTGCTGGCTTGTGGCTTCTGGGCTTGCTGCTGTTCCTACTTAGGATTGGAGGAGGCCTGTCCCTGAAAATGTTCTGCATACTATGCAGCAATCTGTCAGACTTATCCCTAGCACTAACTCATGCCTGGGGCTGCTTTGGCCAGATCCATACAGACAAGTCCAAATGCCAACTGTATATTTGTTGCAGAAAACCGTCCACCCTCTGAGTCCAAAAAGTACAAAAGAAAGTCAGTTTTGAGAGGTGTATATATATTTGAATTAGCCTAGCAAAATGCCAGTGTCTCAGATGAATACAAACACAATGACAATATATTTCTAAGGAGGCCTGGAGAAGCAGTTAAATAAAACAAGATTAAATGCCTTGTGAAAACCAAGTGAGGTTTTCCTAGGATTTCTGATTTTCCCACTGCGAAACTTGAGCTACTGACAGTTTTCGGCAGCCCATGACATAAAATACAGGGATGAAGATTTTTTCCACTGTTAATACTTTCCTTTAGTCTCGTCGTGGACTAAAGTGGGAAGGGAGAAAGCCCAGTTCCCATGAGCGTGCAGCTCTAAGTAAGTTAATGCTCCGGGTCTCTGCTTCGCTTGCCTAGGAGGCTGTTCATTGTTGGAAGTAGCTGCATTAGGGAAATAGATGCTGTTGGTTGGAGGCTAGTCTGCACTTTCAGTGCTGCACCAGTGCAGCTGTACTGCTTAGTGCAGATGCTCCTATGTTGACAGGAGAGCTTCTCCTGTTGGTGCAGATATTTCACCTTTCTGAGGGTATGTATTCACTGCAGCGTTTTTCCGGAAAAACAATACTTGCATCCACACGGCCTTCAAGTTCTTTCGACAGAAAGTCGAAAGTACAGAGGGGTTTTTCTGACGGCGGTAAACCTCATTCTATGAGGAAGAAGCTTTTTTCCGAAAAAGCTCTTTTGGAAAAAGGCTTGTGTGGTCGCAGAGAGGGAGTTCTTTCGAAAGAAGAGGCCTCCAGGAAATAACACAGGTGCCCTGGTGGCTGCTTCATCCAGTCTAATAACAACTTACATGCGAGATAGCGTCCAGTGTGGACGCTATCTTTTGAAAAAGCAGATCGCTTTTTCATGGTGCTTTTGATGTGTGGATGCTCTCTTTTGAAATAAGCTTTTCCAGAAGATCTCTTCCAGAAAAGCTTCTTCCGAAAAAAGATTGCAGTCTAGAAGTAACTTGAGAGATGGTAGCTAGGTTGACAGAAGTCTTCCAGTCAACACAACACACTGTCTATGTCAAAGGTTAGGCTCGTACAGCTATATCACTTGGGGAAGTGGATTTTCCACACCCCCCAGAGATGTAGTTATACTGACATAATGTGTAGCATAGGCTAGAGGTAAATGATTGCATACAGTGCTCTTACCTAACAAACGGCTGCGTCTCACAGTCTCTAGACAGTGATTTTAATGAGTGTTTAACCTTCGTAAGGACTGAGGGCCCAGTTCTCCACTCCTTTGAGCCTTGTATAGTTATTTACTGCAATGGGTACCAAGAGGTATACATGCCATCACATCAGAAGGGTGGTATTTCACTCCGATTTTGCATGCAAATGACTGCAGTGGAGAATCCAGCCTGTGTAAGAATGGCTCATGTCTCCAGACCAAAGACTTGACCTAGTATGGACAGCAGATGGTGTGTGTTGTGTGAGAAGCTGTGCTATTTTGTGCAGGATCCTATACAAATTATTTGAACTAAGCAGTATTGGTGTGGTTCCCTTGTGTACAGGGACTTCCAAGGTAATTCTGTGTCAGGGCTAAGCTACAGCACTGAGCCTCTGTAGTTGTTTTTTAGATTTAAACAATAATTAACCGAGTTCCAGGCATCTTGACAATTACTAGTCTTACTGGAATGAAATAATGACTGCCCAGAAGCATTCATATGTCATCTGTGGTTAACAGACTCAGCCTGCCAACAGCAGCACTAAACAATCATAAACATTCACCAATTAACTTAACTAGTGAATCAAACAGATCCTTTTCACCCTCTCTAGCTTCTCCTAAACTAAAGCCTTTTGAAGCATGCCCAGAAAATGATCAGATTTAGAGAGTTTTGGACCAACAGCCATGAAGCTCTGCATCCTATCCAAATTCTGCTTTGGTTAATTACACTTTTGCCTCTGCAAACTTGTGAAACACAAAAAAATACTGAAACCCTGACAGTGACTACAAATCAGAATTGTCATCTTATGGTCACTTCTAATCACGATCCCCATTTTTATAGGTGAGAAAACTGACGCACAAAGAGGCGAAATGACTTGCCCAAGTTCACCTAGCAGGCCAACTGCAGAGCCTGACTGGCATTTCTTTAGTCTTGGACCAGTGTTCTGTCTATTGGACCTCTCTGGGTATGTCTACACTACAGCGCTAATTCGAACTAACTTAGTTCGAATTAGTTAATTCGAACTAAGCTAATTCGAACTAACGCGTCTAGAACTAAAAACTAGTTCAAATTAGCGTTTTGCTAATTCGAACTAGCATGTCCACATTAAGTGGACCCTGAACCGGGGTTAAGGATGGCCGGAAGCAGTGCCGGCAGGGCATCAGAGGAGGACTTAGAGCGTGGAGCTGCTGCCTCAGGCTAGCCGAGGGCTGCGCTTAAAGGGTCCCGACCCCCACCCCGGACAGACAGTTCTCAGGGGTGCCCCGCTTGCAAACCAGTCCTGGCTTGGATTGCCCGGAGTACCCACACTGGGCACATCACACCACTCGGCCATCAGCCCGGCTGCACTTGCCGCAGGCTGCCATCTGGCTGCCCCATTCCTCCCTCACCTCCTTCCACTTACCCTTCCCTAGCCCCTTTTCTTGATATACAAAATAAAGGACAATTGTGTTCAAAAATGGAATCTGTCTTTATTGAACAAAACTGGGGGAGACTGGGAAAAGGAGGTGGGAGAGGGGAAGAGAGAGGGTGGGAGAGGGGAGGGCAACTACAATGATCAGGAGTTGGGAACAGGTTCCATATGAAGAGAGTCTAAAGAGACTGGGACTTTTCAGCTTAGAAAAGAGGAGACGGAGGGGGGACAGGATAGAGGTCTCTAAAAGCAGGAGTTGGGTGGAGAGGGTGCATACAGAAAAGTTCTTCATTAGTTCCCATAAAGAAGGACTAGAGGACACCAAAGGAAAGGAATGGGTAGCAGGCTTCAAACTAGTAACAGAAAGTTGTTCTTCACAAAGCAAAGAGTCAACCTGTGGAACTCCTTGCTGCAGGAGGCTGTGAAGGCTAGAACTAGAACAGAATTTACAGGGACGTGAGATCAAGTCATGGAGGTTGGGTCCATGGAGTGCTATTAGCCAGAGGGTAGGAGTGGTGTCCCTGCCCAAGGTTTGTGGAAGGCTGGAGAGGGATTGCACGAGATAAATGGCTTGGTCACTGTCTTCGGTCCATCCCCTCCAGGGTCTCTAGGGTTGGCCATTGTCGGCAGACAGGCTACTGGGCTAGATGGACCTTTGGTCTGACCCAGGACGGCCATTGTAAGCTCAGGGCTCAGGGTCGGGGGTCTCAGTGGACCACCTTGATTTTCATGCACACCTGCTCCTGGGTGGCCAGGCTGGCAGCTCTCCTGCCCTAGACGGCCACTTTCCTGTGCCTAGTGCGGAAGTCGTGGACGAGGTCCACGATGTCCGCACTAGACCAGGTAGGTGCCCGCCTCTTGCGGTCCCGGGCAAGCTCCCGGGAGCCGCCATCCTGGTCCCGGGAAGTGGGGGAGGGCTGGGGGGCATCGGGTGGGTGGCTCGATCCGTGCCAGGTGCAGGGTCTGCTGGCTGGGTGCTGGCAGGCTTGCACCTGGCACGGGCACCGTAGCCAGCCCGTGTCCCTTAAGGGGTCTGGGGCCGGGAGGGGGGCAGACGAGTTTCCCTGGTGTTGGCCAGAGTGGCCACCAGGGAAACCTGGGGAGGGCTAGCCTCCCAATAGTTCGAATTAAGGGTCTACACAGCCCTTAATTCGAACTAGTAAGTTCGAACTAGGCTTAATCCTCGTGGAATGAGGATTACCTAGTTCGAACTAAGCGCTAGTGTAGCGCCTATGAAAGTTAGTTCGAACTAACGTCTGTTAGTTCGAACTAACTTTGTAGTGTAGACATACCCTCTGTTTCTCAGTTTAGTACATTAGCACAGTTTCCAAGTAGCCAATTTTACCACTTCTACAACCTGTTCAAGGCTGATTTTCTCGAGTCTGCAGAGAAACAATAGCTGTGAATTTCACCCATTCAAAGGAAAGGCATGGTAAGGCTGTAATTTAAAGCTAACAGGCAACATTGTTAGTGATTTCATTGCTGATCATTGTGCAGAACTGTCCAGTGATTTTGGTATTTTGGGAGGAGTTTGGATTTGTGGTATATGTTATGGGAATACAGGCAGTCCCCGAGTTACGTGGATCCGACTTACGTCGGATCCGCAGTTACGAACGGGGATTTTCTCGCCCCGGAGGACTGGAGCGGTGGGACGCCTGGTCCCGCCGCCCGCCTCCTCCGGGGCGAGAAAAGCTGCTCCCCGTCTCCTTGGTCTGCTGGGGGAGCCAGCAGACCAGGGAGACGCGGAGCAAAGCGGTGGAGGATCCAGGCTGGACCGCAGCGCTTCCAGCTAGTGCCCCCCCCAGCAGACCAGGGAGATGTGGAGCAAAGCCCGGGGCCTGTGGTAGAGCAGGTGGGGCGCTGCCGGTTGGTCCCGCAGCACCGCTCCTTGGCGCTACTGGACCAACCCGGCAGCACCCCATCTGCTCTGCCCCAGGAGTCCTGATTCAGCCGCTGCTGATCAGTTTCAGCAGCGGCTGAATCAGGACGCCTGGGGCAGAGCAGCTGGGGTGCTGCCGGGTTGGTCCAGTAGTGCCGAGGAGTGGCCGCGCTACTGGACCAACCCAGCAGCACCCTAGCTGCTCTGCCCCAGGCGTCCCCAAGTCAGCCGCTGCTGAAACTGACCAGCAGCTGACTACAGGAAGCTCGAGGCAGAGTTGCTCTGCCCCGGGCTTCCTGGAATCAGCTGCTGATCAGTTTCAGCAGCAGCTGACTTGGGGACGCCTGGGGTTCTTAAGTTGAATCTGTATGTAAGTCGGAACTGGCGTCCAGATTCAGCCGCTGTTGAAACTGATCAGTTTCAGCAGCGGCTGAATCTGGATGCCAGTTCCGACTTACATACAGATTCAACTTAAGAACAAACCTACAGTCCCTATCTTGTACGTAACCCAGGGACTGCCTGTATAGTACCAGCAGACTTTTTTTTTAACCAGATTGATCTCTGCTATTTCTTTCTGGCAGTCCACAGAAAAACTAAATCACTGTATTTGTTATGACATAGAGAATCCATGTAAAGAAAATACCCTAATATGCCTATAGTTGCATGGATTTCGCTTTGCAGTTTCTGAAAATAGTGGTCTGGCCAAGTAATTTTGTGCTGCTCTATTATGTTATCTTTCCTTAGATGATTCTAGAAGCTGACGTTTCCTCTGCAAGTCTTTGCTGTTTATGAAGTGAAAACATGTTATTCCCTTCAATTCAAACAGGGCCTCCCTCTAACAAACAACAGAGATTCAATGCCCCATTTATTGTCTTGACATTTTGTTTTATCGTTCCAGTTTATAGAATAGCCTCTGGAGGTTTGCAAAGTATGCATGAGTAAGAGAGAGAAATGTGCTCCTTTTTTCTCTTGGGAACATAGGGGATTTCTGCTTGGAAGCAGACATGGCTATCCATTCTAGATCCATCTTCCTCGTTTCAATTAGCTAAGGCAGCTGTGGCCTCCCACAATACCTTTCTCCAAGTACACATCATATTCCTCCAGCAGTTTATATTTATATCAGTCTTTTGGTGGTTACTCCATATTGTTTGCTTACATCTCCATTTTACTAAGCAGTCTCTCTAGATTCCTTTACCAACTGGGCTATAGCTGCTGCTTATTTTATTTATCTCAGTTATTTATACTACAAAGGTGCCTACAGCAGTGGTTTCAATCTGTGATCTATGGACCTGTAGAGGTCTGCAGACTATATCTAAGAGGTCAGTGAAATATTGTCATTATTACTGAAAACTATGGTCCACAGACCACGAGAGATCCATGGATTTTGAAAGGGGTTTTCACTGAAGAGGTTAAGAAGTGGGTAATTGACTAATCATGTAGTTGGTACAATTTATATTGACTACACGATTAGGTGATATAAATGAAGGTGCTCTGTCCCAGGTTTATGTCAGCTCCCCCCAGCACTGGCTCCTGTTCCCCACCCTTGCTTCCTCTCATATGGAGGCATCAAGGGCAGAGGAAGCGAGTCAGAGTACTTGACTGCTCATTTACTCTGCACCTTAATTTGCAAATTTTTAGGTGTCCCCAAATAAAAAAAAGGTTGAAAATCACTGGCTTAAAATCAGAGGCCCCACTCCCACATTGTGCTAGGCACATATATATATATATATAGAAAAAATGGTCATTGTCCCAAAGAGCTTACAATCTAAATGAGAGGAGAAGAATCGGAAGGATTCCACAAGCAGACTGGGGAAGCACAGGGTAACATTAGGTAGGTGTACACTGCAGTCTAAATAGCTTCATGTGTGGATGCAAATCTAGTGAGGGGGAAGCAATCAGCATAACTTTTGGTAGTCCAGGCAAAGCCACAGCCATGCTTTCACTGAGGGGGAACCCCTCGTTTGTGGCCTTGCAGCATAACTGAGCCTGGACGGAGATGACCTAGGAGAGATTAAACTTCTGGCACAGACTGGAAATCTTGTCAAGGCAGCAACGTGGGAATACTTGGAAAGTTAATATTTTGTAAAGAATAGGCCCCAAGATCCGAAAGCTAAAATCTTGACTTCTGTCCAACAAATCAGGCTTCTGAGGAATTAATGCTGTGGAAATCTGGGAAATCACCTGGAATAGCGGCAAGCTGTTGATGCATTAGTGAATATAATCAAATGCTGTAGAGTGGCCAAGAGAAGAATGGCTAGATTGAGTTAAGTTCAGCTACTCTCACAGTATCAAGATTGAGTTATTTTTCTTTGCCTTCCTTCACACTCAGGGCTTCTGCATTCTTTCTGTTTCCACTGATCTTTGCAGATCTCTGCATTTATACCTCATTGGGTTCCACATCCACATCATGTTTTAAGTATGAGTTTCTCCCTGAGGCCTTCTGCTTTTCCCATTGAAGCTGATGGCAAAATGCCCATTAGTTTCAATGGGAGCAGTACTGGATGTCTGTTTCTGTATCCTTGTCCCTGAGGCAAGAATTTGTGAATAGAAACTGCTCAGATTGACCTTCTTCTTGCTCTTTGAAATCTCAGCCCTAGTCTCACATTTTCTCTCCACATACTTCCGTTACTTCCCCTAGGCCTGAAAAATATTTTGTCCTCCCTGTCCACTCTTTTCACTTCTGTATGATCTCTCAATGTATCTAACACGTTCCCTCCCATGCTTTAGGGTTTTAAAAAATCTAGGATATATTTAGAGCATATTATTTCATTATAAAAGGTGACAAAGCCGCTGATTTTCTGTGAGTTTGTAAGGTAGAATACACTGACAGTGTATAAGCTGCTGCTCTCAGAGATCGCTCTGCCGCTGGGATACTGCCATACTGAAGGAACTGAGAACATAGACCAGTATGGAATATATATGCCTGCCACCCATTCACAGTGATAGATGGAAACCCTGATCCCTGTGAACTAACTTCCAGATGTAAGATCTGTGTGGACAGCTAACCCGGTGTTCCCAGATTGGGCAGGAGCTGCGTTTTTTCAGATAAATGTTTACCCTCAATTTGGGTTTGGTTATTTTTGGTTCCAGTTTCAGCCTATCCAGACGCAAGAAGCATTTGTACTAGCTAAACTTCTGGGTTGTGCTGAGAATGAAATCAAAATTCCCCACTTTTATGGGGTCACCTTTCATTGTTGTGTATTACTTCTTATTGACAGGCAAATGAAAGACATTTGAACATGATCTAAAATGTGTGGCTACCTGGAGACCTGCATGTCCTTCAGGGGAATTCAGTTTGGCACTCAGTGTCTTCTGAGCAAGTTCAGTTCTGATTCTGAGCAAACAAGACAGAACTTAGACTCTCCGAGTGAGTCAGAGTCCGCAGCCTGCACAGTGAGAACATATACAAACCGTAATTCCCTCTAGGGGGAAAACTGAAGAGCGATCGGGGACCCTATTAGGAATTGCCTAAGGTGCCATTCCTTTTCCTTTGGGACCCATTTCTGCCATTGAAATGAGTCTCTTCTGTTGACTTCAATCGGAGAACAACTGGAGCTTTGGTGGGTGTGTAGATTTAAATTCTGGGGGAAAGGCTGTAGATTGACAGTTTTGGAGAGTGAAGACCTGCGTTTGGCTTCTGAACAAGCATAACCCAATTAAGCTTCTCCCTTCTCTTAGGTAAGTAAAACTAAATGACCCCAATTTGTCCAAGCAGTGAAGAAGCATGCTGGTGCCCAGGAGATTGTCCACTGTCACTTTAGATTTGGAGGACAGTCAGTGAACACAGGGTTTGAGCTAAAGCTCATGGAAGTCTGTGGGAGCGGGGTGGTCTTTCCATTGGCACCAGTGATTACACTTTGGGCTAGTAAACAGGTCTGCAACCTGCCTGAGACTTTTTTTATTGGTATGCAGTCAGTGGCTCACTGCTGTCGGATGGAATGGCTCATTTGAAAGGTAGTTTATTTTATTGACCAAACAAGCAAGCTACATTAGCTCACTAGATAGATGCTGGGATTGTTGTGGGACTGATATTGTTAATATGAGTTAATGCTTTTAACACTTGGACAAACTGTGGGGAGTTGTAGAACTGTGGAGGGGTGGCAGGAATATGTATTGTACTGGATCTTGTGCATGTGCACCACTGCCATCTACTGGAAATGTACAGCAATCAGCTGATACATATTTTATCCTGGTAGAAGGGTGTCTCCTTATGCCTTTGGGTCTTAATCATGGGAACCCCTTGAGCAAACATCTTCTAGTTTGCACAGTAAGTCTTCCACAGTGCCTGAAGTAGGATAGTTATTTTCAAGGCAATCTGCATATGCATTCTGAAACGCATTGGCTGTGTCTAGACTGGCCAGTTTTTCCAGAAAATCAGCCGCTTTTCCGGAAAAACTTGCCAGCTGTCTACACTGGCCACTTGAATTTCTGCAAAAGCACTGACTTCCTACTGTAAGAAATCAGTGCTTCTTGCGAAAATACTATTCTGCTCCCGTTCAGGCAAAAGTCCCTTTTGCGCAAAGCTTTTGCACAAAAGGGCCAGTGTAGACAGCTCAGATTTGTTTTCCGCAAAAAAGCCCCGATCGCAAAAATGGCGGAAAAGTGCTTTTGCGGAAAAGCATCCGTGCCAATCTAGACGCTCTGTTCCAAAAATGCTTTTAACGGAAAACTTTTCCGTTAAAAGCATTTCCGGAAAATCATGCCAATCTAGATGCAGCCATTGTGTATCTGGATCTTGATGGCATTCCTCAGTTGAAATCGGGGTTCCACTGAGATCGGTTTCATGTGGACTCTACCTATATTTCCCCCTATGTTTGTGGGCAAGACCCAAGGAAAGTTATAGGCACCACCAAAGTTTAAAATTAGGTTGGGGGGCAGCAGGACAACAGGGAGGAGAAGGGAGGAAAGGGCTATATCTCAAAAAACCTGATAGAGTGACCCCAAATATACACCCCTGCCCCGGCCCTGAACCCTCGACTGGCATAGCAATGCTTAGGCTAATCTGAGAGCATGCATATGAATTTTAGAGCATTTTGTGTGGCACTTTAGAGGTGATTTTTCTATCTTAATAGTCTTGCTGAAAAGGCTCCTCATGACACTTTACTCAGTGGTATTAGCAGAGGCCTTTTGGAAAGCTAACTAAAATACGTGAAGGTTTATACTTATATTGTAGCACAGATCAGTAAAAGCTGTGTTATTTGGCCCTGCACCAACCGGAGTGCTTTATGAGCTGGCATGTCTGATCTTCATTGAAAGTCTGGTTTGTAGTTCGTTTGGCATGGGGTGAGGAGGAGGGCCAGGCTCCCTATCTGGCTTAGCGTTGCTTCCTGGAAGCAGTGACATGCGCTTGCTGTGGACGGTAGGAGCTGCGAGGATGGCATCTGCAGGCAGAAGTGTGCAGAGACATCTAGCTGTGCTTTCACCAAGAAGCAGCAGGGACACGTCATCACTTGTGCTGAGGTGAGCGCGGCCTGGGTCCAGCAGCCTAGGAGTCCTCCTGAGCCCCCTCCCACACCTAAACTCCCTCCTGCAACCCAAGATCCAGTCCTGAGTCCAGTCCTGCACCCAAACTTCCTCCCCAAGCCCCATGCCCCTTTATGCACACCAAGCCCATAGGTCCCAGCCTAGAGCCCCTGCTTGCACTCCAAATCCCTCATCCCTAGCGTCACCCAGAGTCCGCACTCCCAGCTGGAACCATCAACCCCTCCTGCCCCAGCCCAGATCCCCCTCCCTTACCTTGAACCTCTCATTTCTGGCCCCACTCTGGAGTCTGCACTCCTAGCTCAGAGCCCATACCCCCTCCCAGACTCCAAACTCGTAGTTAATCAGAATATTTGACTAACAAGCACCCCCCATTCTTACAGCATGTGGGAC
Source organism: Pelodiscus sinensis (assembly GCF_049634645.1). Classification (NCBI taxonomy): domain Eukaryota; kingdom Metazoa; phylum Chordata; order Testudines; family Trionychidae; genus Pelodiscus; species Pelodiscus sinensis. Next base: position 107,101,060 of record NC_134714.1, read on the forward strand.
AATAAAGTTTTTACTGTACTTATCCATCTACCTCCTCTGTAAGTAGGAAATAATACATCCTTGTGATACATATCTCCTTTCAGTGGAGTGCTTCTAGCTTGAAACAGTGTGCATTTCCTGTTCACTGCCTCTGCTATTGCTTTGTGTAAACTCAGGATGTTACAGACCCTCCAACTAAGTCTGAGTAGCATCCCCATTAGAATTTAAGCCTCAGAAAAATCAGTGACTCAGCTTTCAAAATCATGTGCCCTACCTACACGAAAACATCTAAAGTAGCTCATCTTGGGATGAGGCTCTTCCCAACATTCTCTCTTCCCGAAGTCTAATTTTTACTGCTCTCCTGTTGGGGAGCCTTGTGGCTCCTCACTTTTAGCTGGGTCAAGCCAGGGGAAGCTGGCAGCAATAAAGTCCATTACATAGTGCAGTGGTTTTCAAACTTCTTTCATCTACTGATCCCTAAACATTTTTGAATGAAGGTGCTGACCCCTTTGGAAATCTTAGACATAGACTGCAGACCTGCAGGAATCCACAGGCCATGGGCAGTGAGTTTGTTAAGCATGCAGGGCCTAATTCTGACACTCTTATAATGCACAGCCTGCTCCACAAGCAGTCCCACTGAAGTGTGAATAAGGGTATCGGCACTTGTCCTTCAGGGATTAGGCAAGTGCGATTCTTTCTTCGAGGCTAAATTGTGACTATGCTACACACCCAGAGCAACGGGCAGCACATTGTTGCAATGCCTGAGGAGCAGACCTGGAGGGAGATTGTGAGTCTCACATCTTCCCTGTATCTGGTGCAGTGCACTTCCCCCAGTGTAGCTAACTTGGACAACATGTTGTGGGGTGAAGTTCCATCCACTGCCTGGCCCTGTGTCTTGGAGAAGCAATAGTAGCTTTGCAAGAGACGATGTCTACCTCTGTGCTTCTCCCTGTGATGTTGGTAACGAGCACAGGGAAATAAGGACATGCCGTATGCTCCCATACTCCCTGATTCAACTGTGAAAACCAGGCCACAGAGGGACCTGATTCTAAGTAGGGATGTTAGCAAGTGTTTACATGCAGTGGGGCAGGTGGGAGCCAGCTTTTAAGCCAGCTCCCCACAGGCACTGGCTCCCATCTGTCCCTCGTCTTCTCCCTGCTGCCTGATAGAGGCAGCAGGGAGCAGCGTGTGTGTGTGGGGGGGAGGGGGGGGAAGAGGGATGTGGCTCTGCGGAAGCTGGTATGTGCAGGGAGCTGGCTGCCTGCAAATACCATCTCCCACGTGGCTCCCTCTCCCCACACTGCTGCTTCTTGATCGGAGGCAGCAGCACAGGGGGCAGGTGACTTAAAAGCTGGCTGTCTCCAAACACTGACTTCTATCTGAGCCTCTCCTCCCTCACGCTGCTGCCTCTGATACGGAGGCAGCAAGAAGGGGATCCATATAGTCGATAAGATTAACTGACGAGCCCAGGCTTATCAGTTAATCATGTAAACGACTAAACACTAACATCCCTAATTCTAACCGTTGATGCTGCCCGCTGTATTAACTGCTCAACAGTGTAACCTGTTCGTAGTTGGGCCCGCAGCACACTGAGATGCATACTGAAACCAAAGATTTCCAGCGTCCCCCTGTGTGCTGATGCTGCGTTTGGGTAAAAGGGAGACTCCCATTCCCATGTTCTTTTCCTTCTGTTGTTTGCTGCTCTGTGACCTTTTGTGTAATGATTCCCTATGCCCCTGTGGGGCAGCTCTGTGACCTTTGTGGCATGGTATAAGCACTTTACAGCGAATGCTGGGAGAACTGTGTAAAGCAGAAAGCATGATCCTATGTTGGTATTTTAGGGAGTTGACAGTACTGTTGGCTTATCATTCACATGCTGTTTGTACTGATCGCTTGTCAGAGGTCTCATGCATACTACTAGGGTTGGGGCTGGGGGGAATTTTGATTTGTATAAAGAATTTCTGTGTGTGGAAAGGGCACAAAAAGAGGGAACTATTGCATCCTGAAATTGTTAACCTGTAGGACCGGTTAGAACTTTGTGCACTACAGAAGCATATAAAATAAATCAATTCAAGATTTACTTTTGAATATTGAACGTAGTTGCTGGAAAAAGTCCAGATGTGGAATCCGTGTGCAAGGCAGAGCTGAGGGCATGCGAGAGAGGCATGGCCAAATGACAGCCTTAGAGCCAGCCCTCCTCCCCCTCCCCCTACCCCGGACTTCCACTGTGGATAAATCACCTAAGGCCTGATTTTCAGAGATGTTGAGCACTACAGAATTCAAGCCCCTCAAAAAATAACATCCGACTGGCCAGTCTTCCCTCATAGGGGTTTGTAAAACTGTGCTTGCACATTGCTTTAGTGAGGAGTGCTATCTAATGCCATCTGTCAGCACAGCTAAGGAGACTCAGGTTGGTATCGGATCATTTTCAAAGATGGATATAATTACATAGGTGCCGGAACTAGGGGTCTGTGAGATGCTGTAACACCCCCATGTTTTATGCCCTGTATCTCTGCCGCCAGCCCCGTACGCTTGCCACCAAGGTCCCAGTCACCAGCTTGCTGTTGCTTAGGGACTCTGTTTCTGACCCCAGGGTCCTGCTCAGCCACCATTCTCACTCCTGGGGGCTCTGCAACTGGCCCAGTGTCCTGGCCTGTAGCCCTGCATGTAAGGTTCCAGCCCCTGGCTTGGGGTCCTGCCCAGGTCCTGGCCTGGGGTCCTACACATGGGAGCTCCGCTGCTGGCCCTCGGATTTCAGCCACCAGTCTCAGTTCTAGGGGATTGTGAGGGACACAGAAAGAGGTCAGTGGCTACAACTCAGCACTCACACTCCAAAAACTGTTCCAGTGCTACTGTATAATAATTATTATTTGTTTTGTAGTAGAGCCTAGGAGCCCTATCCATGGTTTCATTCTGTTCTGTGGTTTCATTAATTTATTCTAAGAGGGATCTTTCAGATCCTCTTGAAATATCTGTGCCTCATGAGTCTCTGGTAAGAAAGGTCTTGGGCCAGGTCTACACTGGCAGAGAAAATCAACGCAAGATATGCAACTCCAGCTACGTGAATTCACATACCTTGCACTGATTTTTCTGGGGCAGCCCCAGAGCGGGAGGTTGATGAGAGAAAAGCTTGCAGTGACTTTCCTTACTCCTTGCAATAGCGAGGAGTACCAGTGCCAATGGGGGCACCCTCAGCGTTCAATTTAGTGGGTCTTTTCTAGACCTGCTAAATCAAACTCGGAGGATTGATTGCCAGAGCGTTGATATGGCCTAGTCATCAGATTCCCCAGTCTCAGCTATAAGTTCTTCGATGAACAAATTGGATGTGATTTTTATTTTCTTAAACACGAAGAACATGATTCAAAGCTCCTTGAAGTCAATTAAAAGAATTCCTTGTTGACTTCCCTGGGCAAGCCTTGGGTGAGGCTGGCGGCATGCAAACCTTGCACATGCAGTACCGCTGGTGCACATGTGTGCAAAATGCAGATCAGGGTAGTGCAATTATAGGAAAATTCAAAGAAAACTATGCATTCAGTAAGAAATATTCCTGGGTTTAGGCTTCTACTCTCCAAAGTTCACCACACCTGCCATTTCCAGTGCTGGGCATGTACAGAAAAGAGTCTGTCACTTGTGCCAGTCTCTGATGATTTCTTGATGTGCGCAAATATCTACGTCAGGGGCTTATGGTATTGCAAACTCTCATGATTTTGTCATGAGTCTCACTGTAATTAGCTTTCCTAAAGCTAAAGCTCCTGAAGTCACATGGCCCCACTGACATATGAAAACACACGTGATGTTTTCAACCTTTCCTCTTAAAGATAGAGTTAAGTTTCTATCCCTTGTGCCTGTGGAGAACACTTCAGAAGGTGACCCCCAGTGCACCATAAAGGCTTGAAAAGCAAAAGACAAACAAAAAGGACACTGACTCTTATTTTTACATAATCTCATGGTTTTAAAGCCAATTTCACGATTGTTGGGGAGTTTGATTTTTGTACATTTGGGGTTCGCAATACTAGGGTTAGGATGAGGATTCTGCATTGAATTTTGCATGAGTCCTAACCAGACAATGAACCTGACTGCACATATTTGAATAAAGGGATTTCAGCCTAAGACTACCCAGCAGTTCACCCAGTTTGGTGGGACAGCCTGAAAGGAAGTTACTGAATAGGCACCTCCTTGTTAGCATGTACTTCTGGAGTTAAATGAGAAATGCTTCTCTTTGACTGAAGATGATGTGGTTTTATATGCACTGTATAATGATTTGCATCCTATGAAAACAAAAACCATAGCAGCAGTTGTGGAAGGACACTGGAGCTACTGAATGGGAACAAAATATATAGGAGTATACCACCCACCAAGGCTGCTTGACTTGGTGAAGACCATGTCAACCTTTTGCTCTAAGGGGATGTTCTGTATAAGCCTAGAAGATTTTATTATGGTGTGAGACATCCATCATATGTTGTATTGGCTGAGTGATTAGTATTGGAACCTCTCTATTCCACATTTGAGTTGTAGCCATAATGCTGCAGGATGTGGTCTCATCTGACTTCTCAAACTAAGCAAATAGGGCCTAGTCAGTATGGTATCTGTATTAAATAAATGTCCTGGCATGATGTCAGGGGCACTGTAATGCTGGAATTACCCATCTGCTTTCATAAAAGAGGATAAAATTGAGATCCGAACCACTTGTGGTCATTGAAAATCTCATGGCAAGCACTTTTCACAAGACTAGGTATGTGTTGGCCTTGATATTCTAGACTAAACTCCAGTCTGGTTAATTCCTTTCCCCTGTTTAGGGTAGTCTTTTTCCCTCTGCACCTTAACTTCTCTCCACTCTTGAAGAGTTGCTTTGTTGTGTTCTGCACGTGGCTGCATTTCGCTGAAGAATGAAGTAATTGGTGCATGCTGCAGTTATCCCATCAATCCCAGGTGTTCAAACAGCATGTCACCATAAAGAGCTTAAAAATCATAGGGTATGTCTACACTACAAAGTTAATTCGAACTAACGTCCGTTAGTTAGAATTAACTTTCATAGGCGCTACACTAGTGCTCCGCTAGTTCAAACTTAATTCGAACTAGTGGAGTGCTTAGTTCGAACTAGGTAAACCTCATTGCACCAGGACTAAGCCTAGTTCGAACTTACTAGTTTGAATTAAGGGCTGTGTAGCCCCTTAATTTGAACTAGTGGGAGGCTAACCCTCCCCAGCTTTCCCTGGTGGCCACTCAGGGCACCACCAGGGAAACTCGTCTGCCCTCCTCCCGGCCCCGGAGCCCGGACTGGCTACGATGCCCGTGCCATGTGCAAGCCTGCCAGCACCCAGCCAGCAGACCCTGCACCTGGCACTCCATGAGCCAGCCACCCGATGCCCCCCAGCCCTCCGCCTCTTCCCGGGACCAGGATGGCGGCTCCCGGGAGCCTGCCCAGGACCGCAAGAGGCAGACACCCGCCTGGTCTAGTGCGGACATCATGGACCTCGTCCACGAACTCCACACTAGGCACAGGAAAGTGGCCGTCTAGGGCAGGAGAGCAGCCAGCCTGGCCACCCAGGAGCAGATTTGCATGAAAATCAAGGTGGTCCACTGAGACCCCCGACCCTGAGCCCTGAGCTTAGAATGGCCGTACTGGGTCAGACCAAAGGTCCATCTAGTCCAGTAGCCTGTCTGCCGACAGCGGCCAACCCTAGGGACCCTGGAGGGGATGGACCAAAGACAGTGACCAAGCCATTTGTCTCATGCCATCCCTCTCCAGCCTTCCACAAACCTTGGGCAGGGACACCACTCCTACCCCCTGGCTAATAGCACTCCATGGACCCAACCTCCATGACTTGATCTCACGTCCCTGTAAACTCTGTTCTAGTTCTAGCCTTCACAGCCTCCTGCAGCAAGGAGTTCCACAGGTTGACTCTTTGCTTTGTGAAGAACAACTTTCTGTTACTAGTTTCAAGCCTGCTACCCATTCCTTTCCTTTGGTGTCCTCTAGTCCTTCTATTATGGGAACTAATGGAGAACTTTTCTTTATGCACCCTCTCCACACCACTCTTGCTTTTATAGACCTCTATCCCGTCCCCACTCCGTCTCCTCTTTTTTAAGCTGAAAAGTCCCAGTCTCTTTAGCCTCTCTTCATATGGGACCTGTTCCAAACCCCTGATCATTTTAGTTGCCCTCCCCTCTCCCAGCCTCTCTCTTCCCCTCTCCCACCTCCTTTTCCCAGTCTCCCCCAGTTTTGTTCAATAAAGAAAGATTCTATTTTTGAACACACGTTTTCTTTATTTTGTACATCAGGAAGGGGGGGCTAGGGAAGGGTAAGTGGAGGATGTGAGGAAGGAATGAGGTACGCGCCCCCGATGGGGAGGACTGGGCTGTCTCTGCGGGCTTCTCGGGGTGGAAGCTTGTCAGCCGACGGTCAGGGCAGTGAGTCCCTTATGACCGGCTGAAGTTCTTTTAAATTGTGCTTGGTTCTGTTACAGCAACTGAAGGAGTCAGGTTAAAGCTTAAACAGTTACTATTTTATTGTTACAGGGTAAACTTAGTTGTTAAATGCTACTACTGTGTTACAGATAACACAGCCACTACAAAGGACAGGACAGAAATTACACTAATAAGTCACTTACAGGTACCATGAAACCCTTTGGTTCTCTGAGCTCTTATTAAATGCATGCAAAATAGACACATAGCAGGTACATATTCTCACCCCTGCGTTCCAGACTTGGCGTGGCCAGCGTCTTTCTCTCAATCCCTCGGGAAGAAGTAGGGCGAGGTTGGGCGTCCCACAGACCTCGGGAGACAATCAATACCTGCCAGCAGGTATAGATGATTGGAGCTCAAATGGGGTGGGATGCTGAACCTCTTTCATACCCCTTGGGTCATGAAGGCTTCTTCCTAGGCTCAAGTGGCCAATTAGGAAAAATGGCTTTGAATGCCAAGTTTCCCAGGAAGGGTGCAAAGCATAATTCACACCTGGGAAAATGCAGACAATGGGCACCTCTGGTATGTGATGGGCGAAGATTCCTCTCTGGGACAGTGCAGGCGTGTCAATTACTGGTACTAGCCATCAGGGCGACGGGAGGCCCCGGGTCGTCAGCTAGCCCATTTACTGTCTGGTTTCTGTTTATGGTAGAGTCAGGGACAGGCAGCAAACCTGTGTTCCCAGGGCATCAAAGGCTGACTTCCTTTCTCTTGCTCTCTGGGGGGGGGGGGGGGGGGGGGGGAAACAAGATGGGGCTCGTGGAAAAACAAGATGGGGTTTTGTGTCTGGCTACATTCCACCCCCTTGACACGCCTCACTATGTCCCAGAACGCAAGATGGCGGTGATGCCAGCACCCTTTGCCCTCCTTGGAGGAAGCTAAAATTGCCCTATCAGCAGGGTCTGATCAGATAATTTGGATCAAGGGATTGATTAGGATCACTTCCCAATGCCATATACCAGATTTGTGCAGAGGAGGTAGCAGTGTACACAAAATGCCTAACAATACATAGAAGCATGCAGCAAGCAATTACAACAAGTAAAATGGTTAATATAGTATTTACAATAGAGTGAAGGAAGGGAGTTAACGAAAGTCCTAGGTGTTGGGCTAGACAATCTAGCCATGAGGCTTTACATTTTTAGTTATAGCATGTGTTATCCCATACCGTTTGTTGCCACTTCCCTTGCCTCCCCACTGACCTCCCCCCAGAGTTATTTAGAGGATTGCGGTAGTCGCTGTCATTGAACCATACCGGTCCCCATCTGAAGATGTCACTTTGTTTCACCAGTCATTTGGGCTGAGAGGGACAAACTCGATTCCCAGTCCAATGGAGGAGTCAAGTAAGGTGTTCTGGTACAGCAGTAGCAGTTGGGATGAGGAAGAAGACCATGGCGAGTTGGAGTGCCATGTCTCATTTCAATAGTCTGTAACTAACAACAGTGGTTGCAAGCGCTACAACAGCAAGCGGTATATATATATATATATATATACAAAAGTTCATGGTGGTTTCCCGGATCCACACCAGCACTGGGAGGGATCCATCCCACTAGAGCACTGTTCAGGGCTATTGCCTCAGTTTCCTGTAATAAAACATAAGGTTTGCTGGTCTTGGATACAAAATCCAAGCCTCAGTAATAGTTATTGGTGTTAGCCCAGCATCTGCAGTGGTCCAGACTCCTTTTCCCTTATAGGAGTGCAGTACATGGGTTTGTGTTCCCAAACTGGGGTGTTGGGACAAGGGCTATTAAGTGGTTTAGTCCCATGATCGTAGACAACCCTGTTGCCACTGGGGTTGAGTAAGCAAAAACCAATTCCTGAAACAATTTCCATTCCAGTTAAAACATACTTCCACCCTTGCTTACTGGTGGGTAGTGTACCAATATAATTTACTTGCCAGGTTGCCCATAGTATTTTTCCATCTCTTAGCCTGGCAAATCATTGCCTTTCTGTTATGTTTCCTGAGTTCAGCACATAGGGTGCAAGCTTGTACCAGATCTCTGGCTTGTTTGTGGGTGATAGGCCACCCCCTGGCATGTGCCTGCCACACCAGCTTATCGCTCTCTGTGTGTCCCAAGGTTTCATGTAGCCAAATGTACAGGCGTTCCCAATCCACCTGGGCAGCAAAAATTTGTACTGCTGCATCTGCTAGGTTATTTAGCTGTGCAGTCAGGGTGTTATTCTTGTGGTGAGCTGCCACATGACCTATGCTTAAGGCATTTTGGGTTGCATAGTGGTATATCCATTTCCAATATTCCAATCTCCAAACAGGCTTTCCTATTTCCCAGTTATTATTCTTCCAATTAGTTATCCACTGGGTGGCTCCAGCCCATACAGCATAGGAGTTAGTGTAGATGGTACTGGCCCCTGCCTCACAAGCTAAATGATTGCTGCCAGCTCTGCAAGCTGAGCTGTTCCTTCTTTGTTTGTGGACGGGTGCAGTGGATGTGTCTGCTGAAACAGCAACAGCCTTCCCTGTCCACTTTCCTTTGAAATAACCAGGCAGCCTGTATTCACATATAATGTTGAATTTAAAAGCAAGCCAAAAGTGTTATCAACTCAGCCTTGAAAGAGACAGTTAAGTTTTAAAGCTTGAGTTTCTAAACTAATAATTTGGTTTTTAGAAAGTTAAATGTCCTTAAAAGTTGAATGCCCAACAGAAGCACTAACCAATTTGTGCCTTGTCAGTTTGCAATTTTAAGCAAGAGGACATTATCCAAAACAAAATAAAACTAGTCAATTTGAAATCCACAAAATAGTTACAATATATAGAGCTCATTCTTTTATGCAGTTAGCCAATTAAGTTTCAGTAGAATCCCTAATTTTCCTTTGCAGATTTAACAAAGGGGTCCATAGACAAAATGTTTACATTAGATTGTTTCTTTGCATAGATCGTTTGCACAGTGCTTAAGGAAGAGGCTGCAAAGAAACAAGGTGTCATTTTTAAAACAAGATTTCCCTTCACATATTACAACCATCACTTAATTCCTTCCACACTCCCATGGAGTCCACCTTTTATCTTTACATTCCCTCAAATCACTTGCTTTGTCCTTTCAAAGAAAATGTCTCATTCCTAGTAACTTTCCAATGTCTGCTTTACTTTCCTTATTCCTTCAACCATTCCCATATAGGGCTCCAAACTTTTTGCCTTCCCTTTTTCACATGCTAAATGACTTTTCCCAATGAGACAGGTTTGTCTACTATTAATTTGGTAAGGAGGGTGAGCTTGTTTACTAAGCCTTATACCTCCTGGTCCTTTTCTTAAACATATTCCTGAGGGAAGAAAAAAAATAAATCTGAGAGGTGCTTTAACTCTCAGCACCCATCCTTAAGGGAATCTAGCTCTGTCTGGGTATTGAGGGACATGCATTCCTACCTCTCCACTTTTGCAGCAGAGGCTTTTACATTTTTGCAGTTTCATATTTGTATTCTTAAATTCAGACAATTTTGAAGACCACCTCATTACAGGTTTTCCATAGAAGTTAAGCTGCAGCTGTTTCCCTCTTCATTGGAGTTGAGGGTTTACATATACACAAGCAGTTAGCCAATTTGTCTTGTAGGTCTGAAATTGTATGGATAGCAGTTAACACTTGATCAGACCAAGGGCTATGCCCGAACCTTTGCAAGATTTTGTTCAAAAGGGGTAACATCTTTTACAAATGCCAATTTCTCAGTCTTCTCTCTGCTTTCTTAAAAGACTGCTTACATTTAAACTTTTCCTAGTATACCCAACCTCCTATTTCTTTCTTTCTTTCTGGAGGGCTACAATTTGAACTTTCTGATATTAGGTAGTTTGCTAATCAAACTTAGCTATTACCTGCAAAGCTTCTTTGTGCTGCCAGCTAGGGTATTTACACCACAAAGGAAATCACAACCTGTTGTGGCTCCTGGAGCTTTCACAGCATTTTAGTTTGTTTGCAGTTTTTACTCATTCTATAGTTTACAGGAAAATGCGCAATCTTTGTTTACAACACTACTTAGCCACATTAAACTTTGCATAGAGTGTAACTCTTTCTTTATGCTTACAGTTTTCCTGTACTTTCATTAAACAACTTGGACTAAAAGTAAACCAAACCAATTTGTTTTAAACCTACAAACAAGATTGCTGGACCTTGAAAACTTCATATTATTTACACTATATATATATATATCTACACACAGATACACATACATTCTCTCTGAACCTTTCTTACACTATTTCTACATAGCTATACAACAATTACATTCCCTTTTATTCATTGGGGTAGTTCAGTTCCTATAGAACCCCCTCCCTTTAGAGTTCTTTTAGCAGACTCTCTAATCAAATGTACAGATTCGAGTCAAATTTGCCTGGATTATTTACAGACATTCCTTTGGAAAAAGGGCCCATTTTTCCTTCAGAATGACTGTAAAGAAACCACAGTTTTCTATCTATACCATTTTAGCATTTGCACAACTGCTCAATTCTCTCCATTCTCTGCAGAGTTTAAATTCTCTGTGTTTTCTTTTCTTAAAACACTTTCTTATCTCTAAAATAAAACTCGACTTGTTTCAGATATTACTCTTGTAAGTATGCTTTAAGGGTTTAGATTTCCAGTACTTACTGCCTTTTTCTCAGTTCTACCACAAGGCTTTCAATCTTATCTGTTACCTGCCTGCTTGTCTGGGCCTGATCCTGTTTTTCGTTTCTGCCTGCTTGTCTGGGCCTGATCCTGTTTTCCTTGCTAAATGGAAAGTGGCTCCTTTCCACAGACTCAGGCTTTGTCCCATTCTTTAGCTTGCAGGCAGTTCTATACTTACAGAACTGCACCCACAACTCCTCAGGATTTCTCCAATCCTCTTCTAACATTTCTCTATCCAATTTTGGGTTGCCCCAACCTTCCTGGGCAAACCCTTTCTCTATACCACTAAATCCATGTCTATCATGACAGGCTTCATGTTGCTGTATGTGAACCAGTAGCACAATCCTGCCGACTACGCCAATTCTGTCAGCCGACGGTCAGGGCAGTGAGTCCCTTATGACCGGCTGAAGTTCTTTTAAATTGTGCTTGGTTCTGTTACAGCAACTGAAGGAGTCAGGTTAAAGCTTAAACAGTTACTATTTTATTGTTACAGGGTAAACTTAGTTGTTAAATGCTACTACTGTGTTACAGATAACACAGCCACTACAAAGGACAGGACAGAAATTACACTAATAAGTCACTTACAGGTACCATGAAACCCTTTGGTTCTCTGAGCTCTTATTAAATGCATGCAAAATAGACACATAGCAGGTACATATTCTCACCCCTGCGTTCCAGACTTGGCGTGGCCAGCGTCTTTCTCTCAATCCCTCGGGAAGAAGTAGGGCGAGGTTGGGCGTCCCACAGACCTCGGGAGACAATCAATACCTGCCAGCAGGTATAGATGATTGGAGCTCAAATGGGGTGGGATGCTGAACCTCTTTCATACCCCTTGGGTCATGAAGGCTTCTTCCTAGGCTCAAGTGGCCAATTAGGAAAAATGGCTTTGAATGCCAAGTTTCCCAGGAAGGGTGCAAAGCATAATTCACACCTGGGAAAATGCAGACAATGGGCACCTCTGGTATGTGATGGGCGAAGATTCCTCTCTGGGACAGTGCAGGCGTGTCAATTACTGGTACTAGCCATCAGGGCGACGGGAGGCCCCGGGTCGTCAGCTAGCCCATTTACTGTCTGGTTTCTGTTTATGGTAGAGTCAGGGACAGGCAGCAAACCTGTGTTCCCAGGGCATCAAAGGCTGACTGCCTTTCTCTTGCTCTCTGGGGGGGGGGGGGGAACAAGATGGGGCTCGTGGAAAAACAAGATGGGGTTTTGTGTCTGGCTACAAAGCTCTCCTGCAGCCCCCCGATTTCCCCCTCCCCTCGGATGGCAGCCTGTGGCAAGTGCAGCCGGGGTGATGGCCGAGTGCTGTGATGTTCCGCGTGTGGGCACTCAGGGCACTCCAAGCCAGGACTGCTTTGCAAGCGGGGAACCCCTGAGAACTGTCTGTCCGGGGTGGGGGTCGGGTCCCTTTAAGCACAGCCCTCGGCTAGCCTGAGACAGCAGCTCCACGCTCTAAGTTCTCATCTGATGCCCTGCCGGCACTGCTTCCGGCCATCCTTAACCTCTGTTCAGGGTCCACTCTATGTGGACATTCGAATTAGCAAAATGCTAATTCGAATTAGTTTTTAAGTCTAGCTGCACTAATTCGAATTAGCTAAGTTAGTTCGAATTAGCGCTGTAGTGTAGACATACCCATAATGTTTTACAGAATGATAAATGCCATGTTTTTGTATTTGGAGCCTTTAGGGTTCATATTTTCAGGTTATTCAGTGCAATAATTAAGTAAATAAGGGTATGTCTACACTACCACCCTAGTTCGAACTAGGGTGGTTAATGTAGTCATTCGAAGTTGCAAATGAAGCCCGGGATTTAAATATCCCAGGCTTTATTTGCATCTTGCTGGGCGCCGCCATTTTTAAATCCTCGTTAGTGCAGACTCCGTGCCCACGGTTATACCTTCGGTAGTTCGAATTAGAAAGCCTAATTCGAACTATCTACTCCGTGCCGTGTGTAGCCACGGGCACGGAGTCCGCACTAACGGGGATTTAAAATGGCGGCGCCTGGCAAGATGCAAATGAAGCCCGGGATATTTAAATCCCGGGCTTCATTTGCAACTTCGAATGACTACATTAGCCACCCTAGTTCGAACTAGGGTGGTAGTGTAGACATACCCTAAGAGCTTAAATTCTTAAAATGGAAACAGATTTTCATCTCTAGGTGTGGTTTAGGAGTGGGGTTGGTGCAAGAAGTCTTCTCTTCCTCAGTCTATTAATTCTGGCAATGTTATTGCAAATCTGGTGATATTTGATGTTTTTCTTAAAGTCTCAGCTATTGGAGTCCTATGACAGTGTGAGAATATCAGCCTTCATTTACCCATCCACGGCTGAAAACATGCTAAAAAACCAGATGGCAAATGAAGAGAGCCCAGTATTTAGTATTTTAAAAATATTATGATTTTTAAACCATCATCACAGTATTTTTTGGGTGGTGTGTGTGACTTATTACTTTGGAATACAGTAATTACTCATTTAACATGTGCCTGCTTAACACATTTGTGCAATAGCACAATTTTTTTTTAGGGACCATTTTTCGAACAACACGACCATCCCTTAAATAGCACGAAAATAATCAAGTGGCAGACTACTTCGTGCAGTTGGTGAAAATAGTGGTAATACACATGAGTGGATGAATACAAATGGTCACAGCGCTCCTCTGCTCACTCGTGTTTATCTTTGTGTTTTAATAAACCGCGGCGACTTGTGTTGCTAGCTATCTAATGTTGACATTGACAACCCAGCACCAACAAAAAATTGACTTTGCCACCACTACCTGAAACGCAACCCCCACCTTTTCCATTATTTTTAACAGGAAAATTGACCCCGCATAGCACGTTTTCGCTTAGCACGAACATTTTCAAAAACGCATCTATAGTGTTAAATGAGGAATTACTGTACTCTGAAACGTGGCACCACTGTGTTCCTGGCCTCCCTCTGTGTAAGAGTCGGGCACATTTGGGTGCCCTCTCTTAATCAGACTGATGATGTTGCTGGAAATATACTTCACTTTGTTGCTGCCTCCCCATGTGGCCAGAGCCTTCTACTGCCACCCCAGAGTATGCCGCTTCATTTTCCTATGTCTAGTAAACTCATCCACATGGCTCCGTCGACGGAGCTATGTAGTCTAGACATATCCCCAGTGAAGAATTCTAACTCTGACTTCATGTAAATAAACAAGAGTCTCAGGCTTTAGGCTGGGGGTCCTGTCAACGTGGCAGCAGGAAGAAAACCATCAAGAGTGGATTTTTTGGTTTTCTTTTTGGGGTAGATTGGAATAACATGAGTTTCCAAGAAGGAAGATTGAATATACCTTACAGGATTTGTCTGAGGAATAGTCGCATTATTGAAGGGGAAAGGAATTTCTTTTGAAATCAATTATTGTTTCCTATCAATTCATTCTTCAAGTCAATATGAGACTCTAACTACTAAGTAAAAACAAACAAACCCTCTTCTTCTTCCTGAAAACAAAGCTGTTCCCCAGTACAGCGATGTACTTGTGTGGCCACATTCTCCACCTTACTTACATGTCTACAACTGAGTGGAAGCCAATGGTGTAACTGATGAGATAATCTAGCCCATATTCTTTACATTTCAGGCCCCTCTGTAGTACAGTGGATGGTCAAAATCAGGATTTTTCCACAGGTCTGGAAAGTCAGGATCCAATGTTTAGTTGTAGAGATGGGGCCAGCCACAGTTTGCATCTGGACTTGAACTTTCCTGAAGCTGAGAGTGTCTCTGATCTGTGCTTTGAGTCTCTGACTCATGAGGATTTGGTGACCAATAGATTCCTTCCAGCACCAGTCCAGAGCTACACTATTTTGTTCTGTGTAGAATGGCTTTCATTAAAACTGTATTCCAAGATGCTTTATGGAGTCAATCAATGGGAAAGAAAAGAGAGAGAGAGTGTGTCTATACTGCAGGGTTTTGTTGACAAAAGTGGCCTTTTGTCGACAAAACTATACCTGCGTCTATACTACCACCATGTTCCGTCAACAGTAAGTCGACAGAACGCGGCAGTTTTGTCGACAGCGGTAAACCTCGTTTTACGAAGAAGAATACTTTTGTTGACAGAGATCTGTCGAAAAAAGGTGTGTGGATGCAGGGAGCCAGTTCTGTTGACAAAAAAGGCCTCCAGGAAGAAGCCCTGGTGGACAGTCTAGCCTTTACATATACAGCACCTCTGTGGTTCCTGGCCGCAGCCTCATGAAGGCATAGGCACCCGGACAGGCCTTGCTGTCTGGCAGCTAGCCAGAGCACCCGTTGCCAGCTGTGACAGCCATGTCCTAGCCCCAAGGACCCCCTTGCCCTTCTCGGGACAGAGACGAGGACCACCCAGGGGCACCAAAAGGCGGGCACCAGCCTGGTCGGGGCCAGAAATCCAAAACCTCCTGGAGCTCTGGTCAAAGGAAGAAGCCCTGCAGGCCCTGCAGACACACCGCAGGAATGCGGACATCTACGAGCACCTGGCCCAGGGACTGGTCACCAAAGGGCATCACCCCTGCACCATGACACAAGTCAGGGCCAAGGTAAAGGAGCTGCGGCAGGGATGTGCCAGGGCCTGGGACCAGAGCTCACGCTCCGGGGCAGCTCTTGAGACCTGCCCTTACTACGAGGAGTTGGATCAGATCCTGGGTGGTAGGGAAGCCCAGACTCTACTGCGTGTAGTGGAGTCCGGGTTACCCCACCACATCATGGACCGACCCCTCCTGAGGGAGGAAGACCAGGCAGGAGAGGCGGGAGATCTGCACCAGGAGGAGGAGGAGAAAGAGGAGACAGCAGAGACCCAGACCCCAGAGGCCTCCCAGGCGTCCTTGGACATCGGGGAGGGAACATCAGGTGAGAGCTTTGAGGGGTCACCACACACGGGAGAGTTGGCAGTGTGGGAGGCCAGCTAGCCCCATTGCCACTGTGGGGCCCCTGTGAGGCTTTCAGGCCGCTGCCCAACTCACACACAGTCTCACGTGTAACACCCCTGAGTCTCCTGTCCAAAGGAGAACCCCTGACAGCCACAGCATGCCCTCGGCGGCAGCAGGGGTGCACACAGACATTGATTGTCTCCTCCTTTTTTCCTCCATAGCCGGACCTTCTACCTAACAGGGGAGCACCACACCTGCCCCACCACCATCCCGGACCTGTGGCACCCGCAGGCACTGGCGGGTCTACACGGACCTGCTGAAGGAGCACGTTGTGGCTCTGCAGGACCTCAACAGGACCCTCCAGCAGAGGATGCAGGCAGAGGCCGAGTGGCACACCAGGCTGCTGGACGAGCTGGTTCAGTAGCGCACTGACATCTGTGCCACAATGCGGGAGGTCTTCGCCTTGCTTGCCCCTGTCACGGGCTTGCCCCTCCTCCCGCACGCCAGGCCTCTGCTCCTCCAGCTCCCCCAGCTCCCCCAGTCTCCCATTCTCCCTTTCCCCTCTGCCCCCGCTTCTCCCCCAGCCTCTCCTGCTCCCAAGCCTTCACAGGCCCAACAGCTGCCCCCCACTCCTGCCCAGGCCAGGACTAGGTCTCGCTCTACACGATCCCAAAGCTGTGGCGATGCCAGGACACAGGAAGGTGGCAGGACCCTGCGATCAGGGAAGCAGCTGCCTACTTGAGCCCCCCTGCTCCCTCCAGATTTTCAGTATCACCCCAGTAAAAGGTCATTTCAGTTACATAACAAAATCTTTATTTTTGAGTGAAAGATTTATCTTGTCTATAAACATTTGAACAATACACAGAGAATTTTTTTTAAACAGTTAGCACATTTTCTTTACAGATAGTGTTTCTAATAACAAACTAATGTCTGTGTACAAAGAAAATAGGCTGTGTATATATTCTTTATGGGAAGAGAGTGAGGGTTGTGGAGGGACAGGTAGGGGTGGGCCAGGCCAAACCCACCATGGGGGAGGCCCTGGGGAGAGTCAGTGGGCTCCTTTTGAGAATCTCTCCCACAGGGCTTCTTGGATTTGGACACCAGCCTGGTGAGCCTGGCAGATAGCAGCCGTCCGGGGCTGCTGAAATGGCCTGTCCTAGCCATCAGCACCTCTCCCCAACCCCGGCATGAAGGCCTCCCCTTTCCTCTCCACCAGGTTATGGAGAGCGCAACATGTGGCCAACACTTCTGGGATGCTGCGTTCACCCATTTCTAGCCATGTGAGGAGGCAACGGAACCTCCCTTTCAAACAGCCAAAGGTGCATTCCACCTGGATGCGAGCCTGGCTAAGATGCGTGTTGAAAAGCTCCTTGCTCGCATCCAGGTGGCCGGTGTAGGGCTTCATGAGCCACGGCATCAGGGAGTAGGCCGCGTTGGCCACTATGCACACTGGCATCTGCACGTCCCCGAGTGCAAGGTGCAGCTGGGGGAAAAATGTTCCTGCCTGCAACTTGCAGTATACGTAGGAGTTCTGGAATATGCGGGCATCATGTGTCTGCCCCGACCACCTGACACAAACGTCCATTAAGTGTCCCCGGAGGTTGACCAGGATCTGCAGCACCATCTAATAGTAGCCCTTCCGGTTTATAAATTGGGCCGCTCGATGGGGCGGTGCGTGGATTGCGATGTGTGTCCTATTGAGGGCTCCTCCGCAGTTTGGGAATCCAAGGGTGGCAAACCCAGCAATGATCTCCAGGGCCCCGGACGGACGAGCCTCTTCAGCAGCTCTGCACTGATGGCCCTCATGACCTGCAGCATGAGACACAGACACAGAAACCAGGGAGTTAGGTAACCTGTCTAAGCGCTTGGGAGGAGAACCCTCCCCCGCAACCCACCTCTTCTCTTGTCAGGATGCCCCCCTCCCCTGCATCAGAGTAGGGGTGGCTGAGGAGCGGCCTCCAAGTGCCACTCCATCCCCCACTCCCTCTTGCCTTTGCCTGGCAGTCCCCCTTTCTCAACTCCCCCCTCCCCACTCAGCAAGACCTGTCCTCCGAAGGTGACTTACCTCCATCAAGACGGCCCCGACGGTAGACCTCCCCATGCCAAATTGATGTCCCATGGCGCGGTAGCTGTTGGGGGTAGCCAGCTTCCACAGGGCGATTGCTGGAGGATGGCAGGCCTGCAGGTGGATGTCCTGGTGTTCCAGAGCAGAGGCGAGTCAGGCACACAGCTCCAGGAATGTGGCCTTCTGCAACCCGAAGTTGTGGAGCCAGCGGTCGTCATCCCAGAGCTGCATGATGAGCTGGTCCCACCAGTCCGAACTCGTCTCATGCCTCCAAATCTGCCTGTCCCCAAAAAAGTTTGGGGGCAAGGGCAGAGCTCCTGCATCCTGGAGGAGGGTCTCCTCAGTGTGGTCCAGGTCCATATAGGACAAGAGATTCATGACAGAGACATGCAGATGTAGCAGAAGCTGCAGTATGGTAGCGTGGGGCCATCGCCTGCCCAGGGCAGCTCAGGCTCCATGGCCAAATAAAAGGTGAAAAGCTGAAAAAAACCCTGCAAATAAACTTCTGTGGTGTCCGAGGAAGCAGGGCAACCAGAGCAAGAACTGCAGCAGCTTTGCTTTCCTTCTAGGAGGTAGGCAAGCCAGAAGCAGGAGCAGAGCAACGGCTGTCCAGGGGGATCCCTTTAAGCACGCGTCTCTGCAAAGGGCAAGCAGCAGCACCTGGAAATAAAGACTGCCCCATGCCCTGCCAGAAGCACTTCCAGGTGCCTTCTTTTATCAACAGAGCATCCGGCAGTCCGGCATAATGTAATCCAAATGCTCTTTTTCGACAGAGGCTTTGTCGACAGATACTGTTGATAAAACCTCTGTTGACAGAGGGATGCAGCCTAGATGTAGCCAGAGAGAGAAATGATGGTTGATAAAATAACCTTTCCTCTGAGACTTTATGTCTGGTGGGAACTTACCAAGATTGCTCCAGACGGAAACAAATGCAGGAGAGAAGATTCTTGCATCAGTAATAATCAGATTATATGGAAGGACAGAGATCAAGGCCTATGCTAGACAGACAGACTGAGCTTGGAGGAGGAATTGAGGGAAACAAGGGGCCCAGTTCTGCTCTTGATCACACTAGCATAAATTCAATGTCACTCCCGTCTTGAATGAAGAGACTCTAGTTTTACACTTGTGTAATTGATTCAATAGCAGCACTTGGGGAATTTTAAAAACATGGCACAGATCACGTGATCTAGCATAATTTTAGTTAGCTAGGTGTCCACTTATCATGTGGGTGACCAAGTTTTCCGTGTCCCACAAAGTTTGTTTACAGCCACCAGTCCTGGCTCTCAGTGTTCTGTGCTGTTACTGAGCTCAAATTCACCCCTAAGGCTACTACACAGCTTCCCTCTTCCGCAAAAGTCTATGCAAATGAAGCATGGATTAACATATTTCCACACTTCATTTGCATAATTAATCAGGAGCTGGTCTTGCGCAAGAGCTGTTCTTCCTGAAAAAATGAAGAATGGCTCTTGCGCAATAGGAGGTTTTGTGCAAAAAGGCACTGTATAAATGGTGCCTTTTTGAACAAAAACCTCTTGTGCAAAACCAGCTCCTAATTAATTATGCAAATGAAGTGCAACAATATGCTAATCTGCGTTTCATTTGCATAGGCTTTTGTGGAAGAGGGAACCTGTGTAAATGTAGCCTAAATGTCTTCTAAGAGTCCAGTAAGCAGTAGACGTGTTGGTAATGCTGCTAGACCAAGGGTGGGCAAAAGAGCAACATTCATTAACTAATCTGGTTGTCTTTACTGGAGTTCCACCAGAGGTAAATTTTCCCTATGAAATAGGATTTTGAATTGGATCCTGAGGCGAACTGAAAGCCGGTGGTGCTACTTAAAGATGTAGGTGATGTGGCAGCCCTCTTTTTGTTCCTGCTATTTTACAAAACAACTATTGTACAAAACTAAAACCCTAAAAGCAAAATAATGTAACTGCTGGTCCTTGGGAAAAAAAACTAAACAAAAATGTGGCCTGATTAATGGCTTTATGCTGACTTCTGAAGGTAAGAAAGCACATCTCCCTAACTGGATAACTACTGGAGATTAGAAAGCAGGCAGAATGAAACAGAATAGTTGCTTCTGTTCAGGAGAGAAGACGATAGAATGGGAAAATCTAGAATCACTGCTGTCACAAACAGTTCATTGTAGCTGGCATGACTTGTATTTGAGTATCTGGTAGTTTTGCTTTTAAATTGGATATAATACCAGTATGGTGTTTTATTTATATCACTTAATCTTGTATGAGTCAATTTTTCAGTCTATCTGTATACAGTAATTACTTGTTTAACACGTACCCCCTTAATACGTTTTCGCAATAGCACGATTTTTTTTTAGGGAACGTTTTTTGAATAACACGATCATCCCCAAAATAACAGGAAATAATCAAGTGGCGGACTACTTCATGTGGCGGTATAAGTTGGTGAAAACTGTGGTAGTACATGTGGTCACAGCATTCCTCCGCTCACTCACATGTTTATCTTTGTGTTTTAACAAATCGCAGTGACTTGTGTTGCTAGTTAACTTGTATTGCTAGATATCTAATTTTAACGCTGATGACCCAGCACCAACAAAAAATTGACTTTGCCACCACCACCTGAAACGCAACCCCCACCTTTTCCATTATTTTTAATGGGAAAATTGACCCCACATAGCACATTTTTGCTTAGCACGAACATTTTCAGAAATGCATCTATAGTGTTAAATGAGGAATTACTGTATAGAATTTAGGTCACTTAGGCATTAATGTCCCTGATTTGCAGCTACAAGCCAGTACTCAGGCATCATAGAGATATACACTGAGCCCCAAATAATTGCAGGCACAAATTGTGGATGCGAAACCAGGCCATGTTTTAAAACTCAGACCCCATTTAAATAGATGTCCTCTCCTTGGTGGCTGCAGTGTACTTTGGGAGATGCATTGTGGGTTAAGACTGTGATACTATTTGGGTTCTTTTGTACAGATAGTTAAAATAATTCTTGGCCTTTCAACCACATTTTTCATTTTCAAAGTGCTTTAAAAACACCGGGCTGGATTTCCTGTGGGCTTTAGGGGAGCCCTCATGATTTACACTAGTTGAGGATCTAGTCCAGGGGTCGACAACCTATGGCTCACGAGCCAAACATGGCTCACTAGGGAGCCAGATATGGCTCTTTTGAAGCTTGAGCCAACTCCTACACCCCTACATCCCCAGATTCCTGCACCCGTACATCCCCAGATTCCTGCACCCCTGCCATAATACTCCTGCACCCACATCCTTACCCTATGCCCTGAGCCCATCATACATCTGAACCCCCTGCTCTGAGCCCCTCATACCGCCATATCCCCAGACCCCTGTTCCCCCAAATCCCCAACCCGCTGCCATAGGACTGACAGAAGACAGCCTGAATGTGTTCATGATACTGGATTTGACCAGTGATGATGTAAACTTCAAAGAAATGTGGGAAAAGATGTAGCAGCAGAAGTCCCATTAAATAAAATCTGTGAGGACAATGTTTCATTTATGCTTAGGTTTGCCAGGTGTCCGGTATTGGCCCGGTATTTGTGGCCTCTGTCCGGTTAAAAAACCCAGAAAATACAGATAAAATGTCCGGTATTTTCTGTTTTCTCGGGTGGAAGGCTGTTTGGGACATTCGTCTCCTGCCATGTCTGGCGGGGGCAGCGGGGAGCGTGGGGATTTTAAGGCGCAATTACTTTTTTTTACTCAATAACTTTGGTCCTCTGGGGGTTTTTTTGTTTTTGTTTTCCCTCTTTTCCTCAACAACTTTGGTCCCTATTTCCAAGTTTTTTTTTGCTCAACCAATTTTTTCCCGCCATGTTTGGTATTTTTGTGAAAGTATCTGGCAACCCTATTTATGCTGCTATTAATCATCATGTCAGTTGTCAATAATATTAAGTTGTATATTGTCAATCATGCAAATGGGCATTCTTGCATGGCTCTTTTATTGACTGCTTGTTTTGAAATTTGATGTACTTTGGCTCTGTGGTTTGAAAAGGTTGCCAACCCTGCTCTAGCCCATTTACGAATATATCTTCATGACCAGGGCTTGCCATGCGGCGGCGAGCCCTGCTCGCCAGCCGTGCGGTTCTGCGAGCTGCACATGCACAGATTGTGCTACGCATGCGCAGATCGCGCAGCGCTGGCTGTGCCGGCTTGCAATCTACTCGCCCATGGCGAGTAGATTACATGATTTGTCGAGCCCTGTTCATGACATCCTGTGAATTAGGTACATTCCATGCTCACACCATTCCCCTCCACTTTTTAAACTGAAGACCACTTCAGTCCCCTCCCTCCCTACATCCACTGCTTACTGGCCTCAGGAACAGACACTTATCAGGCCAAATCAGGACAGTTAAAACAAGCTGAATATAAAACTGTCTGGAAAAAGAACCTGCTTCATTTTGCCACAGCAAAGTCATGCTTCATGTGTGAATGATCTCTGACTGACCTAAGCTTAAATCATGGTTTCAGGGAATAAACATTTATAGACCTGATTAGGTTTATAATTCCCTGTGTGACTAACAAGAGGATAGTCTTAAAGTGAAAACAAAGATCCCCACTTCTCAGCAAACACACAGAATAAGGAATATCATATTCTCTTGTGCTTTCGGTTGTTGCTGTTTTTTTTTCTTCAAAGCGTATAGTTCAGGGGGGTTCAGAACTATGTCCAGTCAGTGTAAACCATATTCTAATGTGGCTGGCTGTTGCTTGCCCAGCATTTCCAGACATAGGTCACAGCAGAGCTCCTTAAACCCAATCTGCTAAGAAAAGCAGATGAATTTGTCTGAGGTTCTGGCTAAGGGAGCATGCACCCATCATAAATTAGTGCATTATTATACCTCTGGAATACTTAGCCTCTGTTATTGGAAATGAATGTCATAGGAGTTCTAGGAACAAAAACAAGACATGTCTGGAAGCAGCCCTAGAGTGGGATTTGGCTTTCTACTTTGGATTGTGGCTGCAGTTCAGCAATGCACTCAAACGCATGAATGAAACACTATTAAAGTCAAAGGAACTTAAGCACATGTTTAAAGTTAAGCACATGCTCAAGTACTTTGCTGACTAGGGATGCTTTGTGAATCAGGAGTTATGTTAGCATTGGCAATCTACACAAGTTCTCCCAATAGAGAGAGTACAGGCAGTCCCCGGGTTACGTACAAGATAGGGACTGTAGGTTTGTTCTTAAGTTGAATTTGTATATGTAAGTCGGATCCATGTAACCCAGGGACTGCCTGTAAAATAATTTCTATTGTTTCTTCCTTCATTAAACGTGAAAGCCACAACAGATAGGCTGTGTCTACACTGGCACGATCTTGTGTAAAAGCGACTGCTCTTGCGTAAAAACTTGCTGCCTGTCTACACTGGCTGCGTATTCTTGTGCAAGTAAACTTAAGTTCTAATGTATGAAATCAGGGCTTCTTGCACCAGAACTCTGACGCTCCCACTCAGGAATAAGCCCTTTTGTGCAACTGTTCTTGCGCAAGAGGCCAGTTTAGACAGGCAACATGAATTTCTTGCGCAAGAAAGCCCTATGGTTAAAATGGCCATCAGACCTTTCTTGCACAAGAGAGCATCTACACTGGCATGGATGCTCTTGAGCAAAAGCACATCTCTTGCGCAAAAGCACATGCCAGTGTAGATGCTCTCTTCTGGAAGAGTTTTTGCCTGAGAATGCGCCAGTGTAGACGTAGCCTAACTCCTCAGTGGCTGCTACATTCATACAGTGTGTGGGTATGACATGAAGACATCCACTTCTTGTTTGTGGTTGACCCCTTGTACTTGTGTTAGAAAAAATATCATCTCCTCAGGCTAGTTCAAGACTCACCTTCTATCCTGTATCATCTTAGGAACAGGATGTAGAGCAGGAATGATTTGCTTCAGATTCATCTCTGTTGTAAGGCCATGAATTTTGAGTTGAGTGAGGAATAGTGTGACTTTCAATTGTTTCATAGAATCATAGAACTGGAAGGGACCTCAAGAGGTCATTAAGACCAGTCTCTTACTCTCACGGCAGGACCAAGCACTGTCTAGATATCCCTGAGAGGTGTCTGTTTAACCTCCTTTTAAATATCTTCAGAGATGGAGATTCTACAACCTCCCTAGGCAACTTATTCCATTGTTTAACCACACTGACAGTTAGGAATTTTTTCTTAATGTCCAACCTAAACCTCCCTTGCTGCAATTTAAGCCCATTGCTTCTTGTCCTGTCATCCGAGGCCACGGAGAACAATTTTTCTCCCTCCTCCTTGTGATACCCTTTTAGATACCTGAAAAACGCTATCATGTCTCCTCTCAGTCTTCTCCTTTCCAAACTAAACAAGCCAAGTTCTTTTAGTCTTCCCTCATAGCTCGTGTTTTCTAGACCTTTAATCATTTTGTTGTACTTCTCTGGACCTCCTTCAATTTCTCCACATCTTTCATGAAATGTGGTGCCCAGAATTGGACACAGTACTCCAGCTGAGGCCTAATCAGCACAGAATAGAGCGGAAGAATGACTTCTTGTGTCTTGCTCACAACACTCCTGTAAATGCCTCCCAGAATCATGTTTGGTTTTTTTGCAACAGTGTCACACTGCTGACTCATATTTAGCTTGTGGTCCACTATCATCATTAGATTCCTTTTTGCAGTGCTCCTTCCTAGACAGTTACTTCCATTCTGTATGTGTGAGACTGATTGTTCCTTCCTAAGTGGAGCACTCTGCATTTGTCCTTATTAAACTTCATCCTATTTACCTCAGACATTTCTCCAGTTTGTCCAGATCATTTTGAATTTTGATGAGCATCTTCAGCAGGCCTGGGCAAAATACAGGCCCTGGGTTGAATCCTGCCTGGCAAGCCATTGGATCTGGCCTGCGGATGCAGTAGGGAACCCCAGGCAGGCTCCCTGCTTGCTTCGCCCCACCCGCATGCTGCTCAGAAAAGCGGCTGCTGGGCCATTTCTCTTTCACAGCTGTGAACCTGGAGGGGAGGGGAGAAGGTTTCATAGGCTGTCCTGGTTCCCAGCATAATCCCATTGGCCGGTTTGAAAAACAGGCTGTGCACAAAGCATCACGTCCCCCCCTCCCCCCAACTCCGGCTTGTAGTTATTCACATACACAGATGGCCCCTGCAGCCTATGCAGTGATGGGGCAGGCAGGGAGCCTGCCTCAGAAATGTGCAGGGCTGCTGTCTAGGAGTCACCCAAGTAAGTCACCCTAGCCCCTCCCTCCCCCAACCCTCTGCCCCGCACTCCTGCCCCCACCCCACATAACCCAAACCCTCCGCCCCCACACCACACCCAAACCATCTCCCAATCCATTGCCCCAGGTCACAACCCCCTCCTACCTTAGGTCACAGTGCAAACCACTGCACCCCAGTCCAGTGCCCCAACTGCCTCCATCACCCTAACTCCCTCCCAGACCCTACACCCTCTCCTGCACCCGAAACCCTTACCCCAAGATCCCTTCTGCACCCAACCTCCATCCCAGACTCTGCCCCACCTCAATTAATATAATGGAAAAGTGCGGCCCTTGACCAATTTCCAACATCTTGGAGTGCCCCCCCCCATCAAAATTATTGCCCACCACTAATCTAAACAGACCAAGGGTGACAGAAGAGAAGTAATATTATTCCCATTTTACAGATGGGGACCCGAGGCACAGACAGAGTTGCGGGATAGATTTTTAAAGCTCAAATATGACTTAGGCACCTATCTCTCATTGATTTTTAATGGAAGTTAGGCATCTAAGTGCCACTTATCCCACTGGTGAATACCTTGCCTGAGATGAGGTCTACCAGGCAGTCTTCAATTTAGCAGGTGTAGCTGATCTGAACAAAATGTCACTTTCATGGATAGATTTGATTAATAATAAAAAGAAAACTACTTAAATACTTTGAACAGATCACCCAGCCTTGCATGAAGTTTTGTATTAATGGTTAAGGTATAGTCTAGCAGAGATAAAGGCAAGTGAAACATATAGTTTATTTGTTTTTTAACAGAAACTGATGATTTAATAAGCAGTTATAAATCTCTGGGATGTACAGACATTGTCAAACCGCACACTCCTGCCAAGTTTTTCACTGACTAGACTGAAAACCTATGAGTCATAGCGGCCTGTTCCATTCTCCACCTCAAATGCCTCTTTTTTTTGTGCTACAGATTGCAGGTGTTATCAGCCACTTGCATTCATGGATTTTCTCTTTCATCCAGTAGATAACATGAAAATTGTTGACTTTCATTATCTGCGGGTGTGCACATGCATGTGGAATCTTTTTCATTCAATTGCAAAACCGGTTGCTAAAAAAATCACTAAAGGAAAACATTCCTGGAAGGTCCCATTACTGCAGCCTCATAAATAGGGCTTGTAGTGGGAGTTCTGACAGCCCTATGGACACACTGTCAGCCCACTCAGCTGGTAATACTAATATTTTGTCTTCAGTGATCTCAAAGTACTTTAATTAATTCATTCTTACACACACACACACACACACACACACACGCCACCATCTTCAGGCTTCACTTATTATACCTGGGGTTTTGGGGGAGGACATGGCGGAAGGAAAACAACTTGGAGAGAAGTTAATATTCTGAAATCTGCACTCACGCTAGATAATATCTTAGGCACTTTTGAAAATTTCACCCTTAAGTAACTTCTTTTCAGAAGTGACTTATGCCTAGATCCTCAAAGGCATTTAGGTGCTTAACTATCACTCATTTTAATGGGAGTCAGGCACTTAAGTACCATGGAGAATCTAGGCCATAGATGCTTAAGTTCTGTGGAGTTGCAATGAAACTTGGGTGCCTAAGTGCCAATGTCACTTTTGAATATGGGACTTAGATTCCCAGATTTCTTAGGCGCTGATGGAAAATGTTATCTTTAGTCCACAGATGATCCCAATGAAATCAATAAGACCCCTGTAGAGCAGGGGGCTGTTCATGATTAAAAGTTATCAGAATCTGGCCCTATGTGATTTTCCAAAGTTCCACACTGATGGATCAAAGGCAAAACAGGAAATGGACAACGCCCCATCTCCAACTGTTTTAAAAAGTCTAAAAATTATTTTGGAGCTGGTACATCCCAATGTTGTAGGGTTCTTATGAGTCCGAGAGCGCAAGGCTCAATGGAGAGGAGGAATAGTATAACAAATGCATTTTAGAAAACTTTAAAAATGACCTAAAATAGCCTGCCTACATATAGTATTGCTGTGGTTTCAATGTCTCATATCTCAGGGCTCTGCAGGGATGAAACAAATGCTTATTCCAGCTGAAAGTTGAGAATCTTGGGTTTTGATGATAAACAACTTGTACAGGCAGTCCCCGGGTCACGTACAAGATAGGGACAGTAGGTTTGTTTTTAAGTTGAATTTGTATGTAAGTCGGAACTGGAGTCTAGATTCAGCTGCTGTTGAAACTGACCGGTGGCTGACTAAAGGAAGCCCGAGGCAGAGCTTCAATTCTTACATACAAATTCAACTTAAGAACAAACCTACAGACCAGGGAGATGCGGAGCAAAGCCGCGGAGGACGCGGACGGCGGGACTGGTGCGTCTCGGCGGTCCCGCCGCCTGCGTCTCCCTGGTCTGCTGGGGGGGGGAGAGGCGCAGCTAGTGCGCCCCCCCCCCCCAGCAGACCAGGCTTTTCTCGCCATGGAGGACGCGGGTGGCGGGACCGCAGCACGTCTGGGTGGTCCTGCCGCCCCTGTCCTCCACGGCGAGAAAAGCCCCGTTCGTATGTAGGGATCCGACATAAGTCGGATCCACGTAACTTGGGGACTGCCTGTATTTCTAGCCATAACTAGTCTGAAGGTTTGATATCTCTAATCTGCTACTGACTATTGCATTTCCTGGACTTTGGGCCAGTGTTAATTTTCAGAGAAGTGTGAATTTTTGATGTAAGGTATGATGAAGAAAACTTTTCCTTGGTAAGTTTTTTTTTCCACAGTGTGAATATGTGTGTGAGTATGGCAAAAAATTCAGTGAGTTGAAAATAACCCTGATGGGGGTTGATTAGAAGGGAGAATGCCAGTGAAGAGACATGCATAGAACATGGAATGCATCATAGAATCATTCAACCTGAAGGAAACTTGAGAGGTCATCAAATCTAGTCTTTTAAGCTCGTGGCAGGACCAAGCACCATTTAGACCAGAGGTTTTAAACTCGGTTTACCTTAGGGTCAGTGCCAGTCCTCAAATCCTCTTAGTGGGCCGATGATGTTCCTGGAAAATCTTCACTCTCTCCACCTGCCTAAGGCTCTGGAAGAGGGTTTGGATGTGGGAGGGGGGTGGGGGTGTAGGCTCTAGGAGGGCTTGTGGGTTCAGGAGGGGTGGAGGTTGGGCTCTAGGGGGGAGTTTGGGTTCAGGAGGGGTGGGGGTTGGGCTCTGTGAGGGAGTTTGGGTGCAGGAAGGGAGGAGGTTGAGCTATGTGAGGGAGTTTGGGTGCAGGAAGGGAGGGAGTTAGGCTCTAGGGGGGAGTTTGGGTGCAGGAGGGGAGGAGGTTGGGCTCTAGGGGGGCATATGGTGCAGGAGGGGTTGGGGTTGGGCTCTGAGAGGGAGTTTAGGGACTGGAGGGAGGTGGCTGGAGAGGATGTAGGCTCGGAGGAAGTGGAGTGTGTGAGGGTGTGTTGGGAATGTGGGTGCTGCACTTTCCTTGAGCACCCCCATCTGGCAGTGGCTCTGTGGGATGGGGAGGTCACTGTGCCTTCCCCCATTGGTCTCCTGGCTCTGCCCGCTGCCCCCAGGTGATTTAAAATGCCCCAGGGGACCCTTCTGCCCCCACTAGCAGCACAGTGGGTCTAGAGTGGCTTCTAGAGTGCTGCCAGCACGTCCCTGTGGTTGTGTCTCTCTCCATACTAGGGGTGGGAAATAATTTTTAAAAGGGGGCCACTTCAGGCATTTCTGAAGTGGCCCTGGGACACCCCAGAAGGGGCGGGGCCTGAGGCGGAAGGTGCGGGGCCAGAACACGTCATGTGCTTCCCCCCCACCCTGATTGGCCTGGGAGTGGGGGAGTGGCAGGGTGGCTATGGGCTGGAACCACCGGCTTGGGGGGCCAGATCCAGCCCGTGGAGGGCCCTTTGCCCACCCTTGCTCCAAACACTGCTCCTAACACTGCTCCCAGCAGCTGGAGCAGCACACAGATACTGCCCCCTCCTTCCCGGGCCTCAGGGACTCATGCCAGCAGCTTTGCAGGCCTGATTAGATAACTTTTGAAAAATATTTTGCAGCTGGATTGTGGAATTGCTGAGGCCATAGACGGCCCATGGGCTGTGAGTTTGAGACCCCTGGTCTAGACCATCCCTGACAGGTGTCTGTCCAACCTTCTCTTAAACATCTCCAGTGACGGAGATTCCACAACCACCTTAGGCAACTTAGGCAATCATGTGACTCTGCAGTTGATTACTTGGTAGTTATTTGTTTGAAGTTAATTTGAATTTCAAAGGCTGGGTAAGCATCGTCCCCATAGTACAGATGAAGAAACTGAGGCCAGCTAATTGTGCAAGGTCACACAACAGGTTATTTCAGAGCTAGGAACAAAACTCAGTTCTCTTGGCTACTACTTTGGTGCCCTCTCCACTAGCCTTCCGAAAGTCCTTGTAAAAGGGACTTCACCACCACATATTATGGCAAAAAATTTCCTTCACAGATCTGTCTCGTGAGCTATGACTGTTGTGTTACATTTTCAACAAGCATAGCACTCCCACTGAAACTCATGGGAATTTTATATATGTTGGGAAATAATACAAATTGCAGTCAAGATCCGACATGCAGATGGTGAAAGGGGAATTTCTCCCTAAGCAAACCAAGAGTTAATGATCTGAATCGTATGATTCAGATTTTCCATAAGCTGCTTCCTGTATTGTGGGTACCATCTGTGCTCACAATTAAATATAAGGACACTCATTTGTAAGTTTAAACACAGGCACAATCTGGGTGGTTGCTGAGTGCCTTCATCTCTTACTTTTCTGAGGAATAGTGATAGAAATGTAGCCGTGTTAGTCTGGTGTAGCTGAAGCAAAATACAGGACTAACAAGATGGTTTATTAGATGATGAGCTTTTGTGGGCCAGACCCACTTCTTCAGATCAAATAGTGGAAGAAAATTGTCACAACAATTCGAGAGTTTTCACTGCCTTATGAGATTTGCTCCAATTGGGCAATTAGGTGTAGTTGCAGGGACAACTTTCAGCTCCCACAACAGTGTGTAACTGCCACCAGGCAGAATTGAACCTGGGATTTCTGGTACTTAGTGTAGGAGCCTCTATAGTTTGAGTTATAAAGCCAGCTGGCTTTCAGCTTAGGCTGTAGAGTTCCCTTGTTCTTATCTCTTGCTGTAAGTGGTCTCATTGTCACCCCATAGGACAGTGAACCACACTAGGGCTTTGTCTACACTGCAGGGTTTTGCGCAAGAAGCTTTTTGCGGAAGAGATCAAAAGCGATGTGATTTTGCATGAGAGAGCATCCACACTACATGGACACACTTGCGCAAGAAAGTCTGAGGGCCATTCACACCTGTGCTTTTTGTGATAGGCTTTTTTTGCGCAAGAAACCTCTGTGTAGCATCCACACACACCTTTTTGCACAAGAACTCCTGTGCAAAAAGGAGTCACTCCTCGTGGGGAGAGGAATAACTCTACTGGCAAAATCCCTCTGTCCTGTCAATTTACTGTATATTTTTTTTGTGCAAAAATGAGCTTGAGGTATGGACACTGTGGGTTTTTGCACAAAAACAGCTGGTTTTGCACAAAAACCTTGTAGTGTAGACTTAGCCTCGGTGTGTAGGTTACAATTGCAGAGGAGGTTATTTTATTAAAAGCCAGGGTCTATTTCCCAGTAGGTAAAACTGAGACTTTATTAGCACTTTCATTGTTTTGGCAGGATCCTGAAAAGCCAAAAGCCAGCGTGAGCCTTTTGCTGTGTGTGAGACAGCTGTTAGGCACTTTTCCTGCACAAAGAGGCTCCTATTTAATGTAAGATGTAGACCATGTGGACCATGGGAAATTTGAGGTTTTGGACTAACTACAAAACTGAAATATTTAAGCATATTTCAAATTCAGGTTGTCCTTCAAAAAGCTTTGTTTGCTGACATTTAGGAATTCATTTTAATGTGATTGTTTCATACTGTTTTTTTTTTGCTAACCTTTTCACATATTTGAGGAAAAGGATTTGTAGTGATGACGTGTGAAGACAATAGCAATAAAAGGATACATGCTTCAAAAAGTTACATGTTGTGACAATTCCGTTCTAGTTCAGACATTGTTAGATTCAACTTTATTCCAATGGACTTTTTTTGTGCCTCCTACGTACAAACCTATAAGCGCTGGACATAAGGGTCCTGCTGTGCCCCCTCACACACTTATTTCTATCCTATACATGGTTACTGTTTGGGTCAATGTTTTCTCAGCACCCCCACTATACAAATTGTCCCAGTATTTCTGTACATTCTTGTCTTTCTCAGTATAGCATGGTTGCTGTGTCCAAGGATTTCTGGTGCTTCTGTGTACTGGCTGACTCAGGAGGGCCACAAGAATAATCTTTCTTGTGCTATTTTGGTCCTTGCTCTTCCAGCCTTGGCTGAAATCAGAAAGTGCTGGAGTGAAACAAACAAAATATAACACGAATCAAAATGGTTTTGAACTTGTTTCCAGTTTTACAGGAGCTTGGTTTATTTCTTATTTTTATATGAATTCATGCTTTCATTCCTGTTACTTTGCAGCCTTGTGTCAGTGGGTGGAGACAGGAGGGCCGGGGAGTTAAGAGTTCTTGGGCCAGGAACACAGGGGGACAGAGCCCCTACCCCCTTTTGCTTGCTAACTCAGCAATCTAGCCACTAGGCTACAGGCTGCCAGGGTCCTGGCCACATCTTCCTATTTCTCAGGGTCACTTGAAAGCTTAATTTATTTTATTTCCCAGGCCCTAGCTGATTATTTTATAGGAAGAGCAGAACTTTCATGTTTTTAAAATGATGAATTGACCTGGAGTGCCATGCAGTGTCTATATAGGATCTCAGGGGAGGTAACATGGTTTAGTGTTAGAATGTAAAATGAAATTCTACTTCTGACTCTGCTACTGACCACTACAGTATGACCTCAGGCAAAGCTGATTGATTCTTTTTGTGCCTCCCCTTTTCTATCAGTAAAATGGGGCTGACGCCACCTGAGCGTGCTGAGACCCAGGAATGGAAGGTGCAATGCATGCGCAAACCATATTTTTACTAATTTCCGCTATCCGAAATCAAGGAGAGAAATTGCCCACAGCTGGGAAATCTTGCTGTTATTGATTTTGTTCCCTGGTTGACAGTATGCAAGACAAACTCATAATATGCCTAAGAAAACACATGATATTTTATTGTTCCAAAGGCTAAATAGTGTAGGTGGCTTGAGTTGCCATTCCAGAAATTCGTACTTTCTGATGATGTATGTCCCATGAGATCCCTTCTGTATGTTGGCTATAGTTCACATGGTCACACAGGTCAGCTTTGTGACTCAAGGCATGTCTAAAATAACTCCAGTGCTGTATTTCCTTTCTCCCACATGCAAGCAGTTGCTTTGCAAAAAGAATGGTAACATCAGGCTGACATTTTACCTCTGTTTCCTCGCAGGCTTTTGAAGATAGCATCTGCCCAGTCATCATCAGAGGTTGTGTAAACTTCCCAGTGCACTTTTATAACTATCAAAACGAACCACAAAATGTACTGCAGTTGTTTTTTGCTTTTTCAGTTCAAAGAGAGTGTAGTGTTATTGCATGAGATCATCCTATGTAAACATGGTGATATTTAACTAGACAATCAGCCTCGTAGTTGCTGAGGTTATATTTGGTGTGTTGAAAAGGACATTGTAAGAAAAAACACCCAATCCTGTTCTACTTGGAACAATGGCCCCACCTTACTCAATCAACCCATTCCTTCTTTTCATTGCTGTGCTGACTAAACTCTTACTCATGTCAGCGCCACAGAGTCAACATAGTTACAGCTGTGGTCCTACCACCTTCATCCTTTGGCCCAATACCCGAGTGAAGATCCTTTCTTAGGTGATGCTTCCTTTCCAAAATCCTGGTCCTCCACTGGTTGGTTCTCACAATGTTTCAATCATTCTGTGTTCCCCAGAGAGGGCTCCACTGACCTTAAAGTTCAGGGTAGCATTTGACTTAGGAAACCTATCGCGTCCACTTACATGCTTAGGGCAGAGTTTGCTATACTCACTCCTATTGGATGATACTGTAGCAGCACTTGCTTAGCTCTGCATGCAGTAAAGTTACATCCTTGCTTAGCCTTGCTCCAATTGTGACTCCAGCTGTGGGAGGCAGGGAAGGACAGCAGTGATTTTTCCAATACTCCCCTCTGCCTTGGTGATCAAGTGTGTGGAAGGGGGTGGGAAGAGGGAAAGCTCTGGCTCCACCCCACCTAGTAGTCAGCCAGAATTGAAGGGCAGGTGCAGTGAAGGAGAAGTAACACAGACCAGTGTTTCCCAAACTATGGGCTACGGACCGGTACTGGGCCGCGGGAAAAAAATACCAGGCCTCAGCGTGGCTGCCAGGGTGTTCCGGGCTCCCGGACTGCCTGTGCAGCGCCGGGTTCCCCAAGCCCTCAGCCGGGCAGGGCGGATGCAGCCGTATGTTTCAGGCTCCTGGCTGAGGCATAGTGAGGGTTACCAGGTGATCTCTTATTGCTGGCTGTGGAGGGAGAGGGGGGGTCGGATGTAGGCCGCAGGGAAGCAGGATTGGGGCAGTGTAGCTGCCTGGGGGAGATAGGGAGGGGAACCGGCTGGCCGGGGGCGGGAGCAGTGGGGCTGGCCAGGGGAGATTGCTGGGGTGGGGCGGGGGAAACGGCCAGCAGAAGTCAAATAAGGGCCATTTCCTTTGGTTTTTTAAAAACATACTACTATTTATTTCAACAGAACTATGCAAATGTTTAACTTGTAATATGTGTTCAAGTCCCACTGAAGGGAAAAGGACTTAAGCACATGCTTAATGATAAGGAGGATTTTTTGAGGAGTAATGTTAGTTTGAACCAAGGGATTTGGTTTGAAGTAACGTGTCCTGGTGCTAGGGTTGCCAGGTGTCCGGAATTCACCTGGACAGTCCGGTATTTTCGCCTCCTGTCCAGTAAAAAAAATTCAGAGAATACCGGACACCTAAAATTTCCGGTATTTTCTGATTTTTTCCCCGGACAGGAGGTGAAAATGCCGGGCACCTGGCAACCCTACAAACACTCAGCGCCTGGCCTCCCGTCCCCCCCGCCCCCTCTGAGTCCTTCTCTGGCTCCCAACACCCCCAGCCACCCTTACCTGGTTCCGCAAGGCACAAAATGGCTGCTGACCAACGAGAAGCATTCCCCTGGGTCTTAGTGCTCAACCGCTCCTCTGTTCCTATCCCTGCACTCACTCTTAAAGGGGACATACTGTTTTATTTTACATTTTTTTTTTTTTGCTTAATAAGTCTTGGAGTCCTTTTTTCTTTTTTTGCTCAACCCCCCCTTTTTTTCCCCTTCAACAGAATTTTTTCCCAGTGTTTTTTTTGGGGGGGGGTTGGGGGAGGTTCGGTATTTTTGTTTCAACCATCTGTCAACCCTACCCGGCGCACACTTCCTGGTTTGAATCAGGTGTGATTCGAACTAGCATGCTGGCGAGATCATGCTAATGAAGCGCAGGATATTTAAATCCCCACTTAATCAACTGTTTCGAATGCCTGCATTTGCATCCCTAGTTCGAACTAGGGTGCAAGTGTAGACATACCTTGAGATAGTGAAATCACTGTGGTAATCCAAACACAGTCCTTTGTGGGCTATAAAAAGATGGTAGGATTATCTTTAACTTTATTGTTAAAAGGAATTAATTATTATGAAAATATTAAAGATATTAAATTGATATTGGATTGAGTAGAGACTTGAGTTGAAAGTGTGATATGACCTACACCGGTGTAGTGCCATTGAATCTAATGGAACTTTACACGAGTAGAGTCAATCATAGGAGTAAGTGTTGGTAGGATCAGATTATATTTTTTGTAATATTTTTAAACAAATTGTATTTCAAAGCAATAACCCTATGGGAATTAGTATTGTTTATTTGTATTGCTATGGTGCCTAGGAGTCCTAGCCACAGATCGGACCTCCAATGTATTAGGCATTGAACAGATGCAGGAGGGACTATTTGCTTCATGTACGTGAAACAGGGCATTGTCCCATGGGCTCTGAATATGCCGTATGTGCCCTGTGATATATCACTTATTGCAATTCTCCTGCAGCCTAATACTAAAAATAAGATCCTGATGCTGCATACCCTGTATTCATATGAGAAGTCTCACTGGTGTCAGTGGCTGACTTATGTGAGTAAAGTTTTGCTGGACTGAACCCTAAAACTGCAAAGAGTTACAGGAGTGGGCCTTCAAACAAAGATCAAGAAACATAGTTTTCATCACATTGAACTTTGTTAGTGCCTTGACACAGTGTCTTAACCCCTTACTTCCGTTCCTGCCCAAACAAGTCCCTGATGATAGTGATGTGCTGAGCCCTTCCTGCACTTCCACTCAGGTCAGCCAGAATCTCAGGGTCAGTATTAAATTGCATCAGAATGGGATTTTGACATTCCCTTTACATTGGCATGATTTGTTGGCAGCTGACAATATGGTGCCCCATCCCTTGACTCAGCAAGTGAGGGTATGTCTACACTACAGCACTAATTCGAACTAACTTAATTTGAATTAATTAGTTAATTCGAACTAAGCTAATTCGAACCAGTGCATCTAGACCATTGAGTGGACCCTGAACCGAGGTAAAGGATGGCCGGAAGCAGTGCCAGCAGGGCATCAGATGAGGACTTAGAGCGTGGAGCTGCTGTCTCAGGCTAGCCGAGGGCTGTGCTTAAAGGGACCCGACCCCCACCCCGGACAGACAGTTCTCAGGGGTTTTCCGCTTGCAAAGCAGTCCTGGCTTGGAGTGCACTGAGTGCCCACACTTGGCACATCGCAGCATTCGGCCATCACCCCGGCTGCACTTGCCGCAGGCTGCCACCCGGGGGGGGGGGGGTGGTGAATTGGCGGGCTGCAGGAGAGTTTCCACCCTGAGGAGCCCGCAGAGCCACCCCAGTCCTCTTCATCAGGGGCTCGTACCCCATTCCTCCCTCACATCCTTCCACTTACCCGTCCTCAGCCCCCCTTCCTGATGTACAAAATAAAGGACACGTGTGGTCAAAAATAGAAACTCTCTTTATTGAACAAAACTTGGGGAGACTGGGAAAAGGAGGTGGGAGAGGGGAGGGCAACTAAAATGATGAGGGGTTTGGAACAGGTCCCATATGAAGAGAGGCTAAAGAGACTGGGACTTTTCAGCTTAGAGAAGAGGAGACGGAGGGGGGATATGATAGAGGTCTATAAAAGCAAGAGTGGTGTGGAGAGGGTGCATAAAGAAATGTTCTTCATTAGTTCCCATAATAGAAGGACTAGAGGACACCAACTGAAATGAATGGGTAGCAGGCTTCAAACTAATAACAAAGTTCTTCTTCACAAAGCAAATAGTCAACCTGTGGAACTCCTTGCTACAGGAGGCTGTGAAGGCTAGAACTATAACAGAATTTAAAGAGACGTTAGATAAATTCATGGAGGTTTGGGCCATGGAGTGGTATTAGCCAGGGGGTAGAAATGGTGTCCCTGGCCTTTGTTTGTGGAAGACTGGAGATGGATGGCACGAGACAAATGGCTTGGTCATTATCTTCGGTCCATCCCCTGCAGGATGTTGGCCGCTGTCGGCAGACAGGCTACTGGACTAGATGGACCTTTGGTCTGACCCAGTACTGCCATTCTTATGTTCTTATGTTCTAAGCTCAGGGTCGGGGGTCTCACTGGACCACCTTGATTTTCATGCAAACCTGCTCCTGGGTGGCCAGGCTGGCAGCTATCCTGCCCTAGACGGCCACTTTTCTGTGCCTAGTGCGGAGGTCGTGGACGTTGGAGGCTTCCCCCCAAACCTGGATGAGGTCCACGATGTCCGCACTAGACCAGGCGGGCGCCCACCTCTTGCGGCCCCAGGCAGGCTCCTGGGAGCCGCCAGCCTGGTCCCGGGAAGAGGCGGAGGGCTGGGTGGCAGCGGGTGGCTGGTTCGTGCCATGCCAGGTGCAGGGTCTGCTGGCTGGGTGCTGGCAAGCTTGCACCTGGCACGGGCACGGTAGCCAGCTCGTGCCCCTTTAAGGGCTCCGGGGCCGGGAGGGGGGCAGAAGAGTTTCCCTGGTGGTGCCCAGAGTGGCCGCCAGGGAAAGCTGGGGAGGGCTAGCCTCCCACTAGTTCGAATTAAGGGGCTACACAGCCCTTAATTCGAACTACTTAATTCGAACTAGGCGTTAGTCCTCGTAGAATGAGGTTTACCTAGTTTGAATTAAGTTTGAATTAGCGGTTTGTATGTGTAGCGCCTATTAAAGTTAATTCGAACTAACGTCTGTTAGTTCGAATTAACTTTGTAGTGTAGCCATACCCTGAGAGAACTGACTGCCACCTGAATCAGAGTGTAAAAAGGGAGATTTCTCTGTAAAACACAGCTTCATGGGAGAAATCTGCATGGTCACTTCCGGGTAGAAGGCCAGCCTCCGCTGGTGTGAAGTGGGGTATTTCTACTGAAGTCCATCTTGCTGGTCCAATTCACACCAGTGGAGCATCTGGCTCTCTAGAATGCCAGAGTTGCTGTGAATTAACCAGGTATGTCAGTTCATATTACAGCTTAGCTGTATTTAAATATTTTATATGGATTTTCTTTCCCTTTTTAAAAACGTAGAAACAAAAACATCACGAGGATGTCATAGAGTTGATGCAACAGGTGAGCTTGGTATTTCAAGAGCTAAAGACTGCTCAGACCACTGTGAACAGTTTTGTTTCTATGTTTTAGAGCCCAAATTTAATATAACATGTTCTCACTTAGCTGAAACAATATTTCATGAACCATTAAGAGCCAAATTGACTTCTGTGGCATCTTCTGCTCCTGATTTTTTTTTTTAATTTAAAAAACATTCAGAAAAAAAAAAGCACTCCATCGTGCTTTCTGGACAACCAGATCACATTTCCATTTTTGCTCTTCTTGGCATGGACTCCAGATGCGTATTGCTGAGGAGTTTACTCAGTGTGCTCTGATCCTTTATGATGCACTCAGTACTTGTTTCTGCATGCACTCCTCTGGTGTCTGATTCTCACATGGGGTACTTGGAACCACACTGTGGTCATAAGGCTCTTTCAACCAATTAGAATGAGACGTGTCATAAATAAGCAGAAAACTTTCCCTCTCTCTGTAGGTGGATTGCTTGTTTACCTCTAGTGGGCTCAGTGCTTATACACACAATATATCAAAAAGCCACCATACTTCTTGACTACAGCCTAACCCAATGGCATTTACTAGTATAACCCAGTCATCTGCTGGGTGTGGTCCTCTGTCCCATTTATAACCCCAACAGACTTTGATCATCAGCAGGCAGGATCTAACCTTGAATTTCTGTAGCTTAGTGCATGAGCCTCTAATACATGTTCTAAAAACCACATGCCTCTTAGCTAAGGCAGTAGCAGACTCAGTAGCCACGTGGTCTCATTGCCAGCTGCTGGACAAAGCACCAACCCCAGGAGGAGCACCTTGTGTAACTGCTTTACTATATTTAATTTGTTCGTTGCTGTTTCTGCTGTCACTGCAGGCTCAGATTCTGGCTTGGGCTGTGTATATACTCACTCCCAAATAGCCATGACCAAGTGATGAATTTTGGGATGGAAATTGTCCTGACTCCGGCTTTCCTGCAGTCACAGAGAGGCCAGCAGAGAGGCCATCAGTGGTTAAGCCAGGAAAAAATGTTTTGGGGTGGGACTGGAAAGTCAGGGGATATAATCCATGTGTTTTATTGTGTGCTTACTTGCCAGCCCACCTCCAATCCCCTCTCAACCTGAGCAGATTATTTCTGCTCTTGGCCAGAATTACGTTGGATGATTATGCGTGAATCTTATGGTAACCTGAGTACTTTCATTAATGTGGGCCTATTTGGAGTCATTTAGGGCAGTTTCACATCAGGGGCCAGAGCATGTCCCATAATGTTTGTTCTCTGATATATGTACATGTTTGGCTGTGCATGCTGTATTTTAACTGCTACATTTGTTCTGTACTGTTGACTCTGTGCAACTATATAATGTTTAGAAAATTTTCAGAACAGTGTAAGCGCTCACACACACACACACACAAGCCCTATATACAGAAGGTATATCCATGTGATACACTACAAAGCCATGTGATAAAACAGAGTTGTGCACAATACATTTATTTATGGTGGGCTCATATACTACACTGATGTGAGTCATAGAAATAAATACTCATATAAATAAATTAGACTTGACCTCCACATCTGCCCACTAATCTATCTCCCCAAGATTAATTATAATCTCCCAATGCCTTGAACAGTTCAAACATTCATCATTTAAAAAGAGAGAGAAGGAGAGAATGCTTCCTCCCACTCCTCCACCCCATCTCCAAGATTACATCTGCCTAAGCCCCATAATGGGTATAATTCAGAGTTGGACCAGACACAGCTTTTCTAGGCATAAATATATCATGATTCCATACTCCAATATTTTTGCAGCGCAGATGGACTCTGCACCATTGAGATGCGTAGACTGCCACTCTCTCTTTACTCAGGCATGAACTGAGATATTGGACTTTTTAAAAATTTTGACATTTTTATGACTAAAAAAAAGCTATTTTGGTCATTTTTAGAAGGCTTCCATGGTTCCCTTTGCAGGCTATACAATAGGACACATGGCTAACCAAAGCAGTTGGCTTTGCAAGTGGAAGGCACAAAAGTCCTCCTAATACAATTTTTAAGAACTTCCCTGAAATAGTCTTAAAATCTATTTTCTGCAATATTTGTGAAATATAAAGAATGCAGTATGGTGCAAGATTATTTAAATGTTTCATTGACACTTGTTTAAGAAAACTTAAGATGGGGTAGTTAATATGTGAACCAAATCCAGAACAGACACTTGAATGGATCAAGGAATCTTTTTATTTGCTTATTAATTTCTCTGGATTCTGGACCTTGACTATACCTTGACCACGAAAGCTAAATCTTGACAAAAAGTAATTGACTACCCAGATATAGAATAATTGGTGGCATTGCCATTCATGAAAAATGTGGATTTCCCAAACTTATGTCTATGAAACCTTTATACCATCATTTTCTGTCTGTCTTATCCATAAGACATTTTAAACTACACCATGCCATTGTGAAGTCTTTGTATGCCTCATATATGACAAATAGAGTTTGTAAAACAAAACAAAACAAAACACACACACACACAGCTATATTGGGATTTTTTTGATTCGCACATATATTTGCTAGCTGCCTTGGTTACCATGATCTGGCAACTATTTATAATAATTTCTTGTGTAGCATTTGCTAGATTAGATAAGGATGGTTGCAAATGTCTATTCAATTTTAAGCTATTGATTGGAATAATCTATTTCATGGGTCCCGAAAGTTGTTTCAGGATCCTAAAATGTCTCCTCATACACTATGTGTGGAGGATCATAACATCAGAATGGACATAATAGTGGGGGAAAATGGATTAAGCGTACTTATTTTATGCTCCCTTACTAAATGTTTCAGTTTCACATTTTACGTCCTCTAGGGGGAGTGTTGCTTATATTGCATGTGCTGTGCAAACTGGAATCATACAGCCTCTAAAATGCTTTTTATGGAGTTTTTAAAACTTTCAGCACTGTCTCTAATTAAATCCTAAAAAGAGGAAGTCTCCAAACCATAATACCAAGTTTGAAAACTTCAAGCTCGATTGTGCTTCCACTTAAGTGTAAGTTCCCATTGAGTTTTAACAACCGGGGGGAAATGTCCCCTTGTTTTTACTGACCTAGTAGCTTAAAAAACCTCCCAAGAATATTTTTATCTTGATCACAACCAAGATGGTCACTGTGAGTACTATGCAAAACTGCCCGTCATTTAAAGGGACACCTTCAAGCTGTGTTTTGTTGTGGAAAATAAAAGATATATTTTTGTTTATGCTTGAAATTAGTTTTATTTTACAGAGGTTACAAAGACATTTTCATTATCAGTTCCAGTGAGTTATCTCTCTGATATAATTGCTATGAAACAGAGCTCTGGATTCACTGGGTGTCAGTGAGTTTGGGGTGAAACCCATTTAACTATAGGATGGATATAAGAAAAACACTATGAAAGGTAGCAACAAAAAGTCCTATTTCAGAAATGTGATTTTATCAGAAGTCTGTATTTCATGGCTGCGAAATAGGTCTTTGAGGATTAAAATCTCTCTCATGGTAATATTGATTATTGTTGAGGAATGCCTTTAAATCTGTTGTATGTGATTTCTATTCACAGGTGGGCACTGTGAATACTTTGGGGTCTTTGTTTTTTAAAAAAGGAAAGGTTTAATCCTTTGAAAGTAACTGGCATTTGATTTTGAAGCTGGCTTTAGATTTTAAATGTGGGTTTTAATATTATTGGTCAGTGGGAAGAGGGGAAAAGAATTTGTTTATAGATCCATGGATGTTGACATTGATGTGTACATGCAAAAATATCAGTAATGCTGGCAGTCCATAAACCTTGCATCCTGCCAACATCCTAAACCTAAAATGCAGTGTGTGACAAACACCCACCATGGGGAACTCCAATTCATGAAAGATGTGATAAAAATGGGGGGTAGGCAGTACATCTGCATGGAAGGTAAATAATCTAGGCAAATAGTTACAGTGATGTCTTTTAACATGAGGGTCTTTTGTGAGGTAAAGATGGTCTCTTCTATTTCATAATCTTTGTACATTCCTGATCCACGGATTTTTCTTCTTCATTACAGAAACATGAAAGAATATAGGAAATCCTGTCTTGACCACCATGAATACATGAACTAATTAAGCTGCTCACAAGGTACTGGGCAGACAGTAAGGTAAGCCGGCATCTGTGCCAAGAGCTTTTCATGTAATCTGCATGATTGTATTTTGCCAAAGCCCCAGTACTGCAAATATCAAATGTATATTAAGCTAAGCAAAGACAAACCATGTTCCAGGTTAGAATACAGCAGATTTGTTTTTTATTTTAAGATTTTTTGCAACCAAACTACCTTCTCCTTCCCATGGAAAAAGTCCACAAAACACTGTGTTGTTTTTGAAAAGGCAGTATCTTTATAACCACAACAATCAATTCGAAAACAATGCTCTGCTACTCAAACTGACTTCAGGAGAGGTCGGGAGGTGGGGTGGAATGCCTGAAAAACTCAGTTGATGAAAAGGCACGCTGTTTCATGGGTGCCTCCCAGAATTGTGACTCTGTGTGTATGTGTGTGTGAGTGAGAGAGAGATCTCCATGACAACTAGTCTGGCCAGTCTGTGTTCCTTGCAATCATTTTAACTGGAATCAGTGCTGTGAAAGGTCACATGAAGGAGTTGTGGGAAGCACAGCAGGTATTAGTCCCTAAACTACTGGTTTTTCAGTGCCTTAGCTAATAGGACAAAGTTTTGTCTGGGAAATACAAAACCAAGAATGGAGTGGAAAGGGAAATGCTGCAAGTTTCAGGTAATAAAAACTCCCCTTTATTTTTTATCTCTTTGAAAGCTTTTCCGTGGTGTTTACTTCAAGTTGAATGACTGTTAGTTTGAAATCCATGGCTCATGGGAATGTCCCAACAGTTGGATTCTATTAAGCAAAGAAGGGTAAAACATTGCAATTTTTCTGAATAAAAAACCTTTTTGGTTATTGAATTGAATGTAAGGGGATGCAAAAGTGTTTGTAAATAAAAGTTCTAATGAAGGGCCATATCTTCACTTCAGGAAAATGCAATTTTATGGGAGGACTCCTAGATAACAAAGACATTGAAAATTACAATAGTCATGTTTAGATCCGAGATTATTATTTAAGTATTGAAGTAATAGAGTTCAGCAAGCTGTTTGTTTTTCTTTCTTTTTGAATGTTACCATATCTTTCTTATGTAATGAGAAAAATAAATGGCTTACAAAGCAATTTAAGCATAATTTTTGAAACCTCCACACTTTTTGATCTTCGCACAGTTTGAAGAATGGATTGTTTTAGAGTTTCTTCTGGGTAGAGTTTCTTCTTCTTCTATCTCAGATTGCTTTACTCAAATGTGTCCTGGATACTGGTAGTCTGGTTTGATACAAGATTTTCTTACAGAAATTTTGTCTTGTTGCTGGTTATAGGAGTTTTTTTACAGTGAAAATTTTAAAATGAGTTGTTTTAAAACCAGCAATAAGAACCTTTTTTTTCTTTTGTTAGTTTTTTTTTCTTTTATTAAATATTGTAAATGGGATCAAC
The DNA here is from genome assembly GCF_049634645.1 of Pelodiscus sinensis. NCBI lineage: Eukaryota > Metazoa > Chordata > Testudines > Trionychidae > Pelodiscus > Pelodiscus sinensis. Next base: position 107,144,286 of record NC_134714.1, read on the forward strand.
ATTATGCTGGTGTGACTAGTATCTTTAATGGAGAATACCTGAACATTAATTTAAAATCCTATGCTTAGTAATGGCATAACCCAGGGTAGGAAAATTTATGAAAATTCTTGTTTCTCAGACACCACAAAAACACACTGAACTGATGACCATGACCTTCAGATTACATTGTCCACTACATTGCTTAAAACACCCATCTACTTCTCCATACTCTTTTTTTATAACTACTTTCTTTTGAGCATTTGTGTCTTGATTCACAGTTCATTGAAGTCAATGAGAGCATTCATTTTGGCTTCAAAGGGCATTGGATCTGGCCCTTTTTGATACCATCTCGGCCTCTGTTTCAATCTTTGACAGAGGGTCTTTTGTGTTCCCTCAAACAATGAAATACACTTCTGATTGGCTTAAGGGTGTCCGCTAGCCAAATCAGAGATAATGCTGATGATGCCTGTTTCCGCTTTCAGTTAGTGATTGTAGGGGGAAAACATGGAATAAATGGAAATTAGATCTCTTCTGCTTACTCCCCACAAAAAGTCTTGTGTTCATATCTTGATCAAAAAGCGTTATCAGTTGCACTTCAAGGATGAATTTCAGTAATGCTTTAGCAAGCAAACACTGAGGTCACTCTGATCTGTCAACAGCAAACTTCAGAGCGAGAAAATCTTATGCTGAATGTAATGTTGCCATGACACGTACACAGTAGCTGGTAATTACCTGTCTGTCAATTAAGTACCGATCCTCCTTCAGCAACTGTTTTTAGACTGTCAGATTTAATCCATTCTGTGTTTTGTTAATGCAATACTCCTTTCAATATCAAGCCATCAATTACTTAATCAACTTTTTGATATCACTATATCAAATATATTTAAACATATTTGCTAATTGTTTGGGGGCAGTTGGATGTAAGGAGTATTTTTTTTAAGAAGGAGGATGACCAATGTGTTCTTTACCATATTTAATCAGAAACCCATTTTTTGAACATGACACGTATACCACTTGTAAGCTACATGTTGAACAATGGTTTACACAAACAAATGCTAAGTATGCAAAAAGAAAATCTCCTGCCTGTGCAGTAAGTGCAGAAAGGCTATCGAGCTCTGACATGTGTAGAGGCTGGCTGGAAAATTGAATTGTCATTCAAAATTAAGGTAATAAATGTCATGTTGGTCTCTCTAGTCGATTAACTGATAAGCAAAAGCTTATAGGTTAATGCAATAGACTACACGCATTTCTCCCCCACCCCTTGCCAGTACATTTTTTAGCAGGCTGGCCAGCAGCCCAGCTCAGTCCTGGCTTGCCCTGGCTCCTGGACCTAACCCCGCTGCAGCTCTGCATTTAAAGTGTATTAGGAGCCAGGCAGGCAGGCAGCCTGGCTCAGTTACGGCTCTGATCCCTCCGGACAGGGGCTGCCCAGGGACTATAGACTAGCCGACTAACTGATAAGATTTCTTGAGATTAATCATTCAATTAACCGATATTTACCATCCCTACTTTGCTGGGGTGTTTACCTATCTGAGTACTGCCATAACTTTTAACCATTGCAAGTGGTAAACATCAAGATTTTAATGGTGCCCTGTGCAGTGCAGGATTGGTCCAATGCAGAGAGCACTGAACACACTAACTAACCTTTCAGCCTCTACCAAATGACGCTGAGGGATCTAACCACATGACTTCCCATGAGTGTAATGGGAGAAATGACATTAAATCATCAGTGAACCTTTTGAAAACATATAGGGTCCTCATTTCCCCCAGCTCTGTGATTGCACTTCTCTGAAAAGGCTTAGTTTGGTTTTTTTGCTCTCCTGCCCCAAAGGCTTATTTTAACTTAAGAATCAAAAATAATTCAAGGAGGAAGGGATACTAAATATGCTCTGTGATTAATCCCCAAAGCCAAGGAAGTGACAGTAGAATTGAGAGGCAAGGTGGACTTGTGAGGCACTAGAGAGGGATTCAGGAAACTTATGTTCTCTTCCTGACTCTGCCACCAAACTTGAGCAAGTCACTTCCCCCCTCTGGGCCCCTGGCTGTTTAGATTGTAAGCTCTTTGGGGCTTGGATTGCCTTGTATCGTGCGTGTACAGTATTTAATACAAAGGGGCCTCAGTCTTGCTTAGAGCCTCTAATACTGTAATATTAAGAAGACTCATGCATGAATAGTTGAACATGAAGACGAGTAACAATTATGATTACAAAAACCCTGCTAATTACTTTCTAAGGGGTGTCCAACTTCAGGATCCCTGAATTTGGAACACAAAATAGCAACAGTAAGCTCTCCCCTACGAGTCATTAATCATATCGCTGTGAAAGGGGGCAATCAGATTTACATTTGGCCTTAGTGGTACAATGATTATATTTATCAAATCAGAGAGCAGAGACACTAGTTCAATACTTCTGTTTCAGAGTCCTCCGAAACGGTATCATGAGTCTCATTTTTGTTGGTATGAGACAGGTAGTCCTGTGATACAGCTGTTTGTCACCGCCTGGCTTCTTAGTGCTGCTTCCTCATCTGAAGTAATATTGCTGTTTAAAGGGACTTCATCTCCTTTAGTCTGAAATTTAAATTATTTTACCCTTCCCCTCTTTTAAACAACTTTTAAATGAATCTGTCCTTTCCAAAATTGAGAGTCATTGGTCCTGAGTCTGACCTCCTGTATGACCCAAGCCCTGGCATTTCGTTCAGTGATTTGTGCATTGTGCCCAGTAACTTAGGGTTGACCTGAACACGCTGACTTGACACCCCAGGAGACCCAACACTGTCATTCCAGGAACCTGTAAAGAGAGAACAAGCAGCGGCAGCTCAAGATTCTACACACAAGCCTGCCAATGTGACATAGCTCTGATTGTGGTATCCCTACTTTGCAGTGGCAGGGTGTTATTGCAGCTCTGGTAGACCTACCTGAGCACACTTTGTATCTGCTTACTTGGGAACTGGGTCAGTGAAGCTGCAGCAGCACATCTGTCAGCTCGGGCTGTCCAAGCCCGCCCAGAACCCTGGGGAGTAACTCATGCAGCTAGCCTGTGTCTAAGTGTGTGCTGCTGAAGCTAGCTAAGATAGCTAGGTTAAAGCTGGCTTGGGTGTGTGTATACAAGCTGCACTCACACCCTGTGATTCAAGTGTAGATACACCCTTAAAGGGAGCACTCGGGGAGTGGTAAGGTAATTCATTATCCATGCCTCATGCAACTTGCGCTTAGACTAACACCCTAGGTGCCAACTAGTTCTCACTGGGAGAAGAGGGGTGAGTATGATGCAAACGCTTGTCCATGGGCTACTAGACAGAGATCACCATGCTTATTTTTACAAGGCCACATAACAGAGGCCTCACCAGTGGTGGAACGAGGTGTACCGGTAGTTCGGAATAGGAAGCCTAATCCAAACTACCTAGTTCATGCCGTGTGTAGCCGCGGGCACGGAGTCCGAACTAGCGGACATTTAAAAATGGCGGCGCCGGGCAACATGAAAATGAAGTCCGGGAAATTCAAATCCCGGGCTTCATTTGCAACTCCGGTTGACTACATTACCCTCCTAGTTCAAACTAGGGTGGTAGTGTAGACATACCCTAGGATATTAGGAAACACTATTTCACTAGGAGGGTGGTGAAGCACTGGAATGGGTTACCTAGGGAAGTAGTGGAGTCTCCATTCCTAGAGGTGTTTAAGTCTCGGCTTGACAAAGCCCTGGCTGGGTTGATTTAGTTGGGATTGACCTGCTTTGGGCAGGTGGCTGGACTTGATGACCTCCTGAGATCTCTTCTAGCTCTATGATTCTATGAAAGGGACTGCTGCCCTTTATGCCCACTCCATATATTAAGAAAATAAAAACAAAAAACTTAAGGGGTCCTGTAGCAGAACTTGTTATAGAGATCAAGTGCAAAGTTAGCCAAGGTTGGAGATTCGTATAGTTTACCTAATTTGTGCTTAATTTGTAATGAATGAGGTGCCAGGGTTCCAGCAATTTTTTTATATTCATGACTGATGCAGCAAGCCCAGAGGTGCTTGGGTCATGAAATGCCAAGACTAGCAGTGTAGGTGTTCAGCCCTGGTGCAAAGTAAACACTGCTGTCCGCAGCTTGTGCTTTGTGTGTATCTTGGTGGAAATCCAGTCAGTGGAGGAAGATCTGTTTCTCCAGAGCTGCCCCAAAAGATGAGGCATGTTGGAACAGGTGCATTGCACACAGGGGCTGATATTTTCCCATAGTTAAGGGGCTTTGAGCAGAGAGTGAATAAGTGGATTTTATAAATAGAATTCATGCCATCAACTCCAGGCAGTGTAAAAAGCCCTAACTACCACATAGCTGGAAACTTGATCCCAGAATGTGTGGAATTGTGTACCTTTGTGCACACTACCACTAACCCCCATATCAGCTCGCTTAGGACTGAAACAGCTCCATCTGGAGTGCACAGGAAGCAAAAAGATCCTCTTTATGCAACTGCTCCATTCTCTGCCCTGCTCCAGCTCCCACCCTCACTCGACTTGTAAGGATAGGAGAGGGTTGGTAACATTCAGTACTTTTCTCCCCGTCACTGCAGTAGGGTTATGTTCTGGGTTCCTTTTACTTTACTCACGATTTTAAGTGAGCCCAAAATTCTAAATATGTCGTCTTTGTGTGTTTGAATGCACCAATTTCACGTTTTATTCTCCCCCTTACCTCTTTAGAAATTACATAAACTGAATTATATAAACCAGAAATAAGTTTAGTAACTATGAAAAGGTGTATTTTAAGTGGTCAAAGAGGTAGCAAACAGAACAAAGGAGATCACAAAAAATGCAAAGCCTGCAATCCAATCTAGATTCACTTAAATATGGTTACAAATAATAATTTCTCCCCATAATTTTTGTTTCTAGTAAAGTCCTTCATAGCCCAGATAACTCTTAGCCTGCATCCAGCAGTTCTTTCCCCCCCTCAGTTACAATCTTCTTGTTTGCAGGTGTTTCCACGTATGTCTTTGGGGTGGGGAGACAGGAGTAAAACAAGCTGAAGGCATTGTTTTCCTTCCTGGACTTATATAAAATTCCCATAAAGCAGGAATCCTTTGTTTGATTTTGCCTACACCACAGTGGAATAGTTCAGCAGTCTAAAATGCAGGTTGGTATCAGATGACCAGGTCACCTGACTCCATCGTCCACGACTCAGTAGCATTATACAACATTCACCAGAAGTCCAAGCCTATTCACAGTCCATCATTGTAGAAGATGGGCATCAGCACTCTCTGGCATCACTGCTCGAGTCTTCTAGGTTTTGCTGGGGGTCTCCAAGCAAAGAGCTATTGGCTGACGTTTTACATAACACAAAAGGAATAGAGGGAAAAACAATTTGAGCAGGTTTCTTGGCTGGTGTAAATCATCAGTGCCACTGACTTTAATAGAGTTATGCTGATTTTAACCACTTGAAGATCTGGTGCTTTTGAAAAATGGTGTTTAGTTTTGCAAGTTATTCACATTTGTGTTTGATAAATTAGAAACAAGAAAAAGGGGCAAAGCCAATTATATCTCCAAAAATATGAGACACAACAAAGATTTAATGTAGAGAGTTAAAGTAGTAGGACAAAAATTGCCATCATCTAGGGGTGTGAACATTTGAGAAAGTATCATTACACTACAGATTAGAAAGCCCGAAGAAGCAGTGCTCGGATTGTGAAATGTATGATTTTTAAACCCCTGTGACCATGAAACTGACCAAAATGGACCATGATTTGGTAGGGCCCCATGTATAAGACAGTACATAGGAGTGCCCTGAATTTGATCTAGAGCCTATTTCTTAGAAAAACATCCAATCTTAATTCAAAAGATGCCAGTGATGGAGAATACACCACAATCCTTGGCAAATTGTTCCAATGGCTAATTAAGCACATTGTTTAAATTTGTACCTTATTTCTAGTCTGAATCTGTCCTGCTTCAACTTCCAGCTGGCAGACAAAAGTATAGCAAGATCCAAAGGCTGGAAGAATCCTCAAATATCAAATTTCTGTTTCCCATGTTGATATTTGGAGGTTGTGATCAAGTCACCCTTTAATCTTCTTTTTGTAAATCTAACCAGATTGAGCTCCTTGAGTCTATTACTAAAAGGCAGGTTTCATATTCTTTTAATCATTCTCGTGGCTCTACTCTGAACCATCTCCAATTTATCAATATCCTTCCTGAATTGTGGATACCAGTGCATACTTGAATTGTGACTACCAGTATTCCAGTAGTGATTGCCCCTTTGCCAAATACAAAGGTAATATAATCTCCCATTTATACTCAAAATTACCTTGTTTGTGCACCCTTTTGGCCACAGAAGTGCATCTGCTTCATAAGGCAATGAGAATTGATGAAACATGTTGTTTAGAAAGCACAGGCAAGTCTTTTCATCATTTGCTTTGGTGACAATGTTAAGTGAAGCATCTGAGGCTACGTCTACACTGCACAGTTATTTCAGAATAAGCTATTCCGGAATAGTTATTCTGGAATAGTTTATTTCCAAATAGCATGTCTACACTGCAAGGAAATGTCAAAATTAGTCTGAGTCAGGCTTCCCTAATGTAGATGTGCTACCTCGATTTAGAGCCCCGAGGAGGAATAATTTAGAATAACTTTGCTGTGTAGACGCACCCTGCACGGAGTGAAAATCTAGCACAATGGTCAGCATCACAGTTTGTGAGTTCTCAGTTTGCTGTTTGAAGAAGAGACCAGATTCTTCCATGGCAGGTTGGGGATGGAACATGGCCTTCCAAAGCATAAGTTTAGAACAGACACCAAATAACACTTGGTAGCAAGGTGGCACTGCAGTTGGAAGTTAGTTGCAGGCCATGAAGGTCTTTGCAGGTGGTTATATAAAACTGATTCCTCTATAGGTGAACGTTTAATCTTCTGCTGCCTATATAAACACACTGGACAGGAGCTGCAGCACTTACCCTTTACCATAAGTGAATGAGGTTTGCTTCAAGTATCTTTCAGAATCTGCACGTGCAATTGTGGTCTGACTGTAAGGGGAAAACCAAAATGCAGACTTTCCTGTGAGCATGGCAAGGGAACCCCCCACCCCAAAAGCTGAATTACTGGCACACAGCATCTTTCCTTTGGGATCAGGGAAATAGTTATGTAGGGGAGTGGGGCTAGATCAGAATTCCTTGTGTTGCCTAGAGATCTGTGGACATTTCAGTGAGCACCCCCTTGATCCCAGGTTATATACAGGATTCCTGGATAGCTTCATGCTGCTGTGGCTGATGGAAGCACAGCTAAGGGTGCTGCCATTATTACCTAGCTCCTTCTCCCTGGCCCCACACATACCTCATCCCTTGTGGAGGCTGACTGTAGCTGGGGCTGCAGGTAACTGAGTGGTGGTGGCGGTGCAGGAAGTTACTATATGCCTGTCAGTCCTGTTTTCTGCCAATTGCTTTTGAATTTGTTCCCACTCGGCACAGCCCAGAGGAGAGAGGTATGTGTCCTGTGGATGACAAAATGAATTCTGTAGAAGTGTTGAAGTCTAGCGGTTTACATGGCCTGTCTCTTCAGGAGACACAAATCAGCCTTTACATTCCAACCCCATTTGATGGTTTTAGCTAAACTCCTCCTTGGGATGATTTAGCATAATTATATTCAGTCCATCTGAAATCCCCACCTATTTTTAATGGGATTGGAGAGGAAGCAAGTGAGAATATACCCGAATCTTGTGTGGAGGTTTTAATGGGGCAAAGGGAACATTAAACATAAAGATTTATTTATAATGGTCAAATCCTGAATTACTAGTTCATGCAAATCTTCCACTCAGGTAAATGACTTAAAATTGGGAAAAGACTTGAAGATTTGGCCAGTCATTGTTTGTTGCTGTACACTATTAAACCAGTGGTATATTCCACACCAGAGGCAGCTGCATTCCAGTAGTGTCTGGAAAAGTTCCAATATGTATAAACTACTGCTGTGTCTTTCTGGAAGTACCATATAAAGGTAGTTGTCAGTATAATGCATTTCACTCATGAGATACCTCTTCTTCAAAAATTACTAGCTTGCCACAATTAAATGTCTGGGAAAGCTATTAATTAATTTATAGTGTAATGCTATTCAAATGATTAGAGTTACATTTGAGATGACTATGGCCCACTGTGTTGAAAGGTTTTAAATAATTCCTATAATAGAATAACTCACAGTGCCCCTACGCTGTAGTTGAACAGAAGCCAAGTATCTGCTTTGCCTGATAACTAATTTGAGTTATCTTCTTTTATCATGGGGTTATTCTCTGAATGGATTATGTAACGTATAATGTCTAGAAGGCAATAGGGATGTAAAAAAGTACTAGAGTAGTCAAGGGAGGAAAGGAGAGCCCAAATATAAGGGCTATTTGTGATTGTGGAGAAAGAGGTATTAGCCCTAGAAATTTGTACAGTATCAATTGGGTACCCAAAATCCCTAGTCTAAAATTTTTTGACTAGAACCTTTTTCTGACGCTCCGTATGGTTGATGTTGAAGTAAAGTCTGATGAATTCTCTCCCGGCCTGTCTGGCTGAGTGTCATTTTGCAGCTTTTGCATTTTACCTAGGTAAGTAATAGAAAGCATAATTTCAATATTCCTATAACATAATTTCCATATGTCTTAACATTCTCTGTGGGCAAACACCAAATGTAGTCTACATATGTTAGTACACTGGGTATATATACCTTACCAGTGGGAAATAAAAAACATTAGTAATATTTTTACAACTACACTAATAATAAAAAGATACCTGATAACTGACCTTCAAACACCGACTCTTGTCTGGTACAAGTATAATATGTAGCACATGGGCCATGGCACACTGAGTATATTTAACCCCAATCATATGCTCAAAGTTCCTCTATGGCGCAGTAGGATAGGCTCAATACCTGAGTAGGGCAACAAAAATCAGTTCCAGTGGACAATCACCATAACTAACTTCTGTTTAACATTTACAACCTGCTGGGATCTTTGTTTTATACTGTCTTTTGCCTGACTTGTATCTGTTTGTATATCCTGAAAAATAAGAGTTTTATATTTTCCATGATGGTATGGAAGTGGGGTCTCCTTACATTAATTTTCTCTTTATGTTTAGATTTACCTGTGTCTGGATCACTATATAGACAGATGCACAGAGAGAGAATACTGACCAAGAAATAATTTTAATCTTATATGTAGAGTTACGTGCATTCTGTCTGAGATGCCATTACAGGCTACATCTACACTGCACCTCTCTTGCGCAAAAGCTGATGAAAATGAAGTGCGGATTAACATATTGCTGCACTTCATTTGCATGATTAATTAGTGGCTGCTTTTGTGTAAGCGGCTTTTGCGCAAAAAGGAGCTGTGTAGACGGCTCCTTTTTGCGCAAAAAAGAGCCAACTACACAGCCCCTTTTTGTGCAAAAATTGTTGCGCAAAAATTCTTGTGCAAAAATTGCCCCTAATTAATTATGCAAATGAAGCATGGCAGTATGCTAATCTGTGCGTCATTTGCATAGGCTTTTGCACAAGAGAGGTGCAGCATAGACGTAGCCACAGTTTCACCTGTCCTTTCATTGGAATTGCCATATTGCTTAATTTAGGTCAGTCTCTGATGTGGTCTAGGATCATCTACTTCAGAAGAAGGTGCAATAAGCTTGTAGTAGATGGTTAGGGAGTAACATATCTGGACTAGAAGTTTCTTCCTAAACTCAATTAATGGTCACTTTATAGCCTAAAGCTGTGGTCACTAACCAGGTAATCGTGATCAACTAATCAATTCCAGGAGCACGGCCAGTTGATCGTGAGGTGTTCCCAGCTCCCCCTTGCTTTCCCCACCCCCAACAAGGAGCCCGTGCTAGCACTACAACATCCTGCAAAAATGGAGCTAGCTCCAGCTTCCTGCAGCGTGGGGGGGAAGTCCCGCGGCTGTGCGCCAGATCCGGCTTCTCAGGAAACACACCCACTTCTCTTACCCTCCCCACAACAGCGGGCGCACTTCCTGAGAAGCCGGATCTGGCGTGCAGCCATGGGATTTCCCCCCCATGCTGCAGGAAGGAAGGCAGGCAGTATGGGGGAGGAAGGGAAGACAAGAAAGTGTGCGCTCCTTCCTGCGCACAACAGTGAGCATGCTTTCTTGTCTTTGCTTCTTTCCCCATGCTCCAGGAAGGCGGGGAAAGACGGAGGGTGGTTAAGATGGTGGCGTAGGGTGCAGAGCGCAGAGCAGCTGGATTTTTTAAAAGAGTCATACGTGTGCTTCGTCCAGCACTACCCAAAGATTCTATCCCAGAGATCCTCGTCCCGGGAGACCCACAGGTACCGGCTGAACTGCTCCTGCCTCCTCCCTCCTGGCCAGACCCTTACCCCCAGCTTGCTCCTGTACCCTATTTTCCACTCAGATTCTGCACACCCATCCCTATTTCACTCACTGGCAGCTCTATCCTGCACACTGGATCCCTCATTTTTGACTCTACTTGGGTATGTCTACACTACCCCGCTAGTTCGAACTAGTGGGGTAATGTATGCATACCAAACTTGCTAATGAAGCCCGGGATTTGAATTTCCTGGGCTTCATTAGCATAAAGCCGGCGCCGCCATTTTTAAAAGCCGGCTAGTGCGAACCCCGTGCCGCGCGGCTACACGCGGCACGGGCTAGATAGTTCGAACTACGTAGCCATTCCGAACTATCTGTACACCTCGTTCCACGAGGCGTACAGATAGTTCGGAATAGCTAGCTAGTTCGAAGTATCTAGCCCGTGCCGCGTGTAGCCGCGCGGCACGGGGTTCGCACTAGCCGGCTTTTAAAAATGGCGGCGCCGGCTTTATGCTAATGAAGCCCAGGAAATTCAAATCCCGGGCTTCATTAGCAAGTTCGGTATGCATACATTACCCCGCTAGTTCGAACTAGCGGGGTAGTGTAGACATACCCCTTCAGAGTGTAGACTCCACAAAATCCACTAACCCTGGAACCCAGAAGAGTTAATCTGACCTAAGGTCTTGAACCTCAGTCCTTCCTACCATCCCCCTCACAGGGCTAGAGTGCCAGGGGAGGGAGGTGTCTAAGTTGGGGACACATCAGTGAGGCTTGATTTTTTTGGAGGAGTTGTTTTTTGCATCTCACTTGTGTGGTCCCCAACTGATTTTTCTGTGGATCAGTGGCCCCTGACCCAAAAGAGGTTCTCCACCTCACCCATAAATAATGACAATGTTGTAACATTTTGTATTGGACATAATATTTTATTTAAAAATAAAGCCTGGCCAACAAGCCCCCAATTGGGGCCAAGCTGCAGCATCATAATACTCCTGCACCTCCCACGCACCCCAACGCTGAGTCCATCATACACCTGAACACCCTGCCTCTCGAAACACACTCCTGCACCTCCCACATCCCCAGTCTTGTGCTACAACACTCCTGCACCATCCACACATTGCAAATCTATGTCCTGAGTCCATCATACTCCCAACCCCTCTGCCCTGAGCCCCTCACACACCACAACCAAAACTGCTGCACCCCCACATCCACAAGCCTGTGGCTTACTCAGCACCCCAACCTACCACTTGACCCCAGCACTCTCCTGGAGCCTCCTCCCTAAGCCAGCATCCCCTTCTCCACCTCCTACTGCACCCATATTCCCTCCCAGAGCTTGCACCTCTCACCCCTTCCCACACCCAAATCCCTCATTCCCATCCCAGAGCCTGCCCTTCCTGTCTCAACCCAGTGAAAGTGAGTAAGGGCTGGGGACAGCAAGTGATGGAGAGGAGGGGAACAGAGAGGGTGAGGCCTCAAGGAAGGGGTGGGGTCTTGGGGAAGAGATGGGGGTAGATCTTGGCTTGCCGTGATATTTAAACAGTGATCTTGTGTGTAAAAAGGTTGGAGACCACTGGCCTAAAGCATGAAGGATTATAGCCCTTGTCTTAATCTTATTTCTTGTAACTGGGAATGTTCTGATATAGTGAATTCTATTGTGCATTTGACATTAATGATACTTTGTTGCAATAAGTTCTCAGGTTAATTATGTATCAAGTCAAACTCCATTTGCTCTTATTAGCTTTAAATATAGATCATAGAACTGAAAGAAACCTCAAGTGGTCATCAAGTCCAGTCCCCTGCACTGATGGCAGGACCAACCACCATCTAGACCAGGGATCGACAACCAAAGAGCCAAATTACATCACAATTCAGATCAAGTGGTCAACAAAGAGCCATATAAAAATGCCCATTTGCATGACTGAAAATGTACAACTTAATATTACAGTATATTATGGTCGGATTACTGAATATGTCGGATGATATGGACTCTACTGTCGAGAGCAATGGAACAGCAGATGCCACCCCTGGGCGGGATGATCCCGGCAGGAGTGGCATCAGCTGTTCCGTTGCTCTCTAGGAGAAGCAGCTGCTGCACCTGCCAGGGCTGCTTCGTCCCTTGCAGGAGCGGCAGCAGCTGCTCCTAGAGAGTGATGGGGCAGTAAGCAGGGCCATTCTCCTGGCCCGCGCTGTATCCGACCCTGCAGCTCCAGGGAACAAAGTCCCCGGGAGCTGCAGGGTCAGATAAAGCGGAGTGTCGGATTACTGGGTGTCGGTTAATCTGGACTCCACTGTACTGACAACTGACATGGTGATTAGTAATAGTATAAATGAAACATTGTCCTCACAGACTTTATTTAATGGGACTTCTGCTGCTGCATCTTTTCGCCCATTTCTTTTGAAGTTTACATCATCACTGGTCAAATCCAGCGTCTTGCACACATTTAGGCTGTCTTCTGTCAGTCTTATGGCAGGGGTTGCAGATGTCGGGATGCAGGAATCTGGGTTGTTGTGTATGAGGGGCCCAGGGCAGTGGGTTTGGGTGTATGATGGGTTCAGGGCATAAGGTTAGGGTATGTGGGGTACAGAAGTGTTATGGCAGGGAACTGGGGATGTGGGGGTGCAGGAGTATGGGGATGTGGTTGTATGAGGGGCCCAGGACAGGGTGTTCAGGGTATGATGGGCTCAGGGTTGGTGTGTGGGGGGTACAGGAGTGTTATGATGCTGCAGCCAGATGCGGCTTGTTTGCCAGGCTTCATTTTTAAATAAAGTAAAATATTATGTCCAACACAAAAGGTTTCAACACTGTCTTTGTTTATGGCAGGAGTAGGGAACCTTTTTTGAGTTGGGGGACACTAAGTTAGGGTGAAGAAAACAGCAGTGTCCTGAGGCATGGGATTGGGGTGCAGGAGGTTGGATTGTGATTTAGGGCAGGGGATTGGATTGTGACTTGGGCAGGAGGGGGCTGTGACTAAGGGCAAGGTTCTGGGGTGCAGGAGGTGGTTGCAGGGGTTTGGATTGTGACCTAGGGTAGGAGGGGATTGTGACCTAGGCAGGGGACTGAGCTTCAGGGTCTCGGAGGGGGGACGGGCTCAGGAGAGGGCTGGGGTTCTGGGTTATGTGGGGTATGGGGCAGAGGGCTGGGTGGGAGAGAGGGGCTGGGGTGCCAGAGGCAGGTTGTGGCTGGGAGGCTTACCAGTGAGACTCCTGGCCAGTAGCTCAGCATGTTTCTCAGGAGCCTGCCCCCTGCCCCTGCACAGACTGCAGGGCCATGTATTCTGTGAATAAGAGCCTGAGAGGAGGGAGGGTTGGTGCTTCATGCTCTGCCTGTTCTTGAAATAGGCAGCTGCCATTGGCTAGAAGCTGGCCAGTGGGATTGTGCTGGGGGCAGGAGAGGCCATGAAGCACCACTGCTCTCCCCTTGTGGCTCACAGTTTGTGAAAAATAAGCAGCCCTACAGCCTCTTTTCTGAGTGGTGTGCAGGGGTGGGGCAAGCCCTGCTGCATCCACAAACTGGATTGTTTTGCCCAGGCTTGCTGTAGCATCAGCACGGGCTCCCTGCTGTGAGGGGAGCAATGGGGGCTGGGCTTCAGCTTCAGCTTCAAAAGAGCCATATCTAGCTTCCTAGCGAGCCATCTTTGGCTTGGGTGTCGTAGGTTGCTGACCCCTGATCTAGACCATCCCTGACAGGTGTCTGTCTAACCTGCTCTTAAAATCTCCAGTGATGTAGATTCCACCACTTCCCTGGACAATTTATTCCAGTGTTTAACCACCCTGATAGGAAGTTTTTCCTAATGTCCAACCTAAACCTCCCTTGCTGCAGTTTTAGCCCCTTGCTTTCAGCCCTGTCAGAGGTAAAGGAGAATAGCTTTTCTCCCTCCTCTTTGTAACAGCCTTTTAGGTATTATCATGTCCCCTCTCAGTCTTTTCTTTTCCAGACTAAACAAGCCCAATTCTTTCAGTCTTCCCTCATAGCTCATGTTTTCTAAACCGTTAATCTTTTTTGTTGCTCTTCTCTGAACTTTTTCCAATTAGTCCACATCTTTCCTGAAATGTGATGCCCAGAACTGGACATTTACTCTAGATGCCTTCTTAGGCTGACATTTCCTATTTTTTACATGTGCAACTGATTTTTCCTTCTTATATGGATTAGTTTGCAATTGTCCTTGTTGAATTGCACCCTATTTATCTCAGACCATTTCTCCCATTTGTCCAGATCATTTTGAATTGCAATACCATCCTCCAAAGCACTTGCAACCCCCTCCCAGCTCGTTATTATCCACAAACTTTATAAACATACTCTTGATGCCATTATCTAACACACTGATGAAGATATTGAACAGACCCAGAACTGATTCCTGTGGAACCCCACTTGTTATGTCCTTCCAGCATGGCTGTGAATCATTGATAGCTACTCTGTGGGAATGGTTATCTGACCAGTTATGATGCCTTATTCTTGAATTATGAGGGAAGAGGAATAGGAGTCCTCCTCTATCCCAGTCAGGTTTGTGTCCCATTGGCATGTTCTCTGTTGTTTGTCTCCTCTCTTAACAACAGTCCCAGGCTTTTCAGTCTGTCTTGATGTCAACAGTCTGATTACTCTCTTTGCACTTTCCTCTATTTCTGAAATATTTTTTGGAAAATGGGTGATTAGATCAGAACCCAGTATTCCAAGTGAGAGTGAACCATTGACTTATGAATGATGCTGTAGTATATCCAATAGTATTCCCCATTCCTTATTAATTTTGGCACTTTGGTTGATTGGTTTTACTCATGCTGCATATTTAGGAGAGCTGCCACAATGACATCCATATCTTTCCCCAGTGTTTAGAGTTAATTTAGAACTCGGCAGTGTGAACAGAGGGTTCAAATTATTCTTTTGTGTTTACTCCCTCTCACGTGCCCCTCTGATTTTACACATTCCACGTCCCTGCCCTTAAAGCAGCCATTTGGTGCTGTGTGTGAAAGTTGGCAATGCAGCTGTATTTGTTCCAAGCAGTGCACACTGTGTGCCATAGCGAGTGGGAGAGCTGGATGGGTTACCTTTTAATTACAGGAAGAACCCTGCAATGGTTGTGCTGTCCCTTTGCGTTGCCAGGCAGGATGTCATTAGCTGTAATCAGTGATCTTGTTCTGCCTCTGCATCTTTGACCTAGTTACTTTGCCGAACTTAACACAGTTGCTATTGTGACAAAAAGCAGACTCTTGGCACAGCCACCATCACAGAGTAGAGGGAAGTCTGGCAACTTTCACGCAAATCTGTTATAATTAAGGCTTCCGGTCTGGGTTTCAACTTAATTTCACTGCTAAAAAGCCAGATGCATTTTTTTTCCAAACAGAAAATGAACTAAATGCCTCTGAAAGCAAAGGCCTGGCTGCAACCTGGCCCAGACTGGCAGGTGCTTTTACATCCTTCAGGGAGCTGTGATGATGCACCTCAGTCCTGGCTCGAAGCCCGGGATGTTTTTGGGTGGAAAATTCCAACTGATCCAGAGTGTGGTGGGATACTGACAAAGTGCCACGAGGCTGTGTGTGCCAAACTTGTCGTCACTTGAATTCCAGCCATAATCTAGACCTCAGCTCTCTGCAGGAGTGTTAACCCTCCAGTGCCCCTACTTACAGAACTAGTTCTAGTGTTTGTGGGGTCCGGTTCCATGACATTCCCATACCCAAGTGGAGAGCATCACTCTCCTGTCCCATCACACCTCAATGACAAAAGAATGACACCCTCTCCTTTCTCCCAGCTGCCAACCAATGCCGCCTCTGATCTTTTCTGTCCATGTGTGGATTTTTTTCATCCAGGTACAGAATAAAAGTTATGTGCACCAAAGTATGTGTAAATGTGCACCACCAGGAGAATCATAAACCCAACTGTGGGCACTCTGCTTCTCAGCTGGGAGGCACTGGAATCTCTCCTGCCACACTTCCCATGCTCCCCATCAGTGGCCTGAGCACAGTTTGACATCTCAAATCCATACACCCATACACAAATCAATGGGGCTGGATTTAATGTATCTGAGAATATTGAGGGAGTTGGCAAATGTCATTGCAGAGCCTCAGGCCATTATCTTTGAAAACTAATGGAAACTGGGAGAGGTCCCGGATGATTGGAAAAAGGCAAATGTAGTGTCCATCTTTTAAAAAGGGAAGAAGGACAATATAGGGAACTACAGACCAGTTAGCCTTACCTCAGTCGCTAGAAAACTTGTAGAGGAGATCCTAAGGAATCAATTTTGAAGCACTTGAAAGAGAGAAAAGTGATCAGGAATAGTCAACATGGATTCACAAAGGGCAAGTCATGCCTGACCAACCTGATTAACTTCTATGATGAGGTAACTGGCTCTGTGGATATGGGGAAGTCAGTGGATGTGATATACCTTGACTTTAGCAAAGCTTTTGATACGGTCTCCCACAATATTCTAGCCAGCTAATTAAAGAAGTATGGATTGGATAAATGGACTATAAGGTGGATAGAAAACTGGCTAGATTGTTGGGCCCAACGGGTAGTGATCAACAGCTCAGTGTCTGGTTGGCGATCGGTTTCTAGTGGAGTACCCCAAGGATCTGTTCTAGGGCTGGTTTTATTCAACATCTTTATTAATGACCTGGATGAGGGGATGGATTGCATCCTCAGCAAGTTTGTGGATGATACTAAACTAGGGGGAGAGGTAGATAGGGTCGAGAGTGACCTACACAAATCGGAGGATTGGGCCAAAAGAAATCTGATGAGGTTAAGCAAGGACAAGTGTAGAGTTCTGCCCTACGGACAGAAGAATCCCAAGCATTGCTACAGGCTGGGAACAGACTGGCTAAGCAGCAGTTCTGCAGAAAAGGATCTGGGGATTACAGTGGTTGAAAAGCTGGATATGAGTCAACAGTGTGCCCTTGTAGCCAAGAAGGCTAATGGCATATTAGGTTGCATTAGGAGGAGCATTTCCAGCAGATCCAGAGAAGTGATTATTCCACTTTATTCGGCTCTGGTGAGGCCACATCTGGAATACTGCATCCAGTTCTAGGCCCCCACTATAGAAAGGATTTGGATGTATTGGAGAAGGTCCAGGGGAGGGCAACCAAAATGATTAGGGGGCTGGAGCACATGACCTACGAGGAGAGGCTGAGGGATCTGAGCTTAGTTAGTCTGCAGAAGCGAAGAGTGAGGGGGGATTTGATAGCAGCCTTCAACTTCCTGAAGGGAGGTTCCAAAGAGGACGGAAAGAGGCTGTTCTCAGTAGTGACAGATGGCAGGACAAGGAGCAGTGTTATAGTGGGGGAGGTCTAGGTTGGATATTAGGATAAACTATTTCACTAGGAGGGTGGTGAAGGACTGGTGAAACTATTTCACTAGGAGGGTGGTGAAGGACTGGTGAAACTATTTCACTAGGAGGGTGGTGAAGGACTGGTGAAACTATTTCACTAGGGAGGTGGTAGAATCTCCCTCCCTAGAGGTCCTGGCTTGACAGAGTCCTGGCTGGGATGATTTAGTTGGAGCTGGTCCTGCTTTTGGAGGGGGCTGGACTCGATGACCTCCTGAGATCTCTTCCAGCCCTAGGATTTTATGATCCTCTGATCTCAGAACCCTGTCTAAGTTACCAGTCTCCTGATATCCCCATTCTCCTGATCCAGCTCAGGCTGCTTTCACCCAGTACTGCTCAAAGAGGAGCACCTGATGATTTAAAGGCAACAGTGAAACATACAACACACACAAAGACTAGGAGTAAAAGCTAAAAGAGGCCCTGACAACACTTAAGCCAATTCAGGGATCTATGAGCTAAAGTCACCTTGCAGAGAGCAGATACCGGTTGAGCAGTCCAGCTACCCTCAGGACCTGGCCAGTGCCAAAATGGCAAATGAAATTTAATGTTGATAATTGTAAAATAATGCACATTAGAAAAAATCATCCCAACTATACATACAAAATTATAGGGACTAATTTAGCTACAACTACTCAAGAGAGAGATCTTAGAGTCATTTTTTAATATGGAGATATACCTATCTCATAGACCTGGAAGGGACCTTTAGAGGTCGAGTCCCCTGCCCTCACAGCAGAACCAAGTACCATCCTATTGTGGATAGTTCTCTGAAAACATCCACTCAGTGTGCAGCGGCAGTCAAAAACGCAAACAGAATGTTAGGAATCATTAGAAAAGGGATCGAGAATAAGACAAAATATTTCATTTCCACTGTATAAAACCATGGTACGCCCACATCTTGAAGACTGCATACAGATGTGATCGGCTCATCTCAAAAAAGATATATTGACATTGGAGAAGGTTCAGAAAAGGGCAACAAAAATGATTAGGGGTTTGGAACGGGTCCCATATGAAGGGAGATTTAAAAGACGTGGACTTTTCAGCTTAGAAAAGAGGAGACTAAGGGGAAGGATATGATAGAGGTCCATAAAATCATGACTGATGTGGAAAAAGTGAATAAGGGCAAGTTATTTACTTGTTCCCATAACATAAGAACTAGAAGTCACCAAACGAAATTAATAGGAAACAGGTTTAAAACAAACAAAAAGAAGGGTTTTTTTTACAAAAAGCATGATCAGCGTGTGGAACTCCTTTCCAGAGGAGGTTGTGAAGACCAGCATTTTGGGTTCAAGAAAGAACTAGATAAATTCATGGAGGTTAGGTCCATCAATGGCTATTAGCCAGGATGGGTAGGAATGGTGTCCCTAGCCTCTGTTTCTCTGGAAGTGGGTGACAGGGGAGGGATCACGAGAGGATTAACTATTGTGATCCCTCCCTCTGGAGGAACTGTATTGGCCACTGTTGGCAGAGAGGATACTGGGCTAGATGGACCTCTGGTCTGACCCAGTGTGGCCGTTCTTATGTTCTGAAAGAGTTGCTGAACCATGGGAGGCATAGGCGTGCATACGGGGTGTGCCGGGTGTGCCCAGGCACACCCTAATGTCTCGGGCCGGCTAGCGGCTGCTGGAGGAGGAGAAGGATTTGTGACGGGGCGCCGCAGACCCTCACTTTAAATTCCCCGCGGCCATGAACAGGGCACTGTGGGGCAGAGAGAGCGCATGTGCGGCATGCTCAAACTCCACACAAGAGGTGAGAGGGTAGACGCCCGGGCATGGCATGACGTCCCAGCTCGGGACTTTCAAATCATGCGGCCCAGCTCCAGAAGGAGCTGGGGCCTGACTACAAACACTGGCCGGCCTGAGCCATTTTTGTGCCCCGGGCCCGGTAGCACCGCCCTTTGTGCACCCGGGGGCACTCCCGCCCAGCTTAGCAGCACTGCGTGGCACCCCTGAGGCCTTGAGGGGGGGAGGTGTCACATGACACCTTTTACTTCTGGTCATTTGTCAATCTTGCCAGGAGAGTATTACCTCCAGAGGTGTGGCCAATTGGGGTCAGGAGGCGTGGTTAACAGGGTCAGGGGTGTGGCTAATGGGGGTCAAAGTACATTTTTAAAAAATTCTTTGGGTGCACACACTAATGAAATGTCCTGCGCAAGCATATGATGGGAGGTCGGTATTGTCTAGCAGCATATCAACACTCACTGGAATGTTAGAAGACTTTGGGATTAATTAGAGGTAAATAACATCACAGACCACTGAGAGCCAAGACTGGTGGCTGTAAATAAACTTTATGATATCACAGGAAACTTGGGCACACCCATGATAAGTGGACATTCTTCTAACTACAATCACGGTGGACAAAGGACGTTGCTGGACTAGAGAGGTTTAACCTTTAGTAGTTACATCAATAGTTGCAGCAATGTAGAGGCAATTGTAGCGGCACAGTTTATACTTCCAAATACATGCCTCACCTGAGGCCTGTGCACAGCTATGCCATTAGCTTGATGCTAAATTTGTTAATTGGAGTGCAACATTTCAGAGCAATCAGTTTTCTGCTTGTGCTATTAAATTCTGAAAACAGAGAAAGGGTTGCCAGGAGCTCTGAAGACCATCACTGTGAGGCACAGCAGCCTTACTTGTCTAGAATACTTGGAGATGGCAAATACATTATTCTCCTGTCAGTATGCCTCAAGTGGAGCTGGGGATTCTTCCTAGAAGAAACTCTGTCTCTCTTCCTAGTCACTTCTTGGCCTCTCTGCACCAGCCACTAGTGGTGGGTTTTGGTGTCTGAGTGCTCAGAACCCTTCCCAAGACACCAGTTCACAGCTCCTGAAATTGGTTTACCTTGAAGCTGATTTCAAGTGACACTGTTGTGTTGCCAGTTCTAGCTCCTGTAAATGAGGAAAAAGTGTCTTAACGGTTGTTGAAAAGTGTTTTGGGATATGGCAAATGTGGGGTGTGTGGGGCTGGAGCCTTTATAGCTCATGCTCTTGGACGGAGCCATTCACTTGCACTACTTGGGCACAGCCTCCCACCCTCCCATTCTCTTTGCGCATTCTTAGGGCCCTCAGGGCTGAGCTCCACGTAGAAGATGGGGGAAAGAGCTGC
The DNA here is from genome assembly GCF_049634645.1 of Pelodiscus sinensis. Taxonomy (NCBI): domain Eukaryota; kingdom Metazoa; phylum Chordata; order Testudines; family Trionychidae; genus Pelodiscus; species Pelodiscus sinensis. Next base: position 107,164,936 of record NC_134714.1, read on the forward strand.
CTGAGTTGTGGGATGGAAGTGCTGTGCAGTCTCACTGTGGTCAGAAGGAAGCACATCTATTTGGAGCTATAAATCCTTCAGTGTAAAGATCCCTCAGGCTGATTAGCAAGACATGAGGAGACTTCCTGGGTCCTGCTCATGCTTGGAGAGGGGCGCAAGAGCTGGCTGGAGTTGGCTTTGGAGCACAGAGGAGGGCTTGCTTTGTGAGGCAGATCCCTGGCTCTCTGCTGCTGTTTCCAGCCTCGCCCCTGCCTGTGCCCTAACCCTGCCCATCCAGTGGATGGAGGTGGGAGCAGCCATGGAGCTTTCCCACCATTTGTTTGCTTCCAGGGGGAGGGGGTATTAGGAGAGAATAGGAGTCTGTGAACTTTGCCTGAGTAAAGACTGATTCTGAGCTTGTCCCACTTAGAAATGCTTGCTACAGATCAGACCAACCTCTAACTTCTAGTGAAGGAAGGGATCAGGGGCAGGGGTGGGGGACTGGGACAGACACAGGCTACCAGCACACGGGACTGCCAGCAGCAGGTTCTAATGTCTAGGCACTTAGGACAGTGTAGCATACAGCCAGATTTGTCATCTGTATCCTGGTCTGCATTTCCTGTTACTGAGATATTGTCCTGTCTTCCACTGAGACACGCACCAAGAACTAGGCACACTGCTGTGTTTAATCCTGGCAGACATGGATGACTAATAGAAAACTGATGTGAACAGTGTGGCCCAGGGCATTTCCTGGGGATTTATGGCTATCTGGGAGCAGCTGATGGGGCTAAGGTATGGCCTAGGGCAGGTGTGGAGAACCTCAGGCCCAGGGGCCACAGGCGGCCCCTGGAATGCCTGGATCCAGCCCCTGAGGCTCAGCACTGGGAGCCCGTGCAGGTGCTCCAGCTCCACAGCCCCACAACCATGGGACTGGAGCACACAGAATCTACTAGCTTGGGCACCTCTAGGCTCTGGCATGCAAAGGGAATGTGGGGAGTGTCTCATTCAGGGCTTTTCACTTTGCTTCTCACTTGTGTGCTGCCCCCCAGAAAGGTTCCCTTGGTTGGTAGCCTCGGGCCACCAACACCAGATTGTCATTGGCAGTTTCCAGCAAAAGCCCTGAACCTGGGTAATTATGGGTGTTATGTGTTTGACCGTATATTTCATTTGATCAGGGCAGATCCTCAGCTGGTGTAAATTGAAGCCAATGGAGCTATGCTGACTTATAGCAACTGAGGATCCAACCCACAGTTTTGAAGTGTTCATGATTTTTGTTCTCTATTTGAAAATAGCAATTCATGCATGATATCACAGAGATCAGATGTGAGTGTGAAATCCTACAGGCAGCCTGGCATATGCAGTGTCACAGAACTCAGTGGTATGTATGTAATGCAGCCAGCCACACCAGTGCGATGCCATTAATTCTGCTAAACATTGGTGACATCAGTGACGTTAGTCACATGGAGTCCTGTGGCACCTTATAAATTAACAGATTTATTGGAGCATAAGCTTTCGTGGGCAAAGACCCACTTCATCAGATGCATGATTAGTGACATGGTGATGTGGTACACACGGGACGTTAGACAGACATGGTGCATACGTGAATGGTAGGTCTGGTATCAGAAGAGTGCATCTATGGTTATCTTGATGTCAGTGTTGTACATAATGTCGTTGATGACAGTGATGTGTGTGTGATGTTACTGATGGCATGTGAGGTCATTAGCATCAGAGATGTGACATCATATCTGTCCCTCCAAGTGTTGCAAGTAAGGGAGCAAATTCCATGGAGACTGAATGCTTCCTGTGAGAAAGACAAGTGGTCCGTGCTAATGCTTAATGATGAGTCTGCTGGTTGGAGGACAAGATGGCTGCCGTTGAAAACTGTTGGGTTGTGAAGAAAGGAAAAGCTGGCTGTTTGCAAGGAGAAGGGAGAGCAAAAGTGACGTGCTGCTTGCAGGCGAAGGAACTGTTCACTATTCCTGAGGCTGGGTAGAGAAAGGGAGAAAGATCCACTGCTTGTTATGGAGGAAACGAAGGGGGGAACAGGAGAGGCCATTTACTTATACGGGGGTGCTCAGGAGCCCTGTCCTGGATTCCCAGCAGGGCTGACGTCCCCACACGGGAGTCTGTCGCTCCGTGCGGGATGGAGGCAGGGCTGCTCAGCCATGGCGCCGGACCCAAACGTGGCCAGTGCGAGCCACTCAGAACCTCTCAGGCTTTGCCCACAAGGCAAAGCAGCCAGCACTTCCCACAGTGCCCTGGTGCTTCTGGCACCTCCTCCCTGAGGGCTAGAAATGCCCTTCAGCTTCCTTCAGGTCCAGTTCCCAGCTTGGGAGTGCAGGGGAGGCCTCTGGTTCCTCTGGCAGCTGGGGCCTGACTGGTCTCTCAGGCTGGTCTTTTATAGTTCTAGCCATGCCCCCTGACTTCTGGTCAGGTGGGACGTTGGGGCCGGGCATCCTATGGGTGGGAGGCCGCTCCAGCCCAGCCAGTGTGGCGGGTCCAGCTGGGCTGTAGCAGACTCCTGTCCTCAGTGTGGTGGACCCACCCTGATCGGCTGCCTGCCCATGTCAGGTCAGGGGGCTGATCCAGCCCAGCTGGGCCGCCAGTTAACTGGTTAACCGTTGGCATCCCTAGTAAAATCATCACCAGGAATATTCTGTTCCTCTGCCCGGGGGAACCATTTGATCAGGAGAGCCTAATTTTGCTCAAGAGAGGATCTTTAAACAGCTTTCCAAGAGCCCAAAGGGCAGCCTGCTTGCATCAAGATTCTGTGCAGGGACTTATCTCTTTATTAAGGAATACGTGGCCATAGTCCGTGTGTGTTTGCAAATGAGCACTTCTGAAATAAGTTACTCACCGGCATACTGGCATCTGCAGTGTGATGTCTCACTGAAGTTTTGTTGTATGCGCAATGTAGCCCAAAACCTGGTAATGGAAAATCTAACCAAATACACAGAGGGGTAAACGGGCTTTTAAAAATGATTAATACTTCTAATTATTATTTATTATTGTTAATGCAATTAGAACTGTAATTCCACATGGCACTTTCCAAGTGTAGGTGAAAATGCAGGCTACAGGTGTGGACCGAGGAATAGAAGAAGTGTGTCTGTGAAGACAGAGCAGGAAGCTGAATAAAAAGATCAAAGATATAAAGCAGAAGGGAGAAGCTTATCTCATACTAATGGCAAAATGATTATGCTGTTGAGCTGCTGTGTGAGCCGCCGGGCGTGGGGTGGGGGTGGGCAAGCTTCTCTGCAATGTATCAGGTCTAGTCACAGGAACAGACAGAAGGAATTGGAGAGACGGAAATGTTTTCATTTTAAAGGAATGCTACTCTGTCCTGGGGGAGATTGTAATGGCAGATGTGCTCTTTCTGTCGAGCTTTCTATACCTCAGTGGTGTTGGACATTCTGTGAGATAAAGCTCTAAGAAAAGAGTTGCTGTTTCTAGGGGTATGTCTACACTGCAGAGTTTTTTCAGAAAAACAGCCGTTTTTCCAAAAACTCCAGTTACGTCCACACTGCAATTGAATTCTTTTGAAAGAACAGAGGGTTTTTCCGACATTGGTAAACCTCTTTCTACGAGGAAGAAGCCTTTTTGCAAAAAAGCTCTTTCGGAAAAAGGCGTGTGTGGACAGGGAAGAGGGAGTCCTTTTGAAACAAGAGGAAAGAGGGAAAAGGTGCCCTGGTGGCCACTCCATCCATAGCAATCACAGCTTAAATGCGAGATAGCGTCCACACTGAATGGACACTATCTTTCAAAAAAGCAGATTGCTTTTTCAATGTGCTTTGGCAGTGTGGACGCTTTCTTCTGGAAAAGCTTCTTCTGAAAGAAGCCTGCAGTCTAGACATACCCTGAGTGTCCAGGAGAATTAGGAGATAGGGTCAAAGGTGGAAGAGACCAAAGTAAGAAAGCATTTTGCTCTATGACCGGGCATGCTGTTCACACAAGGCAACTGATGAGAAATGGGATCAAATATATTTAGTGTCCTGCAAGACAGAGGCCAGATTCTGCCGCTCTCCCTCCCATTGAATACCATATTTGGTACATAGTCACACTGATATGGGTGGGACTACTCGCAAGGTGTAGAGTGCAGCTCAGCTGCCTTCAGTGGGACTAGTTCTTGAATAAGGGACTAGTCTGAGTGTGGCCGCAGAGTCTGGCCACCAGAGCTGGGGTGCTCTGAAATCAGAGGCACTGAAACTTACAGCTGACCTGCTCTCTGTAGGGTTGCCAGGTGTCCGGTATTCACCCAGACGGTCTGGTATTTTTGCCTCCTGTCTGGTAAAAAAATTCAGAGAATACTGGACACCTAAAATATCTGGTATTTTCTGTTTTTTTTTTTCCCGGCCAGGAGGCGAAAATGCTGGGCACCTGGCAACCCTACAAACACTCAGCGCCCGGTTCCCCACTTCCCCCCTTCCCGTCCCGTCCCCCGCCGGCTCCCAACACACCCAGCCCCCATGCTTTCCTGGTTCTGCAAGGCTGCCGGCACAAAATGGCTGCTGACCAAGGGGAAACAGTGCTTCCCCTGGGTCTTAGTGCTCAACCGCTCCCCTGTTCCTATCCCTGCACTCACTCTTAAAGGGGACATGCTGTTTTATTTAAATTTTTTTTCTGCTTAATAAGTCTTGGAGTCCTTTTTTTCCTTCAACAGAATTTTTCCCCAGTGTTTTTTTTTGGGGGGGGGGGAACCGTGTCCGGTATTTTTGTTTCAACCATCTGGCAACTCTGGCTCTCCGCCTTTTTATGGGCAAGAGCAATGCCAAGCAAAAGAGAAACCATCCTCTCCAAGGACCCTTTGTTGTGAAATCAAAGACAGGTGGTGGCGATGGTAGGAGGCATTATTGTTTCTTTTCAAAGCGACAGTGAGATGAAGAGTGAGGGTTCACTCAGAAGATTTGCTGTAAAGGATTTTCACTCCACATGCAATAAGCAATGATACTGCGATGCTGTCCCATCCACCCCCCTCAGGAAACACAGGTGGTTGCTGGAACAACTGTTCAGGTTAAAAGTGCCATTATAAATCCGTACTGCTGCAAAACCAGAGAGTAAACTATCCAAGCAGGGACAGTGCTTATGTTCAATACCTAGTATAATGGGGTCCATGATGGGCGTTTTTGGGCACTACCTCAGTAACAATAATACTGAGCCAGATTCTGCCAGTCTTACTTCAGGTGGAGCAGTCCTTAGCAGCATACAAGTAGTTGATTTCCAAATCTGGCTTTGTGTATCCTGACTCTTTTTATAGTTCCTTTTGAAATGAAAGAATCAGTATCTTCGTTTTTGATCAAAATGTCTGAATCATGAATCAATTAAAAAAACAACCGTGGCTAAAAGATGCAATACAGGCCTCTGAGGAACATCATAGTGCCAAGAATTAATAGGAAAAGTCTCTTCCTTTTGTAACTGAATGTGAAGTTTGCATTCCTGTCCTGTTTCCACACATAGGCCTTTCCTGCAAGCTGTGAAGGAGAGAGATGAGAATGCCATTTCAATAGATATATTTAAAAAGTCAGTTCTTGGAACTTGACTAACAAGATTCCCCTTGTTAGTAAGCTGCCCTCAGCTTGTGTGGAGTTTTGATTCGGATTCTGTAAACATTTCTCAGAAAAGCTCTTTTGGATCCTGCAGTGGAGTGAGTGATCTGTCCCCTCTGAGGACAGTAGGGAGTCAGCCAACCCCTCTTCCTTGACACGGCCCTACAAGGGCTTGGGAACACTGATGTGTACAAGGTCTATGGAAGCAGATTTTGGTAAAGAGGAAGCAGCCCCTAGGAATAAGAATGTTTGGAGGAAGGCTCATTATGATTCCTTTAAGGGCTTGGGGCCAAGAGCCTTGTAGCGCAAGAAGGACTAAAATGCCCTTCTCTCCTAGCCACCTCGAATGTACATTGGGAAGGAAGGCAGCACCATAATGCTCTCTCCTTCATAGTGGCAGAAACTATTAAGAGGATGCCCGCCTGTGCAGGGGCTAAAGGACTGAGTGGGAAAAGAGGTCAGCTGACTTACAACCCAGCTCTGAAGGAGGTCTCGGGACTCCAGATCCAAGAAGAGTGCGATTGTGTGAATCAAGGTCCAGCTCTAGGAGGAGCCTGAGAACTAGGGAGAAGCAGCCTGCCTGAAAAGCCAGGCAGCAAGACTTGGAGTTGAGGGGTTTGAACTCTGTAGATCAGTGGTTCCCAATCTTTTCCAGATGGGGACCCATTCTGACAATTCAGGAAGACTTGGTGACTGAAGGCAATTCAAACACGGGGGGAGAAGGGAGGGCAGAGCCACCTGGGGAGACACTTGGCAATTCTTTTGAAATGTAATGGCGACCTATGTTTGGGTCCCAACCCATAGGTTGGGAAACCCTGCTGTAGATGCTAACCCATACAGCCCCTTCAAAAGGGGGTTGTGACAGTTAGCATCCCAGGGGTCCCAAACTGTGTTGCTTAAGATACCACTGAACCTGCCTTCTCAGTCAGCCTGGACTCCAGTTTACCTGGTCCTGCTGAGACAGGCTCTCAAGCCTCCTCCAGCAAAATGTATAGGCAGGGCCACAACCAGCTGCTGATACACTGAAATCAACTATGGGAGGACTCAGATTAAGGGATTTACTTCAGCATCCAGATGTTCAACCCCCACCTTGGGGCACAAACCCAAAGTTCTATGAAGTTTGCCTTCCTCCTCAGCACAAAGGGAAGTATGCACAGCTGCTCCTTCCTGCCCCCCTTTTGAATTACATAAACTGAGTTACAATACAAAGCAGAAATAAGTTTAGGAACCAGGAAAAGAAGTATTTTCAGTGGTCAAAGAGGTTGCAAACAGAACAAAGCAGATTGCGAGTTTTCATTTTTTTGTATTCTAAGCTAGTTACACTAAAAACAACTGGTTACAAATAATAATTTCACCTCATAATTATTGTTTCTGCTAAAGCCCTTCACAGGCCAGGTAACACTTAGCCTGCATCCAGCAGTTCTTCCCCCCCATACCCTCAGTTACAATAGTTTTGTTTGCAGATGTTTCCACGTATCTCTGGGGTGGGGAGCCAAGCCTATTCACAGTCCATCACTCTAGCTGATGAGCATCAGCGTTCTCTGGCTTTTCCTTTGTGAGCCCTGAAGTGTCAGCAGTGGGAGTGACTCAAAGCAACAAATATTGCAAACAGATACACAGGTCAATATTCTTAACTTCAAATACCAAAATTATATCTGCATACGAATGGGATAATCATATTCAGTAAGTCATAAGGATTTCAGTGATACCTGACACGAATTAGCTCACAGAAAGCATATCTTAGTTATGTCATAGTCTTATCACAAGCCTATTTTCATAAAGCCTATGGAATGCCATCTCACAAGGTATCTGAAGTGCTTGAGTCTGAGAAAATGATTGAAGGAACATCTGGAAAAATAACCCCAACTATACTCACAGTATGATGGGGCTAATTTGGCTACAACAAATCAGGAAAGAGATGTTGGAGTTATCGTGGACAGTTCTCTAAAAACTTCCACGCAGTGTGCAGCGGCGGTCAAAAAGGCAAATAGGATGCTAGGAATTATTAGGAAAGGGATAGAAAATAAGACCCAGAACATCTTACTGCCCCTGTATAAAACTATGGTACGCCCACATCTTGAATACTGTGTACAGATGTGGTCTTCTCACCTCAAAAAAGATATTTTGGCCTTGGAAAGGGTTCAGAAAAGGGCAACTAAAATGATTAGGGGTTTGGAACTGGTCCCATATGAGGAGAGGTTAAAGCGACTGGGACTTTTCAGTTTAGAAAAGAGGAGACTGAGGGGGGGATATGATAGAGGTCTATAAAATCATGAGTGGTGTTGAGAGGGCCAATAAAGAAAAGTTATTTATTAGTTCCCTAAATAGAAGAACTAGAGGACAGCAAATGAAATTAATGGGTAGCAGGTTTAAAACTAATAAAAGAAGGTTCTTCTTCACACAGCATGTAGTCAACCTGTGGAACTCCTTGCCAGAGGAGGCTGTGAAGGCTAGGACTATAATAGAGTTTAAAGAGAAGCTAGATAATTTCATGGAGGTTAGGTCCATAAAAGACTATTAGCCAGGGGATAAAATGTGTCCTTGGCCTCTGTTTGTCAGAGGCTGGAGAGAGATGGCAGGAGACAAATCGTTTGATCATTGTCTTCGGTCCACCCTCTCTGGGGCACCTGGTGCTGGCCACTGTTGGCAGACAGGATACTGGGCTAGAAGGACTTTTGGTCTGACCCAGTACGGCCGTTCTTATGTTCTTATGAGAAGAGGCTGAGGGCACGGGGGGGGGGGGGGGGGGGGAAGGTGTTCAAAGGCAATGCCATGAAACACCACCACACAGAGAATAGACACAGTTGTCCCATCTGAATTCCTGATTATTCAAGGTTGTGAAAGTCAATTGCTGGCTCAGCCTGTCCTGAGATAAAAACTTGCTAGGTTTGTATTTGGTGAAATCTGCTAATGTATTAGCTGATGTATTAATTCAGGAAAAAACAGCTAGCTGTGGTTGTGGACAATCCAAATAAAACTTGTGGCTTATGAGCAGTAAAACACAAGAAAACAAGCCAAATATTAGGACGCCTAGGGAATGGGATGGAGAATAATGCTGAAATTAATATAATGACACTTCAGCCTTCCCTGGAATCAGGGGAGCTGAGAACCATGCCGGGCCCCTGGGCAAGGTGTGTGTGTTTGAGGGGTGGGGCTCCATGTTCCTGGGAGGGATGGAGCCTCAGGCAGAAGAGGAAGGGCAAAGAGCAGCCGACCCTCAGCGTCACCCCCACTGCAGTATCCTCCTGCCCCAGTATCTCCTGAAATGTGCCGCGTGGCACCCCCATCTCTCCAGGCAGCCCTAAAAGCCTCCTGGAGAATTCTGGCAGCATTTTAAAGGGCAAGTAGCAGCATCAGATGAAGCTCTGGGCCCCTTCAGATTATTGGGCCCTGCCTGGAATACGGTGTCCAGTTCTAATCATCCTAGCTCCAAAAGGATCTAGCTACTGGGCTAGATGGACCTTTGGTCTGACCCAGTACGGCCATTCTTATGTTCTAAGCTCAGGGCTCAGGGTCGGGGGTCTCACTGGACCTCTTTGATTTTCATGAAAACCTGCTCCTGGGTGGCCAGGCTGGCAGCTCTCCTGCCCTAAACGGCCACTTTCCTGTGCCTAGTGCGGAGGTTGTGGATGTTGGAGGCCTCCCCCCAAACCTCGATGAGGTCCACGATCTCCGCACTAGACCAGGCGGACTCCCGCCTCTTGCGGCCCCGGGCAGGCTCCTGGGAGCCGCCAGCCTGGTCCCGGGAAGAGGCGGAGGGCTGGGTGGCAGCGGGTGGCTGGCTTGTGCAGTGCCAGGTGCAGGGTCTGCTGGCTGGGTGCTGGCAGGCTTGCACCTGGCACGGGCACCGTAGCCAGACCGTGCCCCTTTAAGGGCTCCGGGGCCGGGAGGGGGGCAGACAAGTTTCCCTGGTTGTGCCCAGAGTGACCACCAGGGCAAGCTGGGAAGGGCTAGCCTCCCACTAGTTTGAATTAAGTAGCTACACAGCCCTTAATTCGAACTACTTAATTCAAACTAGGCGTTAGTCCTCGTAGAATGAGGTTTACCTAGTTCGAATTAAGCCTGTGTAGCGCCTATGAAAGTTAATTCGAACTAATGTCTGTTAGTTAGAATTAACTTTGTAGTGTAGACATACCCTTAGATAGTGAATGGGGGAGGGAAGGCATGGATTCACACACAGAAGTTTAAGCAAGCAACCAAAACAAAGAAAAATGCCCTGATCCCAACCAAATATACATTTTCCCTTTATTTACTCACAGTCTCTTCCTGGCTCAGTTCACTTCTATGCCCCAAATTCCTGTCTGGGTTTAAATCATTCTGTGTGTCTCAATTCCTGGCTTAGCTTCCTTCCACAAAGAAAGCAGGCAGGATATCTTGTACAATTCAGATTTCAGTACTGTATCCCATTGGTTCTTCTGGCTCCCTGCCATCCCCCTCCCCGCTAGCTACCTGAGTTTAACCCTTTAGTCACCGAGTGCTGGCCAGCACTTCTCTATCCATCACAGTCAGTGATAATGATTTCTGGTAAGCCAAACTCTTTGTTGTCCCAAAAGGCCTGAATATCTAAATGCTTAGATCTAATGTTGGGTACAGTCCAGTACTGTAATTGGATAAAGATAATATAGACAGGTACTTTCCAAAGAACAGCTAAATTGGGGTTAATAATGAAATGTATAAAATGCCTTATGCATTTACTTTGATTTTTACATGAAATGAAGCAGTAGGATAACTTCTGTTCAGGAAGCTGGCTAAAGTTAGCCACAGTCTGAGTGCCAGGCACGTGTCAGTTTTTGACACAACTTAACTTCTGAGTCTGCAGTCTTTGCTCTAATGGAAGTTTGTCCAAGTAAGGTTGGCAGAACTGTGCTAGTGAAGCAATTCAGACGTTACAGAACTTGATTCAAAGCTTATTGAAGTTAACATAGAGGCCATTATTGACGTCAAAGAGCTTTGGATCAGACTCATTATGGGCAGGTGCATGCAACTGCTAGGAATGAATACAGGCAGTCCCCGGGTTACATACAAGATAGGGACTATAGGTTTGTTCTTAAGTTGAATTTGTATGTAAGTCGGAACTGGTACATATTGTAGGGGAAACTCTAGACAAACATTTCTCCAGAGCTCACTTTTATTCTCCCACACCTCACTTCCCTCAGTCCTTTATTCTCAAGCTGAGGTGTCTGCTGAGAAAAGCCGCTCCGCGTCTCCCTGGTCTGCTGGGGGGGGGGGGGGGGGGCACTAGCTTCGCGTCTCCTTGGTCTGCTGGGGGGAAGCAGCTAGTGCGGGGTTGCCTCACCCCGTTTGTAAGTAGGGATCCGATGTAAGTCGGATCCATGTAACCCGGGGACTGCCTGTATACTTTTATCTTAATGTCATTGTCAGGATTTGTTGGGGCTAGTACCCAATATTTGCACAGGAAAAGTTGAGGATAGAATGTGACTGGCTGATTTTTATAAACTAACAGAGGGCAAATGAGTCCAGCAGGACTAAAATTTTGGCATGCTCAGGTGATTTTCATTTTTACTTTAGCAATCCCAGAAAATTGTTTCTACAAAAAGTCTCATTCACTTCAAAGAAGAGCAGGTTCAAACTGAACAAGGCAGGATCACGTGGCCTAAAATAGTTTAAAACTACTGCTGTCCAAGATGCTCAATAAGAGTTTTGTTTTTAATTTTTTGACTGTTTGGAACATAGCTGTATGATATTTTGAGCCTATTCTAGAGAAGCCTGAGAGAGAGGATAAACAAAATGACAGCACATTAAAAAAAAAATCCTTAAGACTGCATAAACCAGAGAACACCTACATTAAAAGGACTAGTTTATAGACAACATTACCTTTTGAATGGAACAGTGACTTCCATCAGGCAAAATGAATTAGGTTTGCAAAGGTATTTAGCTGCCTAAAGACACAGATGGTCACTTAGGGCATGTCTACACTAGGAAATTATTTTGAAATAACTTATTTGAAATCATAACTCTTGAAATAATTGTTTTGAAATAGTATGTCCACACTACAGGGAAACCTCAAAATTAGTCCAAGGCAGGCTCCTTAGTGTGGACCTGCTACCTCAACTTAGAGCCCCAGGAATCACTGTGGGGAATTACTTTGAATGACTCTGGGGAGTAGTCATTTCAAAATAGCAGCAGTGGTGTATCCACACTACTGCTATTTTGAAATAACCAGCCTATTATTTCTAAATAAAGGGCTTGGCAGTGTGGATGCTCTGCTTGTTATTTCGAAATAAGGTTTTTTTTTTCCCGAAATAACTCCCTGGTGTAGACCAGGGCCTAGTAGTATTTCCAAAAGCACATAGGTATCTAACTCCCATTTAATAGATACTTTAAAATATCTGCCTCTTTAAGCACCTAAATGCCTTTGAAAACCTGACCAACTGAGCCTTAATGTGTTTTGGGGTTGTAGAAGTGCTAATGAGCTACTGATACAGGACTTGATTAATAAATAGTTGAAGGAAAGTAATTTAATTAATGCCAATCAGCAAGAGGTTACAGAAAATAGATCCTATCAAACACATTTGGTTGTTAAAGGCAATAGTGTTGATGTAATCGATTAAAAATTGGCATTTAATGGATTAAAAATTGGCTGACTGAGAGATGTCAAAATATAATTGCACATCAAGAATCATCGAGTGGCTGTGTTTCTAGCAGGATTGGTTCTTGGCCCAACACTATTTAACATTTTTATCAATAACCTGAAAAAAATGAAATAATCACTGACAAAGTTTACAGTAGTGATGTTAGATATTGGGTAATTGAATAGTCATGCAACCACATGTTGTCAGTTATATGAGTATTTGATAGTCCCCATGGGTGGGGCCAGCAGCCAATGCACTCCCAGCCCCCCTCCTGAGGAACCCTCCATCACCCTGCACTGCTACCTCTGTATCAGAGGTGGCATTGTGGGATGCCTGGCAGGAGCCAGTCCATAAGGGGGCCAGTTTAAAAATGACTAGCTGCTTGCCACCACGTGTTGCTGCCTGTAAAGTAAAGGCAGCAGCGTGGGGTGATAGCAGCCTCTGTCTGTTGGGCTCTGAGCTCCTAGCGGACAGAGGTTGCTGGGGGTAAGGGAGGGGATGGGGGAGGCTGACGTGAAACAGCCTCGGCCCACAGCAGTCCGAGCACAGACCAGTCAGAAGCTGGTCTGGCAGCAGCCTCTGTCTGGGAGGGTCCGAACTACCTGCGAATAGAGGCTGCTCTGCCTCCCATGGAGCAGCCTGTGTCTGTGAGCAGCCTGGGCCTGCTCTGGATAGAGGCTGTTTCAGCAGCAGCCCCCGTCCGCGGGGTGGGTCTGAGCTCCCCGCAAACACAAGCTGCTCCAGCCTCTGTCCGTGCGGAAATCAGATTTCCCATAGACAGGGGCTGCTGCTGGGCACCAGCCGTTGCTCGCTTGCTGGTGGGAGGCAGAGCAGCTTCTGTTTATGGGGAGCATGGGCCCATTGTGGACAGGGGCTGCTTTGCAGCAGCCTCCCCTGGCCTGCCTCCCGCAGCTGCCTCTGATAGAGGCTGCAGTGTGTGGGGTCGGGCAGGTGGCATCGCGGAGGCGATGCTGGGGGGAACCTGGTCGGCACTCCACAGCACCGGCTTCTGCTCCCCGCTCTTTCTGCCTCCGATACAGGCTTACTGGTTAATCGTACAGTTGGCTACTCATTGACATCTCTAGTTTGTAGATGACCCAATAGATTAGGGGAGTGGTAAATAATGAGAGAGTGATCTGCATTTCTTGGTAAGCAGCATTATACATTTTAATATGTCTCCATGTAAACGTGTGAATCTAGGAATGAAATATGTTGGTCATTCTTATAGAATGCTTACATGCTTTCTCCTGAGAAGCAGTGTCTGAAACAACGTGAGGGTCATGGTGGATAATCAGCTGAACATGCGCTCCCAGTGTGACACTATGGCCAAAGGAGCTAATGTCATACTTGGATGCATAACTCAGAATCTTGAGTAGGAGTGAATAAGTTATTTTAACTCTGTAGTATTTGGCACTACTGCAACTGCTGCTGGAATACTGTGTCCAGTTCTGGTCCTCATAACTGTAGAGAAATGTTGATGAATTGGAGAGAGTTCCGAGTAAAGCCACAAGAATGATTAAGGGATTGGAAAATATGCCTCAAAGAGCTCCATCTGTCAATGTAATGTAGAGAAGGTCAAAGGGCAACTTGATCACATGTCATAAATACCTATATGGAGAACAGAAATTTGATAATTGATGAGTCTTCAATCTATCAGACAAAAGTATAAAAGAACCCACTGTCTGGAAGTTGGAGCTGGAGAACTTCAGACTGGAAATAAGGTATACATTTCTAACAATGCTGGTAATAAATCACTGAAACAATTGACCAAGGGCTGTGGTGCATTCTCCCTCAATGCCCATTTTAAATCAAGATTTGATGTTTTTCTAAGAAATATGCTACAGTTCAAACAGGAGTTATGCTGAGGCTCTTCCATGGTCTTACATTGTATCAATCTCTAAATTTGGTCCATTGATATCACATTTTCAATCTAACAAGACTTTTTTATTCCTTCGCAAACTTTTTACCCCAGTCAAGTATCTATTTTGTTTCTGCCTGAATATGTGTGACTTAGCACTGTGCTATCTGAAGTTCTACATATGGTATATACTTAACATTTTCCAAACCAACTCAGAAGCCAGTGTCCCATTTTGAAAAATATAGAAGCCTATGTCCATTAGATTTCAATGATACTTAGTTTCCCAATTTCCTAAGCTGCTTTTGACAATGGAGCAGTGTTTCTTTTACAATATTCCACTGAAGAGTGATGAAGACAATAGATCAAGAATCAGAAACAATGAAGAGAGCAAGAGAAAGAGTGAGCCAATATGTCTTGGGGAATAAGAAGCACCTTTAATAGAGAAACTGCCAAATAACATATATATTTTATTTTATAAAATTCATTCCTCACATACACATAAAAATTAGAGGGAACACTGTTTGACATGACCTAGTCAAAAAGCTAACTTTGTTTTTGACACAACTCTTAGAAGCTGTAGTGTCATTACTGCATGCCCTCTTGTCATGTAGGTCTGTGCAGATCATTGTGGGTTGGAAATGCTGTCGGCTCTGATATAAGTAGGGGCTGCTTGTATGGCCATGTCAGCATCAACAAAGGAGCACTTTAAGATTTGTGGTAGAAAAATGGCGAGACTGAAAAATGTGCTGACATTTTCAAAACCACATACAGACTTGGATGCCCAGTTCCTATTCATTTTAATGCCAGCCTGGGTAGCCAGATATTCTAGATGGCTCTGAAAATTTAATATTTGAGTGATATCATGCATTTATATTACCTCTCAAGCAGAGACTGCAAAATGCACTAACCCTTTATATAAAGTAGGCAGGTAGTGTTTTACTGATATTACATACGGGAAACAGAGGGTTAAGTGCATACCTACATTCTCATAATGAGTTTGTGGCAAAGCCAGGAGTATAGTTGAATCCTGAGTCCCACTTCCATGTTCTAACCATAGACCATGCTGCTTCCTTTCACAGTTTGAACTGCACTGGCTTGGAAGTATGTGTACTCATTTTTTTCTTTGATAACAGGGTACATATTTGGGTTTTATTTCTTTGTGTCTACAGGTAGTCAGATTCTGCTCTTATTTTTCTGTTTATGGAAAATCCCAGTTGAGAGGTCTGCTAATCTCCTTGGTTTTAGCAGGCAAAAATATTAGGGATACAGTTTTCAAACTGGAAAGTACAGTGCTTTAATAAAGTGTGGTTCTCTGGTCTGACACAAGGATAAAATTCATTCCAGACATTGTGTTCAAATGGAATAGATTATGAATGGAAGCATAGCTTTAGGATTGTATTTCAGCTTTAGTATGCAGTTTCAGATTGTGTTATTTCCAGTGTATATAAGAATATATATTTTATAAGCAATCACTCCCCTATTCCCTAAAATTGTTCAGATTTAAAATCTGTCACGCTGCAGATGGTTTACAGATGTTTGATGGCAAAGAAGGAACATTATTGATTGTGCTACCGCAAGACACATGTTACCATTTTGTATATATTTTAGAATCTGAAAAGCTATATACTGTACTAAGACAGGGCGGGGAAGAGGGAGGAAAGGGGGTAGAGGAGGTAGGGTGTTGACCAGTACTTAGAACAGGGTTGTGGTAGGAATTGTATCTCCTAACTTCCATTCTCAGTTCTGCCACTGTCTTGCTATATGAGATTAAGCAAGTTATTTAAATGTCCTGACTTTAGATCAGTCATCTGTAAAATGGCCATAGGTTGAACCTCTCTAGTCCAGCACCATTGGAACCTGACTGGTGCTGAACCAGAGATTCTGCCGGACCACGAGAGGTCAGTATTATCCAGCAGCATTACCAACACTCTCACTGCAACTGGAATGTTAGAAGACATTTAGGGGTGAATTAGTGCTAAATAATAACACATAACACTGAGGGTATGTCTATACAGCAAAGTTATTTCGAAATAACTTTGCTAGAGTCTACACAGCCAAACCGCTATTTCGAAATAATTTCAAAATAGCAGAGGGCTTATTTAGAAATTGGTAAACCTCATTCTACGAGGAATAGCACTATGTAGACAGGGAATAGGAGCTATTTTGAAATAGGGAGCCCCCAGCCCTTCCCAGGGTGCCTGCTGGCCACTCTTGCACACACCAGGAAAACTCTTCTCCTCCTCCCTCCCCTCCGAAGCTCTTAAAGGTCCAGGATCTGCCTAGAGTCTTTTGTGGCTAGCCCCAGCCCTGAGCCACTCTGCTGCTGCCCCGACCCAGTGGCACAAAATGAGCCAGCCAGCCAGTACCAGCCAGCCCTCCAGTGGTCCCTGGGAGCAATCCTCCAGCTCCCAAGAGCCTTCCAGGGGCCGGAAGAGAGGGGCACCTTCCTGGTCTAGTGTGGACCTTATTGAGGTTTGGGGGGATGCCACCAACCTCCACGATCTCCGCACTAGACGCAGGAACGTGGCCGTCTATGGCCAGATGGCTGCCAGCATGGCCGACAGAGGCCACATCCTCACTCAAGAACAGGTGTGGATGAAGATAAAAGAGCTGAGGCAGGCCTATGCCAGGGCCACAGGAGGCAGCTCCCAACCAGGGGCAGACACATACAGCTGCCTCTATTTTGACGCCCTGGACCGCATCTTGGGGGGCAGGATGGTCCGTTCCCCCCAGGTGGTCATCGACCCTGGGGCAGAGGGCCCTATTGATGGCACGGACGAGGAGGAGGAGGGCCAGGAGCCACAGGAAGTCAGGATCACCATGCTGCTCAACCAGGACCCCCGAGTCGTCCCTGCGGACTTGTCCCAGGCATCGTCTGAAGTCAGGGAAGCAACAATATGTGAGTGCCATCATTGTCCCCTTATGCGGGGGACGACCAGGGACTGCACACCTGTGTACGTGTGAGCACGTGCTGTGCCATCCCTGGGCATGTGGCCCCAACTGGCTGCCACACAGGGGCCTTGGCCTGTTAGCCACAAGTGTGTGTGGAGAGACATGACATGCTCCTGACCCTGGGGTGGGACACAGCAGGACACCCTCCCTCCACAAACCCCGTCTACACAGAGGCAGGGGACATTTCTCCCCTCCCCCCCACACACACTATACACAGCACAGGCGCATGGGTGCAGTCTCGGGGCAGCTCCCACTCCCGGGGATAGCAGGACACCCCGAACATGGCCTGTGTGCAAGCACATCAGCTCTGATGGTGCGGAGAACTATCGTCCTTGCCTTGCAGAGTGGGGCTGAGCTTCACCCACTGAGTCCCCAGGGATAACTGACCATTCTCCACAGCCGGACCAACTGTGAGTGGAGTGCACACCATACCACCTGGGACATCCTCCGGCACCCGAGGGCTCCGCAGGCCCACCTGTCCAATGGACGACTACCAGTGGCAGCACCTGCGGGCACTGTGAGCCCTGCACCACACCCTCGACTGGGTGGAGGAAGACCTGAAGCTCTTGTGGGAGAGCTGGGAGGATCAGCTTGCCCAGGGCCGTGCCATCTGTGTCCATCTCCAGACCCTGATGCAGAGCTTGCTGCCTCCTGCAACTCCAGCCTCTGCTGCCTCCCCAGCGATCGCTCCTTCTCCCACTCCCTCTTCCCCTCCTGCTTCTCCCTCCACACCCTCCACATCCCCATGGGGATGCCGAGACCCCCGCACCTATGGTGCTGGGAGCTGGCGGCCCCAGCATCGCTCTGACCCTGAGTCCTGAGCTTCTCTTCCCCCTTCCTCTCCCTTCTAGCTCCCTCCTCCCAAGTTTCCCCCTCCCCTCTCCCACCCTCTCTCCTCCTCTCTCCCGCCTTCTTCCCCCAGTCTCACCCGAGTTTCATTTCCCACCCAGTTTGGTTCAATAAACAGAGTTCAGTTGGTTCAAAAAAACCCTGTCTTTATTTTCCATGAGGAACGGGGGGAAGGGAGGGGTAAGTGGAAGGATGTAAGGGAGGAATGAGACACAAGCCTCCAGTGGGGCAGACCAGGGAGCACTGTTACTGCTCTTCCGGGTAGAAGCTCTCCCATAGGGCCTCCTGGATGCGGACAGCCCCCCGATGGGTCTCCCGGAGGGCAGCCATGTGGCGTGTACAGGCTGGCCAAGTGCTCAGCCTCTTCCACCCAGCCTGGCAGGAAATCCTCCCCCTTCTGCCCACTCAAATTGTGCAGCACACAGCACGCTGCCACCACATGCCGAATATTCCGCTCTGAGAGGTCCAGGTGGGTGAGAAGGCATCTAAATAGGGCCTTCAGCTGCCTGAAGGCACCCTGGACCATGATGTGGGCCCTGCTGAGCCTGGCATTGAAAGCCTGTTGTGGAGGGTTGAGGTGTCCAGTGTAGGGCTTCATCAGCCAGAGCTATAGGAGATAGGTTGCATCCCACACCAGGCACACAGGCATGTCCACATCTCCGACACTGATGTGGCAGTCAGGGAAGAAAGTCCCGGCTCTGGCAGACCGAAGAGTTGCGGTAGACCCATGCGTCATGTGCTTTTCCTGATCAACCAAATCTAATGTCCACAAAGTGGCCCCGGTGGTCAGACATGAAAGTATCCCTTGCGGTTGATGTACATGGAGGCCTGGTGGTCTGGGGCATGGATAGGGATGTGTGCCCTGTCGATGCCCCCCCGCCCCTGCAGTTGGAGAAGCCCAGGGCACCAAACTCCTCGATGACTGCGTCAGCATCGCATGGCGGATGACTCTGCAGAGCAGGACTCTGTTGATGGCCCTGACCACCTGCACAGGGACACTCAAAACTGAGAGTCACTAGGGTGCCAGGGCACCTGAGAGTCCCCCATCCCTGCCACTGCCCCGCTCCCTCACTCCCCAAGAGCAACCCCTGCTGCAATCCTGGCCACCGTGAGCAGTTCTTAGTGCAGGTGGGACAGAACAAACCCTCCTGGGGAGGAGACTTGCACCACCTCCCCACACCTTTTCCCTAGGGCAGCCCATTCCTTCCTTTCATTCCCACCCCCCGCCACAGTGGCTGGAGATTGCCATACGTTCACGAGCACAGAACTGACGGTGGATCTCTCCACGCCAAACTGGTTCCCCATGGATTGGTAGCTATCCAGCATGGAGAGCTTCCAGAGGGCGATGGCAACACGCTTTTGGAGGGGAATGGCGGTCCTCATATGCGTGTCCAGTTGCCTCAGAGCAGGTGTGAGCCACTTGCAGAGCTCCAAGAAGGTGTCCTTCTACATCCTGAAGTTCTGGGTTCACTGTTGCTCTCCCCAGCATACCAGGATGATGTGGTCCCACCAGTTGGTGCTGGTGTCCAGACACCAGATGCAGCGGGGCACAATAGCATCCAGGTGCTGCAGCTGCTCCTCCACATACCCCAGGAAGATCTGGAAGAAGTCCTGGGGGTTGGGTTGCTACAGCTCCTGTGAGACAGCTTGCAGAAAGTGCTGCCAGACTTGCAGCAACATGTCCAAGAGCAGCAGAGTGCGATGGGGCAGCTCTGGCTCCATTCTGCAGAGTGCTGTGGTGTCCTGAGTGAGGGCAACCAGAGCACACAGAGAACAAATGCTTTGCTGTCTCTCAGCAAGATAGGCAAGCAAGCAGGGAAACCTGAGAACCATTTAAGCACGAGCCTCAAATACCTTGTGTGGCTGCTGCCTGAGGCTAACTCTTGACCAGATGCCTGGCCAGAACTGGTTCCTGCCAGACTTAAATGCGATTCAGCATCCAATCAGTGTGGATGTGCTATTTCGAAATGCATTTTGTGTGTAGATGCATTATTTCGAAATAAGATATTTTGAAATAACGCTGTAGTGTAGACATACCCTGAGAGTGTGGGTGACCATAAACAAACTATGGGACCACGGGAAAGTTGTCCATACCCACGAGAAGTGAATATCCAACTAACTAAAATCATGCTGGACCACGGAAGTTGCTGAACAAGAGAGTCCTGGACTAGAGAGGTTCAACTTGTACTGTACAGGGGTTCTGTGTGGCTTAATTAAAATTAGTTTGTAAAAGCATTATGTGATGTTTAACTGTAAGGTTCCATATCCATTAAGTGTAAGTATTATTATTTACATATTCCTTTGAATTAACTGAGAGAATAACGTATTTACCAAAGAAACACACAAAACAATAAAATCTCTTCTCTTTAAGCAGAGTATATTTAGAAATGTGGGAGCCCTATGCTGAAGTTTACAAGCTTTTTTCTAGCCACTACTTAGAGAAACAACTGAGAAATGTATGCTTAAAAAATAAAGGAGCCATAACCTGCTGTCAGTTAAACTTTTGTGGTTTGACCCACTGCTAAAAACCCTTTACTTTTAAATCTCTCCGATGACTTGCACTATAACATTGACAAAGGAAAAATATTAGATGCAAAACTGCACATAAAATAGAAAAGCATATGCAGAAAAGTTTTATATGTGATTTTACAGTTGTTAGCCACAAACTTTAAATGGTTTTTGACTTTTTCATGCCTTATTGGGGAAGGTGCTATGTTCTTGTGATGATTTGCAGAGCAATGATAAATTATGTTTAAAGATTATACTTATCTTGCTCTGTTCCTACAATTTTTCCAGAGGCCAGTTTTCAAATACCTAGCAATCTGATTTTTCCTTTTCTTTACTTGCTTTCCTTTCCATCTTTAATAGATAATAAAAATGTCATATTAATTTCAAGGGGTCTGTCTCAAAATTGAGTGAAAGCAAAAATGTTAGGGGACACTATTTAAAAAGTAAATGCCTGAATTGTTCTTGAGTAAATGTGGAATTTGTAGGAGCAATTTAGACAACTGATTTTTTAAAAAACTACCCAACAATACATGTATCTATTGGGCCAGATCCTCAACAGATGTAAATTGTGGCTCAGTCAGGCTCAGTCAATCTGTACCAATGTACATCAGCTGATGATCTGATCCATTGTTTTGTAGGAAAGGGGGCCACAGAGGGAGTTTTAGATAGAGCTTGTGAAAGGATGTGGGGAGGGGGAGCTCAGTTTTGCCCAACTGAAGATTATACTTCTAGCCTGATAAGAACTCAAGGTCAGCATTTAATTTGCATAAATGGAGCAGATTATAGTTGACCTTGTCTTTCATATAAAAGTTTGACTTATAGAGATTTCAGGTCCTAACATGGGTCAAAATGAAGCATTGCATGCTAGTAGTTGTTGTCGCAGGGTACGTCTACACAAGGGCTACTCAACATGTGGCCCGAGGTGCAGTTTGGGTTTATGCGGAGCTCAACATGTGACCCATGAGTGGGAGCCAAAAGAAAAAAAAATAGTCATATAATGGTCTTCTTTTGACATACATTTTAGTAGTTAAATTCCTGGACTGTAATTGCTCATCAAAAGTGCTGTCATATGGGTGGAAATCGAGTAAATATTGCATTTAAATGGGACTTGTGTGTTGTATAGTCTTGCCTTGATCTTTGTATTCATGCCTGTCAGTGTGAAAGAAGCTATGTTCATATATTTGCAAATATTTTTGCATGTATATGAAACCACACTTATGTTTCAGCCCTCGGCATATGCTGTGAGTATCATTGTGGCCCCCGGGGCTTCCAAAGTTGAGTAGCCCTGGTCTACACAGTAGGGCTAAACTCGAAATAAGCTGTGCAACTTGAGCTATGCTAATTGTGTAGCTTAAGTCGAAATAATTTACTTCAAATTTAGGAATGTCTACACAGCACTTATTTTGAAATAGGGCACTCTTCCTCTGACTTCCCTTACTCCTCGTACAATGAGGGTTACAGGAGTAAGAAGTCCTCCAGCTCAACATTATTTCGACATTATGTCAAAATAACTGCTTGTGTGTAGACACGGACTATGTTATTTCGGAATAACGCTGCTGTGTAGACGTACCCTCAGAGAGCAGCACCTCTCCATTAAATGTGAAAGGGCCTCAGGCTGAACTGCGGAACCCTCTGTGCTTAGAATCATAGAGCTGGAAGAGACCTCAGAAGGTCATCAAGTCCAGCCCCCTGCTGTAGACAGGACCAATCCCAACTAAATCAACCCGGCCAGGGCTTTGTCAAGCTGAGACTTAAACACTTCTAGGGATGGAGACTACACTACTTCCCTAGGTAACCCATTCCATTGCTTCACTACCCTCCTCGTGAAATAGTTCTTCCTAATATCCAACCTGGACCTCTCCCACCACAACTTGAGACCATTGCTCCTTGTTCTGCCATCTGTCACTACTGAGAACAGCCTCTCTCCATCCTCTTTGGAAGCTCCCTTCAGGAAGTTGAAGGCTGCTATCAAATCCCCCCTCACTCTTCGCTTCTGCAGACTAAAGAGACCCAACTCCCTCAGCCTCTCCTCATAACTCATATGCTCCAGCCCCCTAATCATTTTGGTTGCCCTCCGCTGGACCCTCTCCAATGCTTCCACATCCTTTTTGTAGTGGGGGGCCCAGAACTGGACACAATACCCCAGATGTGGCCTCACCAGAGCCAAATAAAGGGGAATAATGACATCTCTGGATCTGCTGGCAATGCTCCTCTTAATGCAACGTAATATGCCATTAGCCTTCTTGGCTACAAGGGCACACTGTTGACTCATATCCAGCTTCTCATCCACTGTAACCCCCAGGTCCTTTTCTGCAGAACTATTTCTTAACTGGTTGGTCCCCAGCTTGTAACTATGCTTGGGATTCTTCCGTCCCAAGTGCAGGACTCTGCACTTGTCCTTGTTGAACCTCATCAGGCCTGAGTTATGTATGGTCTTTTCTGGTTTTAAAAGCAATAAATTTTGAAGACACAAATTCCTGTAAATACTTGAGCTCTTTCCTGTGAGTTAGTGCAAAAGGAAGTGCTATGGAATGACTTTTTGTATTTTTGTATTTTGACTCTTCTCTCATAGGCATTGAATTATCCCCAATAATTTTTATCAAACACATAAACAGTCTACCATAAAATGGGAATATGGGAAGCTCTTTACCCCCTCAGCTACAAAATATAAACTGAATCTTTGTGCTAGAAATCTTTTTAGTAGAAATCCTTATAAGGCATCTGGCATTTGCTAAAGCAATGCTTGTTATCATTCCGTTTGCTTGGCTGGTTTATATTAGAATAATAATGAGATTTCAAGATGTAATTCCATGCCAGTGATGGACAATATACACTGGAGGATTCAGCTCAACACCAGTCCCAATCAGATCCCTTTTTCCTTACTCCTAATGGATGGACTTTCTCCTGGTGTACAGGCAATAGAATTTCATTGTATTCCATTTCCACAGTATGACGTTTATAATTTCTTGAGATTGTTTTCTATCACATAATTACATCGATCACTTTGACATTTTATTTTTATCATAGACTTTTTGTGAAATTATCATTTAACATTTCTTTTATATTATCACATTAAGGCCCCCATCAGGAAGTGGGATTCCATTGTGCTAGTCACACATAAGAAAAAGTCTCTGCCACAAAGTATTTATAATCCATCTTGTGTCATTGCCATTTCTGCTACCGATTTCTGTGTGTTAGGTAGAGGCAATGTGATCTAGTGGACAAGGCATTGGACTGAGACCCATGAGCTCTTGATTCTGTTCCTGCCCTGTTGTTGGCCTATCATGAGAACTGTTTGTTTCCCCTTCTGTTTTTGCATTGCTTTTCTATTTAGAGTATACATTTTTGGGAGCAGGGACTAAAAATTTTCTTACTATGTGTAATAGTAACTGAGATGAAGCTGTGTTAGTCTGGTCTTGCTGAAACAAAAGACAGGACTATGCAACACTTTAAAGACTAACAAGATGGTTTATTAGGTGATGAGCTTTCGTGAGCCAGACCCACTTCCTCAGATCAAATTGTGGAAGAAAATCGGCATGACCATATATACCAAAGGGATACAATCAAAAAAAGTGAACACATATAAAATAGACAAATCAGATTTTAGAACAGAGGGAGGGTGGGGGGGAGGTTAATGTCTATGAGATAATGATATTAGAGGTGATAATTGGAGAAGCTATCTTTGTAAAGGGTAAGATAATTAGCATCTTCGTAAAGTGTCAAATTTAAGCATGAATGACCGTTCAGAGGCTTCTCTTTGAAGTTTTCAAAGAGACTTTAACACAAGACTTTAACCACGGAGCTGACTGCCATCCTGTGCTGCTTCCTCTGATACTGAGTCAGCAGTGTGGGGTGGCAGCTGGCTCCTTAGGAGCAGCGTGGAGCCTGCGTGTAACTGTGAATTTTAACTGATAAGCCCAGGCTACACGGTTAAACTTTCACTTCCCTAGTATGGGAAAGGGGCATGAATACTGCTAATTTGTGAGCTGTTGCCATTCTGTAATTTGCAAGATGAGTGGCTTAACACTCCATGAAAAAGTTAGCCATTCCTGTGAAAGGCTCTGAATCAATGGTCTGCATGTTAGAAGTGTAAGACTTGCAGCTTTTAATACAGAATTAATTAACTCTAAATTTCAAGCAGTAGTCTCAGAATTAGATGATTAATAATGTTTATACATATTGGAAAAATGTGTTCTCCCATCTCTCTGTATTAAACTTGCATTTAAGGTCTAGATCTAGGCTCTCAGCTCGTATAAATCAGAGTAGCTCCACTGAAGTTAGGGATGTAAAAAGATTTTAAACAGTAACTGTGTAACCATTAAAAATCGTAGTGGTTACACGGTTACATGCACAGCGGGCTTTGCAATATAATTCTTATACGGCAGAGCCCTCAGCACAGCCGGCTCCCCGGAAGCACACCGGCTATATGCTATAAACTGACTTCCAGCGCACACTGGCTTACGACTGCCAGCCCCGCTTCTGGGGAGCTGGCTGTTCAGCGGGCACTGCGGTACGAGCCTTATACTGCAGAACCTGTAGTACAGGGTGGTAGCTAGCTCCTGGGAGCGGAGCCAGCAGCTGGAAGCTGGCGCGCAGCAGCAGAAGAGTTTAACTGCAACCGGAACTGATAAAGTGATGCTTATCAGTAAACTGGTTAAGTCAGCGTTTCTCAAACTGTGGGTCCCGACCCCCCGGGGGGGTCGCGAACAACTTAGAGGGGGATTGCAAACAAATTAGAGGGGGGTCACGAGCAACTGAGATGCTGGTTGCAGCAATGGGGAGGGGGGTCATGAACAATTGAGAGGCAGGTCGCGGTATCACAAGTTTGAGAACCCCTGGGTTAAGTGATTAAACTCTTACATCCCTAACTGAATCCATCTGAGAATCTAGCCATGCTATGAGTAAACATATCAAGTTACTGGGAAAAAAAAGAAAAATTCTTTAGATTGTTTTAAAAGATTTTTTTCCCAATGCTGAACACAGAAATCGCCATGTATCCCAACAAGACCAATGTTCCACTGGGGACCAGTGACAGGTGCTTTGAAGGAAGGCATAAACTCCCCTCTAATGCACTTAGCTGTAAACTGGAGGGAATTTCTTTTCTTCTTGATTATGATTTTATGCCTTGGATCAAGATTGAAGGGCAAGATCAGAGAAAACTTAAAAGAGAGGAAACCACACATAGCTGCAGTATTGTAGAATGGATTAGAGAGCAGACATCTGCTTAAATCCTAAAGGATGGTGTCACCAACCTTCAGCAAGCATCTAGGAGTAGAATTTTGCCCAAATTCTGCTCTGTCTCACCTAAAAACGTAATTCATTCTAATTAACTGTATTGAGGTCAGCTGAATTACTCTGGATTTAGTCCACTATGGTTGAGAAAAGATTTTGCCCAATTATGTTTTAGTTTATGGTATTGCAGTGAGTTCAAATCATGACACTGCTCGGTGGAATTTAATTTTGCAAAAAATACTTTTGTTCTCATTTAATCTTTTCATGCAAAGGCTCACCTGCCTCTTTTCAGTTGCTGGATACTTTGGATAGTTGCCATCTTTGGTTCTGACTCCTTTGATAGAAGTCATAATGGTAAAAACTTGAGGAAATCTGTAGGAGGGAATACTGAAAGTCAAGTATCAAAGCATATGGGATGTTTTTGAAATAACTGAACTTTGAAAGTTTATTATGTAATTCAGATAAATTACAAGAATGAACAAGTTTGTTAACTAATCTGCCAAATAGTTGAGAGTGTTTGTTTGATCAAGAACTCCTCCTAAATGGTAAGAACCAGGACCACTAAATTCAGTATGCAGCTTCCCCTTATCCTAACTTAAAGCAACATAAGGGTTTAGTTGTGCCAGGACCAGAGGATGTGCCTGGAATGGAATTGCTTCTCATACAACCATACGGAAAAGAGATAGAATCAGCAGATAGGTGAAAGAGTCTGGCTGGGGCTGTGTCCCCCCTGTCCAGGACTGCCTCAGCCCTGAGCCTCCCACACCCCACTCCCCTCCCCAGATTCATCAGGGAGTGAGGGGAAATGCACAGTTTGCTGCATTCCTTACTCTGGCCGGGGAGCACAGGGGGCAGATGAGCTGTGCACTTTGCTCTTGCTCCCTGGCAAGGACAAGAAAGAAAAGAACAAGTAGCTCTGGTATGAATCTCAGGGGGCCTCCATCCTGCCCTCCCGCACCCTGTCCCTTGCCCAGAGCCCCTCCTTAAGGACCCAAGCAATGTTGGGTAAATGTGCTGGTCTTTAATATGCTCTTATTAAAAATACAGAACAGTGATTCAGTGTTACAATTTCCCTTCTAAAGGTTTTCTAAATTCACATGTTAAATCAAGATCTTTTATTGCTAAGATGATTAGTTTAAAAGGTTATTTATTTGTCCAAACTATGAATCTTCAACCCAATTGCTTTTTCTTGTCTTAATGTATGAATGGGAAAGGTGGAAAGGTACAGACAGATGTCTAAATAACTTTGAAATCAAATCCTTTAAAAAATACTAGATATTAAATGAAATGAATTTATAACAAATGCTGAGTCCCACCAGAGTATAACAACTCTTTATGGGTAGTTATCCAGAAAAAAAGGGTGGCAATATCCGTGACACCAGTTAACAACGAAGCCAAAGCTGTCATGGTGGTCATGCCACGGGGCAGCAGGAGTAACAGATAAAAGGGACTGATTTAAAATAATCCCTCTACCAAACACCAGTCAGAGAGGGAAAACTTGTCTGATTTACAAGCATAGAGTCATGGATTGAGCAGCCCATGGATGGCGTTGATAGTGGAGCCTTGGTTGTGCTCTAAGCAAGGTCTGATGGTGACGGGGAAAGGGAGGATTCAAATTCCTTTTTCCTTGTTAGTGTATACAGGCAGTCCCCGGGTTACGTACAAGATAGGGACTGTAGGTTTGTTCTTAAGTTGAATCTGTATGTAAGTCGGAACTGGCGTCCAGATTCAGCCGCTGCTGAAACTGACCGCCAGTTCTGACTTACATACAGATTCAACTTAAGAACCCCAAGCGTCCCCAAGTCAGCTGCTGCTGAAACTGATCAGCAGCTGATTCCAGGAAGCCCGGGGCAGAGCAACTCTGCCTCGGGCTTCTTGTAGTCAGCGCTGGTCAGTTTCAGCAACGGCTAAATCAGGACGCCTGGGGCACAGCAGCTGGGGTGCTGCTGGGTTGCTCCAGTAGCGCCGCTCCTCGGCGCTACTGGACCAACCCAGCAGCACCCCATCTACTCTGCCCCAGGCGTCCTGATTCAGCCACTGCTGAAACTGACAAGCAGCGGCTGAATCAGGACCAGAGCAGCTGGGGTGCTGCTGGGTTGGTCCAGTAGCGCCCAGAGTGGCGCTGCGGGACCAACTGGCAGCGCCCCAGCTGCTCTGCCACAGGCATCCGGAGAAAAGCCTAGTCTGCTGGGGGGGGGGGCGTACTAGCTGTGCCCCCCCCCCCCCAGCCCAGCATACCAGGAAGACGCGGGCGACGGACCGAGACGCACCGCGGTCCCGCCGCCTGGGTCCTCCGTGGCTTTGCTCCCAGTCTCCCTGGTCTGCTGGAGACCAGCAGACCAGGGAGACGGGGAGCAAAGCGTGTGAGGACGCCGGCAGTGGGACAGCCGCAGGGCATCTGGGCTGTCCTGCTGCCGGTTTCCCCCGCGGCTTTGCAAAGCCTCGGGGAAGCTGGCAGCGGAGCAGCCCAGGCCCCTCCGCGGCTTTGCTCCGCGTCTTCCTGGTCTGCAGACCAGGGAGACGTGGAGCAGCTTTTCTCGCCCGGAATACACAGGCGGCGGGACCGCGAGGTCCCGCAGTCCGTGTACTCCGGGGCAGCCCCGTTCGTAACTGCGGATCCGACATAAGTCGGATCCGCGTAAGTCAGGGACTGCCTGTAATGGCACACAGCTTTTCTTCTTCTGCCAGTCCCAGCTGTTTTGGCTAGGAAGTCTTGCTGTCTAAATAAACTTTTTGTTTAATAAGAAAAAATGGCACAGTAGATTATTCTGGAGTAGACTCTTCTTGAAAGACTCCATTTATCTTTCTAGAGATGAGAAGTGGGATTTTTGTTTGAGTTCACAAAGAAAATAGAACATTGTAAATAGCTCAAAACGCTGTGATTGGCCCATGTTCTGGGGAATTTTCAAAGGGATTTAAATTAGAAGGAAAGTGTGAAGCTAACAAATCTAAAAATGCTGATGAACTTCCAGAGAGAACTGCACAGAAAGTAGGAGCCTATTTTAGAAGTGGTCTGTAGAAAACTATTTTGGGCATATGCTTTGGACACTAGGCAGGCAGCTAAGTCAGGACTGTCTGTTTGCTTTGTCAATAGGAAATAGATGTTTTGGAATTTCTACAGCCATGCATATGATTCATTCTAAAAGTTTCTTAGAAAAATCCTTAGCTCACTACCCTTATTCTCCGCCACCTTGGTAGTGTGGAATCTTTTGCACCACGCCCCGAGCAAGGATTATAATAACTCTCATCAGTGTGAGGCAGAGACGTGGGTTACTGGGCCAATCTGAGGAAAGCCTTTGAATTTTAACCTACTTCTTCATTCTAACTTTTAAATTTTCATCTCTACTTCCTGTCTTCCTCTTACGCCCATAGAACTCACAGTTGTCCTTAGGAAATGCTCAAAGGAGACTTGTACAACTTATATCCCAGATGTTGAACAATATTCTAAATCTTTTGTGCGGAATTAATTACACAGGGCCCGTGTTTTTGTTTGTATTTCCTTTGTTTCTATCTGTTTTAGCCTAGCCTCCAATATAGTAGTATCTGAAGATATGTCTATACTGTGCCGCTTACGACTGCCAGCATAGGATACGTCTGGAATCCCAAAATAGCTATACCGTGTCTTTTGAACAAGCCCGTTATTTCGAAATATAACAGGCTCACTATTCTGACGTCCCTGTAAACCTCATTCCGTGAGGAGTAAGGGATGTTTTAGAATAACGGTTTATTTCAAAGTTTGGCACTGTGTAGATTTCTTTTTATAATTTGTTCTTCTCTTTCTCCTTAGAAATGCAAGTTTCCTAGGGACCTGAATGGCACAGCTACAGTAATAGGGGATGTGGAGTTTTTTTACAGATAGGTCACTCATTTAAATCCTTGTCAGTGGGCTCTCTAATTTTGTTGTCTAATAGCACAGTGAATAATGGAGGTTGGCCAAAGCAATGTATATTTCAAAGGAAAGATTTAGCTGTCAAGTAAGTCACTTGTTCCTTCCATGAGAAACCCCCCCCCCCCTTTAAAACATGATGTGGTGTCTGGGGCTGGTGTGAGGTCAAAGCCCCATGTTGACAGTATTTTTGGAGTGGGGGAAGGCAGGTTATCACTTATTCAAAGGCATTGGCTCTGTGTTTTCTGAATATTTTAGTAGGGTGCAGTTTTCTTAAGTGTTGCTCTCTAAAAAGAGGCTGTAGTAAATGACATTGTGGAATTATCTATTGATTCTCATAGCAAATGCACTCACTTCATGACTCCAGAAAGGATTCTTCTAACTGTCTGAACATCCCATTCATCTGAGCAAATGAATTGTGCTGCAGGAAAATGTTTAAACACATTAAGCTTTCTTTGGAAGATGTCTAACCAAGTATTTACTTGCACAGACTCTGTTTAGCTTATGCACTCATATACAGAATGAATTACATGCTTAAACCATGAAGTTTTTCTCTGTACACACTGGGTTTATGGGGGGGGGGGCGTAACTTTTTCAAAAGTGCTCAAGTGATGTGGATGCTTAAGATATGTTGAAAGTCAACAGGAGTTTTTGATAATCATTTTTTAAAACAGTACAAAGGCTTCTAAATGACTGAGGTGCTTTTTAAAAAAATGTCCCCAGTATGTCTACTGTGGCTGAGTCCTGCTGGTGTCCCTATTTCTCTCTCTACTTACAATGAAAGGCAGAGGCCATGAAAGGAGCTCTAACAAAATGCCAGTTGCTCTCATAGTAATCTTCTTTGTCATTATGCACAGATGATATTTAAGGCTTGACTCAGACTCTCCATACATACTCAGGTCATCTGAAGACGTGAGCTGTGCCCACGATACCTCATGATACCATCTACATGTTTTGCTAGTCTTTAAAGTGCTACCAGGCTATTTGTTGGTTTTTAAGTTTCTCCATACATGGCCACCCTAGGGAGTAGAGGAGCCTGAGTAAGGCTTATCCCGATTATGAATCTGGGCACACAGCTGGGGGTGGAGCAAGGCCTGTGTACCAGGGCAAGTGGGCACGGTTGAGTAAGCAGAGTCATGGCTGCATTCCCCATTTCATGAATCTCTCCCGCATTATAGATGGCTAATCTGGCAAGGGCAAGGGAGCAGGCTGTGTCTGGTAAAGGAGTGTCTCCTTTCCTTCCCAGAGCTCCTGTGGGGTTTGCACAGCTACATGCCATCTTTGCCTGAGGCTGAGAGTAAACTTGCAGGCTAGCCGACAGCTCTGTGGTAAGTGGTTCACAAACCATGGGACAAGCCAGTCTCTGCTCCCACTCTCTCTCTCTCTGGGATCCCTCGAACTGAGTCAGATTTCCCCTTGGACTATAACAGATGAGTGCATAGGTGAGAAATTAGGCCAGTTCTGGCAAGGAGCACTCTCTGGCAGTGGCTGCATGTGAGGTCTCTGTCTCCAGCCGCACCCACACCAGCAGCACCAATACAGGCCCGGGTACTCTCCTTACGTCGGGCTCTCTGATCTTCTGATCTCCAAGTGTCGGGCACCGTTCTTACTGGTGGTCCTCCAGGTTCCTTGATCCTCCACCTGCCTCTCCCAAGTGTCAGTGCCAATGCTGCACTTTACAAGTCGTTCTTAAGAACATTCCTGCAGCACTTCCTCTGACAGCCATGAGACCTTGTCTCGGTCCTCAGCTGAGCGTAGAGATCTGCCCCCATATATTTTTGTCTAACTCGTGGAAAGGATCGATTGATTAATACGCACTGCACTTTGAAAATAGAAGGTGTTTAATATCATGAGTGTGAAATCTTATTACTTATAAGAATGAGTTTGCAATGTGCAATTGTCTCATTTCAAGTGTGCCACAGCTGGTTTCCAAAGAATACTCTTACCAATGGCACTATTCCATCCCACCTTCATTAGTTATAGGATTTGTTCCTCCTTGTAGCTGTGTTTAAAGGCCAAAAGACTTTCTTTGCTTATAAATGCATATTTCTCCATGCTCCTATATTTTGTCACTTCCCAGTCCAAATATTCATCTCTGCATGGAAAATAAAGCTTTTAAAATCCTATAAATTGAACTAAGAGGTAGAGACATGCAAATCTATGGACAGGTGCTTTAAATTGATGGGTATCCGCATCTGCAGATGTGGATGCGGATATCCACGGATCACTTTTGTATATGCAGATGGAGATACAGATTTTGTATCTACTTAGGGTTCTACCAATTGGAATGATCATTTGAGCAGTGAGTCTGAAATGTCAACCACAATTGAGTTGCTACTTGTAAAGCTTTTCAAGTTGCTTTTTCTTGTGTAAATACTTAGCTTGGTGTTGACAGTGGGAACAGAGCAGAGAAAGATTTGGGATGGTATTCCTTTATTCTTTATGTCAGTAGAACTGGAAATGGCTGGAACTTGCTGTTATTAAAGAATAAGGGAGTAGACACCTGAAATTCTGCTGCAGCTATCATCAGAAAGATATTTTATTTTTTTATTACCGGTAAGTGTATTTCTGTCACTCTCTTGAGAATCAGACTATATTGACTTCTTGATAGGAAGACCGTTCAGATAATTAAGAAAACATAGCTGTCTGGAGTAGCACAGAAAATGCCCTGAAACTGTGTTCAGTAAAACTTAAGCCTCAGATTTTTCTAAAAATATTCAGATTTATATTTGCACAAGTGCTTCCTTTAGTGCTCTACTCAAGTATACAGTCACTTTAGTGATTCAACTGAATACGTACCAATGTTTTTCACATCCTGTAGTTTTCTTCCTAAGATGAAGAAAAAGATTTTTCACATGATGCTTCCATGAAAGTGGATACAGATAATCCTTTATTGAACTGTTTGGGTGTTTAAAAAAAAATTATGAGCAGTGTTTAGGAGACATGGCAAAAGGAGACAGACAGCTATCAGAGTGTGGAACGCAGGTATACCAGCCCTAGAACAGTGAAGGCCCTTTACCCCCGAGCTGAAAAGAGGTTACCTCAGGTCAGCTAGGGACACCTGTGTCCAATTAAGGGTTGCCCTTTGTGATCTTTAAAAATCTTTTTTCTGGTGAGAAGGGGGTGGGGAGGAGAGATTGTAGACAAGCTGCAGCAGGGCCAGTGGCGGCAGGGAGAAAAGGGACTGTGTGAGCAAGGACTGACACCCAGAGGCCAACACAACAAGGCCACTCCCCATTTTAAACTGAAAGTATGGCCACAGCACAAGCCCTAGGAATGAGATCTGCCAGCGCTCTATGTAAACCATGATGGGAGCCAAGTACCCTAACAGTCGCTTACATCAGTATTATCTGTATCTCTTGTTGAAGACAATTTTTCTGTATCAAGTTTATTAATAATTACTTTCCAGTGGGTGTGTGTATACACATACTTGTACATATTTGCATCTACACAAACGCTGTAAATGTCATTAATCTGTGTGTGTGAACATTTCCCAGCCCCCGCTGACACATTTCTGTCAATAGTACCGTAGTAGGCAATGGAATTGAAGAGAAGAACTGTCAAGGAGGCGGAGGCAGAGGGAGAAATAAGACTGTGAAGTGCAATGATGTCTGTGATATCAGTCCACTATTGTGTAGTGAGCCAAGTGGTTTGTGAAGCAGAGGGAAAGAAGAAGAGGATACCTGTGTACTGTTTGGAGGTCTTGGGTTTTACAGCTTAACACTGTGATCGCTCAGCATGATTGTTGTTTGGCGGAGGGGTAGACTTTCTCAGATTTTTCAATGGGACTCATTGGTTCTGCTATCAAGATGGGAGAATATAGTGCCTCAGAGGAGATGTAGTCTGACCGGAGAGTTGGGACAGAATGGGAGCATAAATCACCCAAACAACTCTCAGGAGATGCCATAGCACCATAAAATATTTTGGTTTTCAGCTGAAAATTTTCTTCAAGTTTTAACCAAAATAGTAAGTCCAAAATTTAAAGTTGTAGATGGAAAACAGCTTATCTTCCAACCAGCTCTGTGCTGGAGGCTGCTGCACATCTGGGTGGTTGTTTTCATTTACCGTAGGGTGCATGCCATCTCCAGCCAACTCAGAATTGAGGTAACACAAAAGTAGCTTATGACCACCTTTGCCTTCTACCCTATATTTCCTGTACACACACATAGAAGACATGATCCCTGCTCAGAAGAACTCTCAGAGGATAAGTGATGCACAAAGGGTGGGGAAAGAGATACAGTCAAACTGATATAATCATATGATACACCTGCATATAGTATTACAATACATAAAATGTAAATAAATAAATGGACATTTATTTCCTGTTGATGATTTCTATGTCAGTTTTGCTCAGTTTACAAATTGGAATAACGCTGCAGAGGCAATCGCCTCATTGGGTACAATCCAGTTTAATAAAATCTGGCTCTGTTCTGTGTTTTTCATCTATCTATCCCATTGAGCAAGTCTGTAATTAAAGTTAAAATGATGATTCTGTTGATGATATGTGTGAAGTGTAACAGAATCCAATTTTTCTCTATAGCTATATGGTTTCTGTAGCACTGAGAGTAACAAGGTTTTGTTTTGTCAGCTAATGTACAGATGAGATTCATAGGAAGACAAAGTAGATGTAGATATATGTGCTAAAGCTGTAGTTTGAACAGAGCAGCTTTTCTGACCATAACCACACTTTCAGAGAGCCAGCAAGGTTATTTGTGGGGACAAAAAACAAATTAGATCTCCTCCATGTTAAATCTCACTCTCTAAGAATGCAGAGAGACGTGTTAATGATGCTTTCACTGGGAGGAATGTGTGAAGCTAGCATTTGAAAATTTGCTGGAGTGCAGATGTCCCACGAGATGGGTAAAGTCTGAGTCCAACTGTGCTGTGGGCTCACTAACATTTGGCCTGGGAGCACATACATGTTAAATGATAGTTTTTCACCCTTCTCTTGTCTCAAAGAAGGTATTTCCATATGGCTGTTGTACCAAATTTACCCCAATGCGTATGGAATGCTCTTTACTTGGCAATGATCCATACTTTCCTTTTAAGGGAAAAGGGACTGAAATTTTATCTGATCTGAGTGTTAATCTGACATCCCTCAAGCTTAACCCATGGCCTTTCCTACATTGCAAAAGCAGCATTGGATATGCTTTTTCAATGAGATCATTCCAAAATCAAATTCCTATTAAATTATATTTTACTCATGTATTTGAATTGGATTAAACTAGGAACACTAGCACTAAGACCTAGGGCTAGTACATTGGAGTTTAGCCTTCCAAATGCTGCAGAAATGAAGATTCTAACATGTAGACATAAACACTTAAAAATGATGTTTGGGTTACAGCTTCCAAAATTGTTAAATAATAATGATATTCAGCATTGCAATCAATCTGAAAACAATACAAGGGACCAGCTCATTCTGCAGTGCTATTCCCTGACAGCATCAATTGACTAGAGCAGAGGTGGACAATAATTTTTAATGGAGCGCCATTTCAAGATTTTGGCAAGTGGTCAAGGGCTGCCCTTCCGTGGAGGGCGTGTTGAGTCTGGGATGGAGGTTGGGTGCAGAAGAGAGTTTGAGGTAGAGGCCTGGGGTGCATAAGCAGCTGTGGGATCTGAGAGGGAGTTTGAGTGTAGGAGGGGGTTGTGACCTGGGGCAGGAGCTTGGGGTGTAGGATTCAGGAGGGGGTATGAACAGGAGAAAATTGTGACCTGGGGGAGGGACTGCACAAGAGGCTCCATGTGGCGCTGCTCTGGGCATTGAGGAGGGGAAGGGAGGCTTCACATGCTGCCCTGCCCCCAGCAAAATTTCTCAACTCCTATTGGCCAGAAACTGGCCAATGAGAGCTGAGAGATTTTGTTGGGAGGTGAGGCAGTGCACAAAGCCTCCCTCCTCCCATCCATTGCAGAATGTGACTTGCTCTCTGCCTAAGGATTCCAGGGAGGTGACTGTGGGCCAGCTCCAGTCTGCTAATTGCCTCTTGCCCACCCCTAGTCTAGAGTTATCCAGTATTCTTGATGATATTTTTGATTGTATAGCCTCCATGTAGCTATGCTGTGTGTGGGGAGAGGCAGGATCTTGAGGCTGTTGTACTTCCTCATGTTAAACTCTGTGAGAGCACTCAGTATGGCTGCATCCTGGGGGTAGAGGTTGATCTTATTTAGGGTAATGGTGGGAGCAAGGCAGTGGAGAGGCCACAGTAACTGGAACTAAGGGGAGTTGACTCCAGCTACGCTAGTCACATAGCTGGAGTTGCGTACCTTGGTTCGACATTGTCCCCTAGTATAGACCTGGCCTATGTGATTCTGGATCCTTGTCCTCTCCTCTCCCCAGGAAGTAAGACGGTGTTAATGCTCCAAACACTACTCAAGTGCAGTGAGTCCGGTTCTGTTCAACAGACAGGGAAGGAGGATGCTTCTGTTAGCCAAATTCCCCAGTACCAGTGAAGATATTCAGGCTTAACTTTGGGGAGAGGATTCGTCCCTTAATCTCTAACATTCATAGTACAGAATCATACGCCCTTGGGAGCAGGAACTTGTCTTTCCAGTGTGTATCAAAGGCACTATAGAAATCACACACTGAGAATGGCCACGGTGGAGCAGATGTAACTAATCGTCTAGCCCATCTTCTACTCAGTGCAGGACTAAAGGATATTTTGAAACCACTTGTACTGTTGCTTAGCGAACATGTGGAATGCCATAGGTGCAATGGTAAAATTAAGATGTCGCAAGCCAGTGTTTTAGTTTTCTTGCTCTGATGAGAACAACGATTGTTACAGGGAGTTGTACTTTGGAAGAATCCCTCTGCTGGCAGCAGTTGCAATTCATAGTGGTTAGGTTATAATAAATTGGCTCGGGTGCATGTGTGTTGCGGCCTTGTATTGCATGGAATGTCAGAACTGAGCAAGTGTTTGTGTTTGGCTCACCCTCTGGTGGCCTGAACACGGATTTATAATTCTTTAGACTGTTGGTAGCTTGTGGGTATTTTCTTTTTGCGCAAGAGGCAAAAAGATAAGTGCTTTGGGAGCAGAAAATTCTGAGTTCTGTTGGTTAGTTATAGGTGGTTTACCATTTGACGGTCAGAACTGTGTGTATCTGTGATACTTGACCATGAGTACTACTTGGAATCTATCATCTAGTGTATGGTAAGGAGACAGGGAAGCTTATTAATAACACAATTATAGTTCCAGCAGGACTATGGCACTGTTTCTTTAGCAGCAGGCTCAGTGCCACAATATTCTAGCTTGTTAAAATAACCCTTCTCCTGGGAGAAATAGGACAATCAGCAATTCCTTTTCTATTGTATCTTATTGGTATTTTTAAAGTTACATTTGCAAAGGATGACTCTTTAAATTCTTTACCTTTCTTCTAATGGCTTTTCTCTGTTGATTGGCCCTTTCCCTTTTTGTTCTAGTATAGATGAGTGAAATTCCAGCAAGGCTGACTCAGGCTGGGTCTATACTTATTTGCGCACCAACGCCCCGGAGATCCATCTTCTAGTGTTCAATTTAGCGGGTGTAGTAAGGACCTGCTAAATTAAATACTGAGGGTGTCCCCATCTGTGCTGGTTCTCCCATCAGTCTCCCCCTCTGGGGATGGCACGAAGTTTGAATCAATGTATGTCGACTCTAGTTATGCACTTAACGAAGCTGGAGTTGCGTGTCTTAATTCAAACTTATCCGCTAGCGTAGACCCTGGCCTCAGTGCAAAATGAATTAGTGTTAATGGTTGAAGAGAAATGTAATTTGATCTTCTGTCTCCAATGGTTGAATCAGGAACAAAACTCAGAGCCTGGTAAATTTGCCAGAAGGAGAGAGTGGTCCTTTTGCCAGATGCTTTGCTGGGACTGTTTGAATCTTGCTAGCACCACTAAGATGCAAGGGCTGGATGGGAGCAAATTACATAGAACTCAAGCAGATGCTGCTGAGTTTCTTGCTTACCCTTCCGCATTGCTAAACAGTGGCATTAATTGATCCATTAGAATAAGCTGAGAGATGCCAGAGTAAAGCTAACAGAAAGGGGACAGAAAGGTCTGTCTTAGAGCAGTAGAAGCCAGCTTACTCCCTGTGGAAATCTTAGTGCATTGAAAGAGAAGATGTTGTCTGCCAACTACTAAGGCCAGCTGTACTGGTTAATGATTCTTTCTCTTAACTAAAACCATTGTGCAGTATTATAGCTGTGCCCTGTGGGAGTTTCTGGTGCAATAAATCTTGATTTTTTTTCCATATTAGAAAACCATGTTCTTTGGGGATTTAAAAATGACATTTTTTCTTTTGCTGTTGCTATAGCTCCTAACATTCGTAACAAAGGGGATAGGAGTAGTTTGCTGCATTTAGTTTACCATATTATGGCTCTCGCATCATTGCCAACATTTTTTTTTTTTTTTTGGTTTCCAAAGACAATTCTCCAAACAAACGGGCGGAATCTGGGAACTGCCAGACTCCTCTAGCTATGGAAGGGTTGTACATGCATTCTGGGGAACTTCTGGCTTCTTCACCATGAATTAGGATCTCAAAAGATTTGGAATTTGGATGAAGAGTTGTCTGGAATCTGCACATCTATCCATATTTATAGTGTCCCCGCCCCTCTGTGCCTCCTCATCATGACTTTCTCTATCTATGGAGTCATGGGAAGGAGGCAACCGCTGCTGAGTTCAGGGGAGTATAAAGGGTCTGTTCCTCCTAAGGGATCTTCAGGAGTATGACATAAAAGTTTTCCCCTGAGGGTAAAGGCTTTTCCTGGGGGATGTAAACAACACAGAGCAACTTCCCTTTCTCTTGAGGAGAGATGGGGATTCCTCTCTTCTGCTGAGGAACAAGTATGGCTGCCCCCAAAGTAGACCCATTTATCTCTCCTTTCCTTGAGTTTCTCCACCCCCATTTCTCTTCCTGCGGAAATTATTCATGTCTTTTCTCAGTATTTCCCCCATTTGTGTCCAAACTCTTTGTTCCCACTACAGCCTAACTCAACTTCTACAAGCACTGTCTTGCTGAGCCAGCCCTACCATCTCTCTATCTCCCTGGCCCCCAAGTCCTTCCCCCATTCGTCTGTTCCCCCTTCTCCCAGGTTCTTCCTGTCATCTTTGTCTGCCCCCTGCAGCATGATAAATAGGGGAGTTGATTCACTGGCTGCATTTGCCATTTCTAGCACCCAAGGGCGCCATTTCAGATGGGGGACACAGCTTGCTTTTCATCCCGTTCCCCGGGACACTAAGGGAGTGAGGGGAAAGTGTTTGCATTCTGTGCCTGGCTGGTGAAGGGAGCTCACCAGCCAGTAATGCACATACTTCTCCCTCACTCCCTTAGGGCCCGGGGAACGGGATGAAAAGCAAGCCGTGACCCGGAGCGCAGCCCTGCTGCCCCTAGGGTTGCCAGGTGTCTGGTATTGTCCTGGACAGTCTGGTATTTTCGCCTCCTGTCCGGTAAAAAAATTCAGAAAATACTGGACACCTGGTCCTGACTCCCAGTTTCCTTTAATAGCAGGAAGCCAGTTTCAAAGTTATTTATTTTGCAGAGCTCAGCCAGCTGTGCAGGATGTTAGCAGGGACCATGGAGCTTGCTGCACCATTGCTGCATGTATGGTAGGAGCTATGTGCTCTTGCCACTCCTTTGGGTTGTTAGCCAGAGTGGAATATTGTCCTGTCAAAAGAGCATCTTGGAGATGGGATCGATTTTTTTGTCTAGTGTGGCTATACAAGACACGTGGTACAGCCTGTCACTGCCCAAAAAGTTTCTAATTTACCCCACATACTAACCTTCTGTGTGGATGCGGCTACAGTGCATTAACTGTTTGTGTTGATCTAGCCCTCTTGGAACTTATAAAGCACAGCAGCAAGGTCTCCATGGGTGGTACATGGCAGGCTACTACAGAGTCGGGTCGCACTCCAGCCTGCCATGAACTAATTATTCACATAGACAAATCCTTAGGATCAACTTGACAGTGGTGCAAGACAAATCCCATAAATAGAGCCCTGTGCAGATACAAAATCTATAGCCACAAAAATGATTGCAGATGTGGAAACCCGCAGATATAAAGTAGATATCTGCAGGGCTCTTCCCATAAACACGCTGACATTTGGAACGCATCTGCCCCAGCCAGAATTGCTTATAAGCCCTCGGACTTCTGGGTTCAGCAGTGGATCTATGGCTGGCAGGCTCCCTGACACAGCCCAGGATCCTGTCAGCCCTTGGAGCTCTGCCTCTAACCAGGACTCCTGGGGATGGCAGACTCCCTGCTGCAGATCCCAGCAGCCCCAAAAGTCTCAGCTCCACCTGATGCCACTGAAACAGTGGAGCCGGTCAGTCTCCAGAGTCCTGTCTTGTAGTGCAGGGAGATGCAAGCCCCAAGCTCTGTAAGGCTTTCTGAAACACTAGCAGTCTGGCAGACACATGCACACTCAACTAGAAGGTGTAATTCCAGCGCGCCTGGACACACATGCTTTGGCTTTGGTAGAGGTAGCATGCCAGAAATAGAAGGGACAGCTCCGGCAGCATGGGTTGTGGGACGGGCAAGATGGTATTCAAAAATCTGTCCCGTCCCGGCCTGGCCTGCTAACTGTGTCACCAAAGTGGTGCCTCTGTGGTTAGCACACTAGCGCTATCTGAGAGAAAGCATGTGTGGACACTGACGCTGGAAACAGCATTTGCAGCTTGATGTACCTGGGTTCGGGGGAGAATTTTAGCACATTGGTGGGCTACCAGAGAGCAACACTTCTTAACAAATCCAGGCTTTGCCAGAGCGCTTCTGAACACGTCTGTAAGCAACATCCTCCCCCAGGATTAGAGGCCTGGCATGCAGCAATGGGGAGGATGCTGTTTACCAGTCACCTACCAGGAGATCCACACTGATTACAGTTACTATGGGGCAGGCAGCCATTTCTTTTCTCTTGCTCTCAGGGGGTATGTCTACACTACCCTCCTAGTTCGAACTAGGAGGGTAATGTAGGCATACCGCACTTGCAAATGAAGCCTGGGATTTGAATTTACCGTGGAACGAGGTGTACCGGTAGTTCGGAATAGGAAGCCTAGTCCGAACTACCTAGTTCGAGCCCCGGGGTTCGAACCAGCGGGGTTTAAAAAATGGCGGCTCCCCGCTTATGCAAATGAAGCCCGGGAAATTCAAATCCCGGGCTTCATTTGCAAGTGCGGTATGCCTACATTACCCTCCTAGTTCGAACTAGGAGGGTAGTGTAGACATACCCAGAGTCTTTTGTGCAGCAGCATGTTCACAGCCTATTGCTTCAGCTGTAATGTGGGATCATCTTTAATTGCTGAATTGAACCCTGGATATTTTTTGAAAAGATACTGTATTGGGGACTAAATGTAATTCCCCCTCCTTGTTTTTCCAGTCCAGGGCCTTTTTCAACAAAAATGCAATATGAATTATACACTTAAGGCTCCAGCTTCAGTGACACCATTCCTGTCAGATTTCCTGAAAGGAAAGGAAAACGACAAATTAACCCTTAGTGTAACAGTCTAATATTGATGGAAGTATATCAGAAAATGTTTGGCCCATAGCATTGAAAGTAAGTGGTAAGAACATAAAAACAGAAGAATGACAAAACTGGGTCTGACCAAAGGTCCATCTAGCCCAGGGTATGTCTAGACTACAGGCTTACGTCGACATAAGTTTTGTCGACAGAATCTGTCAACAAAACTTATGTCGACATAGAGCGTCTAGACTACATCCAGTTCTGTCGACAAAGCAAGCCGCTTTGTCGACATAACAGTGTGGACGCAAAGGACAGTGTAGATGCAGTAATGCCTTCTATCGACAGAACTCTGTTGACAAAAGGCGTTATTCCTCGTAGAATGAGGTTTACATACGTCGACATAACTCAAAGGCAGTGTGGACACAGGTATAGTTTTGTCGACAAAAGTCCACTTTTGTCTACAAAACCCTGTAGTCTAGACACACCCCCAGTGTCCTGTCTGCTGACAGTGGCCAGTGTCAGGTACCAAAGGGAGTAAACAGAACAGGGAATCAAGTGATCACCCATCTCCAGCCTCTGACAAACAGAGGCTAGGGACACCATTCCTACCCATACTTGTTAATAGCCATTGATGGACCTAATCTCCATTAATTTATCTAGTTTTTTAACCCTGTTAAAGGCCTAGTCTGCACAACATCTTCTGGCAAGGAGTTCCACAGGTTGACTGTGCGTTGTGTGAAGAAAAACTTCCTTTTGTTTGTTTTAAACCTGCTACCTATTAATTTCACTTGGTGACCACTAGTTCTTACGTTATGGGAATAAGTAAATAACTTTTCCTTATTCATTTTTTCCACACCAGTCATGATTTCATAGACTTCCTCTTCCTCCCTATCTGAAGGCTGGGAAAAACTCCAGTAAGCTGCTTAGAGTTTAAATTCCTCAGGGCAGGCACCAGCATTTTGTTTTGTGTATGTACAGCACCTAGCATGGTAGGATGCTGCTCCATGTCTGCAGCTCATAGGTGCTATCACAATATAAACAGTAATAATTAAATCATGGCTTCAGTGTATTGCAAACAGCAAGCTTTATAACAGCTTTATTTATTCTTGCCTTTGTTTTTGTTTCCCCTTTCTGTTCTTTTCCTTTTCTTTCCTTTTCTTTTTTTTTTCTCCTGTAAGCCAACATCTCCTATTGTACAGCATACAAGGCCCAGTTACCTACGCTTACATGTGAGTTAGACCGTGGTGCTGCTCCTTAGCATGGTGTCGTAGCCAAGTTTTCTGACTGCTTGGAGAATACAAATCTGTGTTATTACAACACAACCATGCTAGCTGTGGCAGAGAAATGGGTCCTGGCACAACTCACTCTTGGAATAATTTTCTACACATATGAAATCCTTGTTTGTTCTTTATTAAAAAAAACTTCCTTCTTCTCTTTCTTCAACACATACAGGTGCATAGTGATGAGCGTGGTATACAAGGTCTGAAAGATAACATGCTTCTGTTCCAACTCACGCTCCCAATTCCCTAGGCATTACCTTCATTGTTCTTTCTCCCCCTGAACTCCGTTTTTCTCCATCCTTGCCTTTCTCATTTGTCACTCCACTCCTGCCACCATCTAGATCAGGGTGGACAATAATTTTTGGTGAAGGGCCTCTCCAAGATTTTGGTAAGTAGTCAAGGGCCATACTTTTCTGTGGAGGGGACGTGAGGTCTAGGCTGGGGGTTGGGTGCAGAAGGGCGCACAGGGTAGGGATTGGGGTGCAGGAGATGGTGTGAGGTCTGCGAAGGAGTTTGGTTGAAGGAGGGGTTGTGACCTGGGTCAGGGAAATGGGAGTGCAGGGCCTGGGAGGGTGCTTGGGTGCAGGAGAGGATTCTGGCTCGGGGGAGGAATGTAGAATGGGATACAGGGTCTGGGAGGGAGTTATGACCTGGGGCAAGGGGGTGTAGAGGGTTTGGATGGTGATCTGGGGGAGGGAGTTGGGGTGCAGGAGGGATTGGGGTGCCGGAGGCAGGCTCTGGCTGGGAGGCATTTACTGAAGTATCTCCCAGCCAGCAGCACCCCAAGGCAGGTTGGGCTGCCTGCCTGCTGCAGCCCCAGCCTGTTTTAAAATACAGGCTGCTACCTCCATGTGGCTCTCAGCTTGGGGTGGGGGAAGAGACTTGCCATGCCCCCCCCCCCCTCTTTTCCCCAGGCCAATCTCTCAACTCCGACTGGCTGGCTGTTTCCAACCAATCAGAGTTGAGAGATTGGCTGAGGTCAGTTTTTATTAACCGGTTGTTTCTGCCAGTAGGAGCTGAGGATTGGGCTGGGGGCAGGGAGAGCACAGGAAGCTTCCCCCCTCCCTGCAGAGCAGAGAAACATAAGGGCTGCACTTTAAACCACAGCTGCTCTGTGCCTGAGGGTCCGGGGAGGGTTGTCCACAGGTCGGATCTAGTGGCTTGGCGAGCCCTGGTCTACATGGAAGGAAGAGGAAGGGCTGCCACTGATTGGTAGCTGTGTGTGTGTGGGGCGGGGGAGATGTAGTACTCGGGGCTGCCAGTCCAGTGATGGTTCTCTTCTCTCTGCATCTGTGAAGGTTTTGCTGCATGAGTCTGAGGGTACGTCTACACAGCAACATCATTTTGAAATAACTTAGTCCATGTCTACACAGCTGGCAGTTATTTTGAAATAGTGCCCAAATACTGTAAGCTGGAGGACTTCTTATCCAACTCCTTGTAGCCCGCACCCCCTATAGAGGCAGGTTGATCCACTTCCCCACCCCGTGAGTTATAGCACCCCCGTCTGGGGTAAGTATGGCCCAATGACCAAGTCTTTAGTGCCCCCTGTTCGGGGTAACTATGGCGCAGTGGCCAAGTCTCTGTTGTCCCGTCGGGTAAATATGGCCCAGCGGCCAAGTCTATAGCTCGTACAAATCACTCCCCCCTCTCTGTGGCGAGGCTGGGGTGGGGTAAGGGGGCCCGGGCCCGGGCCCTCCCTCTCCTCTGGACCCCAGCCCAGGGCCCTATTGGTGGCAGGCAGTTCCCACCACTGGCTCGGCGGGGAGTCTTCCCTGAAGCACACTGAGTCTGCTGGGGTGTCTCCTGCCCCGGGCTATTTCCTGACTCTGTCTGCTGGCTGGCGTTATCCCCATCTGGGTTGGCATGAGTCTGAGGGTGTGTTGGCGGGTGTGGCATCTGTGGCTGGTGCGGCGGCGGGTGCGGTGCCTCAAGCTGGTGTGGTGGCTGCAGTGGCTCAGGCGGAGGCAGCGGTGGTAGCTCCAGCTGACACAGGCAGGGTAGTTGCTTCTCTGCTCTGGCAGCAGTTCCTTCCCCTTCCCTGGTCAGCCCCAACTGAGCTGCTCTTTCGGCCTTTAAATGGCCTCTGAAGTTGGAGCATGCCCAGCAGGGCTGCGAGCGAGGGGCCTTCTCAGCCCA
Source organism: Pelodiscus sinensis (assembly GCF_049634645.1). Taxonomy (NCBI): domain Eukaryota; kingdom Metazoa; phylum Chordata; order Testudines; family Trionychidae; genus Pelodiscus; species Pelodiscus sinensis. The sequence continues at coordinate 107,209,180 of NC_134714.1, forward strand.
GTAAGCCTGGTTAACTCCTCCACAGCCAGTGTGGGGTTGGTACATCCCGTCACACTCCTGTAACCCTCTTTGCACGAGGAGTAAGGGAAGTCGGAGGATGAGTGCTCTATTTCCAAATAAGCACTGTGTAGATCCTCCCTATTTCAAAATAAGCTATTCTGAAATAAGCTATGCAATTGACATAGATCAGTTTGTGTAGCTTATTTCGAATTAAGCCCTGCAGTTTAGACGCAACCTGAGAGACAAGCTAGTGGAAAGAGTCCAGTATTGCTAATTTATCCCTGAAATTACATGTTCAGATATTAGCTTTAAAGGCTGGATTAAATGCCTCACTAACACACAGCATTCCCTGTTGTTTAATTCAGCCAACTACAGTAGCTGTTCCTAAGTCCAGCACATGTCTTTGATTTTATCCAGGCCTTTTTTATGGGGGAAAGACTGTTTTCTGCTTTCAGAACAGGTCAGTGTGAATGTGGTATGCCAGAGCTGAGGTGGGAAAACCTGTAGATTAGTGTGCGTGCCGGGCCTGGACCACCCTCAGTTAGACACACCATACATGCTAGTAAAACACTTAAAACCCTCAAAAGCTTAAATCTATGTTAAAAATATGAAAGTATATGGCAACTTAGATGAACACAATGCACCGTTTGTTAAAGCAACATCATTAATCATCTTGTGTAGTTTTAATGTGGGTGGCTCTTTGTTTTATTTATTTTAAACAGTCTACCATGTTTTTCTCAAATTTGGCAAGAAAGGAGAGCCAAGCTGGCTTCTCTGTGATCACAAAGGATAAACTGAGATCATAAAAAGAGAGAGCAAAATTTTTAAAAAAGCATCACCCATGCTGCAGATAATAGCACAAAACAAACTTCCCATCATATCCTTTGCATCTGCTTGTCAAGCAGCAGCTGCACAGAACCCTGGAATTCCCAGTTTTTCAATACCAATTGAAAACATTGGCCCTGGCTCTGAGGTGACCAGCCATGGATTAACCCAAGAGCATTACGTGGTGTAGGTTTCCCAGTGGGAGACAGGTTCTCTGTTCCAGAAGCCTCAATCCCTCATTTGCTCTTATTTATTCATGTCTCAATCCAACGTAAGATCATCCAAATCAATGGAGTTAATCCTGATGGTTATCATTGTAAGTGAGCAACATTTGCCTCCTGAGACCTTCCCTGGATTTAGGGCACAATTAAAAATGAGTTGTTCTCATCTGAGCCTCCATTTGTGCACTTTTTAATTAGCAGTATCATAGTGTCTGGGAGTCCAGCTCAAGATCGCCCTGCCTTCCCCATTGTGCTTGGTATTGTATGACCAGAGATTAAGTGATTTGTCCAAGGCCTCACAGGAAGTCTGTGGCTGAGGTGGAAATTGAACCCAGATTTCCTGACTTCTAATCCAGCGCTTTGCCTACAAAATCATTCTTTCATCATATGTCATACAGCCATTGCGCACATCATAAAACTGCCACTCCTTTTACAGTTTCTACCCAGGAGATGTTCTGGACAGAGGTTTCATTGGGTCTGACACGCTGGAAGTGAGGTAACTGGCAACCCTGGAGAGAGGTGCTTGCCCAGCACCTGGCTCCACTGCTGATTACAACTTACACTCAGCACAACTAGAATTTCTCTAAGGAACAAGCCTAGAGCTCTCTGTCCACTGTCCTGCTCCCACTCCTGCACACCCCACATGGTCCCGAGCAATCCTGAGTGCTCTCCTGCTGTCCCTGCACCCAGCCCTGCGCTCTTCCCCCTGTATCCGGCTCCCAATGTACTGTCTTCTGTTGTGCCCTATCCAGTCCTGCACTCTCCCTCCCCCCCCCCGCACCACAGTGCCTTACGCCAGGGGTAGGTAGTAGTTTTTGGTGGGGGGCCATTCCCAAGATTTTGGAAAGTTGTCAAGGGGCTGCACTTTTCTGTGGAGGAGACGTGGGGTGTAGGGTGGAGGTTGGGTGCAGAAGGGCGCATAGAGCAAGGGACTGGGGTGCAAGAGATGGTGTGAGGTCTGAGAGGGAGTTTGGGTGAAGGAGGAGTTGTGACCTAGGTCAGGGGATTGGGGTGTAGGGTAGGGATGTTAAATTTAGATTAATCAAATAGTCGATAAGGGCGCCTCCGACTTTGAAGTGTAGCAACAGCCCCAGGGTTACACTTCAAAGGTGAAAGCGCTGCAGGGAGCACAGGGCCAGCGGGGGATCAAGCAATTCCCCTGCTGGCCCCATATTTCCCACGGTGTTTCAAAGCAGCAGCTCCACATGGAGCCCAGGGTCTCAACCCGGGTTCCACATGGCACTTCCGCTTTGAAGCACCCTCTCATCTTCCCCGCCTGCCTCTTTCTGATAGAGGCAGCAAAAGGTAGGGGGGAAGTAACTAGTTGATTAGTGTGTCGATTATCGGATAAGCATTTGCTTACTGGATTACCGACTAGTTGTTCACATCCCTAGTGCAGGGTCAGTGAGGGAGTGTGGGTGCAGGAGAGGATTCTGTACTGGGGGAGGGCGTACAGGGTCTGGGAGGGAATTGTGACCTGTGTGGGGGGTGCAGAGGGTTTCGATGGTGACCTGGGGGAGGGAGTTGGGGTGCCGGAGGGGCTGGTGTGCCAGAGGTAGTCTCTGGCTGGGAGGTGCTTACCTAAGCCAGCAGTCCTGCAGCACCCCCAAGGCAGGCTGAGCTCCCTGCCTGCTGCAGCCCCAGATCACTTTAAACTGCAGGCTACTCCCTCCACCTGGGTCTCAGCTCCAAGAAGGGAAAGAGGCTTGTGCCCTCTTCCCCAGGACAATCTCTCTGCTCCTATTGGTTGGTTGTTTCCAGCCAATAGGAGCTGAGAGATTGGCTGGGGTCAATTCCTATTGGTTGGTTGTTTCCAAGATCACAAGATCCCTCCCCCTCCCTGCAGAGCAGAGAGCCACAAAGACTGGGGTTTAAACTGCATCATCTGGGTGTCTGAGGGTCAAGGCAGGGTGCTCCACAGGCTGGATGCGGTGGCTTGGAGGCCAGATGTCGCCCCTGGGCTGTATTTTGCCCTGCCCAGCCCTGCCCCACACCCACCTTTGTGGTCTCTCTGCCGCACACTCAGCTCCAAGTTCTTCTTCCTATGTCATAGAATCATAGGCATGAAAGGAACCTTGCGAGATCATCAGGACCAAACACCCTTTAGTGCAGTGGTTCTCAAACTCTTTGGCCCGTGGCCCACCCCGCTCAATACAGACCTATCTACAGGCCCCCAGACAACCATCCATTGTGACAAAATGGGTGTAGGAGGCAGTGGGGATACTGGCCTGCAGGTTGGGTGCAGCAGCGGGCTGAGGGTAGGGGTGTCAGGGAGAGGGAGGGAGGGTGCAGGAGCGGGGTGGGAAGTCTGGGCAGGAGGGAGGATGCAAGGAGCAGAGTGGGGCTGTGCAATCTCAATTAGGGGGTGTATGAGGATGATGGGAGTACACAGTCTGGGCATAGGGAGGAGGAGGAGTGCTTACCTGATGCTGTGCTGCCTTCTCCCTGGCACCGCCCCCTGCTGCTCCCACTGGCCATGATTCTAGCCAGTGGGAGCAGTGAGAAAAGCCACTAAGAGAGTGGTTTCCTGCGCTGCCATGTCCCCAGCCAGGGGGAGGGAGAGCAGCAGTGCATGGAGCTTCCTACCCCCTAAGGCCGACTCTGTCCCGTGAGACTCGCCCCTTCCTGCAGTGGGAAGCCAACACTGGAACTCCAACCTCATGGGGAAGTGGGGTGGCGGGGAGGGAGGCAGAGGGTTGGCGCGCCAGCATGGACTCCCTGAAACAGGGTGGAAGGGGAGCCCTGAGTCCGCAAGCCACTGATCTAGACCATCCCTGAGGGTATGTCTACACTACCACCCTAGTTCGAACTAGGGTGGTTAATGTAGGCATTCGAAGTTGCAAATGAAGCCCGGGATTTAAACATCCTGGGCTTCATTTGCATCTTGCCGTGTGTCGCCATTTTTAAATTCCCGTTAGTGCGGACTCCGTGCCCGCGGCTACACGCGGCACGGAATAGGTAGTTCGAATTAGGCTTTCTAATTCGAACTACCGTTACTCCTCGTGGAACGAGGTGTACCGGTAGTTCGCATTAGAAAACCTAATTCGAACTACCTACTCAGTGCCGCGTGTAGCCGCGGGCACGGAGTCCGCACTAAGGGGGATTTAAAAATGGCGGCGCCCGGCAAGATGCAAATGAAGCCCAGGATATTTAAATCCTGGGCTTCTTTTGCAACTTCGAATGCCTACATTAACCACCCTAGTTCGAACTAGGGTGGTAGTGTAGACATACCCTGAGAGGCCTTTGGCTAGCCTGCCCCTTACTGTGCATTCCAATTTCTCTGGCCCACACCCCAAGCTCTTACCCAGGGAGTTGATCAGGCTGAAGAGCAGCATCCCCAGCCTTTTCAAAGCAAGGGTGTCCTAGATTGCAGGCTGTAGGTAGGGTTACAAATGCAGTGAGAACATCTTCAGAAGCTTCATTCTGAAATACCAAGACCCTCCACTTAGCTTTGTTCCCTTTGTGTGTGCTCTGTAGCATATGCTCCTCCACAGCTCCTGAAGCAGCAGCATAGGATGAAGGATGAAGTGTGCTTTGAATTGTAAAGTGCATGTTTTTAAGAGTTACTGAAACCCCATGAAAAACCTTGAGAGAGAAAAAAAGTCTGTTTTGAAACAAGTCATTTTATGTACCATTTTTGTCCATTTCTCCCCTTTGTTCTTTATCACAAAGGAAATTTGCACAGAAAAAGGATCTGCGTTTCATAAAAGCTCATCTGCCCCTATTACTCGTTTCCCTACTGAAGTCATAATCCTCTATTTGTGACATCACAGACAGTTGGCTATTGTGCAAATTATTTTGCTGTTACATCCAGAGGATTATGATTTCAATGCGGGAATGAGCAATCAGAGCAGATGAGCTTTTAGAAAACAAAGCTCATGTTTTAATGCAAATATCCTTGGGGAAAAGACAGGACAAAGGAAGAAAAGTAGAATATGTGATATGCTAGTGATACACACTGGTTCAGAGTTTTCATTGAGGCACCAGTTCCTCTTTGAAGCACTTCTACCACTATTCTTTGAAGCAATAACTTTTCATTTATAAGTGTTGCAAAGACCCGACATATGCATGTTTCTAACTACTGAGTGCCAGTATAGTTCTTTTTTCATGTGATGAGTTCTGATTGAAGATTTTCTGTCATTTTTGTATGGGAGATATATTCAGCTTGGACTCAATTAAAGTTCACAATATATCATGAAGCATATCGAGAAGGATTATAAGATTGTAAATTTACACTCAAATATGGTCCAGATCTGAAAATCTGGCCTCAGCTGTGGATGCTGAGCCTTTCTGAAAGTTCTGGCTGTGAGGGTTCTGGTTTATCCCAGGCACTCTGTAAGGAACTGAAATCTGTTCCAGTATGGGGTGATTGTTTTTTATTTTCCCTGCTCTAAATATGCGAGTTTAAAAGTCACTCATACAGAGGAAATTCCACACTTCTCCAGCTCTGAGATGCCCAGTTTAGATCTGTGTAGTCCTAGAGGACTGTCAGGGAATAGTTGAGAAAAGGAATGCAGCCTCTCTCCTTGCCGCTCATCACAGCTATGTAGCTCAGTTTGCTTGGAGCTTCTTCAGTGGTTTCCTGCAAGCATCCAAGTGCTCGTCACATTATTTTCATTACTAAACAGTGACATATTTCTGGGTAGTGACTAGTGTTCCAGGAAAAAGGCAGTTGTGGAGAAACAAGGTGATGCAAGTGGGTTACACTAGCATGTTCTGTGAATTGTCACAGTAGGTATTCCTGGTGAGAGGAAGGCCCCCAAGTGCTTTAAACCTACTCAGCTGTGCTGGGTGCTCTAGATTAGAAGATGGACTAGCTAAAGCTCCATCCCTTTCCTCATCCACTTTGGAAAAGCTGGTGGCTGCTGTGGAGCTAGCTGTCCCAAAGCCAATGCTTAGAGAGGTGCCAGGATCACATTGGACCCAGACTTTGCACTGGGACATGGGGGGGGGCACTGTTTGTGCCCCCTTTTCTTTATCTTTGAGCACCTGTGCAAGTATGAGAATATGGGTGAGCATTTGTTGCTTTAAACCAAGTATTCCCTGGCAGGCAAATTGCCTAGTGCTATAGAACCTAAACTACAGATATAAAATTCTGCCTAACTATAATCAAGAAGGAAAATGTACTTTATGGTGTTCTGCAGATGATCCACCTTGGGCCCAGTCCTGTGTGCAGTCTTCTGACTTCCCTCAGACGGAGCGTACACGATGGTTGGAGCTTCCCGCCTGATGATTGGCCTTTCAGAAATCCTGGCAGCTCTCTCCTATGATGGCCCAGGGAGTCCATTGTTTGGCCCATGTATCAATTTTGGCCTTGTTGGAATCTAAAGGTCTGACCCTGTAAACCCTTAAGTCTTGTCCAGTCTTGCCATTATCTTGAAAACGCTGGAAGCCCAGAAAACAAGACAGATTTGGCAAGAAAGCTGTCATGTGACTTACAAGATGTTATGAGTATTTATTTCTCTCATGGATTTCTGTACCTACCAAACAATAAAACTTCATGGATAAGGTAGGGATGTTATATCGGTTAATTGAATAGTCGAGTAACCTCATGAATTCTTAGCGGTTACTCGACTATTCTATAGTCCCTGGGCAGCCCCTGTCCGGGGGGAAAGGTCTGAGCTCCTGGACCCAGCACGAGCCAGAACTGAGCTGAGCTGCCTGCCCACCTGGCTCCTAATACTTTAAATGCAGAATCACAGTGGGGGTAGGTCCAGGACCCAGTGTAAGTCGGGACTGAACTGGGCCGCTGGCCAGCCTGCTAAAAAATTTACTGGCAAGGGTTTGGGTGGGGGTGGGGATGCGTGTATTATAGCAGTGTTTCTCAACCAGTGGTACGAGTACAGTTAGGGATACTTGAGAGAAGTCTGGGGGAGAAAACTGAATTTTTGTCTGTTTTACTGAGCTTTATTATTTTTGTATTTTTTACACCCCAAAATTTCATCACACACCCAGCTACAATTTAAGTTGTTTAAACAAATGTGCTGCAATGGTAGAAAAAAATTGTGTGTCTGAAAACTGTAGGTACTGGGGGTACTTATAATTTTTTAAAGGGGTACTTTATTAAAAAAAGGTTGAGAAACACTGGACTATGGCATTAACCTATCAGCTTTTGCTTATCGGTTAATCGACTATACTATTACATCCCTAGGATAGGGAAGCTAGTCTGAAAAGTCAAAATGAGTGTCTCTTCTGATCATTTTCTCTCTCCTTCTAGCTTCGTGCCTTTGTATTGAACTGCAGTAAGGAAACAAACTTGCCTCTTTTAAATCTTGACATGATCTTTGACATGTGCTTCTCTTCACACGTTTTTAGTGAGCAAACACAAGTTATTTTTCCCTTGCCATGATTTTGGATGTTCCTTTTCTTATGTTTGGATTTCAGCACTTCTTCTGGCCCCATGCAAGAAGAGCCACACAGGAAGCTGCTTTGATGTCAAAATCCTCAAGGTAGGATCAGCCTAGAAGTCCCAGCTAAAACACAGAATACCTGGGAGCAATGCCCTATAAAATGGTATCTATACAGATGCACACTAGACACTAAAATTTTTAAACATTTGACTGATTTTTACATGGGTGGATGTTCCTTTTTTTAACCAAATAGGGCATTGTGGCTGTTGGGAGAACATAATAGTCTATTTTACTGGAACGGAATAGGCAAACTGCCACCAAAGCCAAACTGTTACTGAAGAGAGTTTAGCAGTGCAGCTGTTATTGAAGTGCAGGCAAGCTATCCTTAAACAAAGCAATTAGAAAAAATGTTCTCGCTGTAGAACTAACCCCTAGATGCCTATAGAGCCGGAACAACTCCTGCTACCTGAATAAATAATCAGTCCACAATTTCACCATATTATTATTATTATTTATTTTATTTATTATTATTTATTATTAGTTATTTGTTTCCAGTGATACAGTCACTATACTATGGTGTAGGGACCATTTTTCAAAACATACAACAGGATTGGTGGCTTGCTTCCCATTAAATCTCTAATTCTCGAAAATAGTTCCTGATATTCCTTTAGGAGGGGGCCTGTTCCTTCAGATCTGCTGCAATAAAATTTCATCATACTGTTTTGATCAACAGAGCTTGTAAGAGGAAAATAATTTGCCTTGACTGGGGCTTTAGAAACATATGCAAGCCTTTGGTCTCAAACACTCAGCTGTTCCCTGGTACATCAGTGATTCATATTTAGTACATAGCAGCATTCATATCTAAGCAGCTCAGAACTGTTCATGAATGTTAATTAATATTTGCAACAACTAAGACAGGACTCACTTTGCCCACGATAAACTGAGATACAGTTTGAAAGGCCTTGTTCAGAATTACGCAGCAAGACTTACATGCTAGAACATGACAATGTTCTGAGTTAGAGGGTTAGGATCTTGGAGATGTTAAAAAGCTCTGGCTTTGTGAGTTCAGAGCTCTTTGGTAAATAATAGAGTCGGGACTCTTCATAAGCAGACAGATAAACAATTCTAATATATCTGACTTCCAGAGAGATGGCTTTGAAGGATTGCAACATACTTCAAGGACATTTAATTGGAATTGTACAGTTACTGGAATATATGCTTTAGAAATGAGGGCAGTCTTAGACAAACAGGATTCACCATGCTCAAAAAAGAACCATATGGTTAGGGAGGATTTTTTGAGTAGGCTATAAAATGAAAACATGTAAGTCTGCTAAGTGAGGAGGGTGGGGTGAAGGGCCATCTTCTGCTTTTATTTATGCCAATAAGTTGATGTTAGAAAAATTCAGCTTCACTACCCAGTTGTTCAATGATCATCATCTGGAGTCTCCATTGGGATTGGATGTCTTTCTGAAAGTATCTCTCCACTCCAATCTGGGAATGTGATTTCTAGCTCAAGAAGACCTAGAACAGGGGTGGCCAACTCGCAGCTTCCGAGCTGCCTTCACCCTTGAAAGTGCGACTTGCAAAGCTTCCTCATTGCTCGCAAAGCCACCCTATGCACCCCTACAATTGGCCCCTGGCTCAGGCCCCCTGTGCTCACCTGGTGCAAGTGGCTGACGGGAGCCTGATGTGGCCAAAAAGCCTGCTTACAGTTTTTTAAAGGGGCAGTGTCCTTTTTGTGGTTTTTAGAGGGGCAGGGTTTTTTTTTCCCCCCTCAACAACTTTGGTGTGGCTCTCCGCCGCTGTTTTGGCTCTCTTCGTTTAATAGGTTAGCCACCCCTGACCTAGAATGTAGTGGTGGCAGCAGGAGTGCCTAGCTCTCCCCGCCGTACATATCTGGCATTTCTGATGGGCATACAATAAGAGTGTTTAGCCCTTCTTGCAGCTTGTGCTGCATTGGGTGTCATCTATTTGTAGTGTGCTAGCTTGACGAGAACTAGTGCTAGTAGAGTATTCAGTTTACACAACAGGAAAGAATAAATTTCTGAAGTGTAGGAACTGCAGAGTAAATTCTAAGACATGTGATTGTAGTGCCCTCCTGATCTTAGAACTTCTTTTCTCCGCTGGTTTGAAATGGTATTTCTCCATTCACGTCATGTATTTACTCAAGCTGAGGATCTGGCCCTCCACATCAATGTAACTTGCAGTTATTAGTATAAATGAGAATGAAATTTGCTGGAAAGACTTGTGTTGAAATGAATGAAATATGATTCCAAATCCATAGGGCACACCAGGAGATTCAGAGACATTGATGTTATAAGAAGAGCCTTGTTTTTTACTGCAGTCAACTATGACACAGTCCTTCACAGGTATTTGTCTAACCCAAGAAATAAGATTAAGACAAGGGATATACAGGTGGTCCCCAATTTATGAACGCATCGATGTATGACCATCCGCACTTACAACCAGCCTCCCATGCAGCCAGTCCCCGATTTACGAACGGCGATCCACGCTTACGAACAGCACGGTCCCATTTAAATGAATGGGGTCTGACTTACAAACAGATCAAGTTACTACCAAGTGTTTGGTACATAATTCATTCTTAAGTTGGGGACTATCTGTAATCTTTCATGCTTTAGGCCAGTGATCGCCAATCTTTTTATACCCAAGATCACTTTTTAAATGTCAGGGCAAGCCAAGATCTACTCCCCATCTCTTCCTCAAGACCCCACCCTTTCCTTAAGGCCCCGCCCTCTCCATTCCCCTCCTCTCCATCACTTGGTGTCCCCAGCCCTTACTCACTCTCACTGGGTTGAGACAAGAGGGGCAGGCTCTGGGGTGGGAATGAGGGATTTGGGTGTGGGAAGGGGTGAGAGGTGCAAGCTCTGGGAGAGAATTTGGGTGCAGCAGGAAGGTGGAGAAGGTGATGCTGGCTCAGGGAGGAGGCTCCAAGAGAGTGTTGGGTCAAGTGGAGGGTTGGGGTGCTAAGCAAGTCACAGGCTTGTGGATGTGAGGGTGCAGGAGTTTGGGTTGGGGTATATGAGGGACTCAGGGCACAGTGTGTGGGTGGTGCAGGAGTGTTGTGGCAGAAGACTGAGGATACAGGGGTGCAGGAGTTTGGGGATGTGAGAGACTCAGGACAGGGAGTTCTGGTGTATGATAGACCCCAAACCTCAGCCGAAGGGGAGTGCAGGAGTGTTATGATGCTGCGGCCAGATGGGGTTTGGTCCCAATTGGGGGCTGGTTGGCCAGGCTTCATTTTTAAAGAAAATATTATGTCAAACACAAAATGTTTCAGCGTTGTCTTTATTTATGAGAGGGGAGGGGAACCTGTTTTGGGTCAGGGGCCACTGACCCACAGAGAAGTCAGTTGTGGCCACACAAGTGAGATGCAAAAAAACAACCCCTCCAAAAAACCCCAAGCCTCACTGATGTGGCCCCAACTGAGACACCTCCTTCCCCTGGCACTCCAGCCCCAGGCCAGATTAACTCTTCTGCAGTTGCAGGTTTAGTTGATTTTGTGGGTCCCTCTACATTCTGAGGTGGGGCCAAAAATGAGAGATCCAGTGTGCAGGACAGGGCTGCCAGTGAGTGGGATGGGGATGGAGGTACAGAATCTGGGTGGAAAATAGGGTACAGGAACAAGCTGGGGGTAAGTGTCTGGCCAGGAGTGAGGGGGCAGGAGCAGGGTTTTGGTGGATGTCTGTCCAGGGGCAGGGGACAGGGACAGCTTGGCTGGTACCTGGGGAACCTGCAGCTGTGCGCCAGATCCGGGTCTTAGGAAGAAACGTGGGCTGCTCTTCCCCTCCCCCAAACAGCCAAGTCAGTCGCACAGACAAGGACTTCCTTCCCCCTGCTGCCTTCCTGCATAGGGGGCCACAGGAAGCCGGTGCTACCAGCTTCTCATCCACTGTTATCCCTTGCCTCTAATTCAATCAGCCCCTGAAACTAAGCATTCCCAATTCACACTTTTCAAACTTTCCAACTGCTGCTCTTTTCAAACCGCCAAACACACAAACAAATATTCACAGACAGACAAACACTTTGATACTTACCCCACCAGCTCACAACACAGCTCCAAAAGCAATTAGTGCAACATCAGAATTACAAGAGTAAAAATATTAGCTAGCAGTGCCTGTGCAACACACACTCTTCTATGTGCACCTAAGGAACTGGATGGAGTCTAACTCTGAGTTTTAACTTATTTCTTAAATAGCTAGATCTACTTTACTAGATGGAAAAAGGACTTTACATATACTTCTCAATTAGGGCTGTGAAGTGATTTAAAATTAATTGTGATTAATCCTATGATTAAAAAATGTAATTGCAATAATCACAAGATTAATTGCATGTGCTGCCCCTTTGAAATGCTGCAGCGGCGTTTCAAAGGGGCAGTGCTGTGGAGGCTGGGGATCAGCTGGAGTCCTCAGTTGACCCCAGGCGCACTGCAGCTGCTTCTTTGAAACGCAACGGCAGTGTTTCCAAGGTGCAGCACTGCGGGAGCTCAGGATCAGCTGGAATCCCCAGCTGACCCTGGGCTCCGTTCAGCACTGCCCCGTTGAATCACTGGAACCGCACTTCTAAGGGGCAGCGCAGCATTAACGCCTGTGATTAACGCATTGCTTTTTTTAACGCATTAACCCTGATTTGCACTAATCACAGGCATTAATGCAGATAAATTGACAGCCCTATTGTTAATTTTTTGAACCACAAATGTGAAGCTGTTAGTAAAAACTGTATCTGTAATATGAATATTGGGTACAAACTTCACCATTTGGAATTCACAGATATCCATGAGAAATAAATATTCATAACATCCACTAGATAACATGGCCGCTTCCTCGCCAAGTCTGTCTTGCTTTCTGGGCTTCTGGCATCAGATGGATGAATGAGGGCTGACAAGCTTCCTTTATGCATAAACACGTTGATTAAATTGGTGTGTATTTGTAGAAAACTGTGTTAACCAGGCTGTGTTGTACCATTCTGAAAATGGATTCTTCACTGCTGTATTCGTAATTGTCCAGTAGAAGAACAGCCTCATGGGATACAGTCGGTTTTCCTCTGCATACTTCTCCTGAGAGCCATTATGGTTACATCCTCCTATCAGAGCCTCACCTACTTGGAAGTTAATGACATGTGCTTCTGGCCCAAATTCTCATTAATAATTAATATTGTGTATTGAAAAAATTATCCCCCCAGTCTTCTATTTATAAACATTTGTTGGTGTTTATTGCAACAAAATGTGATGGCAGATATACCTTTGACTGTCCTAGCATTATTTATATTACTTTAATACAGAGACTACAGATGGGCTTCACTAGGCAGATTCCTTTAGGTATTTCTACTTCTAGTAGGTCTTGCCTATTTTTTGCCATTGTTTGGGTCTTCTTGTTGCTCCCAGAGGCACTGAGCGAGAGGCAGTCTGTCATCCAGCAAAGCACTTGAGCATGTACTTCCATTTCACTGATGTCAATGGCTGTCAAAAATATGTTTAAAGTTAAGCATATGCTTAAATGCTTTGCTAAATTGCAGCTGATACTTATTGGGACAGGGATTGCTTTACAAAGGAAACCAGATGCCTTTGGCTATATTTCTCCTTAGTTTCACTGCAACAGAGTTACACCACAGATGGACTTCTCTCATTAAGTTAAAGAGTGCACTGAATATCTGAAATGCCCTGTCCTGATGGTATTCTACTAATGACCTCAGCGTGTGTAAGTTAGTGTTAGCTGGTTTTATGGTGTCATTCCAGGACTATCCATTTAGTTTGGCTGTGTTTTTCAAAATGGGGATAGTTTCAAGGCAAGTTAAGGAGGAGAAAAATCTGTAAATTTTTCATAATAAAATCCAAAGTCAGACAAATGGGGGTTTGCTACAAACTCAGAGTTTTAGGCAGAAGCTCCCGGAGGGTCAGGCATTTTTCACTGCCCCTGGATTGTTTTGGAGAGGCTGAGCCAATTGATGACTTTAGGTGGAAGCCAAAGAGAAATCTGCTGTTTCAGCTGAGTTTTCCTATTGGTTTTAGGATATGTCTTAACTTGTGCAATGACAAAACAGTAAAAGATGCATGTGATAATCCCTGTTTAGCCCCCAAACCACTGAATTCAGGGAAGCTCTTCATCCCAAAATAAATAATAAATAATAATAAATGATTAAATAAATAAATAAGAAATGAATACAGCCGTGCAAACTATTCACGAGGAAATGTAAAACTGCTGGAAATCTTGCATTGTATTTTGAACTTAAAACTTTGCCTCTAAATTTTCAATATTTTGTGAATTTCTCAAAAACTGCATCCTTTTCTACTGAAAATAAGCCATCTCTAGACAAAAAAGTTAGTTCAGAGAGCTTCTGATAGCTTTGAAATACAGCTTAAGTTAACACATTTTTTATGAGAAACATTGATATGAAGTTTCATAGGGCTGCAAAGATGCTCCAAACAACAATACTTTTCATTGTGTGTGTGTGAGACTGGTGTATCTTTCCTAAGTATTACGATACTCTGTAGCAACTTTATAAATGATTTGCATCCCAGGTTTGTTGAAATTGGTTCAGGCCATCTTAGTTTGTAATAGAAAAGTACATTTTGAACTTTTGACTGTAGCACATGTGTAGAAAAGATCATCATTTGAGATTATGCTGCATTTATTTCATTTATTTTCATCACCTTGTATTAGCAATTCAGACAGTCTATCCCGGTAAAAGAACTCGTGAATGTACTATTAAGCTGTTGGTTCACTGTGGAATTTGCAATCCTCGAAAGCTTTGCTAACTTCAGAGTTTTTATTTGTTTTCCCAAAGAAGCCCAATTGTTCCCAGGCATTTCACTGCAGCTCTTCTAGCTGGAAAGTATAATAAAAATGTTAGTGGAATTTGGGGAGCTTTAGTGCAAAAAAAAAGATAGATCAGTGACTGGAAAAAACCTTAATCTGATCTGGGAAAGCTGTTATGCACAAGACAATCAAAAAACTCTTGGAATCTGTAGTTAGTGCAGTTAATTCTACAATTTGAGCTACATACCTCAGGAATTTTCTGTGATCTTATTTGCAGTAGAATTGTGTGGAATAAAACAGTTTAGAAAATGTCCTCTTCGCAGGGATGAGTATGATTGCACAAGGCTTTATGTGTTGTCAGCACCCAGCTCATTTTTCAGCATCATGTTACAGGTAGCTTTTCAAGCAGCCTTGATTTATTATGGGTTTAGGTAAACAGCGTGTCTTGTAATATTTTTTTATTTTTACATTAACTATGCTATTAATGGGCTCCATGATCAGCAATTCTGGTCAGGCCTTAAGTAGTCCCTGGGTGGCAACTCAGCGACACAAGCTCCAAATGCATACGAAACTGAGAGTTCAAAAGCCATTGAGACCTAGTGTTTGGGAGTGCCCAGCATCCGAAATAAAATACCACTTACTGTTTACTGTACTGTACCTCTGTTTTGTCTTGAGGGATGCTGCAGATTAATTTAAAATTTTGTTGTGTATCATTTAAAGGTAGGGTTCCCCATTTGGCACATTATTTCTGAAACAGCTAAGGCCAGATCTATACTAGAGGGCAAAGTTGAACTAAGGCACATAAATCCAGCTATGTGACTAGTGTAGCTGGAGTCGACATACTTTAGTCCAAGTTACTGCAGCATCCCCACTGCGGAGGGCGGGGGGAGGTTAATGGGAAAAACTTCCCTGTCGACTTCCCTTACTCCTTGAAACCTGGTGGAGCACAGCAGTTGAAAGGAGCAAAATCAATGGTCAATAGAGTGCATCCTTATTAGACCCATTAAATTGACCTCTGGGAGATCAATCTCCACAGCAGCGAACTCCCAGTAAGTGTAGACGAAGTCAAAGAAATGCCACTAAAGCAACTGTAAATAGAGCACTGCTGTATACTAGTGACGTAGGACTTGTGCAGCCAGTCTACAGAGCCAGGTATCTAGGTTGAAGAGGTGTGTGATGGAGAAGTTCACCAGTCACATGTCTTGAATTAGAATTAGACCCATTTACTTAGGGGTTATATTCTGCCCTTGATCTCTGCACCAAATTCCCATTGATGTCACTGTGATATGGGCGGTATCAATACCTCAGCAACAGGATTTTTCTTAGCCAGTATGTGGTGATGTTGCTCTTGGGAGCATGACTGCCTGGACATTTCAGCTTTTCCTGGGCATTCCCTCCTCATATACTTGTGGGACACGCAGAACGATAGAGTTACTAGTCACCACCTCGCCCTTGCTTATCACAGAGGGTTTTTTCTAGAATTTGTCTTTTGCTCAGCAATTCCTGCTTTACACATCTAAGCCCCTTTGCAATTGAGAAGCAAGTTGATTTCTGTCTGTTGGTCTATCTATTAATCTAATCTAATCTAATCTAATCTAATCTAATCTAATCTAATCTAATCATTTTTTCTTGTCTATCTGTTTCATGGGACTACCTTAGCAAGGTCATCTTCACATAGATATTGCTACAGGATTCTGTTTATTCTTTGTACACCCTGGTCATAAAACATAACAATCAAAATGTGTCTATTTTAACAGTTTTTGGATGCTCTATTACAACAGGCTGTCCATAAGGAATCTATAATCTCAGGAATGTTCAGATTGGAAATTCTAGAATAATAATTGGATATGTATATTTTTCATTGTGATTGAAATGTAATTTCTGGCTTTTGGTTTGTTCCTAGATCCCATCTCCCAGAACTCTAGGAAATAACTAGAAGTTATTACCACCTTTCTTCAGAGCAGGAAGGCAGAATCAGTTTTATTGCCTTTTAGTATCTCAAGGCAGCTTTACTTAAATAATCTCATGACTGCCAGAGGAGTTAGTCAGAACCATCTGTGGATCTCATCAAGTAACCAACAGGTTTGAGCCTGATTTTGTAATATGCTTGTAGCTGTGTTCAAAAACGTGTAGTGTGGACACAAAATGTAAAGTTTTTTAGCTTTTTTTTTTAAGAACAGCCAGAATTTTTGTCTCCTCTTTATCATTTGCCAGTGTCACTTGCTGGAGCTACTGATTTCTGTGCAAGCAGAGAGTCTAGTACAATTAGTGAAATTTCGTAAAATCAAGGTTCATCTCCATGATAACAGGCATAGGCCAAAATCAGACATATATCCAACTCCCATGCACATATCTCTTCAACTTTGGGTCTGAAAAATGTGATTCCAATCTGAATCTCATTGTGTCTAGAGTTTTGATTTTGCAAAATGAGAAGAAGCTGTGGATTTTGCCCATTGTGGACATGGGATCTTGGGAATATTATCTCTAGTACTTTGGAAAGCTTAATTGCCAATTCAGGCCTATTTAAGCTTAATTCGTCTGACTTGGTTTCTTGCAGGTATCTAGACCTAGAGACAGCAGAAATGACCATGACAGCCAACAAGAATGCCAGTGCCACCAACAGAGCTGGAGGAAGTAAAGTGCCTCAGGATACGTTGGATCGGTAAGTCCATTGCTGACTGGGAAGTGTAAAAGATCCGTCTCTGTGGATTATTTTTATGTCCCAACTTTTGTCACAGAAACTCCAGAAAAGATTGCTTTAGTCTTGGAATTGAGTCTTAGATTTCTAGCAACTGGAGAGCAGAAGAGCATGTGCTAGGCTAAGGATGATGCTAGCAGGGACTGGAGAGAGCCGCATGTGAGAACACATCTGGTCACTCCTCACATGAGGTGTCTGTAGAGCTGCTGCTGCTCATTGGCTTATTGCACTTAGGATGGATCAGTCTGGAGAGGAAGGATTTGTGGTTAAGACCCAGACTAGGACCAGGAAACCTGGATTAAATATAGGTGGGACTTTAGGCGAGTCACTTCTGTATGCCTCCTTTCCAGTTTCCTTCTTATGTGTTGCATCCATTTCTCCCACCCTTTGTCTGGTCTCTTAGGGTGTGTCTAGACTACATGCCTCCTTCGACGGAGGCATGTAGATTAGCCAGATCGGAAGAGGGAAATGAAGCCGCGATTAAAATAATCGCGGCTTCATTTAAATTTAAATGGCTGCCCCGATCTGCCGATCAGCTGTTTGTCGGCAGATCGGGGGAGTCTGGACGCGATGCCCCGACAAAGAAGCCTTTCTTCATCGACACAGGTAAGCCTCGTGAAACCAGGCTTACCTGTGTCGATGAAGAAAGGCTTCTTTGTCGGGGCATCGCGTCCAGACTCCCCCGATCTGCCGACAAACAGCTGATCGGCAGATCGGGGCAGCCATTTAAATTTAAATGAAGCCGCGATTATTTTAATCGCGGCTTCATTTCCCTCTTCCGATCTGGCTAATCTACATGCCTCCGTCGAAGGAGGCATGTAGTCTAGACACACCCATTGACTCTAAGCAGGGACTCTTACCTCACATAGATACAGCCCCTAGCACATTGGAATGGACACAGGTCTGGACTGGAGCTCAATGTAATCATGTGAGCTGAGAAGTGGTACCAGCTACTGCTCCCTGCTGCAATGATACTCTCGTTGCCTCTGTGTTTGTGGCTAGCTGGTACAACATCCAAAGCTGAGGCTTTTATTGATGCTTTGAAGACAACACTGTTTCTTTGATTCTGGTCTTCTTTGGGAAGCATTGCCAGATATATTGCTTTGGAATACAAATTAACAAATTAGTGTCCATCCAGTTCCAGTTCCACATAGTCTCTTTATAGGCCTGGTTTTGCTATTGGGGTGGAAATGGCACCTTAGGACTAGGCAGTGTACGAAGAAGTAAGAGGAGTCTCTCAGCCCTAGAGAGTTCTCAGTCTAGCATTTGAAGGCTTTAAATACATTTGTGTCCAAGGCTGCAGTAGAACTGGGGCCCTGGCAAGGGCTGGCCCACAACATTTTGGCACTTGAGGTGGGGAGCTCAAATGATGTCCCCATGTCCCCTCGCTTGGGTCAAAACTTTGAAAGGTCTCAATTCTGCCTTCTTCCTGTTCTACTCTACGGCAGAGAGAATACATATGCACCATCAGCGCAGACAATTTTCTGCACTCTGGGTCCTAGTACCGCCCAACAGTGTGGCACCTTAGGCGGCTGCCTCAGTTCGCCTCATGGTAAGGCAGCTCTGGGCCCTGGAGTGGATACGGGTCTAAAAATAAATGTTATGGAGTGGGAGGGTAGGAGAAGACCACAGAGGTCTTGTCTGTATTGTATTGTTTTTTGGCATTGGGTTGATTAGGAGAGGGACTGTGCGGCAAACCCCTAGTGTAGTATCATTATTAGCCATGACTTGCACCAGGGCAACTCACTTGAAGGGAGCTGCAGCAGTACAAGTCATAGTTCACACCAGAGCAGTGTATCTATGCGTGGGATTTGTACTGGTGTAACCAAGGTTGTGCCAACAGCCTCCCGTCTCTTCCCCGCAGAATAAATAAGGTCTGATGGATCAAGCTAACATACGTCCAGAATGATTTATCCAAAGCAGAATGAGGCCTTAGAGGTGACAGTCAATAGCAGTGCAGCTGCAGGCAGAGGTAGCTGTTACTGAGGAATGAGTTTGGAAAGAGAAGAACCTTGGTTTTGGTTCCAGCAGTGGGCTGTGTGTCAGTTTGTAACTGATGTCCAGGCTTGGCTTGGCATGGCATACCTGGCAATTTATTGTGAACTTTTCCAACCACAAGCAGAAAGGGGGAAAATATAAATTAAGTTATGAAATTGTCAATGTGGAAACACTGTCAGAAAAAAAAATTACAGCTTTTTTCTTTTTTTGTTTTTGCTTTAAAGGCAAAACTATTTCTAATTAGACCTTTGGCTGTTTTGTTTTTAAACTACTTGGGTCTGTTCTCAGTTTTGTTTATCTTCCCTAATTTGATGCATTTGTTTGTTTTGCTGGCTTTCTTCTCAGACTTCTGTGTCAAATCTTCTACTTCTCTATTTCAGCTATCTCCCACTCCTCTGTTGGCTGTGCTGTTTGCGTCACATGGATTGCATAATTTTTTCTGCTTTGGGTTAATAGCCTCACCCGAAAGGGAAAGGGAAGTAGCGTGGTACAACACGTGCAGCACAGGGTCAAGAATCTGGGGTGAAATCCTCACTCTGTTGAAGTAAGTGGGAGTTTTGCCATTGGCCTCAGTGGAGCTCCACCCCATCTCTGTTAATGACTTGCTTTGTGGCCATGACAAGCCTTTTAAGGGCTCTTCATCTTCATTTTCCCATCCATAAAATGGGGATGATTATATTTACTCGAAAATTTAAAGAATTTTAAAATCTAATTATTGTATTATGGGCCAAGTAATTTTATTTCTCCATCAAGTCTCTCATCTTGAGTTTTGGATTCTTTCCCAAGCCTCCCCTGATTTCTTTCACTGTACAGATATACTTTTCCTCTTCTTTACATTGCTTCCTCATTATGCTGGGCAACAGACTAGTAGCGTGTGTAATTCCACATAGCATAGTGAGGTTTTTCTGCTAGAGATGGACTGTACATCAGTAGTTAGATCTCACTAGCATTGCAACCTGAATGCCTGGTCCATTCCTAACTTTGCTAGTCCACAGCACTAGGCTCTCTTGATATCTCTTTTTTACAATATACTGAAAGAGCACAAAGTAATTTTGGGTGGAGGGAGAAAAGAATTTCTGTCTTAACTGGTGATGGGCTTGAGTTCAGAGACAGATCCTTACAGCCTCAAGATTAAGAGGGGCGGAAGAATGGTAATTATGATATTTGGCACTTCAACAGCAGTTACCTATCCATCCTAGAGCTTGATTGGTGAGTCAGTCTGAACCCCTCTTAGAGACAGGTCTGGGGGGAGGGGGAGTTTGGAGCTAGACTTTACCCAACTTTGGATCTTCAGGTCTGTTTCCAAGTATTTCTGACCCTAGGGTGTGTCCTAGACTACATGGCTCCATCGACAGAACAATGTAAATGAGTTTACTAGACATAGCAAAATGAAGCAGCGATTTAAATAATTGCCGCTTCATTTACATCAAAATGGCTGCCGCGCTATGCCGACGATCAGCTGATCCAGAACAGCGGGTAGTCTAGACGCTCCGGGGTTGACAAGGGAAGGCCTTGTTGACCACTCTGGTATTCCTCGTGAAACTCCCTTGTTGACCACGGAGTGTCGAGACTGCCCACTGTACTGGATCAGCTGATAGTCGGCACAGCGCGGCAGCCATTTTGATGTAAATGAAGCGGCGATTATTTAAATCGCCGCTTGGTTCTGTCGATGGAGCCATGTAGTCTAGACACACTCTTAATGTCCTTTAGAAGTGCATGCCTGTGTGAGTTCTAAGTGCACGTGACAACAGGTAACAAATGTGCTTTCCATCCTTAATCTCACCATTTGCTTTGGTTAGGGTTACATAATGAAGAATATGTAGTTAGGGTCATCAGCTTCCCTTTTAAGGCAACTTTCTAGCTGCTTTGTGTAGTTGAGGCCAGTGCCAGGCACTTGAATTAGGCCAGGGACTGAGGAATGAGCACAAGGGATCTGACCAGGAGACTTTGTCGGGCCAAAAATATTCACCTACTCCCTGGAATGACACAGAAAGCCTTAAGTTATTGTCTGTGAGCTAGTGAGCCAAAGCCCAGGGAAAGCATGTGTCTCTTACTCTGAGGCAGGATAGGGCTTTAACATGTTGACAAAGAAACTGAAAGTGGAATTCAGCTGTACCGTTGGACAAATAGTGGTTTAATAAAAATCTGCTGAGGGTAAGCAATATGTCAGTTTATTGAAACCACTATGAGATTTGGCTCTTTTTTTAGGCAATGAGGTTTAGAAAACAGTCTAAATGAGCTTCAGCCAGAACATTATGGAAATTGAGTAACTGACTTGCGATCCATTAGTAAGTATTCTGTTTCATTAAAAGCAGAGACTGTGAGCTATGCATCTGACAAGATTTCAGAAGGTTAGTTCCCAGTAGTGTGAAGTTCTTTCAGGTTCAGAAATGTATAGAGAATTTTGTTATTGCATGAAATGGAAGTTTGCATTCGAATATGGAAACCCAGAATTGGCCATTCTAATCTGTAGAGCCCTTTGCAAATGCAAAAATTGTGTCCATATCTGATCCATGATTTGCAAAAGTGGTCCATGGATATAAAGCAGATACCCATAGATTTACAGGACTCTGCTGATTCGTGTTGTTGCTGATCGAGGCAGAGTTTATGAAGTGGACAAGAAATGGAAACATCACAACTCTGTTAGAGATGGGATTAAATTAAAACAATGATCCAAATACTGTCTCTGGACTTTGGGAAAATTTGGATCTGGATTTGAATTCCACAGCTGGCCCTTGTTGCTCTAATGCAGTGGCTTTCAACCTTTTTGGACTGCTGTACCCCTTTCAGGAGTCTGATTTGTCTTTCATACCCCCAAGTTACAACTCACTCACAAAATCAGACAGAAAAGTACTTACAAAATCAGACAGAAAAGTATAAGAGTCATAGCACAGTAGTACTGAAAAATTGCCATCTTCTTTCCTTTGTATTATACAATTATAAAACAAATCAATTGCAATATAAAAATAAATAATTGTATCAAATTTTAGTTGGTATTGTCTGTGCTACCTTTTATGTAGCTTAATGTAAAACTAATCAAATAGGTAGGTGAGATGATGTACAGCTGGAAGGCCTATGCGTAACTCTTTTTAAGAACTGCTACTCTAATGGGCAAAGATCAGGGTGCTGGTTCCCAATAAATGAGGGGCTAATTCCAGTTCAGCTCCCTTCTGCCAGTGTGCACATGCTCAGAGAAAAGGGTATGAGGTCGGGATGTGGACGACTAGTCGACTATCCTATATGCAAATGCTTATCTGACAGTCAACATGCTAGTCGACTAGTTGCTTCCCTCCTTGCTTCCCCCCTTGCTGCCTCTATCAGAAAGAGGCAGCAAGGGGGAGGGAAGAGGAGGGAGTGCTTCAAAGCAGCAGCACCATGTGGAAGCCGGAGCCAGACCCCACGCTGCACGTGGCATTTCTAAGAGGCAGCGCTGTGCAGAACCCAGGGTTTGCCGCTTTGTGGAGTGCCCAGATGGCCCCAGGCTACATGCAGTGTTTCAAAGCAGGAGCGCCATATGGAACCCGAGGCCAGCTGGGGACTCCACTGCTGACCCCAGGCTCCATGCGGTGCTGCTGCTTTGAAACACCACGTGGAGCCTGACACGTCAAAGGTGGAGGTGCCCTTATCAACTATTCAATTAGCCAATTAATCTAAATGTAACATCCCTTGTGTGAGATCAGGTCTACACTAAAAGGGAAGGTCAAATCAAGATACATAACTCCAGCTACGTTAGTTACGTAGCTGGAGTCAACATACCTTGTTTCAAGTTTCCCCGCCGTCCCCACAGCAGGAGGCCGATGGGAGCCACTGGCAGGGGATGCCTGCTAAGTTCGATTTATCAATTCTTAACTATACTCATTAAATTGAACTCTAGCTCAATCATGGCAGCGTCAATCTTCTATTTAGTGAAGACACGGTCTTAATGTGATTGCTTGGGAGGTATTAGTCCTGGGGAATTCTGCAACTGTTGCATTTGGAGCCATAGTAAAGTTTCAGAATTCTCACAGGACTGAGATATGGTGGGCACGTTGTGTGAGATACTCTTGGAAGGCAAGATTCCTCACTTGGCTTGTGGTAGGTAGAACCCCAAGATGGGGCATTTTTCTCTTTAGTTTCTGGTTATGGTAACTTATTTTACATTCTTGTTATAAATACTTATCTCTGGAAAAGACTTATCTGAATGTAAATATCTCTTTTTTCAGGTAAATCTTTTATTGAAATCAAAAGGAGTTTTGTCACTGTTTGGACTTCAGGATTAGTCCTGTTGTATCTCATTTTCATATGCACATAACTTTTGACATGAAATCAGAAAAGTTTTTATTGCATTTTGTTTCATGTGCTTTTTAAAGCAAGAGATTTTCATTATTAGTTAGCTCTCTAGCTAATGTGTGTGTGACTATATACAATTTTTTCTCAGGGTAGTTTCTTTTCAGAGACACTTCAAATGCTTTGCACAGCCTTTAGACACAGACAAGGACCTTGCTCTGAGAAGCTTTACAATCCAAAGACTTGAGGTGTGAGTCTCCTTTTCACTAAACTCCTTTTCACTTCTCAGGCACTGTAAAAGGGCCTCAGAGTGGATGCAAATTTCACTTTCTCTGTAAGATTAGTTGTTATATGATGCTACTCCCATCACAAACCAGCTTCTTTTCTTATAAATCAGCCGAGTTTGCCCAGAATATGCTACCCAGGCATAGCCCCAATAGGCATTGTGACTCAGAGACACCGTTCCTTTCCCTCTTGCTCCAGAGTTGGGAGTAGTAATTTGGTGCTGGATTATGCAAGGCTGGTTTAGCTGCATTAGCCAGAGCAGTGAAGATTCTGTCCATCCTCCATCTCTCCCACCCCAGTGTGCACCATATGCGCTGACTCCTGTGTGCCTGGACATAAGATCCAAGCAGTCTGTGCAAAAGTAGAAAGGCGGGGGAGGGAAGGTTCTTACAGGTTGAATCCTGGCCACAATTTAGCCCTATCATACCAGTGTGAAACTACTCGTGTTTCTTAGCCAGGACTTGACTAGCTGTCACATCTAATAGGATGCTGAGTTGGGGGGCACTGCTTTTCACACAGATACTTTTAAACGTATCAGTTTAACAGCTGCATGTGCTAAAAAAACAGCTCACGTAATGATCCTGTATCACGCATGGAAATAATGGCCTAAGCACTAAGAAAATCACTCCTGTGTTAGGGATGTAAAAATGTAACTGTGTGACCACTAAAAATCCTAGTGGTTACATGGGTACATGCACTGCGGGCTCTGCAGTACAAAGCTTTATACTGCAGAACCCACAGCAAAGCCTCCGCAGGAGCAGGGCCAAAAAGGAATGCTGTCGGCCCCACTCCTGAGGAGGAGGCTTTGCTGCCGGGGAGCCAGTGTGTAACCTGTGGTGCCTGCTTCAGCCCCGATCAGTTAAGCAGTTAGCCTTCTATATCTCTATCCTGTATCATAAACATCTCTGTTCCACACTGCAGCAATTTCCCAGGCACTGGCCGATCACTGTGGATTATCGCAGTAGCTGAGCAGATTTAACCTTTTCTCTGGGCACTTTTGTAGGTATTTCTTTCCTGAAAACAAAAGGCAATGCAGTGACCCACGCTTGCCTACTCCCTCTTTCCGTGCTGTAGGAGGGCAGGCATTCTGCATGTTGTTTGCTTTGCTCGCTGACGTAAGGTTCATGTGATGGAAAAGTACCGTGCTGACAATATTTAAGCAGAAGAAAAGTGAAGTCACTGTTTAAGCCTCATTTATTATCACAGCCTGGAGACTTCTGGCTGACTCACCTTTTATCCCTTATAAAGGGACCTTCCCAGGGATGCAGCTGTTCCTCAGTGGGGCAGTCGGGGGAGAGCTTAACTGGTGCAGCAACTCTCAGACACAGCAAAGGAACAAGCTCACTTTCCATTTCAGAGCACTTGGAATTGATGTTGTCTTGATTTGCTGCCAGTTTGGAAAACTGATGATGACAAAGGAAAACGAAATGCCGACAGTGGTAAATTTGGCAGCTGGAAGACATTGTTTCCAAGCTCTTGGTGAACATAAAAGGATTTTCTTGTGGCTGCTTAGCTGCTCACGGAGTTGTCCTCTATTTCTCTCTCGACATGTGACTCTTAAGAAGCATGTTCAATCCAGTGATCTTATCCAGTATAGGAGTGTGTTGTCTGGTGGACCCAATACAGCTTTATTCTTAAGAACATAAGAACAGCCATACTAGGTCAGACAAAAGTTTCATCTAGCCCAGTATCCTGTCTGCTGACAGTGGCATACCAGATGCCCCAGAGGGAGGGAACACAACAGATAATCCTCATGTGATCCCTCTCACATGGAAGCAAATAAGGGTGAGTCTACACTGCAGGGTTTAACTTGAAATAAGCTACGCAAATTGAGCTACGTCAACTGCGAATCTTATTTCAAAATGGCTCATTTGGAAATTGGAAGCATCCACACAGCACTTATTTTGAAGTAGAGTACTTACTCTTCCTCTGACTTCCCTTACTTCTTGTACAATGAGGGTTACAGGAGTCAGAGTAAGAAGTCCTCTAGCTTGACAGTATTTTGACACTATTTCGAAATAACTGCCGGCTGTGTAGACGCGGGCTATGTTATTTTGGAATAGCACTAGTTATTTCAAAATAGTATTGCAGTGTAGATGTACCCAGAGGAATTTTGTTGGGAATGGATAGTAAAGCTGTTTAACTTCACGCAGTTTCAGGAAATAATTTAAGTTGGTCCTGTCCTGTGACTTTAAAGAAGCAGACTCCATTCATGTGCCTGGCGAGTGCTGGTAACTTTCAGCTAACCTGAACTCAGCTACTGAATGCACCAGAATTGAATCGGTCAGATTCAATGGAAGGACTTTGTGTTAGTCTTGCTCCTGTTAATCATTAATGACAAGTTCCTCCCTTTATACATACACAAGGGACAGTGATTTGACAGACACAGAGCCTGTTCCATTTGTTGCTTGAGGAGTGTAGTAGTTGGACTCCAAGAACACAACAGGAAGCACCAAACCAAGCTAATGAAAATCTATGCATTTTTATTCCTCATCATTGCAATATGATTGATTAGAACTTCCAACTAATTTTAAAACCTGTATAACCAGCTAAGGTCAAAGTGTGTGACAGTGGCATTTAAAATGCATGACAGAGATGTCAGATGAAGAAGAGAAATAGAATAGAAGGGAAAAGGCTTTATTGTGTTTTCTACAGCCAGTTTCATAGCTCAGCCTGTCTGGTGTCCATAATTTACACTAGTATACAGGGAGATAACGCCAGAGCTGAGCTGGTGAGAGATACAGAGTGGAACAGTCATTTTAAAAGTTGACATACTGTCTATTATGTACAATACATGGGCTTATATACCGAAACTTATATATGTATGCTTGTATTCACAGCCTGAAAAAGCAGGATCTGTTAGCAAAGGCTTTTCTCCCCTTTGCAACAAAATGGGAATATATACCATATACCTGTGTTTATCCTGGAGATATGATTCAGTTCCAAAGGAGCAACATAACCTATCATTTATAGCTAGGAGGTATGCTTTTGACCTACCTGAGCTAAATTCAGCTCTGGTGAAAGCAGATGCTAATCCAGTGCCTTAGGGTATGTCTACACTACAGAAATTAGTTTGAATTAACTTTGATAGGCGCTACACTAGCAAACCGCTAGTTCGAACTTAATTCGAACTAGCGGAGCGCTTAATTCGAACTAGGTAAACCTCATTCCACGAGGACTAACACCTAGTTCAAATTAAGTAGTTCGAATTAAGGGCTGTGTAGCCACTTAATTCAAACTAGTGGGAGGCTAGCCCTTCCCAGCTTGCCCTGGTCGCCACTCTGGGCACCACCAGGGAAACTCTTCTGCTCGGCCCCGGAGCCCTTAAAGGGGCACGGGCTGGTTACGGTGTCCGTGCCAGGTGCAAGCTTGCCAGCACCCAGCCAGCAGACCCTGCACCTGGCACGGCTCGAGCCAGCCACCCGCTGCCACCCAGCCCTCTGCCTCTTCCCGGGACCAGGCTGGTGGCTCCCAGGAGCCTGCCCAGGTCCGCAAGAGGCGGGCGCCCGCTTGGTCTAGTGCAGACATCGTGGACCTCATCCACGATCTCCACACTAGGCACAGGAAAGTGGCCGTCTAGGGCAGGATAGCTGCCAGCCTGGCCACCCACGAGCAGGTGTGCATGAAAATCAAGGTGGTCCAGTGAGACCCCCCGACCCTGAGCCCTGAGCTTAGAATGGCCGTACTGGGTCAGACCAAAGGTCCATCTAGCCCAGTAGCCTGTCTCCCGACAGCGGCCAACACTAGGAGGGGATGGACCCCCCTGGAGGGGATGGACCGAAGACAATGACCAAGCCATTTGTCTCGTGCCATCCCTCTCCAGCCTTCCACAAACTTTGGGCAGGGACACCATTTCTACCCCCTGGCTAATAGCACTCCATGGACCCAACCTCCATGACTTTATCTCCTTCTCTTTAAACTCTGTTGTAGTTCTAGCCTTCACAGCCTCGTGCAGCAAGGAGTTCCACAGGTTGACTCTTTGCTTTGTGAAGAACTTTCTGTTATTAGTTTGAAGCCTGCTACCCATTCATTTCATTTGGTGTCCTCTAGTCCTTCTATTATGGGAACTAATGAAGAACTTTTCTTTATGCACCCTCTCCACACCACTCATGCTTTTATAGACCTCTATCATATCCCCCCTCAGTCTTCTCTTTTCTAAGCTGAGAAGTCCCAGTCTCTTTAGCCTCTCTTCATATGGGACCTGTTCCAAACCCCTGATCATTTTAGTTGCCCTCCCCTCTCCCACCCTCTCTCTTCCCCTCTCCCACCTCCTTTTCCCAGTCTCCCCGAGTTTTGTTCAATAAAGAGAGTTTCTATTTTTGAACACACGTGTCCTTTATTTTGTACATCAGGAAGGGGGGCTAGAGAGGATAAGTGGAAGGAGGTGAGGGAGGAATGGGGTACGAGCCCCCGATGGGGAGGCCTGGGGTGGCTCTGTGGGCTCCTCGGGGTGGAAGCTCTTCTGCAGCCCCCCAATTGATCCCCCTCCACTGATGGCAGCCTGCGGCAAGTGCAGCCGGGCTGATGGCTGAGTGCTGTGATGTGCCGAGTGTGGGCACTCAGGGCACTCCAAGCCAGGACTGCTCATCCCTCATCGAGTTAGACAAGCGAGTGGGGAACCCCTGAGAACTGTCTGTCCGGGGTGGGGGTCGGGTCCCTTTACGCACAGCCCTCGGCTAGCCTGAAACAGCAGCTACACGCTCTAAGTCCTAATCTGATGCCCTGCTGGCACTGCTTCCGGCCATCCTTAACCCCGGTTCAGGGTCCACTCAATGTGGACATGCTAGTTCGAATTAGCAAAACGCTAATTCGAACTAGTTTTTAGGTCTAGATGCACTAGTTCGAATTAGCTTAGTTCGAATTAACTAATTTGAATTAAGTTAGTTCGAATTAGTGCTGTAGTGTAGACATACCCTTAGAGAGATGTTGCAGTTATGCTGGGGATCCGTTTGGCTCACAATGACTTAGCTATCTATTCTGGCTAACAGTGCTGGAAGTGTTCTAAGAAATTCACTTTCTGGGGTGGAAGACAACTTGAGTCTCTTCAGTTCAAATTGCAATTGGATGACTAGCAGGGTGTATGGGTTTATTTTTAAAAATACATCAATAATGTTGAGCCAAACTCCATGAGGTTGTGAGGAGTATAACTTTGAGCCAGAATTAGGTCTTCGATTTGTTGTTCCAAGTGATTAGTAGATGAGACTCCATTTTTAGTCTGGTTAAATCAAACTCATTATCGTTTGTTTTCTTTTTAGAGAGCAAAGTTGAAAAGTTTGGTGCAAGCTTTTAATTGCCCTTCATCCTTACATTCACTTGTTGTCACAATCGAATTCCTTTCAAATCTTAATTCCCTTGCCTGATATGATGCTACCAATGCATCTTCCTGTATGAACATGATGGTATGTCTTTAGCTGTGTTTTTAATAAAAGGGCTTGTAATGAAAATATGTTCCCTCTTCTAGCTGCACTAGCATATTGCAAGCTGAAGTATTGTATATCGAAACATACATCTCATTTATTTTTCCACATTTTTGTTCTATGACTATGAGAAGCACAGTGTTTTTTTTTTCTGCAGACTGTTAAGAGTATGCACATTCTCACAGAAAAATAGAAGTCACTCTGATAAGCTCCTTACAAAACCGAACAGGCCAACAGAAGAACGTAAAATTAAATCCATAGCTTTATAAGAAGCCTGAACATCAGATGATTGAATTATTTTATGATACACAAATGTCATCCGATTTCCAGCATTAGCTTCAGATGTCATTACTCCTGGATTTGTAGAGATGAGAATTGACGTTGAAGGCTCATTTCAAAGTGGTGAGTTGTGTGCGTGTTTTTGTTAAATCTCTAATCTGTTAACATCTACCTTACAAGCGGGATTTTCAAAAGCGGGCAGCATTGGACTTAACTGTCCTCCGACAGTGATAAAACTCCAGTTGACTTCAGTGAGCAGAGAGAGGCCAATGCTGAGTGTTTTTCAAAATCTCTGTCAAAGTCCATGATAACTGACGGTGTATGAGGGACTCTGAGAAATTGGACTGCTTTTGGCTGCTGCTCTAGAATCCAAAATACTAATTCCAGATTATGGACAGGTTCATCTTCCAGTAAAGTCAATGGAAACGTGCCCATTCATTTCAGTGAGACTTGGATTTGGCCTTGAGTGCACTATTGGATAATGACAGGGCTGGTGAATAATTCACAATCAATTTTTTATGTAATGCATGTTGCTTTATTTTTTTCTGTTAATATTTTGTCTTCAAACAGATTGAACAATGCTTTATTCATTACTAGAAGATTTACCCAGTGTGTCTTGGGTCCTTAAATTACTTACTTTTGTGTTTTGGAAAATAAAATGAAAATTTACATGCTTCATTTAAATCATTGCTCTGGGATGGGGCTGGTTATGAGGGTCCAGTATGCAGGCTGCCCCGGGAAGAGAGAACTTCCCCTGCCCACTCTCACCACATCAACTGGGGTCAGGTAAGAAACACCTCTCCATGGCTGCTGCCATGGGTGGCGAGCTGTATGGGCTCATGGTGCCCAGGCTCCACCAATATTTGGAGCTGGAGCGGGCCCCGCCCTTCCGCATGCGTCCTCACACCCCGGCCCCAGAGTGTCACCTGCCCGTCCCTGCTGTGCGCAACCTCCATTGAGCTCCCCTGTGACGGGGGCCCGTGACCCTGCACTGGATCCCCCGTGGGAAGCGCCTTGCTGGGACTGTGGGGGAACCCTTGCCAGCCATGCGCCAGGTGCTCCGGGGGCACGGCAGCTGAGAGGGGCGTGGAGGAGACGACCCCACGCTACGGAGGCTGTGCCCCGCCCAGCGCTGGAAGCAGTGGGCGATTTAAGCACCGCCCAGTCAGGGGAAAGGGAAGTCGCGGAACGCCGAAGCAGGAGGGAGCTGTGGGGCCCCAGTTGCGGCAAGCGGGATCCGGGCTGTCATCCTCCTCCCGTGAAATAATGGGAGGGAAAGGGCTGCTTGAGCGGCCGGAGGAACGGGCCCCGTGGAGGCAAGCAGAACACGAACCCCGACCGAAGTGACTGGAGGGGGAGGAGAGAGGAAGTAGCCCAGGGCAGGGCTGTGATTAAGGCCCGTGGGCTGGTGAGTTTAGGCGGGCAGTCCTGCCAGTCACACTCGGACCACAACGTGGTCCAATTCCTTAGGGCCCTGGGCTGGGGCCCATGAGTGAGGGTGGGCCTGGGCCCCCCCTCCCCTCTTACTCGTGTCGAGGAGTGACGGAGGAAGATTCCAGCTAGAGCCAACCGACAAAGCCAACAACAGAGAGACTGATCTGTGGGCAAAGGAGGGCGATACGCCCAGAACTAGAAATCTGGGACCCGGGGCACCGGGCCAACCTGGACGTGCGTGGTCACATCCCCCTTGCTGGCTGCTGCCATGTGCAGCATGCTCAAACCGGTGGGAAAGGAGACACCCGGGCGTGACGTAACGTCACGGCCCGGGATTTTAAAACTGCTGGGTGCTGTGTTTCGCCATGCGGCTGAATTGAGGGTTCAGAGTCTGGGGATGGAGCGCAGACTCCAGCCCCGCAAACTGGAAGGCAGAAGGTAGGAGGGGGCAAGGACTGGGAGAGAAAGGGGCTTATGCGGAGGGGGGAGGGGAAGGGAGAGGGGAAAGAAAGGGGAAGGCACCAGGAAAGAGGAGAGACAAATGCCAGGGGGCCAAGTGCAGACAATGAGGAAAAGGGCAGGAGGGGAGGTGTCAGTGGGAAGGGGACAGGGTGATGCTGTGAGGGGAAAGGGTAAGGGCATTGGGGGCTGGAGGAGGAGGTGCTGGGAGGAGGCTTGAAAGAAGGGGTGGGCAAGAGGAAGGCCGGGATGGAGCAAGTAATGTGTGAGGGCACAGGGGCATGAGGGAAATGGGGTCAGAGGATGGTGAAGGGGTGGGCATCAGGGAAAAAGAGGGCAAAGGGGAAGGGGCAGTGAGGGAAGGGGGAGGCACCAGGAGAGTGCAGGAGTAAGTGAAGGTACAGGTGTTGGGATTCTGGGGATGAAGCAGAAGGGGAGGGACACCTGCAGGGGAGGGATCAGCATCAGAGGAGAGAAGCGGGGCAGGTGTGTAGAGGGAGGTGTTAGAAGAGGGGATGAGGAGGGGTAGCTCACATGATCAGAGTGGGGCTACTGGAGGAATGATCACGGGGAGGAAGAGAAAGGCTGGTGGAGGGGGGCAGGTCGCAGGAGGGCTGAGGGCAGTGAGAAGGGCAGGAGTCAGGACAGCAGAGGAGGGTGAAGAGTTGGGAGGCAGCAGGCACCAGGGGAGCTGATGGAACAAGGGAAGGAGACATGGCAGCAGAGAGAAAAGGTAAAGGGTTAAAAATATGTATTAATAACTTGGGTGCCACAGTGGCATATCCACACAAGCCACATGAACTCAGTACAGGTGTGAGTTCATTTTGCTCGTGGGGGAGAAACTCTTAGCCTATGTCTACCCTGGCGGTTTCTTGCACAAGAGTTCTTGTGCAAGAAGTCTTGCGCAAGAACACATCCACACTGCCATGTGCGAGCTGTGCTTTTGCACAAGAGCATCTATGGCAGTGTGGATGCTCTCTTGCCCAAGAAAGCTCCGATGGCCATTTTAGCCATAGTGATTTCTTGCGCAAGAAATCCCTGGTGAGCATCCACACTACCCTCTTGCGCAAGAGAGCTTACACTTGTTAGAAAAAAGTGTAGCTCTTTCGCAAGATGCCCTCTCTTACCACGCTGTACTTACTATTTACTGTACTGTAAATTTCCTTGCGCAAGAGCAGGCGGGCAGTGTGGATGCTCTGTGGGTTCTTGCGCAAAAATGGCTGTGCTTGCACAATAAGCCTCGAGTGTAGACATAGCCTTAGAGGGAACTCTTCCCCCAGCCTCTCTGCCCCTGAGTTAATGTCACACACATTGCGTTAATGCAATTGCAGGATAGTTGCATGAGGGGGGTTTGGTGTGGACCAAACTAATCCCTCTTGGTAGGAGGATAGTGGGAAAAGCCCTTCGAGAGGGGTGACATGACACCGTTTACTTCTGGTCATGTGTCTATCTTGCCCCAAGCGTGTTACTTCCAGAGGCGTGGCTAACGGTAGGGGGGCAGAGGCATGGCTAATGGTGGTCAGGGAGTGTGGCTAATGGGGCACCACCAAAAATTATACAAACCTGCCGCCCATGGCTGCTGCAGCTCCAGCAGTCACATCTGGGGAAGGTCTGGGTGTGGAAAAGACCTGGACAGACGGTGAGGGGTGCCCCCTAGCCAACCCCTTTCGCCTGCCTGGTGATTTTGTCTCTTTTCTGTTTGGATTTCTGAGAAACAATCCCATTCCAGCCACATCCTATTTTTCCTGGCACAACCAAACCCTCTATGTTGATTTAAGTTATGGTAAGAGGAAGCTGTATGCTGAATTTTGGTGGTTCTAGCTCTTACTGTTTAGGAAGAACTTAAAAAGCAACAAATGGTCTGATAGCACTTTATAGACTAACAAAACATGTAGATGGTGGTATGAGCTTTCATGGGCCAAGCCCACTTCTTCAGATGACTGTAGTTCTTGAACAAACAGACGGACAAACTCTCCCAAATACATAGTAGATTGTAAAGTATTAGCAAGTGTCTTAGGAAATAAGTGTTTCTATTTTAGCAAATTTCCTAAAGTTCTTTAATGAGGAATCACTCTTGCTTGCAAATTGCTTGTGACTTGTGAATGCCCACTTACCGCATAGTGAGTACAAATTCACTCTTAAATTGAAACAAATATCTGCAGACAGTTTCTTCTATTTATACAGTTTTGGACAATGTTAGAAAGAAATATAAATGTTAAATATAACAAAGGGTTATCCATGCCTGTTTTATTGGAACTTTTTATTCAGCTAGAATTTGATTAGGGTCATGGTCATACGATCATAGAATACTAGAACTGGAAGGGGCCTCAAGAGAATCCTTTTGCAAAGGCAATGACCAAAGAGATGTCCTATTGAAATATTACTAAACAGAATAAATTCAAACACTTTGGCCGTGTCCAGACTCAGGGGTTTTTTCGGGAAAAGTAACCTTTTCCCGAAAAAACTTCCCCTGCGTCCAGACTCAAGCCACGTTCTTTCGAAATTATTTCGAAAGAACGCGGCTTTTCTTTCGATGGCGGTAAACCTCGTTTCACGAGGAAGAACGCCTTCTTTCGAAAGTTCCTCTTTCGAAAGAAGGCGTTCTTCAATGTAAAGAGGCCGTCTTCGAAAGAGAACATCCAGACTCGCTGGGTGCTCTCTTCGAAAAAGCGGATTTCTCTTTCGAAAGATCCGCCTGCAGTCTAGACGCGATCTTTTGAAAGAGGCTCTTTTGAAAGAAGCCTGCAGTCTAGACATAGCCTTTTTGTTTTATTTACTTCTGGGCATTTCTGTTGTTCTCATTACCATCACCTCTACAAAAAGTGTTATACTCAGTGTTTGTGGTTTGTTGTATATAACTATATAGATTTTAAATAAATCACAGTTCACAACATAGTAGAAGTGGACACATGAACTGTGGTTTGTAACCTACAGACTTAGAAATATCAGTCCTATAGCCCTGGCTGGACACAGTCTTTTGTGTCTGTTTGTCTATAGATCATTATTGGAAGAAGTTGAACAGCTTTTCTCTGTGTCTCCTCGCAGCTGGTGTATGAAATGAGATTGATTAACCTGCAGTATGTTCCTGACCTTTGAAGAAATAGTAAGTATTCACAATGTCTTCTCTTCTGCCTTCTCCCCACCCTGTGGAACCTTCACTGTCCACAGTTCTCTAATCAAATGTTTTCTTTTTTTCTGGTTTCAGGTGCTGAGAAAAATCTCATTCCTGGTTTTGTTCTTTTGGTTGTTTGTATCAAAGTCCTGTATCCCCAAGTATAATTGCTTTAGTTTCTCCTTTTGAAATACTGTTATCAGTGTCAGCTGTGCTCCATTAAAAATGGTTACTGTTGTTAGAAAACTGGCTTTTCATTGTCATTGAAGTTCATGAAGATCTGGGAGTTGGGCGGGGACAGGGGAATTGTACTGGATGAATCACTTGAATTTTTAGTAACTCAGAGATGGTCACCGTGAAACTTATTCTTCTGGCCTGCCGAGGGCAAAGGAGTGCAGCTATGCTTTTCCAAGCCAGAGATATGCTGCTACTGTAGTAAGTAAAGCAATACAATAATAAACAGAAAACTGTATGCTACTTTTATGTTGTTTCGTTTTAACTATGGGAATGGCTTTATGAAAAGGCTTCCCTCTATGTTTTGTAATTCTATTGCTGTCTCATAGTATGAAGTATGTTTTACAGTTTTGTTTACGTAGAAGAAATCTGTGCACAATTGACTATGCTGTGACTGATGTTTGCAAAGTGAGTAACCCTAAACACAAGGCCAAATGATAAAATGTGGGAATGAGGCCTCTGAGAACTCTAGCCACAATCGGGACAAAATTTAAAAATAGGATTGCCTCTCTTCCTCCCTCAGCTACTCCTGCCATAAGTAACAAATGCATTGCCACCAGTCAGTATCAGTGTGTAACGTTCAAGTGCATTACAGTCAGACTGGGTTAGTTCACAAACATTGGAGAGGGTCCAGAGAAGAGCAACAAGAATGATTAAAGATCTAGAGAACATGACCTATGAAGGAAGGCTGAAAGAATTGGGTTTGTTTAATTTAGAAAAGAGAAGACTGTGGGGACATGATAGCAGTTTTCGGGTATCTAAAAGGGTGTCATAAGGAGGAGGGAGAAAACGTGTTCATCTTGGCCTATGAGGACAGAACAAGAAGCAATGGGCTTAAACTGCAGCAAGGGAGGTTTAGGTTGGACATTAGCAAAAAGTTACTAACTGTCAGGGTAGTTAAACACTGGAATAAATTGCCCAGGGAGGTTGTGGAATCCCCATCTCTGGAGATATTTAAGAGTAGGTTAGATAAATGTCTATCAGGGATGGTCTAGACAGTACTTGGTCCTGCCGAGAGGGCAGGGGACTGGACTCGATGACCTCTCGAGGTCCCTTCCAGTCCTAGTATTCGATGATTCTATGATTACATTCAGACAGGGCTGGTGCTTGAGGCTGAAATGCACTGTGGGTGGGCAGGGGGATAACTAAGGGTTGTGTGCGGGCAGGGGGATAACTAAGGGTTGTGTGCGGGCAGGGGGATAACTAAGGGCTGTGTGCGGGCTGGGGGATAACTAAGGGCTGTGTGCGGGCTGGGGGATAACTAAGGGTTGTGTGCGGGCAGGGGGATAACTAAGGGCTGTGTGCGGGCAGGGGGACAGCTAGGGGCTGTGAATGGGCAGGGGGACAGCTAAGGGCTGTGTGCGGGCTGGGGGCTAGCTAGGAGCCGTCCTGCATGGCTCCCAACTTAAGCAGGGAGATGGGAAGGTTGTGTGAGCGCTGGGGCTCATGGCTTCAGACCCATGTGGCTCCAGGCTTCAGATGGGGTGCGTGCAGTGTTTCCTCTAAGTTGTGCAGCTGCACACTAAAAATTTTAGGTCTGCCCACGTCATTTTAAGAGCCGCTCAGCAGCACCCACCTCTCACCTTCCTGTTGGAATGGAAGGTGAGTGGGGGCGGTGGCTGGTGGCCTGGAAGGTTCCTGGAGGGAGGCGGCTGCCCTTTTGCTCCGCCTGGAGCCAAGGCATGTGAGGCTGTTCTAGTGAGGCTGCTCCAGCTGGAATGGACCTTATGTAGCTGCCTCTATTCCAGCTGAAGCCAGGCTGCCCATGGGGACTGGGACCGTAGTACTAAAAATAGCAGCATAGGTGGCCTCTGCTCCAGTCCTGGCATATGGTCCCACCCTGGGAGCAGCTGGGGCCGGGGCTGCTGGAGCTTCTGGGACCTGGCCTGCAGTACTAAAAATAACACCATGGCCCCAGCTCCAGCCCCCACAAACTGCTTTCCATGTCAAAGGTAGAAAGTTAGGGAAGGGGCATGAGGGGAACTAAGGGGGAGGGAGATGAGAAGAGGAAGGAGCTTGTGTTGAGGGGACCAGGACAGGAGAACAAAGGGGAAGGTACCAAGGGGCAGGGTGGAGGAGAGACAAATGCCAGGGAGCCAAGAGGAGACAATGAGGAAAAGGGCAAGAGAGGGGATGGGACGGTAAGTGGGAATGGGTGAAGGGAGGGGACAGGGTAATACTGGGAGAGGAAAGGGGAGGGACAATGAAGGCAAGAGGGAGGAAGAGGAGAGGGGAGGAGTGGGTGCCAGGAGAAGAAGGGTTGAAAGGAGGGGTGGGCATGAGGAAGGCAGGGGATGGAGCAAGTTGTGTGAAGGCACTGAGGGACATGAGGAGAACTGGAGCAGAGGCTGGTGAGGGGGTGGGCACCTGCAAGAAAGTGGGCAATGAGAGCAGAGGAAGTGAGGAAAGGGGGAGGCACCAGGAAGGTGCAGGGGTAAATATAGGTGCAGGTGCCAGGGGACAGTGGGGGTGAAACAGAAGGGCAGACCCATGGAGGGGAGGGACGGGCACCAGACGGCAGAGGAGAGAGGCAGGGCAGGTGGAAAGAGGGAGGTGTTAGGAGAGGGGATGGGGCAGGCAACTTCAGATGATGAAAGTGAGGCTAGAGGAGGGGTGGGCATAGGGGGAAAGAGAGGGGCTGGTGCAAGTGAGGCAGGTAGATCCCAGGAGAGCTGAGTGAGAAGGGCAAGAACCAGGACAGCAGAGGAGGGTGAGGGATGGGGAGCAGATGGGGCAAGGGAGGGTGGGAGACATGGCAGCAGAGGAGAAAGGAAGATTATTAGATATTTCTTAATAACTTGGGTGCCACGGTGTCACACATCCGAACAAGCACAGATGGACTCAATACTGGTGCACAAGGCAAAACTCACTCCACTCATGGGTGGAAAATCTCAGAGGGAACACTGGGTGTGTATTTGAATGCTGGCTTCAGTCCTGTGCTACTCCCGGCTTAACCCTGGGTCCCACTTCTGTCTTCAGACTGGGGGATAGTGCCTGGTGTGAGATGGGAAGTGGGGCTCCTGGCGTGAGACGGGAGGTGGGGGTGCTGTCTTCAGCCCAGCAGGAGACCAGTGGGGGTGCCATGGAGGCATGTCAGATCTTGGGGAATTGGGTTACAGCTGCAGGGCCCCACTGCTCTCCTGATGGGGCTTTGTGAACCCCCAGGGGGCTGTGGCCACACAGTTGAGAACCATTGTTCTAGACCAGAGGTTGGCAACTTTTCAAACCAAAGGGCCAGACTACATCAAAATTCAGAACAAGAGGTCAACAAAGAGCCGTGTATTTGCATGACTGGAAATATATAGGCCACCCCTGACTTACAACCCCCCGCATTTATGACCTTTTTTTCATGCGAGATAGCTCCTAAAAAAACCCAATTTACGTCCGCAGCTCACATTTACAACCGTGTACGATGCAGACTCCACGCGTCATCCCAAAACAGGAAATGCACAGGGTCAGTCAGACTCTCCAGTCTGCAGCTGCTGCTTGAAGTGCGTGTGTCCTCACCATATCAGTCTTCACTTTTTAGTTATTTTTGTGCATTATGTGAACTATTTAGTTTAGTTTTCCTCCATTTCTGTAGTCAATTTTGGTATTTTTAGGTTCTGAAATGGGTTTTCTGGAACAGAACCGCCATTTGTAACATTGTGCCTATGGGAAATAAGGGTTCAACTTACAATGGCTTGACGTACAACCGTTCTCCAGGAACCAATTAGGTCATAAGTGTGGGGGTCACCTGTACAGCTTAATATTATTGACAATTGACATGATGATTAATAACAGCATAAATGAAACATTGTCCTCACAGACTTTATTTAATGAGACTTCTGCTGCTGCATCTTTTTGCGCATTTCTTTGAAGTTTACATCATAATGGGTCAAATCCAGCTTCATGCACACATTCAGGCTGTCTTCTGTCAGTCCTATGGCAGGGGCTGGGGCTGGGGGGATGCAGAAGACTGTGTTGGGATATACAAGGTGCTTAGGGCAGGGGATTTCGGTGTATGGGAGGCTCAGGGCTGGGATGTGTGGGGGGGTGCAGGAATGTTACGACACTGTGACCAGATGGGGGCTGGCCCCAATTGGGGGCTTGTTGGCCAGGCTTCATTTTTAAATAAAGTAAAAGATCATGCCCAAGTTTCAACACTGCCTTTATTTGTGGGAGGGGTGGAGAACCTTTTCTGGGTCGGGGGCCACTGACCCACAGAAAAATCAATAGGGGTCCACACAAGTGGGAAATAAAATAAAATAAAAAAACCCTCCAACCCTCACTGATGTGGCTCCCAACTGAGACACCTCACTTCTCTGGTACTCCAATCCCATGGGGGCTGGCAGTGGGGGTGGTGCAGGGGTAGGGAGGACCGAGGTTCAAGTCCTCAGGCCAGATTAACTTTTCTGGGTTCCAGGGTTAATGGATTTTGTGGGCCCCCCCAGCTCTGCGGTGGGGCCAAAAATGAAGGATCCAGTGTACGGAACAGGGATGTGGGATAGGGATGGGGTGCAAGATCTGGGTGGGAGGTAGAGTGCAGGAGTGTGCTGGGGGTAGGGTGTCTGGCCAGGGCGAGGAGGCAGGAGAAGGGTGTGGGTGGGTGTTTGGCCAATGGAACAGCAGAAAAAGCCTTCAGGCAGCACATCTGTTCCTCCAGCTGGGGGAGGAGAAGGGGGAATTGCGCGTGTGGCTCCGGCTTCTTCCCCAATTGCGCAGCGAGGCTCGGGGCTTTCCCAATTCCATCCCCTCCTCTCCCCCTCGCCACAGGAAGCCAGCATTGGCTCCAATCTTGCAAGTAGCTCGAGGCTGAATCTTGGAGGGGGGGAGTGAGGAGGGCTGAACTCAATCTGCAAGCCATATTTGGCTCCTGAGTAAGCCATAGGTTGCTGACCCCTGTTCTGGAGTATGGTAAGGGGCTTTGCTCAGTACAAGATCTTGGAGAGCTAAGACATGTAAACAGTAGTTAGTAGAAGTGAGGCCAGGACTCCTGGTTT
This sequence comes from Pelodiscus sinensis, assembly GCF_049634645.1. NCBI lineage: Eukaryota > Metazoa > Chordata > Testudines > Trionychidae > Pelodiscus > Pelodiscus sinensis. Next base: position 107,248,513 of record NC_134714.1, read on the forward strand.
CCAGCTCAGTGAATCTTTCTTAAGGCTACAGAGTATATGAACAGAATAGTGCTTTTCTGTAAATATCACCTGACCTGGTGGAGGGCAACAGAAAAGGGATCCCAATTCAGCCTCTGGTTTGTTTTGATGGGATTTCAGTTTACTTGCTGAATCCAGAGCTCCTTCACATGTGTAAGAAAACTAGCATCACTATGTATAAAAAGCATGCTGCACCCTTTTCAAATTTGATTAATATAAATGTACATTTGCTTGATCTGATTTATTTTCAGTGGTACTGCAAAGCTCTTACTGGATTAGTGCCAAAAAGTTCATTTTCTTAAGACCCTGGGGCAAATAAACAAACACACAGGAAAGTCACCAATACTGTGAAAAGGTGAAATCTGAGAGCAACCATGCACATTGGGGCTCCGAACAAACCTGTTTTAGACATGCTTCTTACACAAACACTTCCAAAGAACCATAAGCCTTATGAAAAAGGTTGATAGGGTGTGGGTTCTGCCTCATTTAGCGAAAACACTCACTCGTTTGCAATGTTCAACCTACCTATAAAATTAAGAGATACGAGGAAAGAAAGACAAAAACCAAAGAAACTAGAACACAGGTATGACTCATATTTTATGCAAAGCAGTTTCCAAGAATGGTGTCTTTCAGGATAAGAAGTGGAGGCACAGCTTTAGGAAAATACATTGTATGAATCTATATTCATTTAGAATAAGCTTCAAGGAAAAGAGAAGGGATAAAAAGCTAGCAATATTACATTTTTTAATGTTGAATAATAGACTTATGTGGGGAAACACTAGTCAGTATATTGTTCTTTAGAAAATATACTGGTTTTGACGTTTCCAATAGCTGTGATTTTTCATATGAAAGCTCACTTTCTAAATACTGTGATGAAAGCTGTGTGGCTTCCGGAGCTGCAGGGAGACTGCCGGCAGCTGGGAGAGTGCTCAGGGCGGGCTGGGCCCGCGGGCCAGGAGGTATCACAGTGAAGAGCGTGAGGGGCTTTGTGGAAGGCAGGAAGTGGGCGGGCGTGGCAACTGCGGCACAGCGGGTCCTGCCCATCCCGCAGTGAGCTCCAGTCGGGAGGTGGCTGCTGCACAATCCCAGCCGCCTTAGCTTGCGGGGTGGGGTTGGACAGGGACGGCGACGGGAGGGTCCACAAAATAAAAACAAAAGTGGAAATTTGGACAAATGACCAGAGAGGGGTATAAATGTATAGCTTGAGAATGCTACGGGGTTATCAGGAAGGCAAAAACGTAATTGGAATTGCGACTGGCAAAAGATGTGAAGGATAACAAGAAAGGTTTCTACAGGCATGTTAACAAGAAGAAGGTGATCAGAGAGGGTGTGGGGCCTCTACTGGATGAAGGAGGTAACTTAGTGGCAGATGATGTGGGGAAAGCTGAAGGACTCAGTGCTTTCTTTGCCTCTGTCTTCACAGACAAGGTCATCTCCCAGACTAATGCGCTAAGTGACGCAAGATGGGATGAAGATGGACAGCCTTTGGTGGGTAAAGAACAGGTTAGGAACTATTTAGAAAAGTTAAACATACATAAATCCATAGGGCACTGAGGGAGTTGGTAAATGTCATTGAAGAGCCTTTGGCCATTATCTATGAAAAGTCGTGGAGATCGGGAGAGATCCCGGATTATTGGAAAAAGGCAAATGAAAAAGGCCCATCTTCAAAAAAGGGAAGAAGGACGATCAAGGGAACTATAGGCTGGTCAGTCTTACCTCAGTCCCTCAAAAAATCATGGAAGGGATCCTTAAGGAATCCATTTTGAAGCACTTGGAAGAAGGGAAAGTGATCAGGAATAGTCAGCATGGATTCATAAAGGGCTAGTCATGCCTGACCAATCTAATTAGCTTCTATGATGAGGTACCTGGCTCTGTAGACATGGGAAAGTCAGTGGATGTGATATACCTTGACTTTAGCAAGGCTTTCGATGTGATCTCCCACAATATTCTTGCCAGCAAGTTAAGGGAATGTGGATTGGATAAAAGGACTGTAAGATAGATAGAAAGCTGGCTAGAAGGTTTGACCCAGCAGGTAGTGATCAATAGCTCAGTGTCAGGATGGCGGTCGGTTTCTAGCGGAGTGCCCCAAGGTTCTGTTCTCGGACTGGTTTTGTTCAATATCTTTATTAATGACCTGGATGAGGGGATGGATTGCCTCCTTATCATGTTTGCAGATGACACTAAGCTAGGGGAGATAAATATGCTCGAGGGCAGAGACAGGGTCCAGAGTGACTTAGCATCTTAGACAAATTGGAGGATTGGGCCACAAGAAATCTGATGAGGTTCAACAAGGACAAGTGCAGAGTCCTGCACTTGGAACAGAAGAATCCCAAGCATTGTTACAGGCTGGGGAACAACTTGCTAAGTAGTAGTTCTGCAGAAAAGGACCTGGGGATTACAGTGGATTAAAAGCTGGATATGAGTCAACAGTGTGCCCTTGTAGCCAAGAAGGCTAATGGCATATTAGGTTGTATTAGGAGGAACATTGCCAGCAGATCCAGAGATGTGATTATTCCCGTTTATTCGACTCTGGTGAGGCCACATCTGGAGTATTATGTCTAGTTCTGGGCCCCCCACTACAAAAAGGATGTGGACACATTGGAGAAGATCCAGTGGAGGGCAACCAAAATGATTAGGGAGCTGGAGCATATGACCTACGAGGAGAGGCTGAGGGAGTTGGGTCTGTTTAGTCTGCAGAAGAGTGAGGGGGAATTTGATAGCAGACATCAACTTCCTGAAGGGAGGTTCCAAAGAGGATGGAAAGAGGCTGTTCTCAGTAGTGACGGATGGCAGAACAAGGAACAATGGTCTCAAGTTGTGGCGGGAGAGGTCCAGGTTGGATATTAGGAAAAACTATTTCACTAGGAGGGTGGTGAAGCACTGGAATGGGTTACCTAGAGAAGTAGTGGAGTCTCCATCCCTAGAGATCTTTAAGTCTTGGCTTGACAAAGCCTGGCTGGATTGATTTAGTTGGGATTCGTCCTGCCTAGGGCAGGGAGCTGTACTTGATGACTTCCAGCTCTATGGTTCTATGAAAAGCATCAGTTTGGACCACCAAAATGTTCTGAGCCTGATTATCTGTTGTCCTGTACCTAGTATAGTTATTTACACCGGTGCAAAGTGGGTGGGAAAAAAGTCTAACTCAGTAGGGTTTGAAATTCACCTTGCATTGATCAGAAAGACCATTTAATAAACAGGCCCTGCAATTCCAGATAATTTCAGAATTCCCCATTCCCTATTTCCTGACCTTAGGAATGACTTGGTAAAATGTAGTCAGAGTGGCTGCGTCTAGATTGGCAAGTTTTTCCGCAAAAGCACTTGCTTTTGCGGAAAAACTTGCCAGCTGTCTATACTGGCTGCTTGAATTTCTGCAAGAACACTGACGATCTCATGTAAGAAATCAGTGCTTCCTGCAGAAATACTATGCTGCTCCCGTTGGGGCAAAAGTCCCTTTTGTGCAAACCTTTTGCGCAAAAGGGCCAGTATAGACAGCTCAGATTTGTTTTGCGCAAAAAAGCCACGATTGCGAAAATGGCGATTGGAGCTTTTTTGTGCAAAAGTGCATCTAGATTGTCCACGGATGCTTTTGCGCAAAAGTGCTTTTGCGGAAAAGCGTCCATGCCAATCTAGACGCTCTTTTCTGCAAATGCTTTTAATGGAAAACTTTTCCGTTAAAAGCATTTGCGGAAAATCATGCCAGTCTAGACATAGCCAGTATGTCTACGTACAGCAGAACAGAATGCTGCTTAGTGTCATTCTTTATGATTAATCATTCACAAAGTAGTAAAAAAAAATCTGTCATTGCTCTCTATGTTCTATGTACATAGCTTGTTTTGTTTTTCTTGTATAGTCATTGCAAGTTGTGAACCCAAATCTTTACTTTAGGAATTCAAATTGATTAAAGTACATAGGATTTGATTCACTGTCGCCGCCATTTTTTTCTTCAGATTTTTGCAATCGTAGAGCCTGATAGATCTCCTATACCAGTGGTCTCCAACCTTTTGAGGTTGTTGGGTGCCGGGGGCGTGGCCGTTCGCCCACTGGGCGCCAGGGGGCGGGGACACTTGCGTGCCTGGGGGCGGCCCCCCCATAGCCGCGTGCCTGGGGGCGGCCCCCCCATAGCCACGCGCCCGGGGCCGGGGGCCCCCTCTGGGGGCTGGCGCTCCCCCCTGCGAGCGCTGCGCGCCCGGGGCCGGCGCTCCCCCCTGCGAGCGCTGCGCCATGTGCCCGGGGCCAGGCCAGCCCCGAGCACCTGGCGGGCGCATGCAAATGCCCCCGTGGGCGCCATGGCGCCCGCGGGCACCGTGTTGGGGACCACGGTCCTATACTATTTACTCGGTGAAGTAACTCCTGAAATAGACTGATGTGAGAGGAGAATCAAGGCACAGAACGATTGCAGTCAGCTGAGTGCTTATGGGTTTTTCTCTACAAAACTTATAAAGATTCAGCAGATTCTGAAGGGCTTTGCATCAATAGGAATCCATCACGGAGTCTGAACAGGGCTTGATCCCACAGCTCTTACATTCACACAGCATTAATTGAAGGAGCTGGAACTTCATGTAGAATTGTGGAGAATCCATTGAACCTGTGAGCTGGTTTTGCTGTTTCAAAGTCTTAGTTATTAGCCTGTTTATTTGGTTGATAGTTATGAGAAGTGTGATTCTGCGCCCTCATATTATTATGGAAATGTGTTTTTGAATATGCATAATTCAAATATACTTCATGCAAAATGGGGTATGTAACCTGTTCTTGGAGAGCTTGTAATCCCTTGGAAGTGTATATTCTGTTTGTGTGCGTGTGTCATTCTTGTATGTGAAGTTAGAATTGTGTAAGATAAGCCCATTTATACATCTAGATGTGCTAATGAAGGACATTAGCAGTACCCAGCAAATTGAATAGTTTATTTTGAGATAATTTCAAGTTGAAATTTGGCGCTGTCTACACAGTGCCAAATTTCGAAATAAAGCACTAATCCAACAAGTCCCTTAACCCTCGTGGAATGAGGGTTACAGGGTCACTGGAATAGTGCGCCTGTTATTTCAAAATATATTTTGAAATAACAGGTGCGTTTAAAGATGCAGAATTGCTATTTTGGGTTATTTCCCGTATCTCAAAATAGCCCCGCTGTCTAGATGCAGTCGAAAATACCTGCAAGCTAAAATACCTGCAAGCTAATGTGGGGTGGAGAGGAGCTGCTTGACCTAGTCAGAAATAGGATCAGTTCCGGCCTGTGAAGGACTTTACCTGAAATAAGAACTAGGCTGAGATATTAGGATTTGTAACAACCTCTCTTCGGGTATGTGGCTAAAGTTGAATTAAGCTATGCAACTTCAGCTATGTCAATTCTGCAGCTTAAGTCAAAATAGCTTAACTCTGCTTTAGGTGTTGTCTACACAGCAGGAAGTTGAAGGAAGAACACTCTTCTTTCAACTTCTCTTACTCCTCACGAAATGAGGGTTATCATGAGTAAGAGTAAGGAATCCTCAAGCTCGATATTATTTCAGAATAAAGTCTTGTAGTGTAGACGCGCACTATGTTATTTCAGAATAACATTAGTTATTCTGAAATAACACTACTGTGTAGACATACCCTTCGTGTATTAGACTTAGCAGGTGTGTTTTGTTATTTTAGCTTGGTAACTCACTTTGATCTGTCAGTTATCACTTTTAACTACTTTAAATCGTATTTTATACTTAATCAAATCACTTTTGTTTGTTATCAAACCCACTCTAAATAATTGTTACCGGGGAAAGGGGGGAACATCTGTGCACGTCTCTTGTTCATTGATAAAGGGGGCAAACATCACCCTAAATGAGATGCATTTTATCTGGGTTTTTTATCCCTGTGAGGCTGTGTACCTGAGTGTTGTGTCATGTCTCTGCTGCTGTGTCTGTGTCTGTATCTGTTTGGGATCCCAGAAAAACTCCACTGGGTCCAGGGAATGCATCTGCTTTTCCGCTTTTTTGGGGGAGCGGGAGAGCAAACGCGCTTTTTCCAAAGCCCTGTCTTCCTCCTTCCTCTCAGGTCCCTTCTGAAAGAGGAGGATTTTCCGAAATTTGACCCAGTGTAGATGGGCCAAATTTTAGAAAAACCTCTTCCGAAAAAACTATCGGAAAAAGGTACGTAAATGGTGGGGAGCAATTTGCGTACCTTTTCCTCATACATCAATGTAGTGTAAACGTAGCCTCAGTGACTGAACCTTCCCAGATCTGAGCTGTTCTCAGTGTATGTCCTGCTCTGCTGGGTGGTGTTATCCCAACTCTGCACCTTTGCTGGGCATAGCAGAGCCTCTGGCTCCCCAGAACAGGGTGGTGGGATGCTCCAGAGCACAGGGAGGTAGGCTCAGTGGCATGATCAGCCCATCAGGGGATCTCTGGGACCCGTCTTCAGGAAAGTCTTGATTTCAGGAGAACACACTGAAAATGGCCTTCACTGGGTTTTTGTTTTTTTGAAAGCATTGCAACCTCGCTCACTCCAGTAAGTTAGCTCTCTTTTTGCCTCTCTTTCTATAACTGCTGGGATATTTTTCATCAGTACCATGTGATCTGTCTTTCCTGTGTGTGTTCCTATGATTTTTTCTGTTCTAAATAGATGTCTTATTATGCAAAAGTACTTTTAACTTTGGAAGTTCTTTTGTTTTCCTTTTGGCTCATTGTCTTCCCTGGAAGAGGGTGTTATCCAAAGGCAGTGTTGTCAGGGATTCTGATATATATGCCTGTTAAGCTCTCAAATGCAACAATTGGCCTTGGGGGAAAGAAGATTGTTCGGTCACTTGCATTGTTTCCATTTGAGAGAATGGGCAAGCTATGACAAGTTTTACTTTTTTATTTCATGAACAAGTCAAAACAGCTTGAAAATGACCTTATTATGCCAGTCCCAACTTTGGGACAGAAAAAGTTCACATCTCATACTCATAATAAACAGTCTTAATCTAGATGTAAGGTAAATGAACTGTAGTATGCATGAATCTATTTGAAGTATTTATGGAATGGCAGTAGTCTGTATTATCTGCCTGAATGTCTGAATATTCTAATATGGAGGTTTCTCTGTCCAACCAAATAGATACAAGGCCTTGTCCTCAGCTGCACTGAAGTTTTTTAACAGTTGGGTGACTGGTACCTCAGACACTGGCTTAAAGAGGAGGCGGTGTGACTGTCTCACATTACTGCTCCCTGCTTCCAGCCTGAGTTCTCCCATGTTCTCCCCATCCCATTCCCCTTTCCTCCCCCACGTTACTTGGGGAGAAGGGCTCTGTCCCCTGCTGTACCAGCTTCCCCTGGCATGTTCCGTGGCTCTCCCAGCCGTCAGACCGCAGAGCTATTCCCAGATGCTGCCTGGTGCATCGTAGCAGCTTCCTGGGAAAGTGCCTGGTTGCCAGCAGCCATGGGCTGCCTTCTACCTAGGCTTGGCTTCTGGGACAGCAGCTGTGCGGGTCGGACTCCCTGCCCCCACCTCATCTCACCCCACCCCGCCCTGCCTCAACATGACTGCCTGAGGTCAGACTATGCAGTGTTATTCTAGCTCTGTTGGCCTCAGTGTATTAGAGGGTGAGGTAATATCTTTTATTGGACCAACTTCTATTGGTGAGAGTGACAAGCTTTTAATTTTATACTGAGCTCTTCTTTACAGCTGGGAAATGTACTGAGAGTGTTACAGCTAAAGAGAAGTTGGGGGACACTGTTTAGCAGAAGTAGCTAACACGTATTTCAAAGGACCATTTAAGGTGAAGTGACTTAGACTGAATTTTATCACCTATGGAGTCCACGTCAGTGTCATAGAATAAAGGAGGCAGGGAACATGCCCATGGAGACATGAGGGTGGTGGAGATTGTTTGTTATAGATCTTCTATAATGGAATTGTCTCATAACCTGTCTTAAAGGCATTAACTAGTGTATGGTGTCTTCGATAGCTGACAGAAGCCTGCTTTTAGTTTGTCAGAGGGAAGGACTGGGAGAAGTCATAATTCTCGTGGAGAAAGAGAAAGAGAGAGGAATTCACTGGCATGAATATGGGTTCATTTCTTCAGTCACAATTTATTCCTTTTTCAAGCAGCCAGTCTTCTTTGCAGCTAGGCTGAGGAGAATTGCTTTTACTAGTGTGCATGGAGGAGGGTAGTACCATAATAGCACTCACCTCTGGTAACACCTCTTTGTGTTCCTTTAGTTCTTATTTTTATAACATTATTGATTAGGATTGTAAGCTTTTACAGCATGTGTTGGAACTGACCTCTAGGCTGTTTTTCAGAAGGTAGTCATCATTTGCTAGACAATTCCCTAGTTGTAGTGTTCATAGCAGAGGGAGAATGTATTTGCAACCTGATCGCCCAATAATTGAGTTTTGACTTTTCTTCTTAGTATTGGCTTTTTTAATAAGTTCTTAGCTCCTTATCAATCAATACTAGCAATGTTAGCATTTAATCTGCAGGGCTATGTCTACATTGGCACCCTTTTCCGGAAAAGGGATGCTAATGAGACACTTCGGAATTGCAAATGCCGCAGGGGATTTAAATATCCCCCGCGGCATTTGCATGAACATGGCTGCCGCTTTTTTCCGGCTCGGGGCTTTGCTGGAGAAAAGCACCAGTCTAGATGGGATCTTTTGGAAAATAAAGCCTTTTCCGGAACATCCCTTATTCCTCTTAAATTCAGGAATAAGGGATGTTCCGGAAAAGGCTTTATTTTCCAAAAGATCCCATCTAGACTGGCGCTTTTCTCCGGCAAAGCCCCGAGCCGGAAAAAAGCGGCAGCCATGTTCATGCAAATGCCGCGGGGGATATTTAAATCCCCCGTGGCATTTGCAATTCCGAAGTGTCTCATTAGCATCCCTTTTCCGGAAAAGGGTGCCAATGTAGACACAGCCCAAGTGTAAATGCTTTGCTGCTTAGCCTGGCTCTCCTGACAGTACTGTCAGATTCCCTGGAACAGGTTGAAATTTGCTAAAACCAGGACCCCTGGTCGGACAACATCCATAGACTGAAACTATGTTGCTGGCCCAGAGAGACTCAGTGGGGGGCCAGAGGCAGGACTGGCGGCTGGGAGCCCTGCTATGGGAGTCCAGCTGAGTCAGTGGCATTGCTCCTGGAGCGCCAGCAGGCGTCAACGGGGCAGTGGTCTGCCAGGCCTGGTGGTGGGGCAGCAGTCAGCTGCTGCCACAGTAGATCAGGTAGGGCTGGAAGCCCTGGTGACGGAGCCGCAGGCTGCCATGGCAGGACTGGCAGGCCAGGAGCCCAGCATGGCGGTGGGCTGCTGGTAGGGCAGTGGTACAGTGGCAGGTGGGGAGCCGGCAGCTGCCAGGAGGAGGGGCCAGAAATAACTTCCCCTGTTCCAGCAAAATCCCTCCTTTGGGACCAGTGAGGTCTTGCAGGTGCTGGACCAGGGAGGTCCAGTCTGCAGTGTTGTGGGAATCAATAGTACGTCAAGCCATTTACATTCAGTAATCCATTGACAACAGAGGAACATCACGCTGTATGTGGCACACTGGCACCAGTCACAGATTAAGACACTAGACTAGATTATTGTCTAGGGGTATGTCTACACTACCCCGCTAGTTCGAACTAGCAGGGTAATGTATGCATACCGCACTTGCTAATGAAGCCCGGGATTTGAATTTCCCGGGCTTCATTAGCATAAGCGGGGAGCCGCCATTTTTAAATCCCCGCTGGTTCGAACCTCGTGCAGCGTGGCTACACGGGGCTCGAACTAGGTAGTTCGGACTAGGGTGCCTATTCCGAACTACCAGTACACCTCGTTTCATGAGGAGTAACGGTAGTTCGGAATAGGAACCTAGTCCGAACTACCTAGTTCGAGCCCCGTGTAGCCGCGCTGCACGGGGTTCGAACCAGCGGGGATTTAAAAATGGCGGCTCCCCGCTTATGCTAATGAAGCCCGGGAAATTCAAATCCCGGGCTTCATTAGCAAGTGCGGTATGCATACATTACCCCGCTAGTTCGAACTAGCGGGGTAGTGTAGACATACCCAATGTAAAATTATGTGACTGAGTTGGTGTTTTCTCCTAATGGGTCAGATCGTGATTTCCTTATACATGCTGGGTAGCACCTTATCTCACGGGTGACTCATGGCAGAATCAGTGGGGACAGGGAGTCACAAAGGATTCTGGGGTTCTGGGGCAAAATCTGAAATTAAGGCCCTCCCGTCCTCCCAAAAAATGATAACTGCAGGGAGGTGGGGAGGGTAGGATTACAGAATGAGCTGTCATGCAACCCCGTGTGCCATGTCTCATTGCCCAACATGGGAGGCCTGCTCCATGTGAGAATTCGTGTCCTTTGAACTGGCACCACCCACATATCTCAAGGCCCCTGGAAGGCCAATCCTTCTCTGAACCCTTATAAGGTAACCACACTGAAATCAGAGGAGAAAGTGCTTTGCAGCTGGATTAAGGGGGGGTTCTATGATGAAAACTTCCATTGGCACTGAGAGCTGTAGTTAAACTAGTCTAGCACCCACTACAGATAGCACCAAGTCTGTGGAAGAATTCTTCCATTGACTTAGCCACTGCCTCTCAGGAAGGTGGATTAACTACAGCAATAGGAGATCCCTTCCTATCTTTGTAGTGAGTCGTCACTGCATATCGGCGCAGCTGCCGCTGTGCTGCTGTATCATTTTAAGTGTAGACATGGCTTAAGGAACATGTTTCTGCGGGACACATTCTCTGCACCTCTGTGGGGTTAGAAATTGAAGTCTACATTTTTGAGTCTCCAAAGTGGATTGTAAGTGCAAATCTAAGTATTTGCTATGTGATTTGAACTCATGTTAAGTAGAGTCTTGCAAATCTGCAGATAGGTGCTTTATATCCACAGGTATTCACATCTGTGGGCATGCATATCCGTAGCTCATGTTTGCAGAAATGAATGTGGATGCAGATACAAATGTTGTATTTAGAACCATGCAAATTTGCAAATATCTGCTTTATATTCACAAGTATCTGCATCCGCAGATGTCAATATGGATATCCGCAGCTCAAATTTGCAGATACAAATTTTGAATCCACACAGGAACTCTAATAATAAGGACTAATTGAATTTCAGATGCAGGTGGCTTACCACCAGGTGTAGTTCAGGTGCAGTTATTAAATCACGGCTTATGCTTGCATGAGGGAAAATGCACATTTCAAAATTCATCCCTAAGAATATGATAAAATATATCCTCCACAATCAGAGACTTATTTCACTTGCCTTTCAGCTGATTGGAGACTTACATTAGACAGATAAAAGACTCAGGCCATAGATACACACAATAGAAACCCAAGGATTTAGGCTTTTTCCACTCTGATGCTTGTCGAGAGAACCTGATTGCACACCTCTTCAACCTGTAAATCTGTACACACAAGCCCTTTTGCTCTGCTGCGAAGCAGACTGCCAAATGTAATGCCAACAGAGATATGGACTTTCCCCCTTTACTGTAATGGAATGTTAATGTTGAATAAGTGTTTTGACTTACAGTAACAGTGTGAAGCAAACCAGTACGGACTAGAAGCCTCCAGCGTTGGGCAATGAAATAGAATGATTAAACAGGGAATATCAGGAGGCTGTTGTTTTAAAACTGTTACACTTACCTGGACACTTAATCTAATAAATATCCAACATATTTATGGAGTATATACCCGCAGTGGTTATACATCAGTGTAACCTCAGTGACGTCAGTGGAGCTATACTGAGTTATACCAGCAAAGGATCTGGCCCGCATAGTCTAAACAGTGCAAGGTAACAGTCCTCACCTTTTTCTCTTTGAACTCCTCACCACACTGTGAATACAGTAAGGCTGCGTCTAGACTGGCAAGTTTTTCCACAAAAGCAGCTGTCTACACTGGCCGCTTGAATTTCTGCAAGAACACTGATGATCTCATGTAAGATTGTCAGTGTTCTTGCGGAAATACTATGCTGCTCCCGTTCGGGCAAAAGCCCTCTTGCGCAAATGCTTTTGCGCGATATTGTTTTGTGCAAAAAAGCCCCGATCGCGAAAATGGCAATCGGGGCTTTCTTGTGCAAAACCGCGTCTAGATTGGCCCGGATGCTTTTCCGCAAAAAAGTGCTTTTCCGCAAAAAAACTTTTCCGTTAAAAGCATTTGCAGAAAATCATGCTAGTCTAGACATAGCCTAAAAGTGTTATTCTGAGACCTTTGGACTGGGAGCCTGTTTTTAAACACGGCGCTCCGCTGAATTTTGCAGCTATGGGGAAAGCTGTGGCAGATTTTTGTGGTGTTTTCTACAGATCTCTGTAGATGCTGATTGGAGCAATGATCTCTGTGGTAAGTCCCCAGTCATCTGAACCAGGCTGTGAGTGGTGCAATACACTACTAGCTTGCTTAGGGTCACAACTGGTTCTGATTTTATCATGGTTGCTCTGATTTTTCTTTCTTTTGATACAAATGGCAAAATCAGAGGAAAAGCTGGGATTAGCACAAAACCCGAATAAAATGCTCAGCCAAAACCAAGCAGACATGAACCGATTTTAGGGAAGAAGCCCACAGAACTAAAGTGAACTTTCTAATGTAAACATTAGGCTGAAACAAAGGAATCTGAGCTACAGCAAACCAGGGAGGAACTTGGCACTTTCACCATGCCCTTTGTAGATAGATAAATGCCTTGCCCAGGTGTTGTGCATGTTGAAAGGGACATTGCTGGCATTAGTGAGATCTAGAAACTGTCTGACATGTTGGGAGGATGAGGGTATGTCAAACACCTTTTCCTGATGTTTTTGCACTCACCCCCTTCAATAGAATTTAATCTCTGGAGCAGTGGTTCTGAGCCTATTTATCATTGTGGGCCGCTTGCTGAGAATCATAGTGAACCCTAAGCCCCTGTTCCCATCATCCTCTGCTCAGAGACCCCTCCATGGAGGCGGAACATGACTGGAGAGCTGGGCAAAGCATAGGTAGCAGGGACAAACAGACCCCAACTCTGCTGTATGGGGCCAGGCAGTAACCTGCAGCTCATCTCCCATCATGCAGGACCAGATGGCAGCCTGGACCTGAGCCTACAGCGGTCTAGACCTTGAGCCTGCCATGTGGCATGCAGAACCCAGGACCCCAAGTTTGCTGTGCAGGGCCATATGACAGCCCATAGCCTGCTGCATTGCAGGGTAGTCAGCCACAGCCCTGCAGCCTTTAGCACAGAGCTGAATTGGGCCACAGCTGTGTGCTAACTGCTAATTGGGCTGTGGGTCCAGGACCACTGCTCTGGAGTAATTTGTGAAATGTCAGAGGACCTTAAAGTTGCTACTGCTTAGTCCTGTGGTCAGAGCAGTGCTCTGTGGATTAAGAATTCTATGTATGAGTCCCAGCTTTGCCACTGACTCACCTTGTGTTCAGGGAAAGTCACTTAACATTTGTGTGGCTGAGTTTATTCTCTCATGCAGAGTGTTGTTTAATGATAATGCTCATGTAATATTTCTCAAGTACTGGTAGAGTCTTGGATGAAAACTGCTACATAATTACAAATTGCTATTACTGCTTCCGGTTGCAGTGTCATCCTAATGAAACAGGAACAGCTCCTTGGCCACCATACTGGCTGCTTGGCACTGCAGAAAGCCTGCCAATCAGGCCCTGCATCTGCCACACCCGAGATGTTCTGGGGTGACCTGTAAAGGAGAGAATGGTGTTTCAAGCACAGCTTCCCTGATTCACAGACCAGGCTGATAACAGTAATTTAGCCATGTTTTATATTCAGAGTGATGACTCCTCCCAGCACCCCTGTGAGAGAGGGAAATGTTCCCATCTCCATTTTGAGATGAGCTTTGGCTCCCCTCCAGGGTTGCAGAGGGAACAGTGCTCAGTAGTAGAGCTCAGGAGTTTGTGGCACCCAGCATAGGGATCACATCAAGAGACGACACCTCTCCCAACATGCGCTCTGGAGTTCTAATGCAGATCAGGCTTAGTCTGGTTCTTAGAAAGACACCTGAAGATGGCATGCTCGTGTTATGTTCCTCCTGCGCACATCGCTCCATAGAGTGGAGCTGCAGAGGACAAGGGGGGAATGTTCCGTCTCTCTCTCCCTCTCTGTCTCTCTCTCTCTCTCTCTCTGTTTAACTCCTTTGGAAAATGGTTATTTCAGAAGCTGGCTCTGACCCCAGTGCTACATTCATGAGATTTCACGGAAATCAGTGCAGTTATTCCTAATTTGTGATTAGCCTGAGAGGTCCCTCAAATCCAAGATGTGTTGGCAGCTGATTCTCCTCTTGTGCTGGTATAAATGTGGCATATTGCCATTGCAGTGACAGGGGTCACACTGGTGCAGGGGAGAGGAGAATTGGATCCTGGGACATGAACGTGTCAGATGACAATGGAACTAATGCCCTTATTCTGTGCTGAGTATTTATAATCCGATGTTCTTGATCTGTGAGAAATAATTTTCTGAAGTTTTGTGGGTGTGGCACAAACAACTGAAAGTGCTTTCTTTGGCAACATGCTTTCAGCAGTGCCCAGGCACTTGGATCCTGATCCTACAAATATTGGTGTTGATGCTTAACTTTGCCACCAGGAGTAGTCACAATCCACAGGGGCTCATGCTAGTGAAGGTAAGGAGGTCTATAAAAAGTTGCAGGATCAAGGCCTAAGCAGGTCACACTCTTAATAGTCCCTTCACTGTGCAGCACAAATACAATGTGGGACATGGTCTTTAACAAACATGCCTGTGTATGCCAGGCATTCTATAAGTTTTATTCCATACCCTGGGACTGGTTTGAAATTGCCATTGTAGTTTTCTAAGTATAGTCTTGGCTCTCCTTGCAGTCATGAGGAGTAAGGGAAGTCAAGGGAACATTTCTCCTGTCAACCTCCCACTCTGGGGCCATTGCAGAACATCGATGTGAAGTACCTTGACTCCAGCTACATAATTGTTGTAGCTGGAACTGTGGATCTTACATCGATTTTCTCCACCAGTGTAGACCTGGCATAAATATGTAAAGTGTTGTACTACCTCAGTGTTTCTTAAACTTTTTAAGGACACCAAACAATATTTTTTTTTAATGAGGAAAACCAAGGATTTTTTTGTTGAGGGGAAAAAAAAAGAGGCTGGGGAAAAGTTATTGAGCAAAAAAAGAAAAAATAGGGTTGGGGGAAAGTCACTGAGAGGAAAAAAAAGGTCTCCTGCCCCTTTAAGGGTGGCCATTTTAAACTCTGTTGTTCTCCATGGCACACCTCCGATTGCCTCCTGGCACACCAATGTGCCGCGGAACACAGTTTAAGAAACACTGTACTACCTGGTTCCCCCTAAAGCAGCAGTGGGCAAACTAGGCCAGTGAGTAGGCCACAGGAGTGGCTGTCCTTCATCTCAGGGGCCACAAGATTGTCATAACCAAGATGGTCTCCTAGGATGTAATAGTTTTACTAACAGCACTTGTGTGTGTCTAGAATGTGCAGGCTGTGGCAACGGAGCCATAGCAGTGCTTTGATCGCATGCAGAGGGAGTCTCCCGGGCCGTGCACAGAACCCCAGTAAGCCATGTGTGGCCTGCAGGTTGCCCACCACTGCCCTGTAGCTTTGTGTTTTCTGTCAGCCATTCTCGAACACATCTCTGCTTGCCCCCTTTGGGAAAAGCTTGAAACCATGCCAATCTGTTGTGTGTTCTGCCGCTAGGAAGTGTGAACTGGGCCAAGTTTGCTTTGTAAGATTACAAATGCTTAGCCAAAGGCACTTCAGAAATGCCGTTTGTTCTCAGAGCCTGCTCTTTAACCATTAAAATTGATGGGAGTTTTGCCATTGAACTCAATGGATGCAAGTTTAGGCCCCAGCAGCAGATAATTTAAACAAAGGATTTTAAATTGCGATTGTCTGGTTAATCGTGTAGTCAATACAATTTGTATCGACTACATGATTAGTCAGTAAGGGGGCCTCCACCCAGGACTGGCTTCTGCCTCTACCTCCTCCCCCACACTGCCTCTATAGGAGGCAGCAAGAGGGGTGGCAGGCAAGTATGCGGAGCCAGCATGTGCGGAAAGCCAGTTAAAAAGGTGACTCCCCACGCTTACTGGTAAATCCTATATCAGAAGCAGCGAGGGGGGCGGGGAAACAGGGCAGGCAGTTCTAGTGCTCATGGGGAGCTGGCTTAAAGCCGGCTTCTCACAGGACTGGCTCCCACTTCGCCCCCTCTCCCTCATTTGCTGCCTCTGATACAGGCTTAATAGATAAGCCTAGGTTTCTCAGTTAATCATGTAGTCCTCTATAACATAACCTCCCTAGATGCAGCGGGCCTGATCACCGGTTAAACATACAGTTTAACCAGTTAACATTTTAAACAGTATTTTACATCTCTACCTGAGACTATAAGCTGACCATGGAATAGTCCTAACAGAAACATAAATATTTTGAATAAAACCACAGTAGTGTCTAAGTCAGAACAAAATGTTAAAACCAGTGGTTTTCACCCTGTAGTTTGTGCAGATGATGTCTAAGGGATCCATGAAACATCACTCTGAAAACAAAGTTTCAGGTCCCAGAAAAGACTGTCCATTTTTTTGATCAATCAAAAGAGTGGGAGTACCGCCACTTACAGGTCAACACACAGAAGCCCACAGTTTGTGCCCTTTCTCACACTGCTTCAAATGATGGGCCAACGTTTACAGTTGAATTCTGTTCAATTCTTTTTCAGTCTAAGATTCTCATGGCAGGGGTCTGCAGACCACAAGTTGAGTTTCAAATGGGATCCTCCCCTCCATTTGAAATTTGTTAGAGATCTGCAAATGAAAAAAAGAAAAAGAGGTTGAAAACCACTGTGTTACAGTATTTTAAAGCAGTTTTCGGTTACCTGTTGTAGTCAGACAGCATCTTCCCACAAAAGGTCAGGAGAGACATAATCCCCTTCATTTGTTACCTGTTCTCTTTATTATTTTGTTCTTTGTATATTTGTTCCTATCCTTTATCTTTGTAATAAATGAAAAATATTGCTCCTAAATGCATTCACATGAACACCTCCCAACCCTACTGTCCTACTAAATAAATAACATGTTAGTATATACAATCACTAACTTTAAGCACTATATATCAAGGTATGATGAAATATTCAGTGCTAGGCATTTGAAGAACTGTGGACTAGTAGTTTAAACATAGGACTGGAAGCCAGGAGAAGTTCTAGATCTGGCATTCTCTGGTTGCAGTTTGAGGATATCTGCCTCACTTTTCCCATCTGTAAAATGGAGCTAATGTAATTTACCTACTTTGGAAGTGTTCTTGTTTCTGGTGAAGGAAATGTGAAGTGATACCTTTTATGATTTTCATAGGGACAAGTGAAGCCATTGAAGTACAGGCAGTCCCCGGGTTACATGGATCCGACTTACATCGGATCCCTACTTACAAACGGGGTGAGGCAACCCCGCACTAGCTGCTTCCCCCCAGCAGACCAAGGAGACACGAAGCTAGCGCCCCCCCCCCCCCAGCAGACCAGGGAGACGCGGAGCGGCTTTTCTCAGCAGACACCTCAGCTTGAGAATAAAGGACTGAGGGAAGTGAGGTGTGGGAGAATAAAAGTGAGCTCTGGAGAAATGTTTGGCTAGAGTTTTCCCTACAATATGTACCAGTTCCTACTTACATACAAATTCAACTTAAGAACAAACCTATAGTCCCTATCTTGTATGTAACCTGGGGACTGCCTGTAGAAGATTATAAACTTCTAAAAGAAAACCCAGTCTATTGTTAGTAACAACTCACTAAAACTGATTCAAAGAATCTATATGCTGTTTGATTTGGGCATTTTCTCTATTAACTGTAAATTCTGACTAACTATATGTTGGCATAGTACCTAGCACAAAGGGACTTTGGTTTGGTTGCCCTCTAGGTGCTTACAAATGTTAAATAGTAATCTTCATAATGAGGAAAGCTGTGTTCTATTTAATGCAGCAAGGAGAGGGAGGATTCCATGAAAACCCTTTCAAAAACAACACAGTAAAGGCAATGATTACATATTACATATTTTTCATTACACAGAAAAGTCAAAGTTGGGATAAGGATGATCAGGATAATCTCACTAGCTCTGATATCCAGATGCTAATCTGTCCCCAATAACTGTGCACTTTATTCCTGCTATGATGAATTGAATGTATCATTTGAGTTTGATGCTTTCATTTAACTGAGAAGGGCCCCCTTGATTTGTAACTCAGTGTTCCCACCCTGGAGAAGAAAGATAATTTTGAGGAGGGGAGAAAATCTTAATGTGCCCTCAATGTGTGTCAGACTCCAGATGGATACTTTATTGCTGAATTCCAATTGGGGATCCTGCTAACACGCATCTTAAATCAGCCGTGACACAGACTATGGACTTCATGCATAAATGGCTCCATTTGGTCCATGATATTCTTGTTACCGTGCAGCAGACAAATGGCAGAGTACCATTGCAGTGGGGGGAATGGCCTTCTGGAGAACATCATTTCAAACCCCCTACAGATGCATCAGCTTTAAAGATGAGATGAATGCCATGACTTGACTGTATAAACCTGAAGAAGGGGGGAAATCAAGATTCAGGACCATACATATCCTTCAGAAGCCTGGACAGACAGATTTAGGAAATGTCTTCAGGAACCACAGTGGTTGAAAGGGCTGCTGGGTCAGGAGGACTCTAAGGAACATTTAATTATACATTCAACTTGACAAGCTGCCAAAACTACTAAATCTGCTATCACATGGCTCCTGATCTGGAATTTCTTTTCTGCAAAGAACCATATTATGGAGCTATACAGAATTGCAGTAAATATGACTTTATAGGGCTCTGAATTGTACATTTATACCCTGATACTGTCATTTCTGTTATGAAGAAAAAGCTCAACTGTATCTAACCAGCAGCTGGTGAATGATTTGTCACTGCTCTGTGGGGCAAAGTATGCAGTTCCTCTTGGAGGACATATTTCTTTGTCTTTCTTTCTTTCTTTCTTTTTTTTTTTTTTTTTTTTTTTTTTTTTTAGTGCAGAAGAAGCAAATAAAACTCATTTAGTCAAAGAGGTCTGCAACTTCTGTACCAAAGAGGCATGATCCCTGATAGGATACTGGCAAGGAATTAAGTTGCTTTTGTTGATACTTTGATTGTTTTTCTCTTCTGACTTGAGTTTTTATTGTACTTCTGAGTTTTTACATGTAAGGCAGCATTAACAGTGGGAAAGTGGGAGGTGATCTTACAACTTGTTGCTGTTGTTCTGATTCATTGGAATGGTTTTTAAGGAATAAGAATCTCATGTCTCAAGCTAAGTTGTGCGATGCGGTGCAGTGACTGTTCCAATATGGTGGATGATCTGACCAGTGTGTCAGACTTGAACAGGACCCACATTGCACGTATGAGCTGCCCATTCAGGGTGGAGACCATTGAGAAGCAGGTATCTCACAAACTAGCTCTACTCTGGCTATGTCTGAGTTGCATGGCTCCCATGGGTCTTTGCATTTATCTAAATAGCTCTTCCATTCGGATTTTACACATAGACAGTGGGTTAGGTTAATACATGCACATTCTCCATCTAATACAAAATGAGCTTCAGCTGTAAGGTGTTTGTTTCCCCCCTTCTCTTTAATTACTATTTGCAACTGAAAGAGTTTTTAAGACTGACTATTGAAGGAGTTGTGATTAATTTGATGCTGTATTTGATGAGTGCATTTTGTGGTAGGAGACTTACAATGCTGTTTGTGACATGGTTTTGGCTTAATTTTCACATTGCTGGTGTAGAGCTGATTTATGATTATCTTACTGCTCTTATGTGAAGATCTTTGTAGCAGTTTGCTAACGTTTGATAAAATATAACTGAGTAGTAACAATGGTGCATTCTGCAAACTGTGGCAAAAATGTGTCTATAAGAGTCTGATCATTTAGAAAAGGGACTGCTGTCAGCTTTTTGGATATTTTATACATTTTAGAAAGTAAGTGGGGAAAATTAACCTTTTTTCAGACAGTAACATTTTTTATAAGGAATTATTTGTTGTTCATGATAAAGATCACTATATTTCATCTGTTGGCCTCTATGGTTACGTCAGCACAGCAGGGCTTAACTTGAATTAAGCTATGCAACTTCGGCTACATCAATTGCATAGCTTAAGTTGAAATCGCTTAACTCGGCTTTTGGCGCCATCTACACAGCAGTATGTTGAAGGAAGAACATTTTTCCTTTGATTTCCCTTACTCTTTGTGAAATGAGGGTAACCATGAGTCAGAGTAAGAAGCCCTCCAGCTCGACATTAGTTTGGAATATAGGCTTGTAGTGTCGAGGCATGTTTTGTTATTTTGGAATAACATCAATTATTCCAAAATAACACTGCTGTGTAGATGTACCCTATCAGTCCAAAACAGGTCTTTCCTTTGTAATTTTAATTTTATTTTGTGTATATATATTTGTACTTGCTTAAAAATATTGTGATGGTATTATACTATGGATGTCATGAGTTAAAAACCTATATATTTTTAATTTATGTGCTCATGGTTTCCAAGGTCTAAGCTATTTTTTTTTAATGTAAGCTTCCCTGATCTTTGCTTCAATGGGAGCCATTTTTGAGGTAGTATTGTCTTACTGCCACGTGGCCTCAATCTCTTGGAGGTCAATGGACCGATGCTGATTTATACCAGCTGAGGATATGTCCCACTGTCTCTGTGATAGATGCTTTCAAGGCAATGGCTTGATATGAGGCTGACTGTTGTCCTCAGATGGGGCAAGCCTTGGTAAATCCTGGACTAAAGAGTGGAAAGTTGGTTTTGGAAATGCAAATTGCTGTTCTTTGTAATTTTGCAATTGGACAGCATTTAGTTGCCCTCTGATGATGATATTTGCTGTTGTGATTTGCATACATAGTCCTGTTTATTGTAGAGAAGAGATTAGCTATTAACCTTAGTTTTCCAGGGAGCTGATTTTTATTTTCTTTTTGATTCCAGGTGTCAGTCAGTCTCTCCGCCTCCTCTTTTGTCCCCACCAAGGAGCCCAGCCTATCCCCTCAGTGACAGTGAGGAGTCCTGCCCATCCACCAAGTTCACCAAAGTTTCCAATTCCAGGCTGCTCCCCAAGGAGTGGAGCAGCCGGGGTTCTACGCTGAGACACCCCTCTGGGCTCTCCTCAGACACGGACTCTCCAAACCACTCTCTCAAAGCTGTGAGCGTTGGCTCAGTGGATAAAAGGCTGTCTGTTTTGAAGGCAGAGGACCAAAAAGAGACCCCCAAGGAGACTCAGGATTGGGATGGTCTAGGGAGCCGTCAGCTCACCCGGAGCACTCTGACCTTGGGAACGGCAGCCAACTTACGGAACATCTCCCTCAGCAGGGCAAGCATCCACTCGCAGGCGCCGGATATCCGGCAGAAGATTACAGCATGGGAGTGCCGCAAGCAGCTTTCGGCCAGGGTGGGCTCACGAGGGGACAAGAGGGACCTGGGGGACAAATCTGGCAGTGAGGGCTGCCCTAGCATATTGCCCTCTCCTTGCAGTGAGAAGACTTTTGATTTCAAAGGATTCAGGAGAATGAGCAGAACATTTTCCGAGTGCTCCTATCCAGAAACAGAGGAGGAGGAGCTCCCGGATAGAGATTCCTGCCATAGGCTGGAAAAGAGGCCAAGCAGGAGCGAGGCTCTTTCCAATGCTTTCTTCAAAGGGCATGCCAGAAAAGAGACGTCTGCAGTGCTAAACAGAATACAGAAGATTGAACAGGCATTAAAAGAACAGCCTGGCAGGGGTCTCCCTCAGTTGCCAAGTAGCTGCTATAGTGTTGACAGAGGAAGGAAAAAGTCCATGACGCTGGGTACTGTGGAGGGATTGAGTGAGAATGTGAACGATAGCAAAGGAGGGACTGTTAGTGTTGGGAGGGATCCAGAAACACCTACTGAGACTGAAAAAAGTCATAAAACAAAACAAGGGACTGCCACAAATTCTGGTAGCCCTAAGCTGCTCCCAGAGAGCCCAGCGAACACAGCAGTGAATCCTGTCCCCAAGCCCAAACGCACCTTTGAATATGAAGCTGATAAAAACCACAAAAGTAAACCAAGCAATGGCCTACCTCCTTCTCCCATACCTACTGCTCCTCCCCCTCTCCCTTCCACCCCCGCTCCTCCTGTGACCAGGAGACAGAAGAAGGAGTCACGCTTTCCCAGAAAGTCCCAAAATAGGTAAAATTGGGGGAAATGTATTGCACATGATATTAAAATAAATGTAGAGTGATTTTGTGAATAACAAGAGTCTTCTCCCTCCTAATCTAATGCTGTTGGCCCAAGGAAAGCATGAAGCCTTTGATACTGGCCTGTGCTCTCTCTCATCAGAGTGCAGTGACTGGATGGCCACCTGCTCCACTACCTTGATTTTATTACAGTTTTGAAGGCAACTGAAATTTCCTACTAGGAAATTTGGATTCATTGAAAGAGCCTTTTTTGTGACTGCTTCACACTCACTCAAGGTCATCTGTGTCAATCTGGCATAAACGCCTTGCTCCAGATCTTTAATGAAGCATAATTTCATTATCCTCATAGCTCTTGTAACACAACCATTATCGTTCTATTAATGTCCTTGCTGTATGAGTGTGTTAACCTCAAAGCACATCAGTGGTTGGTGTGTTTGCATCTGAAGTTTGCAGACACAGTAAACGTGAGTTAGATGGAATGTAGTTTGTTTCATTCAGTTCTTGGAATTGTCAGTCCTAAATTAGTGGCAATGAGGGTTTAATTCAGAGAAAACACGTGCAAGAATGGCCTTTGTATCTGTATACAAAACTGGTGATGAAGATGGTATTGTTAAAGTGTTCATCCATACCGCTACATTTCCAAAGTAGACTGATTCCCTCTGGCTTTTAATGGGAATGGTATGGCTCAAACATTGTTTGCTGCTTGGAAAATGTAGGGGTAAATTGTTCATGAGCTTTCAAAGTTCTAATTTATGGACATACTTGGATGCTGTGTATATAAAACATATACATTCAGTATTTATAAATGAGTTTTACAAGTAACTGCAATGTGCTATTTGGAATGTACTCTATAAATTCAGTGTTTGGTACTAGATATTGGCTCAACTTCTTGCTATTGTATGTCAGTGCAACCTGACCTAAAATGTAGTGGGGCAGGAGGAAGGGAGGAGTGGGTTTTCAGATTGGATCAAATGACACTACTGCTGCTGTTTCTCAAAGAGAGTGAGTGAGGGAATGTGAAAAGCCAAGCTGTGGTTAGTGTGTATCTGTGATCATTGGCTGAAATCTCAGTGAGGAAGTGAGCCTATGGACTAATCAGAGACCCGCTCTAGCTCAACTGGAAAGGAAGCTGCACTCCTTTTGTGGCACCATGAATGTTCAGATCACTTGAAGTAATTTTTTTCTGTGCTCATCTGTAAGTAATGACTTGCATTTGAAAACGTAGGCAAAGGATACATTGAAGAAATCACACAATGGATAGAGCAGGGAATTGAGAACTCGCTGTATGAGCTGTCTTTTTTTAATAACAATAGATCAGTAGATCTCAAAGTGCTTTAGAAAGCAGGCCAGTATCACAGACTCCACTGTACCCATGTTAAGTGTTGACAGACTGCCTATGTGATGGGAGAGTATGCACACACAGTCACCTGTGCACATAGGTTTTGAGTTCAGTCATCTGTGGTGATTAGATTAGATAGTGAACTCATAGGTGCAAGGAATATATCTTTGTACAGCACTTAGCACAGTGGGGCCTCAGGCCTGAGTGGACCCTTTGGTTGTGAGCATTAAACTACTAACGATTAGGGTATGAAATGTAGAGTTAAGAGGAGTGCCATAGCTACTTGCTACCTTATACAAATCAGGCTGACTTCTTCAGCCTGATTTCCCACAGTCCCATTTTCCACCAGTGCAGCTGCCCTTATTTCTGTAGAGTTATCACTAATTTACACTGAGCAAGAAAGTAGTGAGTCAGGCCACTAACTTGTGTTCAAGTGATTGAAGTCAAATACAGCAGAAGCAAATTCAAAGCCTGGATTGGCACCCATTGTCAATTCTGGTCCTGAACATCTCTGGGACTCTCCTTTCTAGCTTTAAAATAATTCCTATGTTTGTAAAGTGTTTTGTGATCTTCTGGGGTAGACTATTTAAGAAATGCCATTTATTTATTGTTATTATTATAATTGTTGTTACATCTCTGTGCTGCCACCTTACCAAAGGTAGATATTGGCACTGTGTGTCAGAACAAACATCTGTGCTGTTTTACACTCAGACAGTGTAAGAATTTGAACATTTCGACTGAACTATTACTTCTCTTTAAATGTTAATTTAACATAAAATGAAATTGAAAAGTGGCTTGCATTTGTTGTTATCCGTCTCCTACAGAAACGGTGGTTGTCGTAGATATTGTCACTTCTCAGAAAGATGGCTGCCATTATTAGGAAGCTCAAAGAAGCCAATAATAACCATAAACCCTGCTTTCAAAGGCAGTGCTGTACTTTTCGGCTGATGGGTCCTGTTTCTGGGATTATTTTTTCAGTTTTATGAGTACATGATTTCCCTTGTCCTATAGGTCCAGAAATTATTTTTTGGGGTCTATGCAGTGCCTTGATGTGTGATGTGTGTATTGAAATCAATGTCTAGCCTGCTTAGACATTTCTGAAAATTCTGCTAGATACCTCTCTGCATCTTTAGGACTCTAAATAGTTTTGAAACTTGGCTGTTAGCCTTTGCCTTGCTGTACTTCTGGCTTATGTTAGAAATGGGCCTGAACCAAAATCTCACAGCTGAGCATACCCTAAGTTCTGGAGTGAGTTCAGATCTGAATCTGAAACCCAGGGTTGGTTCTTGTTGCTTACTGTCTCAGTAACATGGATCTGAACACGTCAGGCTTTGAGAAGGGACACAGGCCCACAACGGACCAGGAATCTATGAGGCTAAATCCAGAGGGGTGGGGCAGTGTGTAGTTGCCACTTCAGACAGGGATAGTGTAGCTCACCAAACAAGACTGTGCACTTACCACTCCTTCCCCTCCGCCCCCCTAGCTCCTGATCAATGAATTAGAGCAGGAGAAGCAGTGGACAGAGCCTGGTTCCACCTCACCAACATACCACACAGCAGCCCAGGGCCTGTGTGAATGATAAAGGAATAGATGCTGCTATGAAGGCTTCAGTGCATTACCTTCCCTTAGGGGGAGCAGGGAAAGAATTGCAATTCTTGAGGCAGCATCTCTGCCGGGCTACCTGTTGCATGTTCCAGTTGGACTATATACGCAACCAGTTGTGATGGAGGAATGCCCCTGAACTAGCATCTCCTAACTATTGTGATGCCAGTGTAGAAAGAATGTGTGTGTGTGTGTGGGGGGGGGGGCAATATTGTTTCCCTCAGCCGCCAGAGATCTCCACTGAGCTTCCCTCAGAGAGCCCTAAATACCCATTCACCTCCAGATGCCCCCAAACAGCTATCAGAACATATTGCAGATAGCAGAAGTAGCCCACCCCAGACAGCGCCTCCCAATATATCTAGCACCTACCCCTCCAACCACCATCCAGCATTCACCTTCCAAAGCCACATTAGCCAAGTTTTGTGCAGCTCTGTGTCCCATCCTTGCCACTGCTTGGGGCAGGGTTTGTGAGAGAAATCAGTGACTCTCTTTTATCCACAAAAAACACTACATACACACTTGAGCAAACCTGGACTCCTTGCACCTCCCCTTATGCATGGCTGAATCTAAAAGCCCCTACTAGCTCTCCGCCCTCCCCCACCACCCCCCGTGAAAGCTCAGTAGCCGTGTAATACCAACGTGGTACCTCAGCCAAAACAATAGCCTAGATTTTTCTAGTGGCCTAGATTTTTTCCAAAATAGAAACCTACATTTATTTAATCAGTCATTATCTAGGGACCTGATTTTTTCACACCTGTCCAGCACCCAAAAATTTCCATTTTTTAAAGTCTTGGGCAATGTGTATGCCCTGTTGTCCCCTCTCTGCTTCTGTTGGGATTATAGATGTTGAAAACTAAATTAAGAGGCTAACCTGTGAGGCTGTGAATACATTATGCGAAAGATTGATGCTGCCGTGGTCGATCTTCCAGGGTTCGATCAACTGAAGACCCTCTAAATAAAACTCAGAGGGTGCCCCATGGGTGCTGGACAATTGCTCCCGTCAGCCTCCCACTGTGTGAATAGCACGAAAACTCAATTTAAGATATGTCAACTCCAGCTACGTAATTAATGTAGCTGGAGTTGCATATCTTAATTTGACCTTCTTCTGTAGTGTAGATCAAGCCTTAATGTGGCCTCCCAAGTCTTCTAGTGCAATGGCTCTCAGCCTTTCCAGACTATTGAATCCTTTTCTGGAGTCTGATTTGTCTTGCGTACCCTTGGTTTCACCTCACTTTAAAATTACTGGATTACAAAATTGGACATAACAGTGTTAAAGCACTCTGTTCCTGAAAAATTGCTTACTCTCTCATTTTTACCATAGGATTACAAAAAAATCAATTGGAATATAAAAATTGTACATGCATTTCGGAGTACTGTATGTTATATAGAGTAGTATAAACAAATCTTATGCAATTTTAGTTTGCACTGACTTTGGTAATACTTTGTTCCTGTTGTAAAACTAGACGACTCTTTGGACAAGTCGATGTACACTCTGGAAGACCTCTGTATACTCCCAGGTGTACACGTACCTCTGGTTGAGAACCACTACCTAGTGTATAAATTCAAGAAGAGATCCTTCTTCTGGGAAAAAAGGCAATGTATTCCAGTGGCTGAAGCAAAGACTTAAGCTCTGCTACTGACTTAAACTGGAGTCTTGGACAAGTCATGTAACTTTTTTGTACCTCCACTTTCTTCGTCTGTAAAATGAGAGTGAGGAAAATAATAGTTTCCTATCCCACAGGGATGCTGAGGGGGAATTAAAACTTTAATATAATATTTTGAGTACTAAATCTCATCAATTCTCAATAGGATTGAGGGTGCCAAGTGCCCAAATCCATTTAAAAATGGGATTTTGGTTCCTAAATTAGTTATAAATTGCAACATACCTTATAGTGATTGACTCAAGGAGCACAGTCTAGTTACCTTAACAAAAGGACAGTAAAGAAGTGACTTAATTACGGTCTATAACAGGGGTGTCCAACCCATTCAACGAAGAGAGCCAAAACAGCGGCGGAAAAAATGTGAAGAGCCACACCAGAATTGTTGAGCAAAAAAAAGAGGAAGAGCTTCCCACCAGCCAGAGTTGAGCAAAAAAAAAAAAAACTTTAAAAACCGCAAGTTAGGCTTTTTGACCACGTCAGGCTCCCGCTGGCCGCCACCATATTGCCGATGCCATTTTGCCACGCCGGATGGCTCCCCTGCACCTGTTGAGCGCAAGGAGCCGGGGACCATTTGTAGAGGCACATCAGGTGGCTTCATGAGCCGCCCTTTCAGGGATGAAGAGCTGCATATTGGCCACCCCTGGTCTATAAGTATGTATAGACAGAGGATAAATACTGAATAATGGTCTTTGCAGTTGAGCAGAGAAAGCTAGAACACAGTCCTAACAGCTGGAAGTTGAAGCTAGACAAATTCAGACTGGAAATAAGGTGTAAATTTTTAACAGTGAAGATAATTGTCCATTGGGACAATTTACTGAGGTTATGGTGGATTCTCCATCGCTGGCCATTTTTTAAATATAAGATCTGCTCTATGAATTATCTTGGGGAAGTTCTGTGGCCTGTGTTGCATGCAGTAGATCAGACTGGATGATCACAGTGGTCCCTTCTAGCCCTGGAATTGCTGAAAACTATGAAACGCTGAGCACAGTAATACCTAAATGCCTTTAAAAATCTGGGCCTTCATCTCTTTGTGCCTTATTTCCCCATCTATGCAGTAGAGATAACAGCATTTCCTACCCATCCATTAGCCAGGGTGGGTAGGAATGGTGTTCCTAGCTTCTGTTTCTCTGAAGGTGGGTAAGAGGGGAGGGATCAGATGAGGATTACCAGTTGTGATCCCTCCCTCTGTATTGGCCACTGTCGGCAGACAGGACACTGGGCTAGCTGGACCTTTGGTCTGACCCAGTGTGGCCATTCTTATTTTGTTATGTACCTCAGGATACGTCTATACTGCCACCCTAGTTCGAACTAGGGTGGCTAATGTAGTCATTCAAACTTGCAAATGCCTGCAGTGAGGAGTAACGGTAGTTTGAGTTAGGAGATTTAATTTGAACTACCTAGTCCATGCCACATGTAGCCGCGGGCAGGTACTTTGAACTATGGGGCATTTAAAAATGGCAGTGCCCGGGAACATGCAAATGAAGCCTGGGATATTTAAATCCCGGGTTTCATTTGCAAGTTCGTATGCCTACATTAGTCACCCTAGTTCGAACTAGGGTGGCAGTGTAGACATACCTTTATAGGGTTGTGAGGAAAAAAGCAGCAAAGACTGTCCGGCACCCCAGATAGTACAGACATGGCAGATTCTTTTCAGTATGCTGTTCCATAATTATCTGAGGACTTGGAGGTGCCCCAGACCGTTTGGCCATGTTGGGATGACTTGGAAAATCAGAACTCCACTTGTGTCCTTGCAGGGCCTACCCCATCCTGTATTTAGGAAGAAGGGATGGGACTGGAAAGAGCACACCTGAACTGGCTTTGGGAACACCTTAATTTCCTGCTGATACAGGCCAGCAGCAACACGAAGGAAATAAAGAGGGAATTTTTCCTCTCAGAGGCACAATTCCTTCTGTGCACCATTTACTGGAAATGTGCTACTCCTACTTGTGTCTTGTGGCCACCCCAGCCTTTAAAGTGCAGCTCAGACATTTTTAGTGATTTTATCATCACTCAGAACAAATGAACAGCTGATTCTTTAGACCATTATAAAACATTAGCACTAATTACTTTATTGCATTGTTTTAAACTCTAGAAAATCCTTTGAGTTTGAAGATGCTTCAGGCCTGCAGTCTCTGTACCCTCCCTCTCCAGCTGAGAACGGTACGGAGAACCAGCCGAAGTTTGGATCCAAGAGCACTTTAGAGGAGAACGCCTATGAAGACATTGTAGGTAAGGACCTCTTGCAGCACATGGAATAGCTACTTGATATTGAGCAATTGTGGTTAGCCAGTGCATTGTTGAACATGTGCCCTGAACAAGAACTTCCAGCTGCTGTCAGTAAGGAGAAATGAAATGGAAGCTGGGGGTAAATGGGCTGATGCATCAGAGCAAACACATTATTCACAGTCTGCACGCAGGATGTCTTGATTCCTTCAAACCTCATTGAATGGTCTTATTGGAAGCAGATTGGTCAGCCCTCACTATGCTTTTCATGGACTCATTCGCTCTCTCCTGTGCTCTTGGCTTGAAGTCACAGTGGGTTTAAAATTTACAAGGGTGGGGGTGAGGGAGCAAGAGATGCAGAGCTTGCAGAACTGTCGAGCAGCAGGGCTGCTAGTCTTGGGGTTGTGTGGTCAGCCTAAGCCCTGGAGGACTTCTGTGAGTCCCATAGCAATTGTTCTGTGATCGCCCTCCTGCCTAGTAGATTATATGGTGGAAAAGAATTTCCTCTCTTGTGCTGTCAGGAGTACAGAGCGTTGTCTTGATTAAATACAAATAATCTTCCTCCACCCAAGAGGAAAACAATTGGCCCTTCCTCATTGTGCACATTCTTTTAACGTATGCCCGTCGAAAGGAACGTTGGCAATGGGAACACGCACTACAGCTTTTCCCTATGGGAGAGGAGAGCCTGTGTTTTAAAAGGGTGCCCAGCTGGTGTGCCTGGACTCCAGAACCCTCTCATGAGTGCGCAGAGCCATTGGCATGGGGATGCAAGTCTTCTTCCTACTCTCACACCAACCCGTCGGTCTCATCTTATGACAATATTGCTCCCCTGGCTGCGGTGGCTAGAGGTTGAATGGAGAAATGGCACTCCATCCTCCAAGGTGCTGAGCATGTTGAACACCCTTTGAAGCCAGCAGCAGTGAAGGATTCTCAGTTCCTAGCAGAATTGTGCCCACGATGGGATCTGCCCAGAAGGAAAAGTCAGTCCTCCTTATTCCTTGGTTTAGCTGTCTGCTTTTATCATCCCTTGGTCACACTGCTGGTTTTTCTTCTCATCGCGTTGTGTACGCATAAGTCTCAAAGCAGTGAACAGAGTTGCTCTTTCCTGATCGCAGTGGCCATGAGCTTCGGGCCTGTTGTGTTTTCCTCCAGCTGCCTTGAGCTGACACCTGGGCTCTATGAGTTGAAATGCTGCTGAAGTGGCACGTGGTATCAGGCGATGCTGCACTTTGACTAGCATAGGTCTCTCCTACTAATATGGATGGACAGACACAGTTGGCCTTATGGCTATAATAACAGCATCTCTTTGTTCATCCTTCAGGCCAAATTCTGCCCTTGGCAGGGCAGTGCCCACTGACTTCAGTGTAAATCTGGCACATACACATCTAAAGTCAGAATTTGCCCCTTTCTGTTTTAGAACAGCTGGTGCTTTACAGTTGTCTGTCAGAGAAGATGCTCTCAGAATATTGGTCCCATCTGTGCACATAAACCGGCATCCAGGGCTGTATATGGCTGGCATGGAGAGTTCTCTCTAGCAATTGCAGAACTTCTGCATAAGCTGACAGACCCCCTGTGTAGCTGACATGGGGAAAACATATTGCATGTTACATTACGCATCACTGCTCAGGAACAGTCAACACGCTGCCAGATGTTAGTTTGTAATACTTGTTTTCCCATTTTCCCTGGTTTTTTTGTATTGTAAAATCAAAACAAAATGCTCCACATTGGAAGAATATGCCTTTTAGCCAAAAAGGACCCAGGTCCAGTAAAACAGAATAATAATTTACTCTTCCACCCTCTGAGAACTATAAACCTACTTCCGGAAGATTGTAACTTGGATACATTGACAGGGCAGTGGGGAGAGTCTGCAGTGTTTCTGATCTGTGGCTAAATCATTTTCATTTCATTGTTTTCCATGTAAGAGCCTCTTTTTCAAAGTGCTACATTCAGTACATGCTGAAAGGGAAGAATAACTAATGAATATAATAATTCTTTATAGAAGCCTACTCTCATTAATAGAGTAAAGCCAAAGTAAAGCAGTTTGTTCTCAACCTTTAATGAAAATCTATTAGTGCAGTCCATTTGATCATGTGTCTTCTAACACCTTATAGGTCATAATTAATACATAGCTGGTAGCTTTAGGCCTAACTCTTTAAAGATCACTTCTGTGTGTGCCATGGTAGGTTGTGCTCATGCAAGAATGCATTTTGTAGATGTGGGAAAGAAATTGTGGAAATAAATCACTTTCTGCCACTGCTATCTGGGTTTGCAGATGAATGCTTGACCTAGAAGTGAAAATATGTCTAGCCCATAACTGATTGCCTGAGTCAACTCTTCACCGAAGCCCTTACTGGTAGTTAACTGACCATGACTGTAGTAATACAGAAAGTTTTGCCAAAATAAATATTAATACTGTAAGTAACAGTATAAAAAGCAGGAAATTAGGGATGTTAGCATATCATTGAATAAATGATTCAACACTACACGTCCTCCCCACCCCTTGCTGCCTCTGTATCAGAGGCAGCAAGGGGGGAGCAGGAACCATTGCCCATGGGGAGCTGGCTTTAAGCAGGCTGCCCATGAGCACTGGATCTGCCTGTGATAGAGGCAGTAGGGTGAGGGGGGTAGGCTGGAACTGATATGCATGGAAAGCTGGCTTTCAAGCCAGCTCCCCATGTGTTTGAGCTCCTGCAGACCCACCTGTTCCCTCCCCGCTTGCTGCCTCCTACACAGGCAGCAAGAGGGGGCAGGCAGGAGCTGGTACTGGGGGGAGCTGGCTTGAAAGATGGTTCCCCTCAGCACCAGCTCTGCAGTGCTGCCTGCCCCACCCCTCGCTAGGCAGCAGTGGGAGGAGGAGAAGGCAGGGAGGATACTGCAAAGCAGCCTCTATCCGTGGGGAGTCTGAGTTCCCCATAGACAGAGGCTGCTCTGCATCCCATGAAGTAGCCTCTGTCTCTAGCAAGCCTGGGCCCATTGTGGACAGAAGCTGCTTTGTGGCAGCAGCCCTTATCCATGGTGGGGGTCTGAGCTCTGCATCCCACGCTATTGTCTCTGTCCGTGTGCTGCTCAGACCTCCCATGAACAGGGGCTGCTGCCACCTGGCTCCGATGCCCCTGAATCAGAGGCAGCAGCGGAGGGCGGCAGGCAGCCAATCTGTGAGGGGAGCTGCTTTTAAAAACTGCCATCCCGCAGATAGAGAGGCAGCAGCGCGGAGTGGCAGGGGGCTCCCCGGGAATGGGGCTGGGAGCATGCTGGTTGCCAGCTGTGCCCCTGGGGACTTTCAAATAGTTGTGTAACCACTAAAATGTCATGTGGTTACACAACTATTGAATTACACGATATCTAACGTCCCTAAGGGGAAGGCCAGGCATTGCCATGGAGTTCCTCGCTCTTAGAACAAGGCTGCAGAATTTCTCAAGGCCTGAAAATCCATATTTTTCATCCACCTCAAACCTGCTTACTTGTCGTTCTGTATAAACTCTCTCTTGGTGGATACAGAATTAAATCCCTGGGTCCTGTACTGCCTGCTGCTAGCTTTTGTATTCAGAGCCATTGGTAGCAGAAGTCTGTTCTTTCAGTGGAAAATGGATGGCAGTTGTGGATGCTCATCTCTTTTTTGGGAGAGAATTGTCTATAAGAGAGGAGTGTTTCTGAAAAGCTTTTATAATGTATGGGGCAAGGACACAAATGATATCTGATGCCGGATTCTATAAACTGAGCTAAGATAGGGAGCAAATCTCTTACCTTCAAAAGCTTCAGCGGGGCATCCAAGTTAATCTGTAACTAAAAAAACTTAAAAAACAACTAACAGTCCTGCAGCACCTTAGGGTATGTCTACATTAGCCCCCTAGTTCGAACTAGGGAGGCTAATGTAGGCATTCGCAGTTGCAAATGAAGCCCGGGATTTAAATATCACGAGTTTTATTTGCATCTTCCTGTCCGGGAGCCATTTTTAAATCCCCTTAGTCCGAACTAACTGCCCGCGGCTACACGCGGCAGTCAAACATTAACTCCAACTAAGTTAACTGTTACACCTTAGTTCGGACTAAGGGGATTTAAAAATGGCTCCCGGACGGGAAGATGCAAATAAAACTCGTGATATTTAAATCCCGGGCTTCATTTGCAACTTCGAATGCCTACATTAGCCTCCCTAGTTCGAACTAGGGGGCTAGTGTAGACATACCCTTAGAGACTAACAAAATATGTAGATGGTATCATGAGCTTTCGTGGGCACAGCCCACGTCTTCAGATGACTCAGTTTTACTCTTACCTTCAGGCATGCAAAGACCATTAAGATTCATTGTTCTTTGGCTGTAGTTCCCAACTAGATAAACCTTTCATTATCCTAATGCATACTCACAGCACATTTTTGTCTTCTTTCCTCCTTAGAGGGTTTTTAATTATTCAGGTTTGGGAGGGTAGGAAATAAGTGTGTGTGTGTGTGTGTGTGTGTGTGTGTGTGTGTGTGTGTGTGTGTGGATTAGTGTTCTGATTTATTTAATGTATTTATTTATTATTATTATTATTATTATTATTATGTATTTATGTATTTATTTGACAAACTTTCTATTAAGCCATCACCGTTCTTGTCTGTCATGGGATTTTCAACTTGCCCTTCCTGCCCCCGCCAGCTCCGGCTTCCCCTGGCTTTGTGCTGGCAGCTCCAGCTCCCAGCCCCCCACAGCAGGCCGCCCCCACCAGTTCCGGCTCCCAGCCTCCTTGGCAAGCTGCCGACACAGCAGAGCCACCTCCACCAGCTCCTGCAGTTGGCCCACCTGCCTCCCGGCAGCAGCCGAAGACCAAGGAGGGCAACATCCCCAGAGTTGGGGGGAGGGCAGCAGCCCCAGAACAAGGAGGGCAATAGCCCCAGAGCTGGGGGGAGGGCAGCATCCCCAGAGTGTGTGTTTGTGTGTGGGGAGCCAGCAATCCCAGAGTGTGTGTGGAGGGGAGACAGCAGCCCGGGGGGACAGGTGGGAAGATAGCAGTCCCAGAGTGTGAGGAGGAAACAGCTGCCCCAGAGCTGGGGGGAGGGAGGGAGAGGGGTGCTTGCAGGCCCAGTGCTGGGGAAACAGCAGCTCTGGAGCCAAAGGGAAAATAACCCCAGAACGGGTTGGGCAATTGCAGAGCCATTGTGACAATAGCTCCAGAGCCAGGGGACACCCCAGAGTTGGGTGACAGCAGCTCCAGAGCTCGAGTAGCAGCAGCTCCAGAGCTGGGCAGACAACAGACCAGAATCAGGGTAACAGCAACCCAAGAGCTGAGGGTGTAGTGGGGGGACACAGCAGCCCTAGGACTTCCCTGAGAAGTCAAGTGCTGGTTTTGAACAATTTTTTTAAATGCGGTGTTAGATTAAATCCAGGCAGTGTTTTTCTCTTTTTTTTTTTTAGTGGAAACACACTATATTTAACACCAAAAAGACAAATATATATATAAACTTTTAAAAAAGACACTCTTTCTAAAAGTGCACCTAAAGAGTAAAAATCAAGTTTTCAGCTACCAGTTTAGGAGAAAGATTGGATGGCTAACAGTTAGCAAGTACCTTGAATCGTACTTAGCCATTCAATCTTTCTCCTAAATTGGTAGCAGAAAACTGTATTTTGTTTTTAATGTATATTGGTCAAAGAGCTGAACTGTTGTTTTACACTATTTTTATACTAATGTATAGAACTTTAAAGTCCATTAAAGCACTAAAGTTGCAAGACTGAAGCTTTGTTTACTTTAGTAAGAGTTTTGTAATTTTCACAGATTAAATGTGACTTCAAGAAAAAGGCTAGAAACTAATGATCCCGTCTGCACTGAGTGGGAAAGGATAGGTAAAGGGGAGCGCATTCTTGGTACTATTCAGAGCTCTGCTCGGTGTGCGTGGAACCATGTGGGTTTTATTTATCCTCCATACTGCAGGTTGGTGGAATGTGACAGTCATCGTAAACTTTACATAATTTTGCTTCTTGTGGTTTAGAACGAGTCTTTAATCAGACCCAAATTGATGTGGCTTTATAAATTCAGCTGGGGAAACCTACCATGCTTGGCTTGGTGTACATTTAGAAAGCTATAGCAGCAGTATAACAGAGATCTCTGAAAATGTTGCTTCCGCTGCTTTTGTAGACAACAGCACTTCCTGGCATATGTATTGTGTGTTTTTAGTTTTCCAGCCTGTTTCACAATGGTCAGTGAAACCATTTTGAATGTTATCTAGTTAAATGTAATGTCTGATACTTCTTGGAAGCACCTCTCACCTTAGTGTCTAGCCTTTAGAAGAAAGCAAATGATGTTATTTCCACTGTGGATGAACTAAATAAGCATGAGATGAAGACAATGCAAAGCACACAACAGTTAGACTTCATAGTCTTAAAATGTTGGTGAAAAACCGGTAAAATGGTGGCTAAAACAAACAAAAATGGGCAATAATTCTTATTAGAAAATAGATGTTGTTAAAAATTCTAAGTTTGCAAGTACCAAAAGAGTTTATTTAAGCTGAGAAACACTTCTTACCTTCTGACCCAGCAGAGTGCTCGGCTCAACAAAATAGGGGAAGCTCATCTTTAACAGGAAAATTGGTTGGAAAGCCACTATTCAGGAGGGCTGCATGTGTACTTAAAGAGCATGTAGCCTCTTAGCAGAACTGTTCATGACTGTCCAGCACATCTGCAATTGCCCTGTCCAAGAAGGATTCTACCCCTTTTCCTCAGAAATTGGCCTACCCGGAAAAATGACAAAGAAAGCTTTCCTGCGAAGATTGGGGCTCACTTGCACTCTTTTTTCTCCTTGGAGCTGTATTAATAATGATCATGTAATTAGAAATTCCGTGGTTACTTGTTTCTCTGCTATTTATGAAACCATGGAGACCTATTAAACACCCAGTCTTTGTATAAGTGTCATATTGTTCTTCTAAAAGGTATAGTCCTTTTTCTGGACCTTTGTTTGAGATAGGATTTATTGCAGCGCATGCACTGATGCAGAGATGCCTTGCTCCCATGATAAATAAGGTTGTCATTATATTTTGCCAGGTCATACACAACAATTTGTTTACTTACTACATTTCTGTCTTTAGTGAGTATACTTCTAAACAGGCTGCAAGTGATGAGCTACTATAACTGTAAAAATTACCAGGTACATTCATCATCACTGTGAATCTTTCAGTTGAGAGTAAATGAGAGATGGTCTAGTTAACCTCAAATTATTCAGTGTTCACTTAAATAGTTCAGAAGAATAACATTGGGAATTTCTAGGTAGAAGTCCATGATGTGTTAGACAGGAGGATCAGACTGGATAATCATAATAGTCTTTTCTGGCTGCATGGAAGATAGATACCAATAAATACCCACTGTCAGGAAGTAGCCTTGTAGAACCTGCTGCAGTAGAATAGGATCTGCGGTTGAAAAGCTGCCAAGCTTCTAGATAGACAAGATAATTTCTCTCCACAATTTGCATACCTTTTTCTGATATATTTTTCGGAAGAGGCTTTTCCAAAATTTGGCCCATCTACACTGGACCGAATTCTGGAAAAACCTCCTCTTTCAGAAGAGCCCTTCTTCCTCGTGGGAGGAGGAAGACAAGGATTCTGAAAGAGTGCATCAGCTCTTCCACAAAAAAACGGTATCCTGGAAAAACCCTGTAGTCTAGACATAGCCTCAAAGGGGGAAGAGTGAAAGGACAGTCAGTGGCATTTGTTGATACTGTGCACATACCTGTGCAAAAATTATTTCATAAAGCAGGGTCTCCATTGGAGATTAAAATAAAATATTCTTGTTTCTTATAAAGTTGGGCTATGAAGTTCATGTCCAGATCTGGATACTAACCCCCTGAAAGCATGGAGGTGGTGCCCATGATGGTGATAGGCACTATCTTTAAAGTTTGGCTCTAGATTCAGATCTGACCTCCCTTTTTCCTAACTTCCACTCCAAGGTTTTCCTTTGGCCAATTAAAGGTGCTGGAGAAAGTCACAATTCCTGATCTTGTTTAAAATTCCCCAAAGTTCAGAGATGTCCACAGCAGGATTTTGTTCAGACTCATCTCTTATTTATTTGTCAAACATTCAGAAACTACCTGAGGCCAGACAAAATGTTCCTTTGAGGCCTGTGAAGCTCCCAGTCAGATGAACTATATATGATTCCCCTTCTGCCTCCCTGCAATCTTGGCTTTAAATAGTTAAGTTGTGTTGGAAATTTGGCCCTCTGAGAATGGCAAGAAAAGGAGAATAACAGAAGACCCAAGCAGCTTAAAGGAGATACAGCCACCGAGTGTGATCGGATGGCTGGAGAATTGCTGCTTCTGCTGATGAAAATTGAAGGACGGGTAGTATTTCTAAAATGCAGATGGAATTTCTCAATGGGGATCAGGTGCATTCCTCTTTTTGCTGAGGTCTATATTGAAAAAAGTTTGCAGCATGGTGGAGTTTCTCCCTAGCATGCAGAGGGCAATGGGGGCTGGGCACAGTGAGGCATATGTCCAGAGAGGGAGGTTCTGTGTGATCCTCTGCTTGCCACACCTGTTCACAGACCACTCACAGGTGAGCTCTGTATGTTTTAATAGCCTGTGGATCATTGGAAACTTTAATGAGTCAATTTGTGTAGCTGCACGTGGGGTAAAGACAATGCCAACTGAAATAACACACTTCTGTCTGAAGTACTGCTAGCTGCTGATATTACGACTAACACCTAAGCCAGAGGTGGACAATAATTTTTGCCTGGTGGCCACTTCATACATTTTTGAAGTAGCCCTGGGTCACTCGGGAAGGGGCGGGGCCTAAACAGGAAGAGGCAGGGCTACCCACCCTCAAACCATGATTGGTCTGAGGGTGGGGGAGCCCTTTTTACCTCCCCCTTCCCACTAGGCACCCATGCCCTGGAAGAGGCTTGGCATGCTCCCCTATCCCCAGGCCAATCAGGGCTTGGGGGTGGGGGGCACGCGGGAAGCCTCCTCTTGCCCTGTGAGGTGTCGCGGGCTCCTCGCAGGGCCAGAGCAGGGCGAAGGAAGCTTCACGCAGCTCCCTTGCCCCAGGCTCTGATTGGCCTGGGGGCGGGGAGTGTGTGAAGCTTCCTCTGCCCTGCGCGCGGCGCTTCAAAGCACCACATGCTTCTGGCAGGGCAGGAGGAGGCTTCATGCGCTCCCCCAGGCCTAAAGTGCTTTGAAGTGCCGTGCACTGCTCGCAGGGCGGGACAGAGTGGAGAAGGCTTTGCCTTAATTGGCCTGGGGGTGGAGGAGCAGCAGGACCTCCGCGGGCTGGATCAACATGCTTGGCGGGCTGAATCTGGCCCACCGAGGCCCTTTTGCCCACCCCTGACCTAAGCAGACCAGAGCCAAAGTAGATCAGAAGAACAAGCACCTCAATCAAGTATAGTTACCTGTTCTATAACTGGTGTTCTTTGAGACAATCCACCAGTGTTCCCTCTAAGCTGCAGGGCAGCCCAGCTTCACGGGTGATTAATCAGCCCTGAGCCTCTGACTGGGTGGAGCTGATTAATCACTTGTGGAGCTGGGCTTCCACTAGTATAGAGGGAACACTGCAATCCACCCTCCTCTCCCACTGTGAGAGTTTCCAGCAAAAAGGAACTGAAGGTGGGGGAGCATGGGGAACCCCTTATACTGTGCCATGAGGGCTCCACTCCAGGGGTCTCCACTACCTTCTATTTGTTAGGCACATTTGACTGTTTGTGGGGTGGTGTCTGTTTTGTGGTTTTTCTAGTGTAGCTGTTAATAGTCTCAGCTGTGGGCCTGGGTTTTTCCTCACCCCAACAGGGGAAAGCAAGGCATTGAAAGAAGAAATTATTGTAAAACTACAAAACTGTCAGAGAGATGCAGGCACAGGCAAAATTTACTTTAAAAAAAATCACTAAATTCCAAGGCGATTCTGCCCATGTAAATTTCCTGGCTCATGGCCTCAACTGATCCCTGTGCAGGATAGCAAGAAAAATAATGTCCCCATTCGAAGCACTGCAAAATATACCAGGCTTTTCTCTACTTCCTCCAAGTGTAGTGTTTCCCAGGGCCTGGGACGACTAGCTGGGCGGAGGGGGCGGGGGTATGAGAGTAAGGATGTTAAGGACTGTTGACTAGTCGATCCTGGCCTCCCTTGCTGCCTCTATGAGATGAGATCGGTCAATCTCTCAGTTGTCTCCAGAGTGAGCGGTTGATTGTGCGATAGGACCAAGGGAATTTATTGCATTTGATTCCATCACCTCACCCCACATCTCATAATACACAGTGACAGCTTCCCATATGGTAGTGTGCCGGAAGGCAGAGTAGAGGACACTGGGATGCCTTACCACTGGGCACCAGGCTTTTGCTGATACACCTTCATGCTGAATGGACTCTAACGTGCCATCACAAGTGTTGTGGGCAACAGAGCTCTTATTGGTACTACTTTCTAGTGCAGACTAGGTCCCAGCTTTAAAAATTAGAATAGATTTCTAGCTCTAAGGTTAGGAAAGAGTCTTTAGCACATGAGATGAGCCTAAATGATGCATTCACCGTTAGCTGACTCAGTAGTTTTCAAAGTTTGAGCTGCCCCTTCTATTCCAGTGTGTCTAATGATGATTTTTTAAATGTCAAAATAGTTACCTCTTTCACATCAAAGCATGTAAGAAAGGAGGGGTAGGGTGTTGTGAAGTTCTACCTCAGTGTGTCCCAAAGGAGGTGGCACAAATGTAGTGGGCATGGGAGATGTCGAAGCTGACAGGTGTTGGCCTTTAGCAACACATGGCAGGGCTGCTGGGCATAGAGGGAGCTCAATTTATTTGATATATGTTCTTGAGGAGAGCACAGCTTTCAAAAGTTTGGGAACCATCCGGTAGGGTAACTCTTCTGTTTCTGAAACCAGTTAGCTCTTAAGCACTAGAACGTCTGTTGCTTCACCAAGTCCTATTTTTCACATGTCAAGAGCTAAAGAATTGATGACTGAGACCCATTTGGAAAATATTTATGCTTGATTTTGCTTCCAAGCTAGGACACATGCAGAACTTTTCCAGTAAACCTTGAAATGGCTCACAAGAGGGAGAGGTTGGGCTCTCAATGTTTCCAGTAAAATCCTGTCATTGCATATCATATTATCATCATCCTCCATCATATCACACCATGATGGAGTGTCAATCCAAGAGCAGCTAGAGTTACCCAACTCCTATGAGGCTCAAGCAACCTGACTGTTTGGGAACTTGTGCCTTTGCCTTCAGTGTTGTGTTTGCATCTCCACTGAAGAGGGACACTGGTGGCTTTAGAATAGCTGTCTGCCAAGCTCTGTGTAAGCTTGAAACAGATGTTAGACCACTAAAAGATATTACATCACCCACCTTGCCAACACAACAGTGATTGGTACCAGATGATGATGGACCAGGAGGTGGTTGGGTCTGATACTGCCCAGTCTTCCTTTAGCAGTCTAAAAAGCATAGCAGCTTATAGACCATATAATTGTAGCAATGTCAGTAATAGATGTCATAAGGTAACATCTATCATCCAGAGGACATTAAATGAAACAGGATTCATATGTGCATATCAAAGTAGGGCCAAAGACTATCCTGGCTGTCCTATCCTCTTGGTTATCAGCAGGGCTCGCTGAACCGTGGCAAGTCCCGCTCGCCAGCCGCTCTGTCCAGCAATCTGCACATGCGCAGATCATTCTGCGCATGTGCAGATCGCCTGAACCCGGCTCTTCCAGGTTGCAATCTACTCACCATGGGTGAGTAGATTGCATTTGTCGAATCCTGGTTATCAGACTCTTGATTTGTTGCTACATTGAGATATTTGGGATTCAATTATTTTAAAATATTGTCCTGGATCTTGAGTATATTCCCCAGTATCCTTCTAGAGTCTGTTCTCACACTTACAGTTTCTACTATAGTTTTGTTTTAAAAGTCTCCTGGAGCCATATGACCAAACGTTCAGGATTTATAGCAATCAGATCTGCAGGTGAGGAAGATGCAAAGTAAAGATGCCTGATTCTGATCTGACATATAGAATCCTAGAGCTAGAAGAGACTTCAGGAGGTCATCAAGTCCAGCCCCCTGCCCAAGGCAGGACCAATCCCAATATCCTAGTCCAGTGGTCTCCAACCTTTTTAAGCATGAGATCACTTTTTTAATTTAAATCCAATCCAGGATCCACCTCAAACCCAAACACCCTTGCCCCACCTCCTTCTCGTCCCTTCTCCAAGGCCGTGCCCCTGCTCACTCCATCCTCCCTTCCTCCCTCATCCTCACTCAGGGTATGTCTACACTACAGCACTAATTCGAACTAACTTAATTCGAATTAGTTAATTCAAATTAAGCTAATTCGAACTAGTGCATCTAGAATTAAAAACTAGTTCGAATTAGCATTTTGCTAATTCGAACTAGCATGTCCACACTGAGTGGACCCTGAACCGAGGTTAAGGATGGCTGGAAGCAGTGCCGGCAGGGCATCAGATGAGGACTTACAGTGTGGAGCTGCTGTCTCAGGCTAGCCGAGGGCTGTGCTTAAAGGGACCCGACCGCCACCCCGGACAGACAGTTCTCAGGGGTTCCCCACTTGCAAAGCAGTCCTGGCTTGGATTGCCTGGAGTACCCACACTCAGCACTTCACAGCACTCGGCCATCAGCCTGGCTGCACTTGCCGCAGGCTGCCATCCAAGGGAGGGGGGGGTCAGTCGGGGAGCTGCAGGAGAGCTTCCACCCCGTGCAGCCCGCAGAGCCAGCCCAGTCCTCTCCATCGGGGGCTCGTACCCCATTCCTCCCTCACCTCCTTCCACTTACCCCTCCCTAGCCCCGCTTCCTGATGTACAAAATAAAGGACACGTGTGGTCAAAAATAGAAACTCTCTTCATTTAACAAAACTGGGGGAGACTGGGAAAAGGAGGTGGGAGAGGGGAAGAGAGAGGGTGGGAGAGGGGAGGGCAACTAAAATGATCAGGGGTTTGGAACAGGTCCCATATGAAGAGAGGCTACAGAGACTGGGACTTTTCAGCTTAGAAAAGAGGGGACTGAGGGGGGATATGATAGAGATCTATAAAAGCACAAGTGGTGTGGAGAGGGTGCATAAAGAAAAGTTCTTCATTAGTTCCCATAATAGAAGGACTAGTGGACACCAAATGAAATGAATGGGTAGCAGGCTTCAAACTAATAACAGAAAGTTCTTCTTCACAAAGCAAATAGTCAACCTGTGGAACTCCTAGCTGCAGGAGGCTGTGAAGGCTAGAACTAGAACAGAGTTTGAAGAGAAGTTAGATAAATTCATGGAGGTTGGGTCCATGGAGTGGTATTAGCCAGGGGGTAGAAATGGTGTCCCTGGACACTGTTTGTGGAAGGCTGGAGATGGATGGCACGAGACAAATGGCTTGGTCATTGTCTTTGGTCCATCCCCTCCAGGGTCCCTAGTGTTGGCCACTGTTGGCAGACAGGCTACTGGGCTAGATGGACCTTTGGTCTGACCCAGTACGGCCATTCTAAGCTCAGGGCTCAGGGTCGGGGGTCTCACTGGACCACCCTGATTTTCATGCAAACCTGCTCCTGGGTGGCCAGGCTGGCAGCTCTCCTGCCCTAGACGGCCACTTTCCTGTGCCTAGTGCGGAGGTTGTGAATGAGGTCCACGATCTCCACACTAGACCAGGTGTGCGCCCGCCTCTTGCAGACCTGGGCAGGCTCCTGGGAGCCACCAGCCTGGTCCCGGGAAGAGGGGGAGGGCTGGGGGGCATCGGGTGGGTGGCTCGATCCGTGCCAGGTGCGGGGTCTGCTGGCTGGGTGCTGGCAGGCTTGCACCTGGCACGGGCACCATAGCCAGCCCATGCCCCTTTAAGGGCTCCGGGGCTGGGAGGGGGGCAGACGAGTTTCCCTGGTGTTGGCCAGAGTGGCCACCAGGGAATGCTGGGAAGGGCTAGCCTCTCACTAGTTTGAATTAAGTGGCTACACAGCCCTTAATTTGAACTAGTTAATTCGAACTAGGCGTTAGTCCTCGTGGAATGAGGTTTACCTAGTTCGAATTAAGCGCTACGCTAGTTCGAATTAAGTTCAAAGTAGCGATTTGCCTGTGTAGCGCCTATCAAAGTTAATTCGAACTAACATCTGTTAGTTCGAATTAACTTTGTAATGTAGACATACTCTCACTTTTATCCGGCTGGGGGCAGAAGGCTAGGGTGCAGGGGAGGGAGGATGTGGACTCTGATCTTGGGCTAAAGTATTTGGAGTGTGGGAGGGGTTCTGAGCTGAGCCCGGGGCAGGGAGTTGAGGTACAGGGTGCTGGCTCTGGGAAGGAGTTTGGAACTCAGGGCTAGGGCAATTGTTTGGGATGCAGGAAGGGTTCAGGAGTGAGGCCAGGGTTTGGAATGCAGGTTCCAGCTGGGCACCGCTTACCACTGGTGGCTTCTGGGTGGTGATGCAGGGGACCAAGGCAGACTTACCCCTACTCTGGCACTGCGGCCAGAAAAATCTCTACATCCCTGCCTCTCTCTGCTCTGTGGAGATGGGATGGAAGGAGGGGTACCCTGACATTAGCACCCCCTCTTCTTCTTCCTGTGCCTTGCACAGCAAGCAAGAGGCTCCCACGGCTGGGAGGGTGGGGGGCAGGTCCAAGGCAGAGGGCAGGAGCGGCACGACAGTGCTTAGAGGGTCAGATGAAGTGCCAGTACTTGACAGCCTCCTGGGCCAAACCAGTCAGGATCACCTGTCAAAGGCTCCAAGATCTACCAGTAGATCCTGATCTACTGGTTGGTGACCACCATCCTAGTCTAAATCCACTGAAATACATGGTTTTACACTATGTTAAATAAGCGCCAGTAAGAGCAGAGTATCAGGCACAGGGGCGTTACACTGAGTTAATGGTCAGTCACTACTTATATTTATTCAGTGATTTTGGACTGCGAATGAGA
Source organism: Pelodiscus sinensis (assembly GCF_049634645.1). Lineage (NCBI taxonomy): Eukaryota > Metazoa > Chordata > Testudines > Trionychidae > Pelodiscus > Pelodiscus sinensis. Next base: position 107,292,260 of record NC_134714.1, read on the forward strand.
TGGATGACTGCTTTTGCTGGCAAATATTTTTATTGGTCTATCAGCCACAGTTGTTCATCTGTAACTAATGCTGTTAGTATTGCAAATCTGAGCTCTTCTAGTTCCCACAGAGAAATAGGAAAGAGGAAATTCTCTGCGATACTCCTCTGGTTATCGGACTGCAAAGATGGAAAAGATTACAAACCACACTTTATGAACCACAGTGGGGAACTAACATGCCTATGGACCCAGGCTAAAAGAGCAGATCCCACCTCAGGCTTTTTTGCCTTTGGAAATGTAGTCCTCCGTGCTACAGATGCTGATCTTTTTTTCTTTCAAAAGCAGGTTATAAGAATTATAAGCAGGTAAATATCTAAGGGTATGTCTACACTACAGCGCTAATTCGAACTAACTTAGTTTGAATTAGTTAATTCGAACTAAGCTAATTCGAACTAACGCGTCTAGAACTAAAAACTAGTTCGAATTAGCGTTTTGCTAATTCGAACTAGCGTGTCCACATTAAGTGGACCCTGAACCGGGCTTAAGGATGGCCGGAAGCTGCTGTCTCAGGCTAGACGAGGGCTGTGCTTAAAGGGACCCGACCCCCACCCCAGACAGACAGTTCTCAGAGGTGCCCCGCTTGCAAAGCAGTCCTGGCTTGGAGTGCCCTGAGTGCCCACACTCGGCACATCACAGCACTCGGCCATCAGCCCGGCTGCACTTGCCGCAGGCTGCCATCTGGGGAGAGGCGGCAATTGGGGGGCTGCAGAAGAGGTTCCACCCCCAGAAGCCCGCAGAGCCAGCCCAGTCCTCCCCATCGGGGGCTCGTGCCCCATTCCTCCCTCACCTCCTTCCACTTACCCTTCCCTAGCCCCTCTTCTTGATGTACAAAATAAAGATAACGTGTCTTCCAAAATGGAATCTGTCTTTATTGAACAAAACTGGGGGAGACTGGGAAAAGGAGGTGGGAGAGGGGAAGAGAGAGGCTGGGAGAGGGGAGGGCAACTAAAATGATCAGGGGTTGGGAACAGGTCCCATATGAAGAGAGGCTAAAGAGACTGGGACTTTTCAGCTTAAAAAAGAGGAGACGGAGGGGGGACAGGATAGAAGTCTCTAAAAGCAGGAGTTGGGTGGAGAGGGTGCATACAGAAAAGTTCTTCATTAGTTTTCATAAAGAAGGACTAGAGGACACCAAAGGAAAGGAATGGGTAGCAGGCTTCAAACTAGTAACAGAAAGTTCTTCTTCACAAAGCAAAGAGTCAACCTGTGGAACTCCTTGCTGCAGGAGGCTGTGAAGGCTAGAACTGGAACAGAGTTTAAAGGGAAGTGAGATCAAGTCATGGAGGTTGGGTCCATGGAGTGGTATTAGCCATGGGGTAGGAGTGGTGTCCCTGCCCAAGGTTTGTGGAAACTGGAGATGGATGGCACGAGACAAATGGCTTGGTCACTGTCTTCGGTCCATCCCCTCCAGGGTCCCTAGGGTTGGCCGCTGTCGGCAGACAGGCTACTGGTCTGACCCAGGACGGCCATTGTAATCTCAGGGTCGGGGGTCTCAGTGGACTCCCTTGATTCTCTTGCACACCTGCTCCTGGGTGGCCAGGCTGGCAGCTATCCTGCCCAAGCCGCCACTTTCCTGTGCCTAGTGTGGAGATCGTGGACGAGGTCCACGATGTCCGCACTAGACCAGGCGGGTGCCTGCCTCTTGCGGTCCCGGGCAAGCTCCCGGGAGCCGCCAGCCTGGTCCCGGGAAGAGGGGGAGGGCTGGGGGGCATCGGGTGGATGGCTCGATCCGTGCCAGGTGCAGGGTCTGCTGGCTGGGTGCTGGCAGGCTTGCACCTGGCATGGGCACCGTAGCCAGCCCGTGCCCCTTTAAGGGGTCCGGGGCCGGGAGGGGGGCAGACGAGTTTCCCTGGTGTTGACCAGAGTGGCCACCAGGGAAACCTGGGGAGGGCTAGCCTCCACTAGTTCGTATTAAGGGGCTACACACCCCTTAATTCGAACTAGCTAGTTCGAACTAGGCTTAATCCTCGTGGAATGAGGATTACCTAGTTCGAACTAAGCGCTCCGTTAGTTCGAATTAAATTCGAACTACCGGAGCGCTAGTGTAGCGCCTATGAAAGTTAGTTCAAACTAATGTCCGTTAGTTCGAACTAACTTTGTAGTGTAGACATACCCTAACATAGTTCTCAACTGGTATAGCTGTGGTGCAGATAAGAACATAAGAATGGCCATACTGGGTCAGACCAAAGGTCCATCCAGCCCAGTATCCTGTCTGCCGACAGTGGCCAATGCCAAGTGCCCCACAGAGAGTGAACCAAATAGTTAATGATCAAGTCATCTTTCTCCTGCCATCCATCTCCACCCTCTGATAAAGAGGCAAGGAACAGCATTCTTTACCCATCCTGGCCAATAGCCATTTATGGACTTAACCTCCATGAATTTATCTAGTTCTCTTTTAAACCCTGTTATAGTCCTAGCCTTCACAACCTCCTCAGGCAAGGAGTTCCATAGGTTGACTATGCGCTGTGTTAAGAAGAACTTCCTTTTATTCGTTTTAAACCTGCTGCCTGTTAATTTCATTTGGTGGCCCCTAGATCTTATATTACGTGAATAAGTAAATAACTTTTCCTTATTCGCTTTCTCCTCACCACTCATGTATACCCTCTATCATATCCCCCCTTTGTCTCCTCTTTTCCAAGCTGGAAAGTCCTCGTCTCTTTAATCTCTCCTCATATGGGACCCGTTCCAAATCCCTAATCATTATAGTTGCCCTTCTCTGAACCTTTTCTAATGCCAATATATCTTTTTAAGATGAGGAGACCACATCTGTATGCAGTATTCAAGATGTGGGCAAACCATGGATTTATATAAAGATAATAAGATATTCTCCGTCTTATTCTCTATTCCATTTTTAATCATTCCTAACATCCTGTTTGCTTTTTTGACTGCCACTGCACACTGCATGGACTTCTTCAGAGAACTGTCCACGATGACTCCAAGATCTCTTTCCTGATTAGTTGTAGCTAAATTAGCTCTCATCATATTGTATGTATAGTTAGGGTTATTTTTTCCAATGTGCATTACTTTACATTTATCCACATTAAATTTCATTTGTCATTTTGTTTCCCAATCACTTAGTTTGGTGAGATCTTTTTAAGGTTTTTCACAGTCTGCTTTGTTCTTAACTATCTTGAGCAGTTTAGTATCATCTGCAAACTTTGCCACCTTACTGTTTACCCCTTTCTCCAGATCATTTATGAATAAGTTGAAAAGGATTGGTCCTAGGACTGACCCTTGGGGAACACCACTAGTTACCTCTCTCCATTCTGAAAATTTACCATTTATTCCTACCCTTTGTTTCCTGTCTTTTAACCAGTTCTCAATCCATGCAAGGATCTTCCCTCTTATCCCATGACAACTTAATTTACTGTACCTTGTATGTACTGTGTTCTATTAATTCATATTTAAACCCTAAACTCCTATGGCCAGATTCTCAACTATGGTAAATTGGGATATCTTCAGTGACACTGAGCTACACAATCTATACTGCTGAAAATATGGTCCTAGGTACTATGTGATATTGCAAAGATTTTGTGTTCTGGTCCATGTACTCTGAAAGTTCCTCCTAGAATGCATTCAGGCATCAGGTTTCTCCCCAGAAGATGGGGACACTGGTACGTATGAGCATAGCAGGTAAAATGCATGTGCTGTAAGCTGTCTTAGGCATATCTGAAGTGTTGCTTTAGCATCATTTCAATGCATGTGACTGTCTGACTCACTGCTGAGCTGCTCTTCTTGCTTTCAGTGGGGTAGGTGTCCTGGACTGTGAAATAATATGTACAGACCACCCCATTCACTCACAGCTATATGCCAGACAGTGCATCCCCCTACATCTCCATTTGTGATTCTCCAGCTGCAGCAGAGGTAAAATTCCCTGACCACTTTGCCCAGCTCCTTGCTTGGAAAACTACTTTTCTTCGTCTTCTGCAAATGTGGTTGCTGCAGCCTAAAGGCAGCCCGAGTTGGAAGCAAGGAAGGGCTAGTTCACGGTAGGGATGTAATAGTGTAGTCCAGTGTTTCCCAATTCTATTCGTCCGCAGAACCCCTAGGGTTGCCTTTTAAAAAAAAAAGGCCCCTGCTGCGTTTTGTCAAGACAAAAAAAAAAAGAGAGAGCCCTGGCACCACTTTGTCTCTTTAACAGGCCCCCTGCCCCAGAGGAATGCCGTCACTTTGCGGAGCACCAATTGGGATCACTGGTGTAGTCGATTAACCAATATGCAAAAGCATATAGGTTAATGCTATAGACTACATACATTCTCTCCCTCTGCCAGTACATTTTTAGCAGGCTGGCCAGCAGCCTGGCTCAGTCCTGACTTGTGCCAGGTCTGGGCTCCTCAGGAGTGGGCTCAGAGCGCTCTGGCTGCTGGTCCCACCCCCAGGTACTACAGAATAGTTGAGTAACTGATAAGAATTCATGACGTTACTCGACTACTTAATTAAGCGATATTTAACATCCCTAGTTTGGGGTATATGGATGGGGGGAATGTGAGAATTGCTGTGGGAAGGAAGCCATATGTCGGCCCACATGCCTGACTTCACTGGGGCACTATCCAATCAAGAGGATGCCAAGGTTAGGTGCAGCCCAAAAACAAGCATAGGAGTTGATAGCTGAGATCCTGTAGAAACCTGTTCCCCAAAGAAAGAAAGTGTGTGTTGATATCTCAGTAGCAGCACATACAAAAGAATTCCATGATGTGCCCAAACATATGTTTCCTTTCAGCTCTGCCCTGTTCTCTCTGCCTCCACCTCTTTCTTTACCCGCTCCTACTATTTTTCCCCCTAAGCTTCTGTACATGGCTACTAGTTTCCCTCCAGTCCTCACTTTAATGGCCACTGGAGCAATTTCCACTACCAGCTGTAATTTGCCAATTCACTGTGATCTAAGAATCAGTTTGGTTTTTGTTCTGACTACACTGTGGACATGCTATTCGTGCTGTATTGTACAGTAAATGCCCCTGGAGAGAGCTTCATACTTAAGTCATTTGGTCTCTGTTACATTTGAGTCTTTTTAGTGTAAAGAAATGTGAAGGGCGGTGATGAAAATGTATTCAGCATTCTGTGACTCACTTGTTTCCCTAGAATAATTCTCTCTCTCCAAGTGGGAAAGACCCCGATCCATTCCACTGCCCTGTGTAAATGGCGCAGGCATCTGCGTGCAGTTTTTCTTTCCACCATCACATTTTTCACTTTTCTCCCTGTGAAGTTGGCTTGCTTAGTTTGACTCTGGTTCCCGTTTGCCAGGTCTTATGGGCTGAGCAGCGGAACATTCTGTGCTGCTTCACAACTCTGTGGGGCTCTACAGAGCATCACAGAATGAAGAATTACAGCAACCAGCGGAAACGTATCGATTCTTAAGCTCCAAGGCATTTCATTGCTCAAAGAGGGCTGATTATTTTGCCATGACTTTTTACCATGGACCAATTGTTTTCTTGCCAGAGACCATTCTGCAGATAAATGTACTGTAGATTTACCATGCGTTACCTCACCAATCCTGTGTGTAAAACTCAAGGAAATGGGAAACAAAAGAGGGCTCGTAAAGGGAGCTGATCTGCAAGTATTGACTATGGGTATGAATAGCTTTTGCCAACAGTTTACTAGTTAATGTGACAGTATATAGTCACAGGGCCTGATCCGCCTCCTGTTGGAGTCAATGGTAATCTTTCCTTGTCTCAAATGGAAGCTAGATCAGCAACATGTGGAGAAAGGAATCTTTCTCTTTGGTTTCCAATAGAGGCGCCCATAAGGGGAAATCATCTTCTCCATTACAAATACCAAAAGGAGGAAATCAAGAAGGAATCTACCCAGTAACTATCCGGAATGCCTATGTGCTCCCCTCCTGCACAAAATCCAGTTGTAGGTAAAAAATCTTCATTTGAGCAATAACTGCCGAATGACTATTCTTCTCCTTAGTTCATTGCAGCAGTGGGAGTGTGGCATGGGTTGGGACTCAGGTCCAAAAGGCTCTAGAGTTTGGGGGAATGTAGAGATCAAGTTTATGAAGCCATGGATCCAGTCCAAATGCATGAAGGATGGCCACTGTTGGGACACCCCATTTTGCTGTTAGGTGGCCTAATAAGCAGCCCCTTGCCTCCATATCACTTTTTCAGGCATTTCCGTCATTGTGAGAAGGTGGCTCTGCATGGGATGCCCCACTGCAGCAAGCCATGACATAACATGGTCTACTTCAGTTTTCAAGAGCCCCATAACCATAGTCCTGAATTCCCCCAAGACAGTGCAAACAGTACATTCACTCGTCCATGTCCATGTCTACCAGTACACCTTCTATAGCTTCCAGCGTGTTGCAGCCCGTCCTTGGAAGAATGGCTGTGATATCTCTCACCATACCTCATCCCAGCATCTTTAGCTGAGGTGCTTCCCTTTCCCTTTTCTTCCCTCCTCCTTCCCCCACTTTTCCTTCCCAGGGCAGGTTCTAGCTTTCACCTGAGGACATCAGCAGGCTCACCCTCCCCTCTGCCCCGGCCCTCTTTGGCCTTCTGGCTTCAGCTCAAAGAGACAGCACACTTTCTCACTGATGCTCTGAGCCTTCAGCCCTCTCTGGCTCGGAGCATTGTACAGGTTGAACTTCTCCAGTCCAACACTCTCTGGTCCGGCAAAATCCATGGTCCAGTATAATTTTAGTTAGCCAGATGTCCACTTACCATGGGTGTGGCCAAATTTCCTGGGGTCCCATAAAGTTTGTTTACAGCCACCAGTCCTGGATTTCAGTGTTCTGTGCTGTTACTTAGCTATAATTTACCCCTAAATGTCTTCTAAGAGCCCAGTAAGCTGTGGAATTGTTGGTGATGCTGCTAGACAGTATTGACCTCCTGTGGTTTGGCAAATTCTGTGGTTTGGCACCGGTCAGGTCTCAATGGTGCTGGACTAGAGAGGTTCAGCCTGTGCATGTTACCCTTTGACTGGTTTTCTCTCTCTCAAGCTTGATCTAGCTTGACTGCTCAACCAGGGGGCTCTCATTGCTCCCTCCTGAAACTCTCAGCCTTGCTTGACTCTTCCTTTGATTCTGGGTTCTCACTTCTCCCCTGCTGAGCTCTGATCTCACCCTTGCTTTTGGGTTGTCTCTCGTTTTTAACTCCAGGGGTCAGCCCCACTCTCTCCATTGCACCAAAGGAGGCTGCAGCAAGAATGGAGCCAGAAAGCTGGGCCAATTTCATTTAAGGGCCTATTACAGAGGGATGAATCTTAGCTTGGCAGCATCACTCCTATCCCATAGCCATAGTAGCACAACAGGATCAATAACTCCACTATCTGTCAACTCCCAGTGTCCCTAAGGGTATGTCTACACTACAAAGTTAGTTCGAACTAACGGACATTAGTTCGAACTAACTTTGATAGGCGCTACACTAGCGCTCCGTTAGTTCGAACTTAATTCGAACTAACGGAGCGCTTAGTTCAAACTAGGTAAACCTCATTTTACGAGGATTAAGCCTAGTTCGAACTAGCTAGTTCGAATTAAGGGCTGTGTAGCCCCTTAATTCGAACTAGTGGGAGGCTAAGGCTTCCCAGGTTTCCCTGGTGGCCACTCTGGCCAACACCAGGGAAACTCTATTGCCCCCCTCCCGGCCCCGGAGCCCTTAAAGGGCCACGGGCTGGCTACACAGTTTGTGCCAGTTGCAAGGCTGCCAGCACCCGTGCCAGCAGACCCTGCACCTGCCACACTATGAGCCAGCCACCCGAGGACACCCAGCCCTCCACTGCTCCCCAGGACCAGCCTGGCGGCTCCCAGGAGCCTGCCCGGGGGCGCAAAAGGCGGGCGCCCGCTTGGTCAAGTGCAGAGATCATGGACCTCATCGAGGTTTGGGGGGAAGCCTCCAATGTCCACGATCTCCGCACTAGCCACAGGAACGCGGCCGTCTATGGCCGCATGGCTGCCAGCCTGGCCGCCAGGGGCCACCAGAGCAGCCGGGAGCAGGTGCGCTGCAAGGTCAAAGACCTGCGGCAGTCCTACTCCTGGGCCTGCCAGCCAGGGGCCGACCCGGAGGCCTGGCCCCACTTCCACGCCCTGGACCGCCTCCTGGGGGTTCATGCCGTCCCTGCCCCCCGGGACGTGATAGACCCCGGGGCAGAAGGACCGCTCCAGGAGACGGAGGAGGAGGGCTCTGAGAGCCAGGAGCCTGCCGCCAGCTTGCCCGGGACCCAGGACCCCCGAGGCACCCCACAGAGCCGCTCGCCTGTGTCGTCCGAGGCCGGGGAGGCGTCCACATGTGAGTACCATCGTGTTCCCCTTATGTGTACGGGGGGCTGGGGCGAGAGGGAGCCCCGGGACCGTGCGCCTGGGCCTTGCCCACCAAGGAGCAGCAGCTGGGGATCCTGCAGGGGCCCTGGCCTTGCAGAGGGGAGGTGGGTTTCACACACCTGGGCCCCTGGGGTAATTGACCGCTGGTCTTGTAGCACCACAGCTGCAGCACCTGGGCCTGCAGGGCACACCACACCGCCTGCAGCAGCTGCCCGTGCCCGGGCAAGCAGGAGAGCCAGGAATGAGGAGGAATGAGGAGGAGTACCAGAGGCGGCACCTCTGGTTCATGGATCACCAGCTCCGCACCCAGGACCACTGGGTCCAGGAGGACCTGAGGCTGCACCGGAGGAGTCTGGAGGCCCTGGAGGAGCAGGGCCATGCCCTGCGAGGTCACCTCCAGAGCCTGCTCGACCGCTTCCCATTTCCTCCTCCTCCTGCTCCCCCTGCTCGCCCTCCTGCTCCCGCTCCTGCTTCCGCTCCTGCTTCCTCCACACCCCCTGTCCCTCCTGGCCCCCCCCCCCACAACCATTTCCCACCGACGCCCCCGGACCCGCAGTGTGGCGAGACGGGAGAGGCAGCCGGACTCCCACCCCTGAGCTTTCCTTTCCCTTCCTCCCTTCCCTCCCCTTCCAGCTCCCTCGTCCCAGGTTTCCCCCTCCCCTCTCCCACCCTTATTCCTCCCTTCCCCCACCCCAGTTATGTTAAATAAACAGACGTTTTTGTTTGAAAAACAGGTGTCTTTATTTTACAGTAGGTAGGGAGGGGAAAGGGGAAGGGGGGTAGGGTGGAAGAAGGCCCCAGTGGGGCATGCAGGGAGAGGTCAGTCCTCCTCCTCCACCAGGAAGCTCTCCCGCAGGGCTTCCCGGATCCGGACGGCCCCCCGCTGGGCTTCCCGGACGGCGGCGGTGCGGGGCTGACTGTAGTGTCCAGCCATGCGGTCAGCCTCAGCCATCCAGGCTGGCAGGAAAGCCTCCCTCTTCCGCTCACACAAATTGTGGAGCACACAAAATGCTGCCACCACGGGAGGGATGTTGTGCTCGGCCAGGTCCAGACGGGTGAGGAGGCATCGAAAGCGGGCTTTCAGTCACCCGAAGGCCCCCTCCACCACGATGCGGGCCCTGGTCAGCCTGGCATTGAAGGCCTGGCGGGAGGGATTGAGGTGCCCCGTGTAGGGCTTCATGAGCCAGGGCTGCAGTGGGTAGGCGGCATCCCCCACCAGGCACACGGGCATGTCCACGTCCCCGACCCTGATGTGGCGGTCGGGGAAGAAGGTCCCGGCCTGCAGCCGCTGGTACACGGAGGAGTTGCGGTACACCCGAGCGTCGTGTGCTTTGCCGGACCAGCCCACATTAATGTCCGTGAACTGTCCGTGAACTGTCCCCGGTGGTCACACACGGCCTGCAGGATCACGGAGAAGTACCCCTTGCGGTTGACGTACCGGGACGCCTGGTGTTCCGGGGCACAGATGGGGATGTGCGTCCCGTCGATGGCCCCCCCGCAGTTGGGGAAGCCGAGGGCGCCGAAGCCCCTGATGACGGCGTCCGGGTTGGCGAGGCGGACCACCCTGTGGAGCAGCACCCGGTTTATGGCCTTGACCACCTGCGGAGAGAGACACAGCAAAGCGCCAATCAGTGGGGTGCCCGGGTGGCTGGGAGCGTTCGTGCCCTGGCAGTGCCCCGCGCCCCACTCCCGGAAGCAACCCCCCTGGCAGCGTGTAGCATGGCCGGGACAGACCGACCCCTCTGGTGCGGGGCGCTTTCGCCTCCTCCCGCCCCCCCTTTGTCCCTGGGGCGGCCCATCCCCTCCTCACAGCCCCCCTCCCCCCCGGCTCGGTGGCCGACGAGTGCCATACCTGCATGAGCACCGCTCCGACGGTGGATCTCCCCACACCGAACTGGTTCCCGACTGATCGGTAGCTGTCCGGCGTGGAGAGCTTCCAGAGGGCGATGGCCACCCGCTTCTGGAGGGGGATGGCGGGCCTCATGCGAGTGTCCCTTCTGCGCAGGGCAGGGGCGAGCCACTCGCAGAGCTCCAGGAAGGTGTCCCTCCTCATCCTGAAGTTCTGGGTCCACTGTCGGTCCTCCCAGCGCTCCAGGACGATGCGGTCCCACCAGTCGCTGCTGGTGTCCAGACGCCAGACGTGGCGGGGCACGCCGGTGCTGGGGCGCCGCTGCGGCTCCTCCATGGCCCCCAGGGCGGCCAGGCAGAGAGGCAGGGGGCTGACGTGCACCAGGTGGTGCCAGGCAGCCTCGAGCCTTTGGTGGCAGGCTTGCAGCAGCAAGACCAGAAAGTGCACCAGAAGGTGCAGGGCGAGCTCTGGCTCCATGTTGCCACCTGCGGCGGCCCCCCCGAAGGGAAGCACCGACACAGACGGGCACACAGACCAACGCTTTGCTGTCCCTCGGCGAGCAAGGAAGCAGGAAAAGCTGAGAACCGGCTGTCCAGGGGGAGTCCCTTTAAGCTCGAGCCTCAGATAGCCTCAGACAGCAGCCACACAAAGCAACTACTGACCTGATGCCCTGCCAGAACCTGTTTCAGCTGCCCTTAAATGCCCCCCTGCGTCCAATCAGTGTGGACGCGCTAGTTCGAATTAGCAAAACGCTAATTTGAACTAGTTTTTAGTTCTAGATGCGCTAGTTCAAATTAGCTTAGTTCGAATTAACTAATTCGAACTAAGTTAGTTCGAATTAGCGCTGTAGTGTAGACGTACCCTCAGTGACTTTAGCATGGGCAGTCACAGAATACACAGTGACAGTCAATGCTGCTTCTCTTTCAGCCTGCTTGTAATCTGGGTAGTGAGGCAGGAATGGGTTCCCATCAGCCTTTCCTACATATTCTTGATTCCATTCATTTCTTTTGCATGGTGCAAGGAAAGAAGGAATAGCAAAGGACTATATTGAGCGGACAGGAACCCACTTTCTGTGGGCCCAGCGAAGCTCTTTCTTCAAATTGGTTTTGTTCTGCACCATGCATGAAGGAGAACATATGGACTAAAAATTGTTGCTAGCCAAGGCTTGAAAAGTGAATTAGACCTGAGAGAATGAAAATCCTCTCAGAATTTCCCTGAGTTACACCAAGGAGGAATTTGGCCGGAGCACCTCTTTGTGTAGAGAGCTCACATCAGAGGATGTTGCTGTGGTCTGTATCACTTTGGTAATACTGTGCCCTTTTTTTCCCCTGTCAAAATACTCTTGCCGCCTGTCTCTTGTTTTCCTGTTTCACTCGCTTCTTGGACTTTATTGAATTTGAACCATTCCATGTTACTTAAGGTTGTGAAAAAAGAAGACAAATAGTTACCTACCAACTGATAGGCTCATTCTGCTTCAGGCTTTGGATGCTATACAAGCCAGTGTGATAACATTCATTTTGACTGGAGCACATGTGTTTAACCATTGTCTAATGTATTTGGGTATTTTGAAGTCTCTTAATCCATTCTGAAATGCTTCCTTGACCCATACTTGACTCACTGGCTTACAAGGGTTTTTATTGTAGTAGCTACAGTCCAATTTGCTGTGAGTAAGTAAAAAAGGCATTTTGCAAAGTTGACTCATGATGATAAACATAACAATAACTAGAGCTTCATAATTTAAAAAATCTTAGCTTTACCGATAACAGTATTTGGGTGCAATAGTCATATTATTTTTCTTACTGCAAAAGTTGCCACATTGGTATGACTGGCAATTCTGGGTTCTCTTGTAGCATTTGTGACTTTAGATTTATTTTGTATAGCATCTCTTACCCCAAAGCCTTTAATTCTCTCAACTGTCTTTCATTTAAATCTAAAGATGTCGACTGTATAGTCTGTAGCTTCACTAATATAATATGTACAATCAGATCCCATATTCATGAGCTAATCATCTATGGCTGCCAATTTAAACATCTCTAGCATCAGCCATCCAGTCTTTCTAATTAAAATTATACTAAAATATTAATTCTCATATGCATATATATATAACCATATGTTATTATGCTAACATATATATGTTAATATATTTATATATAAAATATATAACATATATTATACTAAGTTATTAATATATATTATAACATTTATCTATCTGTCTGTCTGTCTGTCTGTCGCACTGTCCCAGTTTAAATGCTGTACTTCAGTATTTCACATTATTGATGTAGAAGCATATCTTTTTTTTTTGTCCATCCCCTTGATGCACCTGTATGCATGTGCATGTGATATATACTGCATGCAAAAATTAGTGCTAATGCAATGTTAAAGCAAAAAAGAAAAAATACACTTAAGTATTTTACAACTAAGGTTGAAAGCTCAGCCTGAACTACTACCCTCCTATACACAAGGAGACAATATGATAAAGTGGTTAGAAAATTGGTCTGGGAGTCAAGTGGCATGAGTTGTAATCCTGGTGGTTCTGTAGGTCTGTTGTCAATTAACTTGTTGGTGCCTCAGTTTCCTCATTGTAAAATAGGGATAATTTTGCTTGCTTTTTGTAAAATGCTTTTACATCTCTAGTTAAAAAATCTTTTATGATCACATATTAATTATTAATGTATTATAACTTTGTATCATTATCATTGTCAATGAATGCTATGTGTACTCCAAACTGAATTTCTTTTGCACCCTTACATGTAGTAAGTTGCATTGCAGTATATACAGTGTAAAGATTGGGCTTTATTTTTAAGTCTTGGTAAGGTCTCCATGTCATGAAATTTGATGCTCGCCATTTTCGGATGATCCGCTGGTAACTGTGAGACGGGGATGGTCCTGACCACGGATAACCCGAAGTTCTAAGATACATCACTGATAAATTGTTCTAAATAAATTATTGAAAAAAGTTTCAAATGACCTATTTTCACAAGTTCATGATAACTAACATTCTTTATCCAACTGTACTCATCATTCATCTTCTCATCATTCATCTTTTAACTTAGGACCCTCAGGGAGAAGTGCACTTGTCCTGAGTATACTGAGAAGGTGGAGCTCCATACCTCCTTAAAGAATAATGGTTGCTCTTTTATTATCAGACTGTGAATCTAGATCACGAAATTTGTGTCCGGATATCAGCATTACTGTTCACAAATTTTGGTCCGTCTTTAGTCTAAGGGTTAGAATAATGATTTCCCCAGAAGTCATGTTTAATGAACTCATTATTTGGACCTCTTTATATGTTACTGGCCAGATGTGTCCTCGTGAACTATGGAGAAAACTGATTTAGACAAAATTAGAAGATGGAGAAGTATTTAATTGGGGAGTAGGAAGTATTTTTAGAGATGACTTTGAGAATGCAATATGTGGTAGAAGAAAACAGTGACCCACACTCTTCTGCTTGCCTCATCTTTCACACATTTTTTAAATTCTTTTTTGGAATTGTCGGGTTAAGAACTTAGTCCCTCTTCATCTTCTCTGGCAAGAGGCCATAGAGGTAATGTAGTAAGTAATAAAGGTTGTAATATCTGTAATTATGGCAGTGTGATGAGAACAGAACTGTTCAGTGCTATTCATTACATTGGGTGAAGGGCTGCTACGGATGTGTGAAATGCAGCAATATGTTTTAAAATAGGTAGGTGCTCCAGTTTTTAGACATTAAAATTTGCCCAGCTGTGGATGCTCAGAAGCAAGTCTTGTGAAATCTTTGCATTTTATTTTTTTTTAAAACTTCCGACATCATAGCCAAATTCTACTCCAAATACTTCCAGCTGCAGTTGAAACGATGACTCATGCTGAAAGCTGAGGAGCTTTGCTATGACTCTTTCACTTGGTTCACATGATTTTTTTTTTTTTTACATTCCTGTCTGTTTTTCCTTTCTTCAAAAAAAAAAAAAAAAAAATGAGAAGGCGAGTCACCCAAGGAAAATCCATACGAGGATGTGGAGCTAAAAGGCCGTCACGCAGGCCGAAAATCCCAGCAGCTCTCTGAGAATTCCCTTGATTCTTTGCACAGGATGTGGACTCCGCACGACAGGAAGTACACATCACCTCCCCAGGTAATTCAATACTTCTTAAGAGTATAAGCCTTCATTTCTTACTGTGATTTAAAGTATTTTAACCTTTTGCAAGAGAATCAACCATAGCATAGCAGAAAAAATAACTGAATCTGAGTGAGAAAGCATATAAAGAAAAACGGTTTAGATAAAAACTTAAAATAATTGCTGTTAAAATGTCAGACCATAATCTAGATAATCAGCATCAATTTACTATAAAGGTTTATTGTTTATTGTAACGGGGAGGGATAGCTCAGTGGTTTGTGCATTGGCCTGCTAAATCCAGTGTTATGAGCTCAGTCTTTGAGGGAACCATTTAGGGATCTGGGGCAAATCTGTCAGGGATGCTACTCAGTCCAGCCATGAGGACAGGGGACTGGACTTAATGACCTCTCAAGATCCCTTCCAGTTCTACGAGATAGGTTCATCTCCATATATTATTTTTTTACTTGGTACAATTCTAATGGTATTGAATATATTAATTGCTAATATTATTGGAAAGTCAGTTCTGATCCCAACACCCTTTGCAGTGAATAAGAGTCTTTCCGTTGATGCACAATGTATCACACTTTTCCCCCATAAAAGAACAACAACAACAACAACAACAACAAAAGAAATAGAAAAGCCTGAATTGCTACATTCTGGTACTAAGTTGGCTAGAATTGCCTGAACTATTCACAGTACAGTGTAAAGACCAAGAAGTCAGTCAAGTCTGCATTTTGTGGAGAATTTCCCAAAGTAGTCTAATTTTGTGTGGCAGTTGTGAAATGATGTAGGGGTTTGTGCATTACAGGACAGTTTTCACTCCAAAAGATCCTATTCTCAAGCACAGACGTAGATTTAAAATATATGCATATATCATGTTAAAATAACATGCATATATTACTTTGACATTCAAAATTTCATTTTGATCAAGATGTGTTTTTGCAGTCTCATTTCAATATAGTGAAATGGCCTCAAACCAAACTGGGACTATTTCATCGCTAAATCAAATGT